>NC_134355.1:45762275-46362275 GCF_048569485.1 Anomaloglossus baeobatrachus | reverse complement strand
ACCAAGAGTCTTACATAAATTATATCACCACTGAGATGACTGATCGGTTCCATAGGGCATATATCAGTATGACCGTATGAAAACAAATACTTTCTTTTTCGCTCCTAATTGGGAGACCCAGACAGTGGGTGTATAGCTACTGCCCTCTGGAGGCCGCACAAAGAACTACACTTAAAAGTGTAAGGCCCCTCCCCTTCTGGCTATACACCCTCCCGTAGGAGTACAGATTCCTCAGTTTTAGCTTTGTGCGCAAGGAGGTCAGACACGCACGCATAGCTCCATTGTTTTTAGTCAGCAGCAGCTGCTGACTATGTCGGATGGAAGAAAAGAGGGCCCATAAACAGGGCTCCCAGCATGCTCCCTTCTCACCCCACTGTATGTCGGAGGTGTTTGTAAGGTTGAGGTACCCATTGCGGGTACGGCGGCAGGAGCCCACATGCTGATTCCTTCCCCATCCCTTTTTACAGGGCTCTGGGTGAAGTGGGATTTACTGGTCTCCAGGCACTGAGACCGGGCTCCATCTACAGCCCCTGGAGAAGATGCTGGATGGAGCGGAGTACATCAGGGACATGGCCCTGCTTCCTCAAGGTACTCTGTGTCCCCGTGCATTTGGCGCTCACACCGCAGCATGCTGGGTGTTGTAGTGCGCCGGGGGACATCAGCGCTACGGCGCTTGTGCCATGGCCTCATTCAGCTTCGCTGAAGCAGGCACACTTCTAGGAATCGGTCGCGCCGGCCGCTGGGACTGCGGCGCGGCTGGCACTTGTGGTGCGCCGGGGACTTCAGCGCGGCCCGCGCTTTTACGGCGGCCGCGCTGATAACTCGAGTCCCCGGCTTTTGCGGCCTGCTTCCGTTCGTTCCCGCCCCCGGACCTGCCAGTCAGGAGAGGGGCGGGACGCTGGCCACGTCTAGGAATCGGTCATGCCGGCCGCTGGGACTGCGGCGCGGCTGGCACTTGTGGTGCGCCGGGGACTTCAGCGCGGCCCGCGCTTTTACGGCGGCCGCGCTGATAACTCGAGTCCCCGGCTTTTGCGGCCTGCTTCCGTTCGTTCCCGCCCCCAGACCTGCCAGTCAGGAGAGGGGCGGGACGCTGGCCAGTGCATCAGCGCTGAGGGCTGGAGTCGTTTTTACATACTCCAGCCCTCACAATCGGCACAGAGGGGACACTGTTTCCCGCACTTTTGTTTGGGAACTCCCACGGACCGCCCCTCTCCACAGACGCCGGCAGCCATTCCTGCTGACACGCTGAGCTGCAGAGGGGAGCCGGGGAGACCCAGACAAGGAATTCTGCAGCCTCTTACCCGCTATTCAGCGGGCGGTAAGCAGCCCTCAGGGCTCACCCCCTCTTGTGCCAGTAGTATTCTTAGTATTTTGTTTCTACAAATACTTTGTATTGCATAGCGCTGGTCGCCCTTTGGCTATAGACTCTCTCACATTCAGAGAGCCAGCAGCATGTCGTCCGTAAAACGCAAGGGTGCCAAGGCACAGACATTATATGCTTCCTGCACCGCATGTGGGACTTTTCTACCGGCAGGCTCCACGGACCCCCATTGTGTGCAGTGCTCGGCCCCTGCGGCGCTTGCACAGTCGGGACCTCTGCTGGACGTGACCCAGGGTGTACCACCTGTGAATGCTGTCCAGGTGACAGGAACTGAGTTTGCAGCTTTTGCTGACAGAATGTCTCTCACTATGTCACAAATTCTTGACACATTGCGAGCTAGGCCTGTACTTCAGGCCACGGACACTGTGCAATCATTGCCCCCTGGTCCCCCTCAGCTCCAAGCTCCGGGACGGGCATATACACCTCAGGGTGAAGACTCTGACTCGGACGATGGCCCCGGGCAGCCTAAGCGGGCTCGCTATGACGGGCCTTCACATTCATCTCAATGGTCAGGATCCCAGCGAGATGAATCTATGGGTGATGAGGCGGACGTAACTGATCAGGATTCTGATCCTGGGACCGCTCTCAATCTAGATACACCAGATGGTGACGCCATAGTTAATGATCTTATATTTAACATCAATAAGATGTTAAATATTTCCCCACCAGCTCCTCTTGTGGAGGAGTCAGCTTCGCAGCACGAGAGAATCCATTTCAGATACCCTAAGCGTACTTTAAGCACTTTTCTGGACCACGCTGACTTTAGAGACGCAATCCAGAAACCCCACGCTTATCCTGAAAGGCGTTTTCCTAAACGGCTTAAAGATACACGCTATCCTTTTCCCCCTGAGGTGGTCAAGGGTTGGACCCAGTGTCCAAAAGTGGATCCTCCAATTTCCAGGCTTGCAGCTAGATCCTTGGTTGCAGTTGAAGATGGAGCGGCACTTAAAGATGCCACTGACAGGCAGATGGAGCTCTGGCTGAAATCCATCTATGAAGCGATTGGAGCGTCATTAGCGCCTTCTTTTGCAGCCGTATGGGCACTCCAAGCTATCTCAGCCGGGCTTGCGCGAGTTGACTCCGTCACACGTGCATTTGCCCCGCAGGTAGCACCATTGACCTCGCAAATGGCGGCATTCGCGTCGTACGCGATTAATGCTGTTCTTGACGCTACAAGCCGCACGGCAGTGGCGTCAGCCAACTCCGTTGTTTTGCGTAGGGCCCTGTGGTTGAGACATTGGAAAGCAGATTCTCATTCCAAGAAGTGCTTAACCAATTTGCCTTTTTCTCGTGACCGATTGTTTGGAGAGCGTTTGGATGAAATCATCAAACACTCCAAGGGTAAGGACTCATCCTTACCGCAACACAGACAAAACAGACCCCAACAGAGGAAGGGTCAGTCTGGTTATCGGTCCTTTCGAGGACCGGGCAGGTCCCAATTCGCCTCGTCAAAAAAGACTCAAAAAGACCAGAGACGCTCAGATTCTTGGAGGTCTCAGTCACGCCCAAAAAGGACAGCCGGAGGAACCGTTGCCAAGACGGCGTCCTCCTGACTTGCGGTCTCCGATTCCCACACCCGCGGTCGGTGGGAGGCTTTCCCACTTTGGCGACATCTGGCTGTCACACGTCAAAGACCGTTGGGTGAGGGATATTCTGTCTCACGGGTACAGGATAGAGTTCAGCACGACGAACACCTGCAGTTCGTAGCGTTACCTTTCGGTCTGGCAACAGCCCCCCGGGTCTTCACCAAGGTCATGGCAGCAGTAGTAGCTGTTCTGCACTCGCAGGGTCACTCGGTCATCCCGTATCTAGACGACCTGCTTATAAAGGCACCCTCTCAAGAGGCATGCCAACACAGTCTGAAGGTGGCACTAGACACTCTCCAGAGTTTCGGGTGGATTATCAACTTTCCAAAGTCTCATCTAACCCCGACCCAATCTCTGACTTATCTTGGCATGGAGTTTCATACTCTCTCAGCGATAGTGAAGCTTCCACTGGACAAGCAGTGCTCGCTACGGACTGGAGTGCAATCTCTCCTTCAGAGCCAGTCGCACTCGCTGAGGCGCCTCATGCATTTCCTAGGAAAGATGGTAGCAGCAATGGAGGCAGTCCCGTTCGCGCAGTTTCATCTGCGCCCTCTACAATGGGACATTCTACGCCAATGGGATGGGAAATCGACGTCCCTCGACAGGACTGTCTCCCTCTCTCAGACTGCCAAGGACTCTCTGCGTTGGTGGCTTCTCCCCACCTCATTGTCACAGGGAAAGTCGTTCCTTCCCCCGTCCTGGGCAGTGGTCACGACGGATGCGAGCCTATCAGGGTGGGGAGCGGTGTTTCTCCACCACAGGGCTCAGGGGACGTGGACTCAGGAAGAGTCCACCCTGCAGATCAATGTTCTGGAAATCAGAGCAATCTATCTTGCCCTGCGAGCCTTCCAACAATGGCTGGAAGGCAAGCAGATTCGGATTCAGTCGGACAATTCCACGGCGGTGGCGTACATCAACCACCAAGGGGGAACACGCAGTCGCCAAGCTTTTCAAGAAGTCCAACGGATTTTGACGTGGGTGGAAAGCAGAGCGTCCACCATATCCGCAGTTCACATCCCAGGCGTGGAAAACTGGGAAGCAGACTTTCTCAGTCGCCAGGGCATGGACGCAGGAGAATGGTCCCTTCACCCGGACGTGTTTCAGCAGATCTGTTGCCGCTGGGGGACGCCGGACGTCGATCTGATGGCGTCACGACACAACAACAAGGTCCCAGTTTTCATGGCACGGTCTCACGATCACCGAGCACTGGCGGCAGACGCCTTGGTTCAGGTCCAGATTGGCCAAGAAGGTCGTGGTACCCGGATCTGTGGCATCTCACGGTAGGCCAACCGTGGACACTACCAGACCGTCCAGATTTGCTGTCTCAAGGGCCGTTTTTCCATCTGAATTCTGCGGCCCTGAACCTGACTGTGTGGCCATTGAGTCCTGGATCCTAGCGGCCTCAGGTTTATCTCATGAAGTTGTTGCCACAATGAGACAGGCTAGAAAACCATCCTCAGCTAAGATCTATCACAGAACGTGGAAGATATTCTTAGCGTGGTGCTTGGCTCAAGGGTTTTCTCCCTGGCCATTTGCATTGCCAATTTTTCTTTCCTTCCTGCAGTCTGGGTTGGAAAAAGGTTTGTCGCTTAGCTCTCTTAAGGGTCAAGTCTCCGCGCTATCCGTATTCTTTCAGAAGCGCTTGGCACAGCTTTCTAAAGTACGCACGTTTCTCCAAGGAGTTTGTCATATCGTTCCTCCTTACAGACGGCCATTGGAACCCTGGGATCTGAACAAGGTTCTCATTGCTCTCCAGAAGCCGCCTTTCGAGCCTTTGAAAGAGGTTCCCCTTTCTCGGCTTTCACAAAAGGTAGTTTTTCTTGTGGCGGTCACGTCTCTTCGAAGAGTGTCCGAGCTAGCGGCGTTATCTTGCAAATCTCCCTTCCTGGTGTTTCACCAAGACAAGGTAGTACTGCGTCCAATTCCAGAGTTTTCTCCCAAGGTGGTTTCTTCCTTTCATCTCAATCAGGATATCACTTTACCATCTTTGTGTCCGCATCCAGTTCACCAATTTGAAAAGGGTTTACATCTGTTGGACCTGGTGAGAGCACTCAGGATTTACATTTCTCGCACGGCGGCTCTACGCCGTTCTGATGCGCTCTTTGTCCTAGTCGCTGGTCAGCATAAGGGATCGCAAGCTTCCAAATCCACCCTGGCGCGGTGGATCAAGGAACCAATTCTTCACACATACCGTTCTGCTGGGCTTCCGATTCCATCTGGACTGAAGGCCCATTCTACCAGAGCCGTGGGTGCGTCCTGGGCATTGCGGCATCAGGCTACGGCTCAGCAAGTGTGCCAAGCGGCTACCTGGTCGAGTCTGCACACGTTTACCAAACACTATCAAGTGCATACCTACGCTTCGGCAGATGCCAGCCTAGGTAGACAGGTCCTTCAGGCGGCGGTGGCCCACCTGTAGGAAGAGGCTGTCTGACAGCCCGTTCATGTGGTATCTTTTTACCCACCCAGGGACTGCTTTTGGACATCCCACTGTCTGGGTCTCCCAATTAGGAGCGAAAAAGAAGAAGGGAATTTTGTTTACTTACCGTAAATTCCTTTTCTTCTAGCTCCAATTGGGAGACCCAGCACCCGCCCTATTTGTTCTTAGGGTTTCGTTTTTCGGGTGCACATGTTGTTCATGTTGTTTCTTAAGTTCTCCGATCGTGTTATCGGATTGAATTTGTTTTTGAAACTGTTATTGGCTTTCCTCCTTCTTGCTTTGGTACTAAAACTGAGGAATCTGTACTCCTACGGGAGGGTGTATAGCCAGAAGGGGAGGGGCCTTACACTTTTAAGTGTAGTTCTTTGTGCGGCCTCCAGAGGGCAGTAGCTATACACCCACTGTCTGGGTCTCCCAATTGGAGCTAGAAGAAAAGGAATTTACGGTAAGTAAACAAAATTCCCTTCTTCGTGGGACTAAGTACTGTCAGCACTGGAGCGGTGGGGGATGTAAAAGTATGTAGGCGGTCATGTTGGTTATTCTAGGCTTTAAGCTGGAAATTTAGAAACAACAAGATCCATCCTTTAATCGGGTTGTCCGGTGACAAAACATGATGGGTGATAACTTGTCGATCAGTGGGGGTCCGACCTCTGAGACATGCACTAATAAGCATCACAGGGCGCCTTTAGCACCTTTAGCATTGAGCAGCGGTGCGCATGCTCAACCGTCTGTCGAGCACTACACAGCTTTTTACGGAAGCCCCAAATTGAATGAATGGAGCGGCAGTGCACATGCTCAACTGTCACCATGCTCAGCTTAATCTGGCCGTCCCATATTGAATGAATGGAGCGGCAGTGTGCAAGCTCGACCGTCACCGTGCTCAGCATTTTCTGGTAGCCCTATAATAAATGAATGGAGCGGCAGTGCACATGCTCGAAAGTCACCTTGCTCCGCTTTTTCTGGCAGCCCTAAAATGAATGAATGGAGTGGAAATGCGCATGCTCGATTGTCACCGCGCTGAGCTTTTTTTAGCAGCTCCATATTGAATGAATGGAGCGGCATTACGTATGCTCGATAGTTACTGTGCAGCCCTATAATGAATGAATGGAGCAGAAATGTGCTTGCTCAACCATCACCGCGCTCAGCGTTTTCTAGCAGCCCCATATTGAATGAATGGAGCGGCAGTCGTGCATTCAACCTGGTGCGCCATTATATAAATTCCCCTTTCTGCCGAGTCCCAATGGTCGGACCCCCACCAATCAACAAGTTGTCACCTATGGATAGATACATTAACCCCAAACAACCCTTTAATTTTATATAATACATTTGTTACATTTTCTATAAATGTGGCAATGACGTACATTGCTGCCAATTAATTATACTTTATTTTTTCTATTTTCAGTCAGCGGATTGAGCCAGGTCAACCATCTTTGCAGTTTCCTCTCCTTACCCAGCAACCTTCTCAGCATTTTTCAACAAAATCCCCAAGTGACGGATTCTCTCATCAATAGGTAATTGGCTCAAATTGTCTTAAGGTTAAACTCCCATTGGTTAGAATTTACTGTAATATGTTCCTCGGTGTGACTGGTTGTCATTCTCGCTTATATTTCACTTTATAGTCATTTCATATATATTTCATACAATTTAGGTCAACTTGAGTAGAGTTACACAACAACTTGATCCCATGCAACATACATTTGTGTGAGAGAATAGATTCCATTTTGTTCCTATAATGTCCTTCTTCTTTTATAGCTAATGTCATAGGGTTCAGCTAGCACTGATGGGCGGAGAAGTTTCATATTTCTGCTCACGCCCCTATTGTTCTTACTGGTGCATAGTTCGGAGGAGTTATTTCTTTGTTTGAGGTACTATATAAACTAGTCACATGATGTAATAAAGCAGAAACTTTCAGTACACCACAAATCGTGTGTGCTGCAATGATTTCCCTAGCGCTCTTAAAACAAATCTTATTAATTTGGAGTTCAAGAGGTATAGAAGTGTATTTTGCTCACATTTGCAATATCATGCAGTACTGGTGGACACAGCCAGAAAAGGCCCCTGTTCAAGAACAATATATGGGCCCTTTGCAGCTCATAAGCTCATCAAAATGCACAATTCCCCCTTCTTTGGAGGCAGAAATGGGCCCTGTCACCTCTTGGGCCCCTGTGCGGACGCACAGGTTGCACCAGTAATATGTCTGACCCTCTCCTGCGGCTATTGTTGCAAGTAAAGAAACAATGTGGTTTTTGTAGTAAAATTAGGTTGTTCACGATCAGTACTATTAATATTGCAATCTTAGGCCCGGCTGCCACAAGTCTCCTAAATTAAGTCAATCAGTGCTCTGAAATGTCAAGCAACAAATTTGGGGCCAGTATTGGTTTACTGTAGACATATATAGCTAGATTTTTACCTTCATTGGGGGAAATATGGAAACCATGGGTATTTTCTGCTGCCACTTGGAGCAGCATACGCCCATGCAAAAAAAATGAACTGCTCCTCAGGACCTTTTCTTATCCTCATAATTTTTGTTTTTCATTATGTAAGCTGGTGTAAACACAAGGAGGTGAGAAGATGTACGGATGCTGAGCGGACAGCCATTAGGTAAGCTTTGTGTAACGGTATTACAGTGAGTAAAGATCTTCTATTTAGCCAACAAGTTGGTAAAAATCTAATTTAAAGTGTTTCTCTCATGATACATCTCCCCAGGCTGCTGTCATGGTCTGTAGACCGCACGCACTACTGATTGATTGACAGTTCAGGCCAGCAACATGTTCATGTTGCTAGCCAGGACTGTGAGCTCGCGATGAGGCTTTAGGAGGCAGACTTGTCTCTGCTCCATCAGAAGAACAGTTCCAGCAAGCAAGCCTTATTGCTGTGCTTACAAGATGAGTAGGAAAGAGCTTGTAAGCGCTGGCGACTTTCTGGCGACTCCAAGAGGACGTCGAAGATGGTCCGCCTGGCAATGATGAATAAAAAAAAAGAGAAAAGCAAAGTGCAGACTAGTACCTGACCCCAGCCTGAGTGGCCAAAGCAGTCCCCAACTATTCTCCCTTAGTCAAAAAGACTGCTGGAACACCATTGTAAATGTGAACAGGGTGCTAGCCAAAATATACACTATATAAGGTGAAAGCTGCACACCAAATTCAGAGAAATATGAACAAGCATAACTGCTTTATAATACATAAGGAATGAAAAATACAATTAGCCATATAAAAAATTGAAATGTGACATTGCATAACTGCTGAGGATTATTTGAAGAAAGAGATATTTAGCTAATGTATTGATCAATTCATTACTGCCCCTTAACCACTTCACGGTAATCTCTTATTTATGGGGTCCCTAACCAAATGTTACCTCTATATGCGGTTAAAACCTGCTGTGTATGGGAAGCAAGGGACCTGGCTATATAGGAAATTGAATAAACATGGCTAAAGGGCGGGACTGGGTTCTCAGAAAAAACTGCATTACAATCAAAATGACTGCCGGAACACCATTGTAAATGTGAACAGGGTGCTAGCCAAAACCATAGGTACCCATACACAAAAGCAGGTTTTAACCGCACATAGAGGTAACATTTGGTTTGGTACCCATACACACAAGCAGGTTTTAACCACATATAGAGGTAACATTTGGTTGGGGACCCCATCAATAAGAGATTACCGTGAAGTGGTTAGGGGGCAGTAGTGAATTGATCAATACATTAGCTATATATCTCCTTTTTTTTTTTTTTCTTTTCTTCAAATAATCCTCAGCAGTTATGCAATGTCACATTTCAAAATTTTTCATATGGCTAGTTGTATTTTTCATTCCTTATGTATTATAAAGCAGTTATGCTTGTTCATATTTCTCTGAATTTGGTGTGCAGCTTTCACTTCATATAGATTGCCCAACTATTCTCCCAACCGTCAGTGTTGCCCAATAGTTGGCAAACCTAGATTACCTTTTGCTTTCTAATATTTTTGGTCACCGACAATCTAAAAAAGAAAAATCCTGGGAAGCTTGACTGAACGCATCCTTGATATTCCCAAATACTCTCAAGTCCTCATCTTTTATATTTCTGGCTGCTAAATAAACCATAGCCTTGTCCTGGATTAAACAGGACTTGATCTTTGAGGTTAAAAGGCGTCTTTCATTGTACATGATAGTTTTTCATTTATTGGCCATACTTACTGATAACGTTCACAGGTTTATAAGGTCCTATTCTTACACTAAGTGAAGGTGTAGCAAAAGGGGTTTTGTCAACATCCTCCACCCAAGGAAATCACCCTGGGTGGAGGATGTCGGCTGTACCCCTTTTGCTACACCTTCACTTAGTGTAAGAATCTCTACCACCGTTGTCTCTACAGAAAGTTCCCAGTAATTGTGATTTAGAACCGTTCCTCCCCGACAGTCGTCCTCCCCCCCCCCCTAAACAGATGAAGTTGGGGAGAAAAGGACGGAACATCAGATTTCCAACAGCCGGCTAATCCTTAGAGATGGTCTCAGAGGGAACACAAGAAGGCTCGATCGAGCTTTCCTCTGACAGTCAAGTGAGAATGATGATTCAGCCGGCAGCTATCTAATGTATATTTAGGCCTTTTAATCTGGTGCATTATAATTTTTTTTTTATTTCTTCATAGTTACCCACGAGAGTCTAATAAGCTCATAGATCTGCCAGAGGATTACAGCAGTCTGATCAATCAAGCATCAAATTTTTCGTACGTAGCAAAAGCAGAATAATCCGATGGATTGTAGTCCTATCGGGATCTTTGTTTGACTTTTCTATTTTTGATCTAGGTGTCCAAAATCTGGAGGAGATAAGAGCAGAGCCCCCACCCTGTGTCTGGTCTGCGGTGCCATGCTTTGTTCTCAGAGCTATTGTTGCCAGACGGATCTGGATGGAGATGACGTGGGCGCCTGCACAGCACACACGTACAATTGTGGCTCAGGGATGGGGATCTTTCTCAGGTCAGTAGTCGCCCGTTATGTCTTAGTGGCCAAATGTCGGCTTCATTCACCGATGTCTTCCCGATTCACCAATAGGGAGAATCCTGTTAATCGAGGCAGGTAGTCACCCTCTTTATTGACATTTCATCCTGTTATTTGCTCAGATTTTAACACTGTTTTCTCATAAACATAGCATTAAAAACTAAAGTATAGCTGAAAGAATTTTCCCATGTCTTCTGAATAGCATTGGGGGACACAGGACCGTGAGTATATGCTACTACTAGGAGGCTCAACACTAGGTGAAAATAAAGTGCTAGCTCCTCCTGAGTGTTAGTTTCCTCTGACATGAGGCCGCTCTGGTTTAGCCCAGTGCCCTTTTTTTTTTTTTTTTTTTTGGTGCACCGGTCCTGGAGGTACTGCAATACCGGGTCAATGCGTGGAGTGGACAGAGAAAGCTCTTCTTCCATCTTCCTGTTCTAAAAATCCATTGACAGACCTTCATCAGATCTCCTGCACATTTTATTTTTTGTCAACCATAGACTCCTTAGTCACAGGCAAAAAACAGCCCCATGTTGGTACATTGGTTGCACTGCTCTGGATCTGCTTAGATCAACTTCTCTTCCAATCTGGGGCTCCGGGCAATCACATGATGGCGGCTGTGGCAGTGTGGGCAAATATGAAGCCGTTAGGGTGCGTATTCACGATCAGTGTTTGCTGCGTTTTGGACTCAGCATGCTTCAGCAAAACACTGCATTGTACAGTACAAGCACAGTGGATGGATTTCTAGAAATCTTGTGCCCACTGTGCTTGTTTTTTCCGCAGCAAACACTGACCTGGGGTGCGTCCTTCCAGGCCGCAGCATGTCAATTGTTTGTTGTGGATTCGCATGCGTCCTCCGTAGGGAGAACACAAGCGAGAGACCGCAGCACCCCAAACCCTGATTGTGGGTACAAGCAGCTGCGGTCTCCTGCGGATTAGACGCACGGCCCCGCAGGTCAGGATGCAATGAGTCCTGACCGTGGGCACATACCCTAAAAAAGTGACATGCTTCTCCTTCGGGCAACTTCTGCTCAGAAGCTGCCCATTCTCTATACTTGAAGTTGTCTACTATTTGGAGAACCCCTTCTCAGTCCTTACATGCGCCACCAAAAAAATAAAAGAACCTATACTCCCCTCCAGTACCGCCACGTTTAAGCAATTAACAGGAAGTGAGTGCTGCCGCTGCCACTCACTTCCTGTTAATTACTTAACCGTATGAAGGCGGGGAGAAGGAAGCCGGGGCTGATTGGTTACGGGGCTTATGTGTCATAATAATGTCACATAGGCCCCTGGAAAGCGAGTTGCGACATCGCTAGAACCACGGCCGCACCGGAGGGGAGTTTAGGCTTTTTTATGGGGAATGAGAAAGGGTTGTCTAAGTAGTGGACAACCCCTTTTAACAAGATGGCGTAACAGCAGCGAGACCACCTCAGGGAAACGACCGCCTGTGTTTTCCTGAAGTGGGAGTAATTCACAATTACAACTTGTCTCTCAAACAAATAAACCCTTAGATGAAAAAACAGGTTACAGGAGGAAAAATCAAAAGTGCAAAAACGTCAAATAACCCTGTTCTTAAGGGGTTTAAGTTATAGCGCTAGAAGACATTGCAGTAGACCCTCCTTTTCTGGTTGTTAAAGGTGATGTATAAAGTCTCTATTAATTTGTTTCTGCTTTTACAGAGTAAGAGAATGTCAGGTCCTCTTCTTGGCTGGTAAAACTAAGGGCTGTTTCTATCCTCCGCCATATCTGGATGATTACGGAGAGACCGATCAAGGACTACGGTACGTGAAACAGCTTATGTCGTCAATAATAATGGTACACTGTCAAGCCCCAAAAAAATAATGATGTGTTCCTCTCATTGAATTACCATAGCATTTCTGCTTTGCCCACAACTATCCTTTAGATTAAAAGCTGATATTCATGGTTTCAGGCTAGCGATCGGCAGACTCGCAGATAGCCGGGTCCAACCGGATATCTGGCCGGATGCCGGTCCCCATATAAGTCTATGGGGATCTGAATCGGGAGCTTAAAATTGATGGTAGAAAGGGCTAGGGGGATTAGAGCAGGCGCTTTATACTTACCAGTTGCCTTGTGGCTCGAACGCTACCTCTGGTACCGCTATTTTTAGGCTAGCGGAGCGCAATAAGCTTGGGCCTCCCTAGCCTGAGAATACCAGGCTCCAACTGTCGGGTTTTAAAAATTATTTATATATATATTTATATATATTTTATTTATTTTTTAAATGCATGCAGTTCCTCCTATTTTGATACAGAGCCAAGATAAGTGCATGGCTGCAGCCTGTAGCCGTATACTTTGTCTGTGCTGGAAAAAAAGAGGAAATTCAGCTCACCCGATCCACATGGAGACCAATTTGAAGGACGGTGCACGGAAAATAGTCGGCCAGCCTGTAAAGTCCAAGAAAGGAGAAACTCCAGCATCCAAGTCTATAAATGTAATAAAAATTCCTGTTTATTAGATATACAGTACAGACCAAAAGTTTGGACACACCTCATTCAAAGAGTTTTTCTTTATTTTCAGGACTCTGAAAATTGTAGATTCACATTGAAGGCATCAAAACTATAAATTAAAACATGTGGAATGAAATACTTAGTGTGAAACAACTGAAAATATGTCTTATATTCTAGGTTCTTCAAAGTAGCCACCTTTTGCTTTGATTTCTGCTTTGCACACTCTTGGAATTCTCTTGATGAGCTTCAAGAGGTAGTCACCGGAAATGGTCTTCCAACAGTCTTGAAGGAGTTCCCAGAGATGCTTAGCACTTGTTGGCCCTTTTGCCTTCACTCTGCAGTCCAGCTCACCCCAAACCATCTCGATTGGGTTCAGGTCTGGTGACTGTGGAGACCAGGTCATCTGGCGTAGCGCCCCATCACTCTCCTTCTTAGTCAAATAGCCCTTACACAGCCTGGAGGTGGGTTTGGGGTCATTGTCCTATTGAAAAATAAATGATGGTCCAACTAAACGCAAACTGTATGGAATAGCACGCCACTGCAAGATGCTGTGGTAGCCATGCTGGTTCAGTATGCCTTCAATTTTGAATAAATCCCCAACAGTGTCACCAACAAAGCACCCCCACACCATCACACCTCCTCCTCCATGCTTCACGGTGGGAACCAGCCATGTAGAGTTCATCCGTTCACCTTTTCTACAAAGACACGGTGGCTGGAGCCAAAGATCTCAAATTTGGACTCATCAGACCAAAGCACAGATTTCCACTGGTCTAATGTCCATTCCTTGTGTTCTTTAGCCCAAACAAGTCTCTTCTGCTTGTTGCCTGTCTTAGCAGCTATTTTACCATGAAGGCTGCTGCACAAAGTCTCCTCTTAACAGTTGTTCTAGAGATGAGAAGGTGTGTCCAAACTTTTGGTCTGTACTGTACATTATGATTCAGAACTTGCTTTTTTTAAAATTCACATGGTGATAGGCGATGGTACGCGTTTCAAGCGTCTCACGCGCTTGGTCTTAATCCATTAGGAGAAAAAACAAAAAGCCAGCACTAAATGTGCACTTCAGCACTAAACATTCCAAACTGTATTTATTATAAAAATTGAGATTTTTGGCAAAAAATTGCAATTTCTTGAGCTGCCTCGCCACGTCACGGCAAATCTCATTTGAGGCAGTCCTACACTAAAATATTTTTATAAAATGTGCCATACGGCCTCACATATGAATAGTAGAACTGCTCTTAGCAGCACTCACCTGGTCTATTTCAATCCCGTACCCATGACTGAGTCATGGCTGTGGGCGGGACAGGTCCAAGCAAATGCTGCATGAAGTAAATAGCCTGTGGACAAAGCCTGATGACTTAATGTGAACAGTCACCAACCGCCAAAATCTAGACAGATGGAATACATCCCAAATTGGGGTGCATAGCAAGGTTTCCATTAGGATAAGAGCGTGAGACGCTCGAAATGCGTACAATCGCTTATCACCATGTGGATTTTATGATTCAGAACTTGCTTTTTTTAATGTATAGCTAATTAACGGTATTTTTTATTACATTTATGGACTTGGATGCTGGAGTTTCTCCTTTATTTATCTGTGCCCTGGGTATCATAATATGGGGGGACCCTACACCATTTTTTTTTTTTTTTTTTTTATTTTTACAGCAATATAGTCACACAGCATCTCTGATTGCAAGCAGCCAGACACGCAGTCACACAGGCTGGGGGCGCTGTCTGACTGCAACCAATCAGAGACGCCAGAACTGCCAGTGGGTGGGGGAAGCAGTGAATATGTATGAGGTTAATGAGCGGCCCGGACACATTGTACAGCTGCTCAACAGACTCGTTAAGTATACCGTGCCTGCTTTCCCCTTATTTTCTTTAATTTTCCTTTATTTCTTTAAATTACACGAGTTGCCATACCCAGGTCAGTTACCCGGTGTTCCCCGAGAACTCCGGGGTCGGTGCTCGGATACTTTTGAACTGTCAGGAATCTGCACTTTTAGGCTATGTGCCCACGCTGCGGATTTCTCGCGGAAAAGCCGCGGATTTTCCAGAAATCTGCAGCACAGCTACTCCCCAGCCATTTCTATGGCATTTGGGAAATCATGCGGATTTTCGTGTGGAAAAATCTGCAGCATGTCATTTATTGTTGCGGATTTTCGTGCGGATTTTGCCTATTCAATTGAATTAAAAAAAAATTGCAAAATCCGCATCAAATCTGCACCTATGAAAAGGTGCGGATTCCGGGGGAAAGCTGCGGATTTTGATGCAGAAAAATCTGCAGATACAGAGTCCCGTGGGCACATAGCCTTACAGTCCAGGTCCGCCCATCACTCTTTCAAATGTATCAGCTGATCGCCCAGCCAAGGTTTGTACCAACATGAACATTTTGTTATTAATTTTTTTTTAGACGCGGGAATCCTCTTCATCTCTGCAAAGAGCGTTTCAAAAAGATCCAGAAACTTTGGCAGCAGCACAGCGTCACCGAGGAAATCGGACACGCGCAGGAAGCAAATCAGACGCTCGCTGGCATCGAATGGCAGCATTTATAATACAGGCATATGGTCTTTATTTTTGTCATTTTCAGTTGTCTTTTTTTTTTTGTTTTTGTTTTTTTAGCCGCCCCATTTTCTAAAAAAACAAAAAGAAAAAAGCAAACAAAAAGCCCTTCCATTATTAATTCTTCAGCCATCGCATACACAGTTCAGTCTTTAATTTATATTTCATTGTGTAGAGTATGTAATAAAGCGGAAGCTTGTAACACTATAAACGTCAGATTTCTCCCTTCTCTTATCTTGCTCCTTCCATTGTAAGAAGCGGTGAAGTGTGTGGGAAAAATTCCTTTAAGGGCGCTCTCACACATCCGTCGTTTCGCCGGTTTGACGGATGCGGCGCACGCCAGTACAGTATGATACAGTACAGTGGCAGCGCCGCAACTTCCGGGTCACATGCTCTGGTCACATGACAGCATGTGACCTGCACTTGTTGCGCTGCCAGTGTACTGTATATACTGTACTGGCGTGCGCCGCATCCGTCAAACCGGCGAAAAGCCAGATGTGTGAGAGCGTCCTTAGAAGGACATCATCATAAACATTGTGTAGACTCGATCTTTATTAGACCTCCTAATCTTTGGCAAACCCTTTACGATACCTGCACACAAGGTGATAAATTCAGCAGAAGCCACACATATATAAATTTTTAATTTTTTTTTTTTAATTTCTTTTTTTAATATATAATTTAGTCATATCATTTAGTTTAGAGGAGTATTCCAATTTTCCAGCCCTTTAAATGTTATTCTCTGTGTAATGAAAAGCTGTACAATTCTGTGCTTTTTGTATAAATTCTTCAGCTCCATGCTACAAAAAAAAAATAATAATAATAAAAATCTGTCCTAGTCGGGTGACCATAGCGTGATCAAGAAAGATTTGTAATTTCTGTTGGACGTAAACATTGAATTTTTGCATAAATGTCAAAAAAGGAGGATTTTATCCAGAAATAACTTTTATTGTGAGAAAACAGAGTGCCCCTTTTAGGGTATGTACTATGTGCGTACGCTGCAGAAATTTTCTGCAGCAAAAGATCCATACAATTTTGGTGTGTGTTTTTTGGTGAGTTTTTGGGTGTATTGAGTGGCTGGAAGGGCTAAAAAAGGCAAGAAAAAAACGGACCAACAATTGACACGCTGCACAAAAAACTGCAAGGAAAAAAGAAGCAGCGTGCGCACAGCATTTGTGATCTCTCATAGACTTTGCTGGGATAAGGATAGACATGCAGATTTGGGCGATAAACTGCACCAAAACGGCATAAAAAAACTGCGCCGTGCGCACAGGGTCTTAAAGGGTTTTTTTTATTCACATCATAAATGAGTAGCATTGCAAAGTGCTTGTGGAATGCAGCAATTTTGCAATTTACACCTTATTAAAAAACTGAAGAATAGAGGGGTTTTTGATTCTATTGTTTACTGCTCCCTGCCTAGGTGAGGCCGCAGCGATGGCTGGCTTCCTGAAGCTGGCGGGAACGCTCGATCTGACAAGCGTCAGTGCTTTCACCCTGCCTCTGCTTGCATCGGGCGAGAGCGCACAGTTCAGGCTGGCGATGGGAGGATGTCGCTAATCTGAGCTGTCAAGCTGTCAATCATCAGGATAGCAAGCAGGCGGAAAGCCTTTAGGCTGGCGAGCAGCACGCTCTTGAAGATTGAGTGTGAGCAGCTCCTGTTTTCCTCATACATTTAAAGGCTTGTTCACTACTTTGACATTGATCGCCTATTTTTAGCATAGGGCATCAATGTCTGATCGGCCAGGGTCCGACACCCCGCACCCCCGTTGATCAGCTGCTCTTGGTCCCAGCAGCAGGCAGCGGTAAATTCTCAGCTCCGGCGCTGCTCTGTCTTCCGATAGCGGCAGCAGCTGGGTATTGTACATCCGCCTCCTATTGATTAGAATGGGAGGCAGATGTACAGTACCCGGCCAAAGCCACTTTCAGAAGATGGAGCAGGTCCGGAAGTGAGCATTTCCGGCTGCCTGCTGCCGCCGCCGGGACCGGAAACAACTGATTGACAAGAGTACGGGCTGTCAGACCCAAGCCGGTCACACATTGATGACCTATGCTAACTATATGCCATCAATGTTAATGTAGTGGACAGCCCCTTTAATTTATGGCAAAAACGGGCTACTCACACAGTAATCACCCTTTTAAATAAGCCCTTAAGGCAAAACCATTGCTTATCTGGATCTTATTCTGCAATATGACTTTCCTCTTCTAAAAAATACTGTCAAATATCAAAATAAGATATTTGCCAGAAACGAGTAGCTTGCTTTTTAAAGGGGCAGTTTGCAATAGGCCACAATTCGCTCTCAGATGTGTTCCCATCTGGATAGTTATATAGCAATGTGAAAAAAAGATGCTTCTGCTTTCCGGTCTTCACCTATACAGAGATATATCAGTATAGGACACATCCTAGGGCGACCAAGCCGTTTAGTTTCTGACATATGGTAATTTGTCGTTTTCACCCACCCTAACTATAGGACATCTATAGGGAGCATCCCATACTTCTGACTTTACGCTTTTCTTCATCGTTCTCATTGCGCTTGCATTTCTCTTATACTTGAACATAATTTGACTTTTTATTTGCCTGTTAAAACATGGCTGCCCTCAGACGTAAGCTTGCATCTCTATCTGCTGCTAGAGGGGTGAGCTGCAGTACCACATATGGCCTGTGGACAAAAGTGGCACTGTTCTGGATCAATGCAGCCTTGTTTTTCTAATCTCCCAAAAGCAGTTAGATAATAATGGCAGATCTATGGTAAATCCCATAGGCATATATTACCGTGACTGTAGGGAAAAAAAAATGTTCAATTGACATGGGCCCTTATTTACCTTTACATGGCACCATCATTATGGTCATTCAGGATGACACAGGCAAGAAAATAGAGTAGCAACACTTAGCACAATAGGCACAGATGCCCAATGCTGGTGAATACCAAACTTTTGACTTTTTGGGCACTTATAGTAACATCGTGTGTTGATTAACCAATAGTTATGGATTTGGGTTTTCTTTAGCAATCAGGGCCTGTATCTGTATATTTAACATAATGCTGAATTAAAGGAGTTTTCTGGAAAACCTCATATCCTGGCTGCAGTTTATTTAAAAAAAAAAAAAAAACTGTGCTTCACTCACACTTCCCAGGTCCGGCATTCCATCAACAGTGCTGCAGTCATTCACTGAGCACAGCAGGTCTGCCTGAGTTGATGGGATGAGCAGCATAAAACCACTGAGCTCCCTGACTGGCTGCAGCGCTGTTGATGTGACAGCCCTGTCACAATAACTGAACCCTGGCCTAGGTCCAGACTTTGTGCTGGACCTGGGCAGGGAGAGTAAAGCAAGGTTGTTTTTTGTTGTTTTTTTTTTTTTTTTTTTTTTTTTTTTTAAACTATAGCCTGAGAATATGGGTTTTCGAAACTGGAAAACCCCTTTAAGCACCTCTGTAGCGCAGATTTCCATAGGACACGCTTTATATCATTGACTACCAGGTAGTCTTACTTTATAAAATGTGCTCATAAAATCCTAAAAATCCTAACCAGAGGTCACTTATCACAGAGAGATTTACCTCTCTCAGATCTGTTGTAGGGCACCGTGGGTTTTTTTTTTCTCGTCTGTTCCGTATTTCCCGCCTTTTTCGGTTGGTTTCGGTTTGGCACATTGGTGATTATAGCTGTGAACGTTTTGGATGATTTGTAGTCATTATTGATTTGTAGTGGTGTGACTCGTAGAAGGGGACACTCATCGCCTAAACATTTGGGAAACTAGTTTAACCATATATATATATATATATATTCTGGCTCTACTGCAAGACTCCGGTGGTCTGGGACATGTCTAAAGTCCAGACATCATAACTACAGTTGGGGCACGGGTTGTAATCGCACCCAAGGCCTAAAAATATCCCTTTGGCCCATGTGGGGGAAAAAAAATAAATACTATTAAAGATTTTGTTACATGGCGAACCACAAGTCTACATGCTAAAACCGGGAGTATAATCGCTGCACCAGCAGATCTACCAGAATACATGTTCAACGAACTCAAACCCAAAGGGACCCTGTCTGTTGTGTGAATCACAGGCCGCATGTGCCTTCATTTATCAAAACTGATAAACACATAGCTGGGATGATTTAGGAAATCCTGCACTCGCATTGGATTGCCCGCGATGGCCCTTGAGGTCCCTTCCAACTCTACCATTCTATGATTCTATTCTAGTGAAGTGGTTTTCAGCTCACCTGTCATCCGACGCCACAAAAATCCTCGGAGTGCACGAAGTTCTCCGGCCAGTCCACGCCGGTGAATCAGAAGGAGTAAGGAAGTATATGGACTCGGCACAATCTCCTTAAAAATAACTTGAATCCTTTATTGAAAAATTACTAGTTAAAATCAGCCAACAAACGCATTGCACCAAGTATGATACAGGAGAAACGTAACGCGTTTCGGACATGGTATTAAAAACAAAAAAGTCCTTAATCATAAGTTACCTTATGGTAACTTATGATTAAGGACTTTTTTGTTTTTAATACCATGTCCGAAACGCGTTACGTTTCTCCTGTATCATACTTGGTGCAATGCGTTTGTTGGCTGATTTTAACTAGTAATTTTTCAATAAAGGATTCAAGTTATTTTTAAGGAGATTGTGCCGAGTCCATATACTTCCTTACTCCTTATGATTCTATTCTGCAGCTTTGGTTTTCTGACCCAGCACTACAAATTCTTTACATAAAAGTGGCATAAATAATGATAAAAATCTACTCCAGTTGGAAACCTTTCTTGCGCTTTTGCACATCATTGCAAAGATGTGGCAAATTGCAGCTTGCCCTTCTTCAGGATTAGTGTGTAGAATGCCAGTCCTGGTGAATTGGACAACCAGTCCCATGGGCACTGGATAATTGGAGTCTTGCAGTAGCTGTTAATGACTTAATAAGAGTACAGACCTATAATAAGTAGTTCTGGCCCTGGTTGGCTGCTCCCAGTACGACATATGTGATAACCCATTAAGTCCCTTTTATTACTACATTTATTTTGATTGCTATTTAGCCCATTAACGCTTTGGAGACTTTTTTTTTTTCCCTTGCTCAGCATGTATTTATGTTTAATGTAGAAATATTCATGTAAAAAAAAAATGTATGAATGGAATTCAATTTGGAAAAGTTTTAATTCTTTAATATACATGAAATTCTTGTAATATTTGAATGTAACATATGTATAAAAAAACACAACTTATCCAAATTAAATGCATTAGCTGTTACCGTTTTTTTTTTGTTGTCCACTTATTGACCTCCTGTGTGTTTTGCTGACTAGGATGCCACAGGCTCAATATTGAAGTATCCCAGATATGTCAGCGCTAAGCTAGAGATGACCTGGATACTTGTATAGCAGGCAGGTAGGACCAGAATGTAAAGGTGATTATGATATTAGTCTTCATAAGAAGCAGGTAACGCTTACTCATCGCAAATTAATGCAAGATAGACACTTTTGGTAAGAGTCAGGGGGTCAGTGCCAAATTCGCTGCAGTAGAACTGCAGATATAATGCCATTTTAGATGTCAGGCAAGATTCTATAGATTGTATACACATGTGCAGATATATACCTAGGTCTTACATTTTTATTAGTGATTCTCAACTTGGGACAATTCCTTCTTTTTGAAAGGGTCTCGTAACAATAAGGTGATCAACAAGTGTGTTCTCAACTAATCAGTGTAAACCTGTGTTATGCAGGGGATTTGGAGCTCTGTGTCAGAAAAACAAAGCTGTATATTTTGATAGATGCTAAACTGGGGGTAAAATGGGAGTGCGTCTTACAATACGGATATGGCTTACCGAGGCGGCAGTGGTGGAGCGGGGTCAAAGGAGGCAGGGTATGCGATACTGAGGGTGTTACTGCAGTGTAGCGGAGGCGGGTGCATTGAACTGACTGCAGGCTCTATTGAATAGAACGCAATGAACTTAAAGAAAATGGCTGTGGAGGAGGCGAATATGTAGATTGACGTGATGGACTTCAAGAAAATGGCTGCCGAGACCTTTCTGCACACACGCCACCTCTGCAGCCATTTTCTTGAAGTCAATAGAGGGCTATTAAATGTAGTCCGTAGTCAGATCAGGCGCCCAGTGCCGCACCGACACCCTGCCCTGTGACCCTCCTGAGTCCTCCACTACAGTGACACCCCCACCGCCCGCCAGCAGATCAGTGGCGCCTGCTGCCACGAGACCCCCGAGGCCGTAGTATTGCTGACCCTCCATCCACTGACCCTCCTGAGATGCAACACCCCCTCCTCTGAGCCTGCAGCATCGCTGACCCTGCCTCCTGTGACGTTCCTAAGCCGCAACACCACTGCCGCACCCCCTGGTAAGACACTAAGATTATAAGATGACCCTCATTTTAACATTAAAAATTATTTTTTTCCTATTTTCCTCCTAATTTTGGAATGCGTCTTATAAACCGAAAAATACCATAATTTCCCACACAACCCCAAAAAAAGGCCGGACAAAATTGTTGGCAAACAACATTGAACGAGCATCACATGCTTCTAACAAACTCACCTGTAGCAAGTAACAGGTGTGGGCAATATGAAAATCACACCTGAAACCAGAATAAAAGGGAGAAGTTGACACAATTTTTTGCATTGTGTGTCTGTGTGCGCCAAACTAAGCATTGAGAACAGAAAGAGGATAAGAGACCTGTCATGGGCCATAAGAACCAAAATTGTTGAAAAATATCAACAATCTCAAGGTTACAAGTCCATCTCCTGAGATCTTTGTTCTTTTGTCCACCGCAACATAATTAAGACGTTTACAACCCATGGCACTGTAGCTAATGTGTTTGAATGTGGACGACAGAGAAAAATTGATGAAAGTTTGCAATGCAGCATGGTGGATAAGCAGCCCCAATCAAGTGCCAAAGAGATTCAAGGTGTCCTAAAGGCTCAGGGTGCATCAGTGTCAGTGCAAACTATCTGTCCACGTTTGAATTATATTAAAATGCTATAGAGGAGACCCAGGAGGACCCCACTACTGACAGACCTAAAAACAGTAGGGCATCATCAATTCAATACGCATCTACACCTTGTATACAGAAATGATATGATATGAAACCCATGACACCATGAATGCTGGTCACGCATATGGCACTCATTTAACTTTGATGCTCAAAGTTGCCCCTGTCAGCTGAAATGCACATCTCTACTCTGGACAGCATGCTGTGTCTTGCTGCACGTTGTGCAATATGGTGGGTGACACGTTTGCACAAGCATCTGTGATACGTCATCGTAGGTCCTGCAATGTTGGTGGAGGGGTCGCATACACCTGCTGTTTGATGTGACCTCACAGAAAGAAGTCCAATGGGGTCAAGTCAGGTGAGCATGGAGGCCACTCCACGCAGCCCCCATACCCAATGACTTGTAGGAAGGTCTCCATGAGGTATCGCTTCATGTCCACAGCCTTGTGAGTTTTACACGTTCTAATCATAGCATTTCTGTATGCAAGGTGTCGATTCGTATTGAATTGATGATGCCCTACAACTTTAATTCACTGTTTTTTTTCTCTCTCTCGTTCTGTTTTCGAGATAAAAATGCTAACTCCGTTGTTTTCCACCAGGTGGCGCTATAGGTGGTTTCATTGCATAGCGCATGGCTACTTTACTATACCTAGACACCACTTCTATGCCTATAGCTGGCGCCTTTCTCAAGTTAATGGCGGTGGACCTACTGTATGTATATGTATATATATATATATATATATATATATATGTATGTGTGTATATATATATATATGTATATGTATGTATGTATGTATGTATGTGTGTATATATATATATATATATTTTACAGTGCCTTGCGAAAGTATTCGGCCCCCTTGAATTTTTCAACCTTTTCCCACATTTCAGGCTTCAAACAAAGATAAAAAAAATTTAATGTTATGGTGAACAATCAACAACAAGTGGGACATAATTGTGAAGTTGAACGATATTTAGTGCTTATTTTAAATTTTTGTAAAAAATAAAAAACTGACAAGTGGGGCGTGCAATATTATTCGTCCCCTTTACTTTCAGTGCAGCAAACTCACTCCAGAAGTAAATTGAGGATCTCTGAATGATCCAATGTTGTCCTAAATGACTGATAATATAATCCACCTGTGTGCAATGAAGTCGCTGTATATATACACCTGCTCTGTGATAGTCTCCGTGTTCTGTTTAAAGCACAGAGAGCATCATGAAGACCAAGGAACACAACAGGCAGGTCCGTGAAACTGTTGTGGAGAAGTTTAAAGCTGGATTTGGTTGTAAAAAGATTTCCAAAACTTTAAACATCCCAAGAAGCACTGTGCAAGTGATCATATTGAAATGGAAGGAGTATCATACCACTGCAAATCTACCAAGACCTGGAGATCCTTCCAAACTTTCATCTTAAACAAGGAGAAGACTGATCAGAGATGCAGCCAAGAGGCCCATGATCACTCTGGATGAACTGCAGAGATCTACAGCTGAGGTGGGAGAGTCTGTCCATAGGACAACAATCAGTCATACACTGCACAGATCTGGCCTTTTATAGAAGAGTGGCAAGAAGAAAGCCATTTATCAAAGATATCCATAAAAGGTGTCATTTAAAGTTTGCCACAAGCCATCTGGGAGACACCAAACATGTGGAAGAAGGTGCTCTGGTCAGATGAAACCAAAATCGAACTATATGGGCACAATGATAATGATATGTTTGACGTAAAAGGAACACCATCCCCACTATCAAACATTGTGGTGAAAGCATCATGGTTTGGGCCTGCTTTTCTTCAGCAGGGACAGGGAAGATGCTTAAAATTGATGGGAAGATGGATAGAGCCAAATACAGGACCATTCTTGAAGAAAACCTGTTGGAGTCTGCAAAAGACCTGAGCCTGGGACGGAGATTTGTCTTCCAACAATACAATGATCCCAAACATAAAGCAAAATCTACAATGGAATGATTCACAAATTAACGTATCCAGGTGTTAGAATGGCCAAGTCACAGTCCAGACCTGAACCCAATCGAGAATCTGTGGAAAGAGCTGAAAACTGCTGTTCACAAACGCTCTCCATCCAACTTCACTCAGCTTGAGCTATTTGCAAAGGAAGAATGGGAAAGAATTTCAGTCTCTCGATGTGCAAAACTGATAGACACATACCCCAAGCAACTTGCAGCTGTAATCGCAGAAAAAGGTGGTGCTACAGAGTATTAACTTAAAGGGGACAAATAATATTGCACGCCCCACTTTTCAGTTTATTTTTTACAAAAATTTAAAATAAGCAATACATATCATTCACCTTCTGTCCCACTTGTTGATTCTTCACCATAACATTAAAATTTTTATCTTGTTATGTTTGAAGCCTGAAACGTGGGAAAAGGTTGAAAAATGCAAGGGGGCCGAATACTTTCGCAAGGCACTGTATATATAGTATATACTGATTTATAAATATATATATACATATATATATACACCTGCAGCTAAAAAAGCCAACAAAATTCTGGGATGTATCAAGACAAGCATTGAATCTAGATCGAGAGGTGGTTATTATTCCCCCATACTCTGCCCTGGTCAGACCCCACCTGGAATACGGTGTACAGTTCTGGGCGCCCCATTCAAGAGAGACATCGATATATTGGCACAAATCCAGAGAAGAGCAACCAAGATGGTAGAAGGTCTGCAAACCATGTCATATGAAGACCGGCTAAAAGAAATAGGGATGTTAGGTTTGAAAAAGAGAAGGCTGAGAGGAGACTTAATAGCGGTCTACAAATATCTGACAGGTAGTCACAGTGCAGAGGGAACTACCCTATTCTCATTAGCACAAGGAAGTGCAAAAAGTAATGGGATGAAACTAAAAGGAAGGCGATTCAGATTAGACATTAGAAAAACTTTCTGAGGCCTAAGACACACATCCGTACCGCCGGTACGTGCTTGGCAGTTTTTTCACGTACCGGAGACACGTGGACCTATGTTTTCATTATTGTTTGGACACACGTAAGTATTGCGTGCGTCCGTGATTTTCTCACGCTGACATGTCCACGTATTCACCCGGCAGCACGCTCGTTATGAGCGTGTAAAGGAGGTGGGCGTGCTGTCATGGGCGCTAATCTCCGCCCATGCAAATTACCGGTTCTCCGTGTGCTATCGCGGATAGCACACGGAGAACACACGTGGCCCGCACGTACCCGAGACACGTACTTGCCTAACGCAACACGCAGGGAAAATACATGTCTCGCGGCACGTGCGTGTTTTTAACGGAT
Organism: Anomaloglossus baeobatrachus; assembly: GCF_048569485.1. Classification (NCBI taxonomy): domain Eukaryota; kingdom Metazoa; phylum Chordata; class Amphibia; order Anura; family Aromobatidae; genus Anomaloglossus; species Anomaloglossus baeobatrachus. The sequence goes on along the minus strand of NC_134355.1, from coordinate 46,336,650 downwards.
GTATGTTGGAGGCCTGACAGTGAGGGCAATCTGAGTGGAACATGCGACCACGGGAGGTGGTGAGGGCAGTCAGGGAGTAAAACAGGCGACCATGGGAGGTGGTGAGCTCTCCATCAATGGAAATCTTCAAGCGTAAACTGGATAAACATATAGCTGGGATGATTTAGGAAAGCCTGCACTCGCTTTGGGTTTGACCCAATGGCCCTTGAGGTCCCTTCCAACTCTACCATTCTATTATTCTATTCTGCATCTTTGGTTTTCTGACCCAGCGCTGCAAATTCTTTACATAAAAGTGGCATAAATAATGATAAAAATCTACTCCAGTTGGACACATTTCTTGCGCTTTTGCACATCATTGGAAAGATGTGTCAAATTCCAGCTTGCACTTCTCCAGGATTAGTGTGTAGAATGCCAGTCCTGGTGAATTCCGACCATAGATTTAGAAGTTGTGATAGCCAAATTTTGGATTGAAAAGTTGGCATCTATGTTCCTTAATTTGCACACAACATTCACTAGAGAGATCGGATGTAGATAGTGTATTTAGGGATATGTTCTCACCTAATGATTAATTTAAAAGGTAACAATACTTAGGTAGAAAACAAAAATTTCAGATGTTATTTTTCTATCTTAGAGCTTGTCTACTACCGTAACTCAATTATTGTTTTTGCCATAAATGTGTAAGGATAATGCCCCTAAGGAACACCAGAGTGTATATACATTATACAGAGCAGTGTGTGTGTACATTTATACACTCTGCTGTATACATACAAGGGAGAGTAGTGTGAGCTCTACTGAATGGAGCCATGCCCGCCCACACAGCAAGCCATGCCCACCTGTCTATTATCAGAGCCTGGATTTGGAGATTTTGACGTGACATTACAGAAAGTTAAGGGATTCTTAACCAGAGATTGTGAAATTATGCTGGAAGCGAGGATAGTGCTGCGGAGTCTACCAGCGCTATATTCAAAAACAGCATGAGATGTCTTATCCCTTGTGCCAACGGTCTCTGATGCAAAGGAGGGCGTGAACCTCCCACACCAACACACTGTCTCTGATCTGCTGCATATAACTCACCACCACACACGGTCATGCAAAAGTCTGATCTGCAGTCTATATATCGCCCACATACTCTATTTGCTGCCTAAATCACACACACACACACACACTCTGATCTATCTATATCACACACACACACACACATTCACACACTCTGATCTGCAGTCTATATTCCACACACACTCATTCTCAAAACTCTGGTCTGTAGGCTACATCTGCCACACACTGATCTGCTGACATCTCTATATACACACTGTAATCTGCTGTCTACATCTCACCGCACTCACACTCTGGCCTGCTGTTTACAACCCCCTCCCCCCACACATATACACACTTTCTAATCGCTAAAATTTCTCCCGTGCCTCCCCCATACTCTGGAATGCTCTACCTCAGCATATCAGACTCTCCCCTACCGTGGAAAGCTTCAAGAGGAATCTCAAGACCCATCTCTTCCAACAAGCCTACAACCTACAATAACCCTCAGTCCAGTACACCACTGCGCAACCAGCTCTGTCCTCACCTATTGTACCATCGCCCATTTCCTGTAGACTGTGAGCCCTCGCGGACAGGGTCCTCTCTCCTCCTATACCAGTCTGTTTTGTACTGTTAATGATTGTTGTACGTATACCCCCTTTCACTTGTAAAGCGCCATGGAATAAATGGCGTTATAATAATAAATAATCTGCAGTCTACCGTACATCTCCGCCACATACACTGATTTGCTGTCTACGTCACCACACACACACCCTGATCTGCGGTCTACATCACCCCACTCACACATACACACTGATCTGCTGTCTACATCACCCACACACAGACTGATCTTCTGTCTAAATCACCCTGTCCTACACACACACACACACACACACACACACACAGTGTGTGTGATGTAGACAGCAGATCAGAGTGTGTGTGATGTAGACAGCAGATCAGAGTGTGTGTGTGTGTGTGATGTAGACAGTAGATCAGAGTGTGGGTGTTAATGTAGACAGCAGATCAGAGTGTGTGTGTGAGATATACAGCAGATCAGAGTTTGTGTGTGTGTGATATAGACAGCAGATCAGAGAGTGAGTAAGTGTGTGTGATGTAGACAGTAGATCACTCTCTGATCTGCTGTCTATATCACACACACTCTGATCTGCTGTCTACAACACACACACACACACACTCTGATCTACTGTCTACATCACACACACACACACTCTGATCTACTGTCTACATCACACACACACACTCTGATCTACTGTCTACATCACACACACACACACTGATCTGTATATCTCACACACTCTGATCTACTGTCTACATCTCACACACACACACACACACACACACACACACTCTGATCTGCTGCCTATATCAACACACAAACTGATCTGCTGTATCTCACACACACTTTAGGTGTGACCTCTAACATATTTGGATGCTTCCTTTAGACTTTTCTGGCATACTCTATATTGTATATGTTAAGAATAGATGAAAATCAAACCAACCTGAAATTCCCTGAAGACCGCTGTGGTGGCCGCATGTTGACTTCTTCCGTTTACAGCCTTTAGGGGGCGCTGATCATAAACAGCACAGGTTACAATGAGTTGCAGTCAACTCTATTTACCATCGGTACTCGTTTTATTGATGTCACTAAAAATGTACAAAGCCTGCATTGGCATAAACATCTGATCTGGTCAAACGGGTTTTTCACTAAAGTTATATTAACATTTCATAAAAATGCATTGTACACAGCGTTAAACAAGGTTGCACAAAGTTGAAACACTAATTTTGTTATTCAGTAACATGCAAGAATTTTATAAACAAATTTTTGATCTTTTTGTTTACTTTTTTTAACCATATCAAAACAGGATATGTTTTTTCTGGTTACTCTTGAGACTTTTGGTGCCCCGTTGGACGTTGCCCTGTCGTATTAAGCATTGGTGAAGTTTTGCAGGGCACTTCTGTTGACCCGCTGGTTTTGGTCAAATTTGTCAATAAATCTCCAGCCCAAACTAATGTACAGTCACCTTGGTTTTTATACGGGAACCACTAAGTAACAAATTGAATGTTGAGATTATCAAGGGGTTAATTTCCACAAACCAGTCTAGATAAGATCAGCCATCTATTGGTTTTACATTCTACCAACATCTCACTTTTTATCTCCAGTTCCTCCGTGAGCCCTTCCATCCTATATGTATATGTAAAATATATATATATTTACAGTATATATGTAGTACAGTACAGCAAACCTTCCTGTCAGCCGGGAATATAAGCCTGTTACGATGAGAATTCCTTATTGCTGTGTCCGTCAATTTAAAGGAAAAGCGCCCAATTAATAATAGTCAAAAATTTAGTTAAAAATTAAGAGTAATTTGGTGTGTGTGTTGTATATACATACATCAAATGTGCATATTGATATATCATTTGTAGTATATACGATTGCAAATCTATTAATTTGTAAAGGATTGCACATCTGGGGCAGGGGGGGGCCAAAATAAAATTCCCAAAGTGAAAATTTTCCCATTTGAAAAAGGTGACTTTTTTAAAAGAAAAGTCCTGGTTAGTCCTGATGTTCAGCTGACGGTGGCCACTGCTGGGGTCTTGTCTCCACCATCTCCTTCTGTGTTTTCCACCTGATTCTTCTTACCCAGACTTTTCACCATTCCTAAGAAAGATGCAACAGTCTCGTTCAAGCTTTTCTCTAGCAGCCAGCCTTCACTTTCACATTCAGGATCTTCGGGGTTTGCTATGCTGTCCAAGCTGGTATGCAGGTAGCGGAGACCAATCATGTCGCCCACCTGCAAAGTAGAGTCAACGAAAAATAGTTTGAGTATAAAAGAAGTGTTTCATAAGACATCTGTAAGATAATGGTCTTTTTTTTCTTGTGTTTTGACTGCAAACTTAGTGTATTAAAAACTTTGAGAATTGATATACCACACCAGATCAAGCTCCGTTACCAAGGTCAAAAAAAGGATAGGTTCTAACGTTTCGGCCTTAACATACAGGCCTTCGTCAGAGGTGATCTATGATAAGAAAATACAGAAAGGAAAACATAAGTTAGTCTCCATGAATCACAATTGTGTAATCACATAAATACATTGTGTCTGGATGTACAAAACTGATTTAAGAGGATCAATAAAAAACAAGGTCTACATATTGATGCATAGTAGAAAGCAAATCTGAGAAGAGTTTCATATTCCACATATGTACCACAATGAAAGATGAACGTTATATCTCACGAGGGGGAAGGCACCAAAGATGCTAGCCATACAGTGAAAACGAAAAATTGCGTAACGTACCTATAAAATCTTAAGAGATGTGTATACGTGTTTCACATGTATGGGGATCCAAATGAAAAGTTACGGTTGCCTAGAAAAATAGACAAAGACTTCAAAGATGGCCCCGACATAGGTTCCCAAGGGAGTTAGTAGAGGATAAGGGTTGTCCTCCGGAAGAACTGAGAAAATGTAAACAAATGAAAGTAGGGCAGAGGGATGGTAACAGAGGTGCAGAGAAAGGAGGAGCGAAAGAGGATAAACAATGAAGATGAAGGTAAGAGAAGAAAAGGAGAAAAAGAAGAAGGGGAAGAAAAGAAAAAGAGGGAAGAAATTGGAAGGAGAAGTCAGAGTAAACAGTGAATGCATAGGAGAGTACCTTTGCTGTTGACCAATGATGAGATATCAAAAAAGGAGCAGGAAGTCCAAATGGGTTATCAAAATTGTGGAATCCACTATGAAGTACTGTGTCCAAAAAATAATAATCTATATATATAATTGCCTTATTCTGTCTGTCTGTCTGTCTTGCTCCAAAATTGTGTCCTTACCGCGACAAGCGTCTCATTGGCCGCTCGCCTCGGCTCCGCCCCCCCCCCCCCCGCACGGATTGGCCGCTCGCCTCGGCTCCTCCACCCGCACGGATTGGCCGCTCGCCCAGGCTCCGCCCCCCCCACGGATTGGCCTCTCGCCCCGGCCCCCTGCACGCATTGCACGCTCGCTCTAGCCCCGCACGCATTCCCCGAATCGATACGGAGACCCGACTCCCAGGTGAGAACAGACACACACACACACACATCAGATCACACTCACTCTCACACACACATCAGATCGCATCCACATACTCACAACATCCCGTGATATCGCTTGCTTCTCGGCGGCGATCCTGTGCAGTGACCTTCCAGGACCTGCCGGAGGATCACATGGCCGGAAGCATGTGGTATCTCCGGATGTTGTGATTGTGTGAGAGGTATGTGCGATATCGTCAGTGTGTGTGTGTGTGTATGCGATCGGATGTGTGTGAGTGTGTTCTGGTGTGTGAGTGTGTGTGTGTGTGTGAGTGTATGCGATCGGATGTGTGTGAGTGTGTTCTGATGTGTGTGTGTGTCTGTATGCGATCAGATGTGTGCGTGTATACTGTCTGATGTGTGACTGTGGAGCACGATGGGGGGTGCACAGCATGGGGGATGGAGCACGATGGGGAGTGCGCAGCATGGGGGATGGAGCACGATGGGGAGTGCGCAGCATGGGGGATGGAGCACGATGGGGGGTGCGCAGCATGGGGGATGGAGCACGATGGGAAGTGCGCAGCATGGGGGATGGAGCACGATGGGGAGTGTGCAGCATGGGGGATGGAGCACGATGGGGAGTGTGCAGCATGGGGGATGGAGCACGATGGGGAGTGTGCAGCATGGGGGATGGAGCACGATGGGGGATGCGCAGCATAAGGGATGGAGCACGATGGGGAGTGCGCAGCATGGGGGATGGAGCACGATGGGGAGTGCGCAGCATGGGGGATAGAGCACGATGGGGAGTGCGCAGCATGGGGGATGGAGCACGTTTGGGAGTGCGCAGCATGGGGGATGGAGCACGATGGGGAATGCGCAGCATGGGGGATGGAGCACGATGGGGGGTGCGCAGCATGGGGGATGGAGCACGTTTGGGAGTGCGCAGCATGGGGGATAGAGCACGTTTGGGAGTGCGCAGCATGGGGGATAGAGCACGTTTGGGAGTGCGCAGCATGGGGGATGGAGCACAATGGGGAGTGCGCAGCATGGGGGATGGAGCACGATGGGGGGTGCGCAGCATGGAGGATGGAGCACGATGGGGGTTGCGCAGCATGGGGGATGGAGCACGTTTGGGAGTGCGCAGCATGGGGGATAGAGCACGATGGGGAGTGCGCAGCATGGGGGATGGAGCACGTTTGGGAGGGGAGTGCGCAGCATGGGGGATGGAGCACGATGGGGGTGCGCAGCATGGGGGATGGAGCACGATGGGGGTGCGCAGCATGGGGGATGGAGCACGTGTGGGAGTGCGCAGCATGGGGGATAGAGCACGATGGGGAGTGCGCAGCATGGGGGATGGAGCACGTTTGGGAGTGCGCAGCATGGGGGATGGAGCACGATGGGGAATGCGCAGCATGGGAGATGGAGCACGATGGGGAGTACGCAGCATGGGGGATGGAGCACAATAGGGAGTGGGGATGGAACACGATGGGGTGTGCGCAGCATGGGGGATGGAACACAATGGGGGTGCACAGCATGGGGGATGGAGCACGATGGGGGTGCGCAGCATGGGGGATGGAGCACGATGAGGGGTGCACACCTCCCCCCAAAACACACACACACTGCCACACACGCACTGCACAACACACCACACACACACTGGGAACCACAAACACCGCCCTACACAGACACCCACACACACAACGCCGCACACACACAACACCCAACACACAAACACCGCGGCACACACAAATATACGCACATACCGCACAACACACACATTGCACAAAACATACCTCCCCCCAAAACACACACACACACCCCACACCCACACAAACCGCGCAACACACACACACACACAACGCTACAGACACACAGCGCTCCACAAATAGCGCAACACACAAACAACACCGCTCTCACCCCCCGCCACACCCAGACAACACCCAGAACATTTACAGCCCCTACACAAACACATGTTAACTACAGACTATTACTACTATATATATATATAACAAAAATCATACATTAACTACACAATACGTAAATTCTAGAATACCCGATGCGTAGAATCGGGCCACCTTCTAGTAATAAATAAATTACATATATCTCATCATTGGTCAACAGCAAAGGTACTCTCCTATGTATTCACCATTTACTCTGACTTCTCCTTCCAATTTCTTCCCTCTTTTTCTTTTCTTCCCCTTCTTCTTTTTCTCCTTTTCTTCTCTTACCTTCATCTTCATTGTTTATCCTCTTTCGCTCCTGCCCCATTTCTCTGCACCTCTGTTACCATCCCTCTGCCCTACTTTCATTTGTTTACATTTTCTCAGTTCTTCCGGAGGACAACCCTTATCCTCTACTAACTCCCTTGGGAACCTATGTCGGGGCCATCTTTGAATTCTTTGTCTATTTTTCTAGGCAACCGTAACTTTTCATTTGGATCCCCATACATGTGAAACACGTATACACATCTCTTAAGATTTTATAGGTACGTTACGCAATTTTTCGTTTTCACTGTATGGCTAGCATCTTTGGTGCCTTCCCCCTCGTGAGATATAACGTTCATCTTTCATTGTGGTACATATGTGGAATATGAAACTCTTCTCAGATTTGCTTTCTACTATGCATCAATATGTAGACCTTTTTTTTTATTGATCCTCTTAAATCAATTTTGTACATCCAGACACAATGTATTTATGTGATTACACAATTGTGATTCATGGAGACTAACTTATGTTTTCCTTTCTGTATATTCTTATCATACATCACCTCTGACGAAGGCCTGTATGTTAAGGCTGAAACGTTAGAACCTATCCTTTTTTTGACCTTTGTACCAATAAAAACAAGCAAATTGAATTTCAAGCATCACTTTGTCTCAGACTCTCATCTTTGTGTGCCCGAGCTAACCTTTTTGTATGCTGTGATATTTTTCTTGGTGCACCTATCTTTTGAATAGTGAGCCAGACTTTATCTTCTTCTACAAGCTCCGTTACCGTCACAAGTAAAAAGTGGGGAAATTGATCTTTTTCACTGATTACATTGTGCTGGGAAGATTTACACATCACTGTGGTTATAGACCCCTCTACGAGTGAGCTGACACTAGGTAGAAAACAGTGCTGACTCTGGCTAAAATGGCCATACCCTTTCATCCAACACGAGGAATCTCACTTTTTAGCCTAGTGTCTAGGAATCGGATACCACCACCACTGTCAGACTGATTCAGCAGGGCCCACCGGTAAAATTAACTCTGAAGGCCCACTGATCAACTACATGCAAATATTAAATTCACAAATTTACCTATGCTTCTATATAATAATATACTGGGTAGAGTGTGAGATGAATGATGAGATATTCCTTTGTATATAGTGAAATAATTTTATTATGCCAACTACTGATCATGTTTGGGGGGTACGTCATGTACTACTTCAAAGGGGCCACCGGAGGATTTTCCTGTTCTTCTGTGGGCCAGTCCGAGCCTTTATATGACAACTTATTAGGTCTATTGCATTTTTTTCCCTTATTTTTTCACTTAATACTTTTTTAACCCTAGAACGCGCAAGCATAACAATCTACCATAGAAAACAAATGACCTAGCAGGCCTGCGAGGCCCCAGGTATGCGTTCTAGGGTTAAGGTGTTATAGATATTGTCCACTTTCTTTTCTTCATCTCAGTGAGGATACATCATGCACCCTTTAGTAGTGCACCTCAATGTAGCAACACTACTTAAATGGTTACCTATGCCCCACAACTGTTGCCACAATGGAGCACCAGTGTATCCAAAGTAGGTAAAAGTCACCGAAGGGTGACCCTGTTGATATTGCATCGGTGTGTAATCATTCTACAAATTTCTGCTCCCTGCCTAGCCATTTTCTGGCAAGGAGTTTCTTCTGCACTTTGGGGCCGTCCTGGACCTCACTAGATTCCCCTCAACCGCCGCCAGCATCTTTTGCACCTTTGCCGATGACCTCCTCGTGCAATGAAGACATAATCCAGTCTCCTTAGTCTTTGCTGCAGTGACTCCTGTCTTGCAGTACACAACCCTTCAATCTGCCAGAGTCAAACACTTCTTTGTGGTCAATATCATTAGTGGACACAGCTTTCTGTTTTCTAAAGATCATAAACCTTCAATTGGTTAGTAATCTCAAGTTGGAGTAAGCGCAGACTGTGTACACAGGTTCAATTTGGGTTTTAACCCTGCTCAGTACTTTGAGCCTTCTTAAGAACTAAGCACACCAGAGTGAGCTAGGACTATGATCCAGGCCTTGGGTACACTGACCAACCTGTCTTTAGCAGTGGTTAGGTCTCTTCAGCGCTTGCTGGCTCCTATGGCCATCCAGTTGGGTCTCATCTTGGCCTATTCCAATTACAAGTTTTCTACGGTTCCCCACAGATTCTCCCGTAAGAGAGCCAACATCTCTTGCAATTTCTCCATGGCATCTTAGGTCTAGTTCCAAGAAAGAGTCAAAGCAGACAAGACTGTTTTTATTTTCTGCCAAGTCCAAACCATCGTGGGTCTGTGCAGAACTCTAAGCTGGTCTTGGACATGCAGAGAATTAAACAAGCATGGTTGGACACACTCCATATTAGGAAAGTATGCAACTCTCCTTCCCAAGAAGAAGTTTCTTTTCGTCAATACAGGTGCTAGCAGTTGTCATTCCATAACCACAGTGATTGTAAGAATCTCTTGGGCAGAGAATAGAAACATATCCTCCTTTTTTTTTTATAAATTTAAACATTTTCTCTTTTTTTTTTGGAGGACTATGTTGCCAAGTAGTACACACCTCCATCCTTTGTTCCTCAGGTCACTGTTTTATCCAAAGCCAGCATCTGGCATCTTTCTGGCGCATCTCTGAACAACTAGTTGGATAAGATGATGAAAAGTGTCTTTCTCAGCACTGGGGTCTACCTTGCATCCTGCTTTTGCCATGGTTTGGATCAGCAATGCTTGCATAGTCTTATCTAAGTAGGGTCACCAAAACTTTCTTCTGGAACTCCACAGGAAGATCTCCTGGATATCTCCACTCAATTGCTGCATGCCTCAATATTTGTTTGTGAGCTTCCTCTCGAGTCAGAGCCTTGTGGCTTACACTTTGGGTAATTCTGTTGCTGTTTGTTGCTCAATTTGGGACAGATCTTGGCTATATATCCAGCATCCAAAAGTGCTGTATCCAGCCTTTACTTTGTACGTGGGACTGCCAAGCCATCTACCTCCATGAAAGTCTTCTCTCACTGAAAAACATTTACTTTGGTTGGTGGAAGTCATCTGTCCTGATTTGGTTTATTCATCTGTATAATGCCAGTAACAGGAATCAGTATTCATATCTTACAAGATAGAGGTCTTCTCCCTGCACTGACTGATGTTTTTTCTTCAATACCTCTGAAGGCTCTACCCACGCATTTGCTTTTTCTGAGCATCAACGCCCTCCAGCTCCAAGGTGTCCTGAGCCTGGGAACCAGAACAATAAAGATCCAAGTTATTAATCCAACCTGTTCACTGTTCCCAAGCAGGATGACTCAGTTATTCCCATTTTGAAACTAAAGAGGCTTAACAGAATTGTGGTGCCGTTTAGAAGGCTTTGGATGACATTTCTACAATCTGTAATTGCATCACTGGAGTTAAGAGACTTCTCCAGTGGACAAACTGTTTGTATCCTCAAATCCCCATTTCCAGATCTTACCAATTATTTATTTTTCTTCATTGTTGTTCTTTGTTGGCCTCCCATATAGTCTTGACTTTCCACATGGCACTTCTCCATGTCAGGGGGATGGCAATCATTTGCTACCTGGAAGTTGTTCTGGTGAAGACTCCCTCTTGTGACGAGAATCACTCCAATTTTCAGATTACCTTGGACTCTCTGAAACCATGTCATGTCTTATGCTGCCTCAGAACATGGACTTGCTAGGAATGACTTGTGACACTTGTATGTTTTTTATGGAATCAAAATTTATTTTCTTCAGGCTAGAGTGTCATATCTATTGAAGGAAACCTCGTGCTCTAGCCACTTCTTCATGAAGGTCACGCCCATGATGGTCTCAGTCTTTGAGGCAGTGTTCTATGTCCAGACTCACACTCTTCTACTACAATTTATTTCTGTCGTTCTGGAGCAAGTTAGTGGATTCCTTGGACTCCGCAGAAACCTTCTTTTGGTGGTTGACAGTTGCTTATCTGCTCCACGGCTGGTCCTTCGTTACTAGTAACTCACACATGGTAACAACAGGGGTCATTCTCTCAGGCTGGGGTGTGGTGATTGCCCTACACATCACTTTGGGTCTCTGTCATAGGAATCTCGACTTCAAATCAGTCTTCTGGAACTTGGTCATCTTTTTAGCTCTCTTCTATTGTTCGCTCCTTTTACAAGACCACTCTGAAGACAGATAACCCAACATTAGTGGTCTATGTGAACCATCATTAGGGCAACAAGAGCACATGAGTAAAGTTACCACAATCCTTCATATTCCATCACTCTCTATAGTCATCACTCCATGGTGGACAACTGGTACATTGACTTTCTCAGCTGAGAAATCCTTGATCCAGTAGTGTGAACATTTCTTTCAGAAGTCTGCAGTCAGTCTGAACTTCTCTACATGGACCGCCTAGTGTCATTTCCACCACAAAAGGCCCATCCTATGTCAACTGGTCCCAAGCTGTGAACATGCTATTCACTCAATAGACTAAGCTTTCTCTGCTGAAACTCTTCCTGCCTTTTCCTCTTCTGCCTCACATTCTCATGCGGGTGATGGTAGTGGGCATTTCAGCAAACCTGGTATGTCCATGCCAAACGTAATACTCCAATCTAATCAAGTTGATTGTGGACACTCTGTGTAGTCTTCTTCATCCCTATCACATTTAACAATGTCTGCTATTCCATCCCACTTCATTTAAGCTATGTTTAATGGTGTGGCTTTTGAAGCCGATGTTTTTCTTGACTCTTTTTTTTTTGTCCCCCAAACTATGCTCAAGTACATTATACTTTAAGATCGTACTTTTGTTGGTGTGAACATAGAATTTCAATCTCATGCAATTTTCCATTGCCATTGTCATAATTGTCTCTTTCTCCAGCCCACTTTGGACTTGGACCTCGGCCTGCATAACGGGACATGTTTTGTCCCTTTCCATTTACTTCCCAATACCAAGTAGGTTTCCACAAGTAGGTTAGACCTATCGCAGGGGTTGGCCCATTGTTTAAACCTTAAAAGGATACAAAGAAAACTGCTCTTCAGAAGTAACCCTTTATGCCTCTTTGCAGTATTTCTCGTAAATTATTTTCCTTGATTATGATATTTTTAGCGGCGATCACCTCCATTCACAGTGGTTTCAGAGATTATGCTCTACTTTAGGTCTCTTAAACCCCATTCCCCAGCAAGACGAGGTGATTTAATGCTCTATAGAATCAGTTTTCCTGAAAAGTGATCTCAGTCTTCCACCTCAACAAAGGTGTCCTTCATTCCTTTTACCCTTCCCTCTTCCATTCTTGGGAGTGGGAGTATTCTTTTTACCAGCTAGGCATGGTCAGAGCCATTAGGATATAGTTATCCATAATGGTAGCTTGGCAGTTTGATCTTTCTCTTTTGGAAGGGCTGTGCCAAGGGTTCCTGGCCTCCACATGGATTAGGTTTGCAATTGTAGAAGAAAGCCTGCAAGGCCATGGGTAGAGATTATTGATTTTCCATTACCATTAATTCCACGAGGGACTTTCTTGGTGATCAGGAATGAGGCTTCCATTTTACAGGTCTGCAAGGCTGTCACTTTAGCTTCTGTTTACATTTTTTGCCAAGTCCTAGATGCCTCTTGTGGCCTCTGCCAATAACTGTTGGACTATAAGATGCTGTAGTGAGCTAGGAAGACCACATAGCCCACCAGATGGAGCCAACACTTTTTCAGACCTAGTGTCAGCCGCAAACTTGGGGTTTATAGCCACAGTGTTGTGTTCCCCAATGTATTCAATGTATGAGCAAATATAAGAGATCCATGATTCAAGGAATACATGATGAGCAAAGACCTTGAAATCCTGTAGGAGAATCTGGCAGCATAAAGTAGGGACCAGAACTTGATTTCAACACTGGATCACTTACTGAGCTTCTTGCTGTAGTTTTGATTAAAAAAACAAAACACTTATCTGTTGAAGCACTATGAGTACTTTTAATGATAAGCTCCTGTTGTGTAGTCCAGTTGTGCCCGCTCCCTTTGGAGCAAACCGAAATCTGTCAATCAATGGTGGGGTTTGGGGTTTCAGACCTCATCTTTGAGAAGAGTAGCAAATAACAATGAAATTATCAAAACTACAGCGAGAAGCACAGTAAGTGACACAACACTGGAATCAGGGTATCTACCCCTATGTGGAGATACAATTTTACTTTTATATCTATATCCTATCACAGAAAAAATACTTCTTTCTCCACTTAGAAATTACATCTTCACTTATGCACTGATTTTTCACTCTGAACATTCTCATATTTGTCAACATATGTCATCAGTGAAGAGTCAAATTACACCTGCCACTATGGGAGATGAAACTAGCTAAGGCTGCTTTAACACTACGTTTTTTTAGCATGCGTCATGAACGTTTTTTTGCTGCAAAAGCGGATCCTGTTTTTGCATAGAAAAACGCATGCAAACGCATGTGTTATTTTGCAGGATCCTGTCACTTGAAGTTTATGGGCGGGCATTCGAATCATGTGATCGGGAGTGAGGGGAACTGAACGTGAGACTGGGAGCCGGCATCTGACAGCTGCAGTAAGCTGTAACCAAGGTAAACTTTGGGTAACTAAGTGAAGTGCTTTGCTTGAATACCCGATATTTACCTTGGTTACGAGCATCCGCAGCTGCTAGGAGCCGGCTCCCTGCACACGTAACCAAGGTAAACATCGGGTAACTAAGAAGCGTTTTGCTTGGTTACCCGATATTTACCTTGGTTACGAGCGTCCGCCGCTCTCAGGCGGGGGAGAGAGGGAGAGAGGGAGGGGGAGAGAGACTGATCACGACAGGCTGGTTTCTGGGCATGCTCAGTAGAGCAAGCAGGATCCTGTCTATCAGCATGCCAGCGTTCACATACGTTTGCGTGCTGTTTATTCAGAATCCAGCGATTTGCAGTATTTGGACGCAGCTCAAAAACGCTACAAGTAGGGTTTTTGAAAAAAGTTAAAAAACTGCAAGTCGCTGGATCCTCACTATAACGCACGCAAACGCATGTGAACGCAAGTTGACGCGAGTCCATTGCAAATGCATTGAAATGAAAACGCATTTGCACTGGATCCGGTTTTGGGTTAAAAAAACGTTCATGACGCATGTTAAAAAAACGTAGTTTGAAAGCAGCCTAACTAGAGACAAGGCTGCAGCTTTTAGTGCAGAGAAAAAAAAAATGCTAAGATGCAAAACACCCAGAATATGAAACTTTTTGGACAAGTTTCATACAGAAATCATGTAATTTAGAAAACCCGTCTTCATGGATTAAACGAAGGAGATCCTGATTTCGGGATCATCATCTCTGGGCAAGATTTGAGATTTATTCAAAAAGCATCTTGCCATCTGGAGGACCTCACCTTTCTAGCACAAACCATTGATGTGAATGGATATTGTGTAATTCCTAGTGATCAGCGAGCACTACCATGCACCGAGCATAATGGAAGTCGATGGGGAACTTGACCATTTTGCTGGAAAAATTATCAAGTTCACTATTGACTTACATTAATACTCGGTATACAAGTTGCGCCCATCCAAGCGTCCAACTGCTTGTTGCGTGTACCGAGCACCCGAGCGTGGTAGTGCTCCCTAATCTCTAATAATGCCCTATTTCTCCTGTGGTGTCGATGGATGGGCGTGACTCGTGTACCAAGTATAATGGATCTCAAGCATTTTTCTGGAAGATTTTCTGGAGAAATGCTCGAGTTCCCCATTGACTTCCATTGTACTCTGTACACAAGTTGAGCCCATCCAAGCATCAAACTTCTTGTTACTAGTGCCGAGCACCCAAGCCATGCTAGTGCTCGGCCATCACTAGTTACGAGTACGAAGCACCCTAGCTAAGTAGTTACTCGTTACGTGTACCGAGCATGGTAGTGCTCGTCCATCACTAGTTACAAGTACTAAGCTCCCTAGCAAAGTAGTTACTCGTTACATGTACTGAGCATGGTAGTGCTCGCTCATCACTAATAATGTCCTATTACTCCTGTGGTGGTGCCGTAGATAAACTGACCAGATCCACCCTGATTCATCATGCAGCTCTCACCAGACTTCTTGGGTAAAACGGCTTGAATTGTCGCAAAACTTTTGTGCAACTAGAAGTTGCACAAAAAGTTCTCATACGACAGACATCCTGCTGTTCTGCTACAACAGTCATGGCCAGCTCCACCATTTTTTTTTCTTGAAAAGTTGGAGAAACTCTGATGGTTTGTGGATAAGTGCGCCCCCAAAAAATTATTATAATTCATGCCACAAAAGTTCCGTAAATGACAAATGTACACAAACACCTGGCTTGCATACATTTATGGCGATTGCACACAGCTGTTAAACGATGTACCAAGTTCATTGAGAAGCACGCCTCACTTGAGTGCTCCCTTCATTTGAATTGGTTCACGCATGACCTTGGGCGTGACAGGGTCGGCTTCCCTGTAATCACTTGGAGCTATCACATAGTCCCTCCTGTTTGGCTGTGCTATCATACAATCATGGCCAAAAGTGTTGGCACCCTACAAATTGTCCCAGAAAATGAAGTACTTCCCCCAAAACATTATTGCAATTACACATGTTATATTATACACATGTTTATTTCCTTTGTGTGTAGTGTAACAACACAATAAAAGGACAGAGGGAAAAAAAAAGGCAAATTGGACAGAATTTCACACAAAACTCCAAAATGGTCCAGACAAAATTGTTGGCACCCTCAGTTTAATATATGGATACACGACCTTTGGAGTAAATAACTACAATCAATCACTTTTTTATAACCATCAACAAACGTCTAAAGGCCACTTTACACACAGAGATAAATCTGCGGCAGATCTGTGGTTGCAGTGAAATTGTGGACAATCAGTGCCAGGTTTGTGGCCATGTACAAATGGAACAATATGTCCATGATTTCACTGCAACCACAGATCTGCCAAAGATTTATCTCTGTGTGTAAAGTGGCCTTTACACCTCTCACCTGGCATTTTGAACCACTTTTATTTTGCAAACTGCTACAGGTCTCTCAGCGCCTTCTTACAATAGCAATTTTAAGATCTCTCTACAGGTGTCAATGGGGTTTAGAGCCGGACCATTGCTGCCATTTCAGAAGTCTCCAGTGCTTAGTTTCCATCCATTTATGATGCTTCTACAAATACAGTGTTTATGGAAAGTATTCAGACCCCTTTACATTTTTCACTCATTGTTTCATTGCAGCTATTTGGTAAATTCAAAGAAGTTCATTTCTTTTTCTCCTCATTAATGTACACTCTGCACCTCATCCCCCATTTTGACAGAAAAAAAACTGAAATGTAGAACTTTTTGAAAATGTATTAAACAAGAAAAACTGAAATATCACATGGTCATAAGTATTCAGACCCTTTGCTCAGTATTGAGTAGAAGCACCCTCCCTTTTGAGGTAGTACAGCCAAGAGTCTTTTTGGGAATGATGCAACAAGTTTTTCACATCTGGATTTGGGGATCCTCTGCCATTCTTCCTTGCAGATCCTCTCCAGTTCCGTCAGGTTGGATGGTGAATGTTGGTGGACAGCCATTTTAGGTCTCTCCAGATGTGCTCAATTGGGTTTAGGTCAGGGCTCTGGCTGGGCCAATCAAGAAAGGTCAAGGAGTTGTTCTGAAGCCACTCCTTTGTTATTTTAGCTGTGTGCTTAGGGTCATTGTCTTGTTGGAAGGTGAACCTTCGGCCAAGTCTGAGGTCCAGAGCACTCTGGAAAAAGGTTTTCTCCCAGGATATCTCTGTACTTGGCCACATTCATCTTTCCTTCAATTGCAACCAGTCGTCCTGTCCCTGCAGCTGAAAAACACCCCCATAGCATGATGCTGCCACCACCACGTTTCACTGTTCGGATTGTATTGGGCAGGTGATAAGCAATGCCTGGTTTTCTCCACACATACCACTTAGAGTTACCAAAAAGTTCTATCTCCATCTCATCAGACCAGAGAATCTTATTTTTCATAGTCTGGAAGTCCTTCATGTGTTTTACTGCAAACTCCATGCTGACTTTCATATGTTTTGCACTGAGGAGAGGCTTCCGTTTGACCACTCTGCCATAAAGGCCCAACTGGTTGAGAGCTGCAGTGATAGTTGACTTTGTGTAACTTTCTCTCATCTCCCTACTGCATCTCTGGAGCTCAGCCACAGTGATATTGGGGTTCTTTTTAACCTCTCTCACCAAGACTCTTCTCCCATGATTACTCAGTTTGGCTGGACAGCCAGGTCTAGAAAGAGTTCTGGTGGTCCCATTCTTCCATTTAAGAATTATGGAGGCCACTGTGCTCTTAGGAACCTTGAGTACTGCAGAAATTCTTTTGTAACCTTGTCCAGATCTGGGCCTTGTCACAATTCTGTCTCTGACCTCCTTGGGCAGTTCCTTTGACCTCATGATTCTCATTTGGCCTGACATGCACTGGGAGCTGTGGGGTCTTATATAGACAGGTGTGCGCCTTTCCAAATCAAGTCCTATCAGTTTAATTAAACACAACTGGACTCCAATGAAGGAGTAGAACCATCTCAAAGAGGATCACAAGGAAATGGACAGCATGTGACTTAAATGAGTGTCTGAGCAAAGGGTCTGAATACTTATGATCATGTGATATTTCAGCTTTTCTTGTTTAATACATTTGCAAAAATGTCTATGTTTTTGGTTTTTTGTCAAGATGGGGGGCAGAGTGTACATTAATGAGGAAAAAAATGAAGTTTTTTGAATTTACCAAATGCCTGCAATGAAATAAAGAGTGAAAAATTTAAAGGGGTCTGAATACTTTCCCTACCCACTGTATGTTTGGAGTCATTGTCCTACTGGAAGACCCATGACCTTGGTTGCGAGTCCAGCTTTCTGACACTGGGTAATACATTGTGACCCAAAATTCTTTGGTAATTTTCAGATTCCATGATGCTTTGCACACAGTCAAGGCAACCAGTGCAAAAGGCAGCAAAACAACCCTAAAACATCTCTGAGCCTGCACCATATTTAACTGTAGGTACTATGTTCTTTTCTTTGTTTCTTTATTTTTCCAGCTTTTTACTTCATTCAAATGTGGACGGATAGCTTGCGCTGACACTGATGTCACCTGAGCCTGCAAGACAGGTTTAATTTCTTTTGGACTTGATTGGGGCTCCCTATCCACCATAAGGACTATCCTCTGTGCACATTTCATACATTTTTCTCTGCTGTCCAGGAAGATTAGCTACAGTGCCATGGGTTGTAAACGTCTTGATTATGTAGTGCAACGTGGCCAAAAAATACATCAAGATCTTAGATGGGCTTGTAACTTTGAGATTGTTTCTCAAGTCCCCAAACAGTTCTCTTCCCCTTTTTCTGTTCTCCATGGTTAGTATGACACACAATGCAAAGATTCCGTCAACTTCTCCCACTTTTTATCCGGTTTCAGGTGGGATTTTCACATTGCCCACACCTGTTATTTGTCATAGGTGAGTTTTAACGAGCATCACAAGCTTTACCCACAATTTTGAAAAGGTGCCTACAATTTTGTCCAGCCCATTTTTGGGGTTTTCTGTGAAATTATGTCCAATTTTCCTTTTATTTCAATCTATTAAAACGTGAAATTGCAATAATTTTCTGAAAGAAATACTTCATTTTCTGGAACAATTTGAAGGGTGCCAACATTTTCAGCAAGCTTGTAAATTGCAGCAGCCATTTTGTAGTGAATCTGGATAGTGAGAGGACATTACAGCTTAACGACAAAGACAAAAATCCATAAAAGTGTGTGACAGTGCAGCCGTGAAGAACAGTTGCCAACTGCTTACACACAGCCCTATATGTTGAGGTCATTTTGACATTATTAAGGTTGCATTTGGGTTAAAGAGCTATAAATGAGTTGGAAGCATTCCTAGGAGAACACATACACGTGTGTACACACGTCTATTCAGGGCAATTTGAGAATTTATTATTCACAGCTAATTTAATTGTTAAAAAGAATTTGGCAAAACAGATGAATTTGAATTACAAAAGATTCACTTGTCTCTAATATTTATATTTTTGCCATATTGAATTGTCATATTTTGACTTTTTTGATACCCAAAAATTGTGTGAAAAATGTAAAAGTGCATTTCAATAAATTAGAATATCATCATAACGTGAATTTATTTCAGTAATTCAATACAAAAAGGGAAACACATATATAGGGTCATTACACACAGAGGGATCTATTTCTATATATTATATACAGTCATTACACACAGAGGGATCTATTCCTATATTATATAGAGTCATTACACACAGAGGGGTCTATTCCAATATTATATAGAGTCATTACACACAGAGGGGTCTATTCCTATATATTATATAGAGTCATTACACACAGAGGGATCTATTTCTATATATTATATACAGTCATTACACACAGAGGGATCTATTCCTATATATTATATAGCGTCATTACACACAGAGGGATCTATTCCTATATATTATATAAAGTCATTACACACAGAGGGATCTATTCCTATATATTAGAGTCATTACACACAGAGGGATCTATTTCTACATATTATATAGAGTCATTACACAGAGGGATCTATTTCACGTGTTTATTTCTGTTAATGTTGGTGATTATGGCTTACAACCAATTAAAACCCAAAAGTCATTATCTCTGAAAATTTGAAAAATTACAACAAACACCTGCAAAGGCTTCCTAAGCGTTTAAAATGGATCTTTAGTCTGGTTCAGTAGGCTACACAATCATGGGGAAGACTGCTGACTTTAGAGATGTGCAGAAGGCAGTCATTGACACAGTCCACAGGGAGGGTAAACCACAAAAGGTGATTGCTAAAGAAGCTGGCTGTTCACAGAGTGCTGTATCTAAGCATATTAATGGAAAGTTGAGTGGAAGGAAAAAGTGTGGTAGGAAAAGGTGCACAAGCAACCGGGATAACCGCAGCCTTAATAGGTTTGTTAAGAAAAGACCATTCAATAATTTGGGGGAGATTCACAAGGAGTGGACGCTGCTGGAGTCAGTGCTTCAAGAACCTCCACACACAGACGTATCCAGGACATGGGCTACAAGTGTCGCATTCCTTGTGTCAAGCCACTCATGACCAATAGACAATGCCAGAAGCGTCTTACCTGGGCCAAGGAGAAAAAGAACTGGACTGTTCTCAGTGTCCAAGGTGTTGTTTTCAGATGAAAGTAAATCTTACATTTCATTTGGAAATCGCGGTCCCAGAGTCTGGAGGAAGAGTGGAGAGGCCACAATCCAAGCTGCTGAGGTCTGGTGTGAAGCTATATACAGAAGCAAGGATTAAAATATAACTTTTAATACTAAATGTCTAAAAACAGACAGTACATAATATAAACTGCAGTGCATTAAAATGTAAGCAAAAAATAAGATAGATCTCACCCGATTCTTCTCCCTAAGTAGATCACACACCACCGGACACACAGGCGAAAGAGAGCCAACTTGAACAAAAGGGGGGACCAGGTCAGTACAAACTAACCCCTGTCGTGCCCATGCATTAGCTTCCGCCCTTACAAGGGCAGCACCCAAATCAAACAGGCTACCCCTGCTTGACTAACCTCCCAGGGGTTAATTTTCACTGGGGTAGCCTGTTTGATTTGGGTGCTGCCCTTGTAAGCGCGGAAGCTAATGCATGGGCACGACAGGGGTTAGTTTGTACTGACCTGGTCCCCCCTTTTGTTCAAGTTGGCTCTCTGTCGCCTGTGTGTCCGGTGGTGTGTGATCTACTTAGGGAGAAGAATCGGGTGAGATCTATCTTATTTTTTGCTTACATTTTAATGCACTGCACTTTATATTATGTACTGTCTGTTTTTAGACATTTAGTATTAAAAGTTATTGTCACGAACCACCGGGGGGGTCACTCAGAAATCCCCCGCGCTGGCTACCAGTACGTCACAATCGGGGGGTAACAAGTGGGGGTCACCCCTCCTTTATACCTCCCGACCGACAGACAGAGCACGTGACGCGCTCTCTAGCGCCCCTCTTATAGTCAGGCCAATTATGGAATTGCCCGACAATAAGCAAGGAGGCCGCTATACTACTTATGCCGATTATTGAAGGGTCCCCAGTGAGAGTAGGGTATATATTCCCCCGACCTCCGCGGGCGGAATATATAAAACCTCCCCGGATCTCACTGGCCTCCCCACAATAATCCTTGGCACAGCTCGCTGCCACCAACCGCTTCACGGTAACTATTAGCCGAACACACAGACGTGGGATTCAAGATCGAGATAACAGAACAGCCCAAGATTAATTATATGATTTAATCAGCCTAAAGCCACACTAGAAACTACAATATATACAATAGGGAATCTACAGAATATACATATGTCAGAGTACAGTTACAGATAAAGCATGGTTTACAAACAGGTATGCAATTCAATCAGTTACCTTGTGCGTCTGGCCACAGGGGGGCGCTGTAGACCAGGTTTCTAGGAACTCCCACAGATGTTTCCTGCACGTGACCCCCAGCGAAAGAACCTTGGAAAATGGCCGAAGTAGGGTTATCAACCTGGGCAAATCCAGGTCCCCTCCTACCTTAGTGACCTCAGAGGGAGCACTGCTCCACCCCTGGCTGGAGTTATGGACAAAATCCACAACATGGAATATGGCCATAACTTGGCCTGGGAGCGTCGTAGGCGGACGCCGACGCTCTCATTGTGACAGCTATGAATTTAGCTACAGAACGAGAGGACTCGTGACTTGTCTACTAGTTCCACATTGGCGGATATCACGCCTGGGGTATTTCCCCAGGTCCTGCTCCCATAAAAAGGGTGTGCCAGCATCATCCGCATGCGGAGACACCATTTTTATGGTTGCCATATTTATCGGAAATATGGCTTGCGAGATATGAACCATTTTTTACTGGAGTCGTTCTGTCTGGATACTTCCATAGCCTTGCTAATTAGATAGCAGCCCCTACTACAGGGTCACGGCAGGGAGTCATCCTGTGTCCATTGTTCCCACGTCACCTAATCTCCATATCACAGGAGATGGCTGGGATGTGACACCTTCACAGATGCTGGACCTCTGAGAACAAGAAGGGAGGGGGCACTGCCATGGAGTGATGAGAGCGATTATGACTGGAAGTCATAATTCATCTTCATATCCCAGGGTTTGCCTCACACCTCCCCCCTTTTGAGGGCGCTAGGGGGCAGCACACTCCGGTGTTCCCCCGTGCGCCCGTCCGCGACCTCTCCTTGTCGGGACAGCCCGTCTGCGTTACCGTGGTCCCGGCCCCTTTTGTGGCGAATGGTGAAGTTGTATTGCTGGAGCGCAAGGCTCCATCGCAACAATCGCCCATTCGTCCCAGAGACAGTGTGTAACCAGCTGAGGGGATTGTGGTCCGTCTCCACGATGAAGTGGCGCCCGTATAGATAGGGTTGCAGACGCTGCAGGGCCCACACTATGGCCAGGCACTCCTTTTCCATCGTGGAATAGGCCACTTCCCGTGGTAACAGCTTCCTGCTCAGGTACAAGACTGGGTGCTCTTGGCTCGCAGAGTCCACCTGGCTGAGCACCGCACCGAGGCCGAAGTCACTGGCGTCGGTCTGTACTACAAACGGCCGCGTGAAGTCGGCTGCCTGTAGCACGGGCGGGCTGGACAGGGCGTCCTTTAGGGCCCGGAAGGCTGTCTCGCAGTCCATTGTCCAATCGACTGCAGAGGGCAGCTTCTTCTTGGTGAGGTCCGTCAAGGGCTTTGCCAGGCTACTATAGCATGGAACAAACCTCATATAGTACCCAGCGGTCCCCAAGAAGGACATCACCTGCTTCTTGGTCCTGGGGGTGGGCCAGGATGCGATGGCTTCCACTTTCTCAGGCTCGGGCTTCAGTGTTCTCCCGCCTACCCGGTGACCGAGGTACTGGACCTCGCTCATGGCCAGCTGACACTTTCCCGGCTTGATGGTCAAACCTGCCCGGTGGATCCGCCTGAGCACCTGTGCTAGATGCTCTAGGTGGTCCTCCCAGGTGGGACTGAAGACGGCAATGTCATCCAGGTACGCGGCCGCGTACCCTTCAAGTCCCTTGAGCAGGGTGTTGACCATCCGCTGGAAAGTGGCAGGGGCATTCCTCATCCCGAATGGCATCACCGTGGACTCGTACAGTCCAAATGGGGTAATAAAGGCAGAGCGTTCCCTGGCCTTGCGAGTCAGGGGGATCTGCCAATATCCCCGGCTCAGATCCATGATGGTCAGGTACTGAGCCCCGGCCAACTGATCGAGCAGGTCATCGATGCGTGGCATTGGGTACGCATCGGCGACCGTGACAGCATTGAGCCCCCTGTAGTCCACGCAGAACCGAGTGGTTCTGTCCTTCTTAGGGACGAGGACTACAGGTGAGGCCCAAGCGCTGTTGGATGCCTGGATCACCCCCAGCTTCAGCATCTCGTCAATCTCCTGGCGCATGTGTTGCTGCACCTCCAGGGAGACCCGATATGCTGAACGCCGGATCGGGGGATGATCCCCAGTGTCCACGTGATGGACAGCCAAGTTAGTCCTTCTGGGCTGGTTGGTAAACAACCCCCGGAAGGGGTGTAGGGTGGCCCACAGCTGGGACCGTTGGTCCTCCAAGAGCTGGTGGCCAACCTCCACATCCTCAATGGATCCGCCTGCCCTAACCTGGGCTAGCATATCCAAGAGGGTTTCCGCTTCTCCCTCCTCGGGCAGGTTGCACACGGGGAGCGCACATGCCTCCCGCTCATGATGTGCCTTCATCATGTTCACATGGAAGGGCTTCCGCCTTCCACGGGCAGGGTCCAGGGTGACCAGGTACGTCACAGGGTTGAGCTGCTGGTACACGAGGTATGGGCCTTCCCAGGCTGCCTGAAGCTTGTCCTGTGGTACGGGGACCAGTACCCACACCTTTTGACCCACTTGGTAGGTCCTCTCACAAGCGTTCTGGTCGTACCAACGCTTCTGATCGGCCTGGGCTTGAGCCATATTGTCGTGTACCAGTTGCGTCAAGGCCTGCATTTTGTCCCGGAAGCGCATGACATACTCGATAACCGACACTCCAGGGGTGGCCAAATCCCCTTCCCAAGCCTCTTTCACCAGAGCCAGGGGGCCCCGCACACGTCGCCCGTACAGGAGCTCAAACGGTGAGAATCCTGTTGAGGCCTGTGGAACCTCCCGGTAAGCAAATAACAGGTGTGGGAGATACCGCTCCCAGTCACGCCCATGGGAGTCGACCAACATCTTAAGCATCTGCTTTAAGGTGCCATTAAACCGCTCGCACAGGCCATTAGTCTGTGGATGGTACGGGCTGGCCACCAGATGTCGCACCTGGACTTGCTTACAGAGGGCCTCCATCAGCTGGGACATGAATTGGGTCCCCCGGTCAGTGAGCATTTCCTGGGGAAAACCCACTCGGGAGAAAATCTCCAGCAATGCGGTGGCCACCTTGTCAGCCCGAATGGACGACAAGGCCACTGCTTCTGGGTACCGGGTGGCATAGTCCACTACCGTCAGTATGAAGCGTTTCCCGGAGCTGCTGGGGATGGCCAGCGGGCCGACCAGATCCACAGCCACCCTCCTGAAAGGCTCATCGATGATTGGCAGAGATACTAGTGGGGCTTTGGGGTGTGGCCCCGCCTTCCCCACTCTCTGACAGGTTTCACACGAACGGCAGTAGGCAGCCACATCGGCCCCCATTTTTGGCCAGTAGAAATGCTGGTTTAACCTGGCCTTGGTCTTAGCGATCCCTAGGTGTCCGGCCATCGGAATCTCATGTGCGATCCGCAACAACTCCGTCCGGAACGGATAGGGTACCACCAACTGTCGGTCCCTGGGCCACGCCTCCGGTGAACCCTGCTGGACCGTGGCCCGGTACAGCCGTCCTTGGTCCCAGACCACTCGCTCCGGGTCCGAGTCCGAGGGAGGCTGTGCCGCCTGCTCCTTTAGAGCTTTCAGGCTGTCGTCAGCTTCTAACGCTGCCTGAAACCCCTGACTAGATGTGGCCAGAATCGACGAGACTGTCACATCTTCGGTCAGTACCCCGGGACCTGTGTCCTGGCCTCCACCTGACTCGGCTGCCACTGGGTCAGGAGGGGA
Organism: Anomaloglossus baeobatrachus; assembly: GCF_048569485.1. Taxonomy (NCBI): domain Eukaryota; kingdom Metazoa; phylum Chordata; class Amphibia; order Anura; family Aromobatidae; genus Anomaloglossus; species Anomaloglossus baeobatrachus. Next base: position 46,311,403 of record NC_134355.1, on the reverse strand, counting down.
AGAGCTATCGGACCTCTGGGAGGCCCCTTGGCTTCCAGCACTCCCACTGCGGGTGACAGCGGCCACAGCCGCTGCGACCGTGGGTCGTGCCTGCTCCTCCTCCGTTCCTGACCAAGTCGCCGGTTCAGGCAGACCTACCTGGCTTCCTGACACCCCGGTTGTGGGGGAACCATGCACCGAGATCTTACCTGGGAGCACTTCCGCTCCTGGACCGGCCCCAATCTCACCTGCCTGTTCCCCTCCTGCAGCAACAGAACCCCGCTGTGAAATCTCTGGGGACCCCACATTTGCTGTGGTAGCCCCCACCCCACACACTGGTCCTCCCCCTGCAGCACCCTGCTCTCTGCTTATCCCTGCAGAGGGCAACAGATCCCAGCTCACAGGCTGATTACTTGTAGAGGCATTGTCACACCTTTCTCTGACCCCCTCCCCTGTCACAGCTGCAGCTGTGTGTGTGTCTATGGTGTCTATGCAAGCAGAAATATCAGAGTTCACTCCCTCCTCCCTTACATCATTCATAGATAACACATTAACATTGTCCGGAGGCATGTCAGTACTGGCTGAAGGTTCAGCCCTTGGTTGGGGCCCAAACTGGGAGGTTATCTGCCCCAAATCTGTCCCAAGTAGCACGTTTGCGGGGATCCGATCAGTTACCCCCACCTCCCTCACCCCTCGCCCTGCGCCCCAGTCCACATAAATGTCAGCAACAGGCAGCGCCGGGTCAATGCCTCCAATCCCGGAGACAGCGAGGGTTTTTCCAGGGATCAAGTCTTGGGGGGACACCATCTCAGGCCGCACCAGAGTCACCTCCGAGGCGCTGTCTCGCAGTCCCATGGTCACAGACCGGCCGACGGTGACAGGTTGGAAGCTGTCCAGGGACCTACCACCACCCCCACCCACACAATACACCTTGGGCGGCCCTTGGGACGGGGACGGAGCCGGGGCCTTGGGACGCTGAGGGCACATGGCCTTGAAGTGTCCAGGTAGGTTGCACTGGTGGCACCGTCTTGGTTCTGCCACGGGCCTGGAGAGGGGAGTTGAGGGGGACACCCCCTGCAGTCTAGGGGCAGGTGGGGCAGTCGCAGAGTTCATCTTACCCCCTCTCCAGGTGCTGCTGGTGGCTGCTCTCCTGGCCTCAGGAGCCCGATTGTTGGTGTAGTCATCGGCCAGGGCAGCTGTAGCCGTGGACCCCTTTGGCTTCTGGTCTCGGATGAACTGGCGGAGATCCTCAGGGCAGTTCCACAAGAGTTGCTCCGTGATGAACAAGTCCAGGATCTCCGGTCCGGTGGAAAGCTGCAGGCCTTGGGTCCAGTGGTCGGCAGCTCGGGCAAGTGCCCGCCGGTGGTCAGCCCAGGAGTCCTTTGGTCCCTTCTGTAGGCTCCGGAACTTCTTGCGGTAGGACTCTGGAGTGAGGTTGTACTGTTGGATCAGGGCCCGCTTGATGGTGTCGTAGCCCTGATCTGCCTCAGCAGGCAAGTCCCCAAGGATATCCAGGGCCTTACCCCTTAAACGGGGGGTCAGGTATTTGGCCCACTGGTCCTTGTCCAGATGGTGCTGCAGGCAAGTCCGTTCAAAAGCAGTCAAGAAAGAGTCCAAGTCTCCATCCTTCTCCAGCACTGGGAAGTCCTCAACACGGACCTTTGGAAGTTTGGTGTCTTGAAGGTCACGTGTGGCTGATGAGGGCCGGAGCTGAGCTAGCTGCAGCTGGTAGTCACGCTCTGCCTGGCGCTCTTCACGTGCTGCTTGCCGCTCCGCAGCCTCACGCACTGCTTGCCGCTCACGCTCGGCCATGAGTATCTCGTAGGTATCCCGGTCTCCAGCCTGGAGAAGGGCCATAGCCATTTGAAGAAGGCTATCCGAGCCTCCCAGGCTCGGTGGAATGGCACGTGGTGATCTGCGGCCCGCTGCGGAGCCTGGTGCTTCACTGTCCATTGCAGAGCGGAGGGCTGGCATCTGGCTCGTTGAGGACCCTTGGGTGAGCTGCTCCTCATCTTGTCCAGCAATGCCAGGTTGTGCAATGTCCTCTGCAGAGCGGTTCTCTGGCGTCGGGCTCTTGGAGGGCTCGTGGACAACCTCCTCATCGTCTCTGGCCTGAGCATCGGCCATTCCTTTGGCTTTGCTCCTGGTGCTCTCAGCCATTGTTGCAGACTTTGGTCACTGACACAGAACTGACACCTGATGCCTCCACACACCTTACAGTATCTGCACTCTGACACTCTAGTGTTGAGCTGGTCTGAAGACCCCAGCAGCCACAGCTGCTGCAGGCAGTCTTTAGTGTCTGGGAGTATGGGTCTCACACTCACACACACTATTATCTCGATCCCACCGCTTGCCACCAATATGTCACGAACCACCGGGGGGGTCACTCAGAAATCCCCCGCGCTGGCTACCAGTACGTCACAATCGGGGGGTAACAAGTGGGGGTCACCCCTCCTTTATACCTCCCGACCGACAGACAGAGCACGTGACGCGCTCTCTAGCACCCCTCTTATAGTCAGGCCAATTATGGAATTGCCCGACAATAAGCAAGGAGGCCGCTATACTACTTATGCCGATTATTGAAGGGTCCCCAGTGAGAGTAGGGTATATATTCCCCCGACCTCCGCGGGCGGAATATATAAAACCTCCCCGGATCTCACTGGCCTCCCCACAATAATCCTTGGCACAACTCGCTGCCACCAACCGCTTCACGGTAACTATTAGCCGAACACACAGACGTGGGATTCAAGATCGAGATAACAGAACAGCCCAAGATTAATTATATGATTTAATCAGCCTAAAGCCACACTAGAAACTACAATATATACAATAGGGAATCTACAGAATATACATATGTCAGAGTACAGTTACAGATAAAGCATGGTTTACAAACAGGTATGCAATTCAATCAGTTACCTTGTGCGTCTGGCCACAGGGGGGCGCTGTAGACCAGGTTTCTAGGAACTCCCACAGATGTTTCCTGCACGTGACCCCCAGCGAAAGAACCTTGGAAAATGGCCGAAGTAGGGTTATCAACCTGGGCAAATCCAGGTCCCCTCCTACCTTAGTGACCTCAGAGGGAGCACTGCTCCACCCCTGGCTGGAGTTATGGACAAAATCCACAACATGGAATATGGCCATAACTTGGCCTGGGAGCGTCGTAGGCGGACGCCGACGCTCTCATTGTGACAGCTATGAATTTAGCTACAGAACGAGAGGACTCGTGACTTGTCTACTAGTTCCACATTGGCGGATATCATGCCTGGGGTATTTCCCCAGGTCCTGCTCCCATAAAAAGGGTGTGCCAGCATCGTCCGCATGCGGAGACACCATTTTTATGGTTGCCATATTTATCGGAAATATGGCTTGCGAGATATGAACCATTTTTTACTGGAGTCGTTCTGTCTGGATACTTCCATAGCCTTGCTAATTAGATAGCAGCCCCTACTACAGGGTCACGGCAGGGAGTCATCCTGTGTCCATTGTTCCCACGTCACCTAATCTCCATATCACAGGAGATGGCTGGGATGTGACACCTTCACAGATGCTGGACCTCTGAGAACAAGAAGGGAGGGGGCACTGCCATGGAGTGATGAGAGCGATTATGACTGGAAGTCATAATTCATCTTCATATCCCAGGGTTTGCCTCACAGTTATATTTTAATCCTTGCTATATAGCTATATATATATCAGGATTTGGGATGCATATCTTGCCTGCGTAGCAGGAATTGCTTTTAGGTCTAGTGTGAAGTCTCCACAATCAGTGATGGTTTGGGGAGCCATGTCATCTGCTGGTGTAGCTCCACTGTGTTTTATCAAAACCAAAGTCAGCGCAGCCGTCTACCAGGAGATTTTAGAGCACTTCATGCTTCCCTCTGCTGACAAGCTTTTTGGAGATGGCAATTTAATTTTCCAGCAGTACTTGGCCCCTGTCCACACTGCCAAAAGTACCAATACCTGGTTTACTAACCACAGTATCACTGTGCTTGATTTGGCAGCAAACTCACCTGACCTAAACCCCATAGAGAATCTATGAGAAACACCAGAGCCAACAATGCAGACGAGCTGAAGGCTGATATCAAAGCCACCTGGGCTTCCATAACACCTCAGGAGTGCCACAGGCTGATCGCCTCCATGCCACATTGCCGCATTGATGCAGTAATTCATGCAAAAGAACCCCGACCAAGTATTAAGGCATTTACTGTACAGACTTTTCAGGAGGCGCCAACATTTCTGAGTGTAAAATCATTTTTTTCAGTTCGACTTATATAATATTCCAATTTTCTGAGATAATGACTTTTGGGTTTTCATTGGCTGTAAGCCATAATCATCAAAATTAACAGAAATAAACACTTGCAATAGATACCTCTATGTGTAATGACTCTATATAATATATAAGAATAGATACCCCTGTGTGTAATGACTCTATATAATATATAGGAATAGATCCCTCTGTGTATAATGACTCTATATAATATATAGGAATAGATACCCCTGTGTGTAATGACTCTATATAATATATAGGAATAGATCCCTCTGTGTATAATGACTCTATATAATATATAGGAATAGATACCCCTGTGTGTAATGACTCTATATAATATATAAGAATAGATACCCCTGTGTGTAATGACTCTATATAATATATAGGAATAGGTCCCTCTGTGTGTAATGACTCTATGTAATACATAAGAATAGATCCCTCTGTGTGTAATGACTCTATATAATATATAGGAATAGATACCCCTGTGTGTAATGACTCTATATAATATATAAGAATAGATACCCCTGTGTGTAATGACTCTATATAATATATAGGAATAGATCCGTCTGTGTGTAATGACTCTATGTAATACATAAGAATAGATCCCTCTGTGTGTAATGACTCTATATAATATATAGGAATAGATCACTCTGTGTGTAATCTAATATATAAAGCTCAGTATATGTGTGTGTGTATATATGTGTGTGTATATATGTGTGTGTGTGTGTGTGTGTATGTCCGCTAAAGGAATCCGCACCGTCGCATGTACAATCACAAAATTTTGCACAGACACTCCATGTGACTCAGGGAACGTCATACACTATGTTTGGCCAGGAAAATGTAACCCTGTGCTTTCCAGTTACTCTACAAAAATCCTGCAGCCATTAAACGTAATGGATCTGGGAGCTGCAGGCCATAAATAGCAACTGTCAGTGGTTGCTATAGGAACAAAATAAACTTAGTATAAGAAGCTTGTGTGTGAGGTAAAAAGATGTTGGTGGTGAGATGGATAGAGAGAGACAGAAGAAGACAGAGACACAGAGACAGACAGGGAAAGAGACAGCTCTGGAAAAAGACAGACGGGCAAAGAGACAGCCAGGCAAAGAGACAGAGCGGGAAAGAGACAGAGCGGGAAAGAGACAGAGCGGGAAAGAGACAGACCTGGAGAGAGACCGACCTGGAAAGAGACAGACCGGGCAAAGAGACAGACCGGGCAAAGAGACAGCTGGGCAAAGAGACAGTCGGGCAAAGAGACAGCCGCCGAAAGAGACAGAGCGGGAAAGAGACAGCAGGAAAGAGACAGAGCGGGAAAGAGACAGACCTGGAGAGAGACAGACCTGGAAAGAGACAGCTGGGCAAAGAGACAGACCGGGCAAAGAGCTGGGCAAAGAGACAACCGTCAAAAGAGACAGACTGGCAAAGAGACAGACGGGAAAAAAGACAGACGGGCAAAGAGACAGACCTGGAAAGAGACAGACCTGGAGAGAGACAGCCCTGGAAAGAGACAGCCTTGGAAAGAGACAGCCCTGGAAAGAGACAGCCCTGGAAAGAGACAGAGCGGGAAAGAGACAGATCTCGAAAGAGACAGAGCAGGAAAGAGACAGCCCTGGAAAGAGACAGCCCGGGAAAGAGACAGGTGGGAAAGAGACAGAGTGGGAAAGAGACAGCCCTGGAAAAAGACAGCCGGGCAAAGAGACAGACGGGCAAAGAGATAGACCTAGAACAAGACAGACCTAGAAACAGACAGATCTAGAAACAGACAGCCCGGCAAAGAGACAGCCCGGCAAAAAGACAGCCCGGCAAAGAGACAGACTTGGAAAGAGACAGACCGGGAAAGAGACAGACCGGGAAAGAGACAGACCGGGAAAGAGACAGACCGGGAAAGAGACAGACCTAGAAACAGACAGCCGGGCAAAGAGTCAGCCGGGCAAAGAGTCAGCCGGGCAAAGAGACAGCCGGGCAAAAAGACAGCCGGGGAAATAGACAGAGAGAGAGACAGACAGATACAGAGATTGAGACAGATAGACTGATGCAAATACAGACAGAGAGATAGAAACAGACAGACAGCGAGACAGACAGACAGCGACACAGACAGAGACTGGGAGAGAGACAGTTACTATCCCGGGCAACGCCGGGTACTACAGCTAGTTTAATATATAAAGCTCTGTGTGTGTGTGTGTGTGTGTGTGTGTGTGTGTATGTCCGGGATTGGCATCTGCGCCGTCGCAGCCACAGCCACAAAATTTTGCACACTCACACGTCTGAACCCCGAGAGCGTCATAGGCTATGTTGTGAGGCGAAATTTTAACCCCGCGCGTTCCAATTTACCAATCAATTTTGCCCCTATTTACATAATGAGGAAAAAGTGAAACGAAAAGTGTATCCGCACCGTCGCGTTTACAATCACGAAATTTTGCACATACACCTCATGTGACCCAGGGAACATCGTAGACTATGTTTTGACAGGAAAATTTAACCCCGCACTTTATAGTTACTCTCCAAAAAACATGCCTCCATTAAAGTAAATGGAGCCTGGAACTACAGGTTATTAGTAGGAGCTGTGATTGGTTGCTTTAGGAACAAAAGACATTCATAGTATAAGAAGCTTATATGTGAGGTAATAAGATGTCGGTGGGGAGACGGATAGAGAGAGACAGAGAGAAACAAAGAGAGAGACAGACAGGAAAGAGACAGAGAGATCGAGACAGACAGGGAAAGAGACAGACAGAGACAGACAGGGAAAGAGACAGACAGACTGACCTGGAAAGAGACAGACCTGGAAAGAGACAGATGGGGAAAGAGACAGACAGACATGCAGATAGGGGCAGAGACAGGCAGACAGGGAAGGAGGAGACAGCCAGAGAGACAGACAAAGATAGATGGGGAAAGACACAGACCTTGATAAAGACAGACGAGGAAAGAGACAGAGAAATAGACTTGGACAAGGAAAGAGACAGGCAGACAGGGAAAGAGACAGACAGAAAAAGACAGACAAAGAGACAGACCTAGAAAGAGACAGATGGGGAAAGAAACAGAGAGATAGAGATAGACAAAAAAAGAGACAGACAGAGACAGGCATCTATTACCTTAGTTTTTGCCTTTTAATAATTACATTTCTATTTATTTGTTTTGTGGTTTTTGTGTGCAGAATACATTTTTGTTAATAAATTCTATTTTGTTAACAACAGTTATTAACCCGGGCGAAGCCGGGTAGTACAGCTAGTGACTCTATATAATATATAGGAATAGATCACTGTGTGTAATGACTCTATATAATATATAGGAATAGATCCCTCTGTGTGTAATGACTCTATATAATATATAGGAATAGATCCCTCTGTGTGTAATGACTCTATATAATATATAGGAATAGATCCCTGTGTGTAATGACTCTATATAATATATAGGAATAGATCCCTCTGTGTGTAATGACTCTATATAATATATAGGAATAGATCCCTCTGTGTGTAATGACTCTATATAATATATAGGAATAGATCCCTCTGTGTGTAATGACTATATAATATATAGGAATAGATACCTCTGTGTGTAATGACTCTATATAATATATAGGAATAGATTCCTCTGTGTGTAATGACTCTATATAATATATAGGAATAGATCCCTCTGTGTGTAATGACTATATAATATATAGGAATAGATCCCTCTGTGTGTAATGACTCTATATAATATATAGGAATAGATCACTCTGTGTGTAATGACTCTATATAATATATAGGAATAGATCCCTCTGTGTGTAATGACTATTTAATATTTGTGTTTCCCTTTTTGTATTGAATTACTGAAATTAACTTTTTGATGATATTCTAATTTATTGAGATGCACTTGTAAGTATTAGCAGAGACCACGTGTGATAATGCTCTGCAGGATCTGCCATTGTCCCTGATAAGCATATACTGAATTTTTGCTGCATATTATCAGTTTGGGTTTTCAGACAGAAAATCTGCAGCAAAATAGAGTAGTGCAAAGTAGATAAAATTAAAAATAATGTCACAGCAACATTTTGCAACAACTATTCATGAGAACTCAGAATCTGGAACAAAACCCAGTAGTACAGCTAGTAATACATACATTTGCTGACTATATTGCCTTTGCTTTAATGTTAAAAGTCAATTTAAAGGGTTTTCTTAAAAAGAAAAAAACGACCACTTCAAATCCAGTCTGCCCAATAATACCTTACACTTCCCATCTATAAGTTACACCCAGTTGTTGAAAATGCAAAAAAAAAAATCGGGATAGGTGTTTTTCCATTTGTCCCCACTCCAACAAAAAAAGTTATATATACCCTCAAATGATGCTACTGAAAAATACGACGTAATGCAAAATCAGGCTGCAATACAAAGGATAAAAGTTCAGCACGCAAAACAAAAAAAGAAGATTGCAAACATAGGAAGAACTTAAAGCAAAAACACAAATACCTCTAAATTATGGTGTACACCTAAATGTACAAAACATTTCTAAATGTGTTGCTGTTTTTACCTCCATAAGCCAGACAAGTAAGACCAGAGCCCCCATGGAGCTCATCATGCTGGTGTAGTAGTTCAGCAGAGCTTCCTTACAGCCCTTGTTCCATAGGTTCAGTTCTTCCGTCTGATGGTCGTAGCTGTAATGGGCACTGTTATTGGTCACCTGCATCTGAATGCATGGTCGGGGCGAGCTGGGGTTGCAACAGCTGAATGGTACTCCATCAATCAAGAATTTGCCGTCAACATTACTTTTAATCCGACTGAAATTAAAAAAAAAAAAAAAATAGACAATGAGAAATATGCTGCAATAGAATAATGTAACTAATAGTAATGTAACCAGCATCATTATCCTAGACAGTGGCTATTGAAGGTTCAACTCAATTTCAGAATTCTGGTGTAAAACAAAAACATCACAGCACAATTCATATTGCCCAAAAAAACCTGTGACTTTTTACATTTCTATGGCACTCCGAACCAGCTCCAACAACTTTTTGAGACTAGCCGGGTGGGGACATGGCCGTGTGTGGTTGCTAAATTTGTCATAATTTATGCCACAGAAGTGGCGTAAATTACAACTGAAAAATACCCCAGTCCGATACAGTAGTTCAGAGATCACCAAATTCGTTAAACGCGTTTTTTAATGAATTTGGCACATCAAACTCCATGGCATCATTCATGACCAGCGTACAAATGCCAGTCTTGATGAATTGTGGCCATAGTCTCTAAGTGTTCTCCTCATTTCCAATGTACCCTGATCATTGGTGCGTGATTAGATACTCTTTGGTGACCCTGTGAGTTGAAGTCCTAAACCTGGTGAACTTATGGGATAGATCTCACCCCTAATGGCCCAGTTAGTAGAGAGCTGTGGAAAAGAAGCGCAATAGGGTTTTACCCCAATAACACAGGGGGTAAAGACAGGGAGCAGTAATGCTCACCAAATGAAGTTGTGAAAGTCACAACTACTATATAGGCATGGAAAACTGGGATCACGGCAGCAGCAACCCAAACGTCAGATAACAGAGAACAATAGAAGAAAATCGGGTTTTTATCAGCCGCGCCATTGATCACTTCTCAGGTATTCAAATTAATGGATCTTTTATTTTGCACAGATCTACACGTTTCTAGAGTCTCAGCTCCCTTCCTCAGGACCATCAGGCATAAGAACACATCAAATCTCTTTGATGTGTTCTTATGCCTGATGGTCCTGAGGAAGGGAGCTGAGACTCTAGAAACATGTAGACCTGTGCAAAATAAAAGATCCATTAATCTGAATACCTGAGAAGTGATCATTGGCGCGGCTGATAAAAACCCGATTTTCTTCTATTGTTCTCTGCTAATGGCCCAGTTGACAGGTCCACTTTCAGTTGACCTCATGGCTTAGTGTCATGGATGTGATGTCTCTATGGATTAAAGTAGTTAAGCAGAATTTAAAAGAAAAAAAAAACAATTACCTTTTACTTATGAGACTAATAATTCACAGAAAGGAAGTCTCATCTGATAAATTAAACATTAGGAAAGACATTCTGACAGTGAGGGCAGTCAGAGAGTGGAACAGGCGACCACGGGAGGTGGTGAGCGCTCCATCAATGGAAATCTTCAAGCGGAAACTGGACAAACATATAGCTGAGATGATTTAAGAAATCCTGCACTTGCAGGGGGTTGGGCGATGGCCCTTGAGGTTGTTTCCAACTCTACCATTTTATGATTCTATGAAACACATTCTAAATTTACGTTACTTTCTACGCCTACTCTAAAAGGATATTTTTGCCACACGATTCACCATTATTGGCCCTGATCTGCAGGTCAGAGTTTCTTCATTGTGATTCCTCTTTCTATGAAGTAGATTCCCTTCCATAAAGTGACAGACAGAATACACCACTTTTACTGACTTATAATAATTCTTTTTCCTGTGTAATCTAGTTCATAGGTAGTTTAAAAAATCTCAAGGGTGGTGTTGTTTCTGTAAGGAAATAGATTTGTTTTTTTGTCAAACATGTCCTTTTCAGAAAATATCCACAGCACGTGCATAGCAATAGGCCCTTGTACACCTTAGATCAGGGATGTCAAACTCAACTACACAGAGGGAGAAAATTAAAAAGTCATTGGCCAAACTAGTTGCGGGCCCCACATAGTCCTCCATACAGAATATTGGACCCAACATAGTCCTCCATAAAGAGTAAAGGGCACCACATACTCCTCCAAACAGAATAATGGGCCACCATAACCCTGCATACAGAATATTGGACCCCACATAGTCCTCCATAAAAAAAAGGGCACCACATAGTCCTCCAAGCAGAATAATGGGTCACCATAACCTTGCATACAGGCTGGATGGTAATCCCACAGTGTCCCATTACCTGGGTCAAAATGTCTCTTTTGGGGGTGTTTTGAGTGGCGGTAGCTGAAGACATAGACGAGGACTTCTCAGACACAGAGCTAAGCGATGCCATTAAAATCCTTAAAGTGGGTAAAAGCCCTGGTCCTGATGGGTTTACCCCCTGGTTTTACAAAATATATGGAGAGGCCTGCAGCCCTATAATGCTGAAAGCCTTCAATTCCATAACCAACACATGCCAGTTCCCTAAACAGACACTCCAAGCCCGAATAACTGTAATTCCCAAGCCTGGCAGGGACCCACTGACCTGCTCTAATTACAGACTTATCTCACTAATAAATGTGGATATTAAATTGTACTCTAAAATGATAGCCCTGAGACTAGGCCCCTTCATACCCAAACTAATCCACAAAGACCAGGTGGGATTTGTCCCAGGGAGGGAGGCACGGGACAACACTATTAGAACCCTGTCCCTAGTGGCCCAGGCACGTCAGCGTCAAATCCCAATGTGCCTCTTGACAGTAGATGCCGAAAAGGCATTTGACAGAGTCCATTGGTTTTTTTTAGAAGCCACGATGCAGGCAATCAGCGTTCGTTCGCGCTTACTACAATGGATAAAAGCATTATATCTCGAACCAACGGCACAAGTGGGCGTGAACAGACGCCTGTCAGCTCCATTTAATATTAGAAACGGTACCAGACAGGGATGCCCCCTATCGCCATACCTAAACATTCTGGTAATGGAATCCCTAGCAAATGCACTCAGGGAAAACCCTTCGATAAAAGGGATACAGATAGGACAAACACTCATAAATTAGCACTATTCGCGGACGATCTCTTGATATATGTGACACAGCCGAAGACTAGTTTGCCCAACATACTGCAGGAGTTTGAGATCTTTGGCAGACTCTCCAATTTTAAAGTAAACCTACAAAAAACAGAGATCTTAAATGTATCGCTACCATCCGTAGAAGAGAATACTCTCAAACCCGCCTTCCCCTTTAAGTGGGCCAGCAATTACATTAAATATCTGGGGATCAGGGTTTCTCCCAACCACCAAGATCTATATAATTACAATTTCCCAGACCTTTTAAAAAATATCCACAAAGACCTCATAGCATGGCATAACCTCCCCATTTCCTGGTTCGGCAGGGTCAATACAATTAAAATGGATGTCCTACCTAAAATTCTATACCTGTTTCAGACTATCCCACTGAACCTAGGAGAAAATGTCTTCCTCAAGTTAAAGAAGATGATCAGCAATTTTATATGGCGTGGCGCCAAACCCCGACTGAAATACTCAATGCTGACTAAATCTCGCTGGGACGGAGGGGCGGGGCTCCCGGATCTTAAAGCTTATCACGCAGCAGCGGTGGGTGGTTGCATATTGGATCTCCTGCACAGTAAAGACAGAAAATTGTGGGTGGAGATTGAATGTGACCTATGCCCGAATATGGCACACGGAATCTTCTGGTTGTCATCTAGAACTAACCTTGGGATCCTGGGAGTTTCCCCGATCCTCTTGTCCCTGGCTACAGCGTGGAGGACAGCTAATAGACGATATAGATTGACAGGAGAACCGGGTCCTATGACGCCTCTGGTGGGGCACCCCGCGTTTCAATGCTGGTTTCACGAACCTCATCCCAGACTGATTTCAACGCCAATGGGAAGGATTCCACGAGTTAAAGACGTAATTACCCAACAGGGATGCAAACCACTGATATCCCTGCTTGGAGACCGGCCACGGGAACCAGGTTACTGGTTCCAATACCTACAACTACGTAGTTTCATAGATTCTCTGGCTCCGGGATCTGAGATACATAAGGATCTGACTCCATTTGAAAAACTATGCTTCCTTAGAGAAACACCCCCTCACATAGTCTCAATAATCTACAACATAGCAGTGCCCGAGGGGGGTGGAGGAGACGACTTGCCTGACTACGTTAGACATTGGCAAACAGAATTGTGCCAGACTTTTCCCAAGGCACAATGGTGTAAGTCATTTAACCTAACACATAAATCCACCATTTCTTGTAGAATGCAGGAACTCAATTATAAAATCCTCTCACGGTGGTATAGGACACCCGCCAGACTACATAAAATGTTCCCAGAGGTATCGGACGCCTGTTGGAGGTGCCAGACCTCAGTGGGCACAATGCTACATATCTGGTGGACCTGCCCAGGGATACAGGGTCTTTGGAAAGATGTCTTTGCTCTCTATAACCATTTACATCACACGGAAGTGACACCCTCACCGGAAGTGGTCCTCTTATCAATGTATACAGGGGCAGTCTCCAAGGCGAAGAAAGGCTTGCTCTCGTACTTTATGATTTCAATGAGGCAAATCATACCGAGGCATTGGAGATCCCCCTGTACATTGAGGAGAGCAGACTGGGTAGAGGCTATGGATGGCCTGCGGCGTCTGGAGGAGTTGAGAGCGTTTGACGGAGGGAAAGACTCCTTGTGTTTCTCGGTTTGGTATCCGTGGCTTCAGTATAGAGAAACACAGCAATTCCAAATCTGGTTACTCACAGGCGCTCTATCACAATAAATATTCAAGAAGTCGGGATGGGCTCCCGGACACAGGAGTGGCGCGGCATCACAATACATGTGTACCATGTCTACCCCTCCTTCCCTTTTTCTCTACCTATCTTTCTCTCCCTCTCTCTATATCTCTTTCTCACGTAATTGATATACATAGGGTCATGTTTTCATACCTATTGAACCAGACTATACAGAAGGAAGTTGCCTTTAACACTTTACACAGAATAAATATAAAGATAGAAGATTATTACATGTTAAAATTAAGATGTTCTATAGGATGTTATACAGATTTTACCTTCCACATGATTTGCGATACATTTCATAGTACCATACGTTTTACGAGACTTAAAGACAGGTTATTTTATAATCTTCATATGCTGTAACATTGGGTAACATGAAAGACCCTTATGCATTTCTTATCTTCTGTTATATGAAAACTTTTGAAATAATAAAGAAATATTAAACGAAAAGCTGATGAGATAATTTGGCACAAATTACAAGGTGATTGATTGGGTTAGTCATATCAAACTTACAGCGATACAGAAGAAGTGCTCGGGATCTGTTAAGCTAAATCAGCCATTTAGTAGGTATGGATCTATTGATTTCTTCAGATATGGCGTCCCCTCTTCACTGTGTATCAACCAGTCTTTTTATTCAAATTGCTGTAGTCGCCTTGAAAACACCCACAAAGGAGAGTTGAGGAGTAGTGATGAGCGAACACTAGCATGTTCGGGTGCTCGGTACTCGTTAAGAACAGTTAGATGCTCGGATAGGTGCAGCTCGGACACCCGCATATAATGGAAGTCAATCGGGAACTCAAGCAATTTTCCAGGAAATCTTCTGGAAAAATGCTTGATTTTCCCATTGACTTCCATTATATGCGGGTGCTCGAGCTTCACCTAGCCGAGCGTCCATCTTCTCGTTACAAGTACCAAGTACCCGAGCATGGTAGGGCTCATGTGCCGACCCGTGCTCGGCAGCCGAGCCGCTCGGGTACGGACCTTCAGTGGGTGGCTCGAGGGTCTCCGGACCCGGGGGTCCTGCGGTCACTCCGATCAAAAAGGGGTTGGCGGTTTGGGGACATAGGTGTACGGCCGGAGGCGTGATTAAGTTTGTGACGCCACCCATGGGATGTGGTGAAGGTGAACACCACCGCTGCAGTTACGGAGCACCCAGGGGAGATGTTGCGCAGCAAGTTGTTAACCCCTCCGTGGGTAGGGATGGTGGCCCCTGGACCTGTTAGGGGAGAGTTGGGCGGTGCAGGGAGATGGGCGACCGGAGGGCACTGATGTACTCACTATTAGTAAACACACGAGTCTCTGATAAACCAAGGTGATGGTGGTCGGTGCCCGCAGCCGGCTGCAGTCTGGTCCCCCACCCGGTTGGTGGTCTCCGTCTTTCTCCCGCACCTGTTTTGTGATGGTGGACTACCTGCGCTTGCAACTTCAGGAGTCCGCTCCCCGGTTTGTGGTTGCCTGAAGAGCCCTTTGCCCGCAGACGCTGGCCCGTGGGATCTCTCTGCTGTGGCGGTGGATTTCTATTCCCCTCGTTGGGCTGTTGCCTTCAGTCGGGACTTTGGGTGGGACAGGACCTATAGTCCTGGCCGCAATCAGTTAATTAGCTAGCCCCCAGTAGCTTCTGGACCTAGCTTCAGGGTCTGAGTACCCCCCTTTGTGCTCCGGTTTCCGAGTCGGTTCCCCGGATCGGTAACGGCGGGCCACTACCCTGTCCCGGTCCACCACGGTTCCACCAAGCTGTCTTCCCGGCTCCTGCAGACAGAGGCATCCATCTGCCTCCTAGCCAAAGGTACCCGGGCTCCTAACCTGGCACCTGTCAGTCTGCTACAGGCCTGTCACACAGGCCTGATCTCCTCCACTGAACTCTCAAACTGAACTACCGTCTTTTCCCGCCTCAGGCCATCCGAACTCCTCGGTGGGTGTGTCCAACCACCTGGCTCCGCCCCCTGGTGTGTCCATCAAGCACTGAGGGGGGTGACTAGGGTTTAAATGTTTGGCTGCTGTCACCTTGTTAGGGGACTGGTGTAATGCGGGGCCCTGTCTGTGACTACCTGGCCCAGCCAGGGCGTCACACTCATTCATCACTAGTTACGCACACTCGAGCATGGTAGTGCCCGCTCATCACTATTTACGAATACTGAGCACCTGACCATGAAAGCGCCCGCTCATCACTAGGTACATGTACTGAGCACCGGAGCATGAAAGTTCCTGCTCATCACTAGGTACGAGTACTGAGCACCTGAGCATGGTAGTGCCCACTCATCATAGTTACAAGTACTGAGCACCTGAGCATGGTAGTGCCCACTAATCATAGTTACAAGTACTGAGCACCCGAGCATGGTAGTGCCCGCTCATCACTAGTTACGAGTACTGCGCACCAGAGCATGGTAGTGCCCGCTCATCACTAGTTACGTATACTGAGCACCAAAGCATGAAAGTGAGTACTGAGCACCCGAGCATGGTAGTGCCCGTTCATCACTAGTTACGAGTACTGAGCACCCGAGCATGGTAGTGCCCGCTCATCACTAGTTACGAGTACCAAGCACCTGAGCATGGTAGTGCCCGCTCATCACTAGTTACGAATACTGAGCACCTGACCATGAAAGTGCCCACTCATCACTAGGTACGAGTACTGAGCACCTGACCATGAAAGCGCCCGCTCATCACTAGGTACATGTACTGAGCACCCGAGCATGGTAGTGCCCACTCATCATAGTTACAAGTACTGAGCACCTGAGCATGGTAGTGCCCACTCATCATAGTTACAAGTACTGAGCACCCGAGCATGGTAGTGCCCGCTCATCACTAGTTACGAGTACTGCGCACCAGAGCATGGTAGTGCCCGCTCATCACTAGTTACGTGTACTGAGCACCAAAGCATGAAAGTGAGTACTCTTCACCCGAACATGGTAGTGCCCGCTCATCACTAGTTACGTGTACTGAGCACCAAAGCATGAAAGTGAGTACTGAGCACCCGAGCATGGTAGTGCCCGCTCATCACTAGTTACGAGTACCAAGCACCTGAGCATGGTAGTGCCCGCTCATCACTAGTTACGAGTACTGAGCACCCGAGCATGGTAGTGCTCACTCATCACTAGTTACGAGTACTGAGCACCCGAGCATGGTAGTGTTCGCTCATTACTAGTTAAGAGTACTGAGCACCCGAGCATGGTAGTGCTCACTCATCACTAGCTAAGAGTACTGAGCACCCGAGCATGGTAGTGCTCACTCATCACTAGTTACAAGAACTGAGCACCTGAGCATGGTAGTGCTCGCTCATCACTAGTTACGAGTACTGAGCACCCGAGCATGGTAGTGCTCACTCATCACTAGCTAAGAGTACTGAGCACCCGAGCATGGTAGTGCTCACTCATCACTAGTTACAAGTACCGAGCACTCGAGCATGGTAGTGCTCGCTCATCACTAGTTACGAGTACTGAGCACCCGAGCATGGTAGTGCTCACTCATCACTAGCTAAGAGTACTGAGCACCCGAGCATGGTAGTGCTCACTCATCACTAGTTACAAGTACTGAGCACCTGAGCATGGTAGTGCTCACTCATCACTAGTTACAAGTACTGAGCACCTGAGCATGGTAGTGCTCACTTATCACTATTGAGGACCATCACATATAGAAAAGAGGAAGCCATATCTCAGGAACAGAGAGAAGCAGGTAAAAAGTAAAAACAACACCAGATTGAGGAGCACATCAGCATTTACACCAGGTAAAAAAAAAATAACATATTTAATGCAAGTGACTGTTCCTTTTTCAGTGAGACCCATACATTCTAAAATATTCAGGACCCCGGATGCTGCTTTAAAACTAACATCAGATCCACGGTAGCCTTTAATAATTCATATAATTCATACCCTGATGTTCTGCAACACATGAATGCTCATCTGACAACAATGTTTATGTCTATGGGGTATGGTTGTTGGCCAAACGAGTGTTCCCCTGACAGGTATCTCATTTGCGTTGGCACCGTTAGATCTTGACTGTGTTATCATTGACCTTTTTTGTCTCATCACTTATTTTGTCTTGTGCTTATTGCTCTCCAATCTGAATACTGACATAAAGGTGTAAGTTTATTTTCCAAATCTGACTAAATCCTCTGTTCTGATTTAGTGTACATACAACTACATCTTTCCTTGCTGCAACCTGCCGCCAATCTGATACTTTCATAGGGAACCCTATCTGGGGCCTTTCTGCAGAAGGTCAAAAATTATACAAATGACCTCACCTTGGAAATGTAAAACAGTGAAGTAAACGTAATTTCTACTCAAAAATGTGCACTCAGCATATTCTATCTCGTGCTGCGTTTCATGGATTAGAAAGTTACAGCCGTTCTTTCAGCATTGTCTATTGTTTTGACAGAATCAAGGCTCATTCACTAGCACCAATATCAAAGCAAAATTTGGCAAAATATCACACAACCTTCTCCTACATATCGACAAGTGTGAACAGAATAAACTGGCAGAATCCCGCACCCGCGGCACAAATTGCACCAAAAAGGCACCCAAATTTGCATGTGGTTTTGCTGCAGCTTGTTGCGGATTTGCCGCGGTTTTTCTGCAGGTTGGTCCATGCGGTTTTTTACCATTATCTATGGCAAAAATGCAGGTACCTGCGGAAAAGAAGTGACATGCTAGCAAAACTGCAGGACATAAAAATCACAGCATTTTGGATTTCCCATAGATTTTTCTGGGGAAGGACTGCAGAAAGGTTATGAATAAAAAACGCACCTTTTTTGCAGGAAAAAACGCGGCAAATCCGCGGCAAAAAAACGCAGTGTGCACACAGAGCCTAAATGTAATAAATTCCTAATTAAGCAGTACTTCAATATTTGTCCCAAGGAAATATCTCCATATCTAAGGCCAGATAGGAAGAACATATTTCAGATATTAGTTTTATGGAACATGCAGCGGCTCAGAACTAGTGGCATGGCGCTAAGGATTTGCTCTACATTATCTGGTCATTGTGCTTAGATGGAGAGTGTTTTTTTTTTTCTGATGGATTAACCTGCAGGGTTCCAATCCTTAAACATGGATAATAGTGAGCTAATAAGCCAGCTCTGGGCTATATATAACCTGGAAGCATGTCTTCTGCTTACCAAGCACATCGTCACCAGCGTCTTCTCGAGCTTCGGATTGACATACTCCTATTTACAAAGCAGGACTATGTAATATCCAGCAGGCACGCAAAATAGCCAAAAAGGTGAATATACTGATCCAGATAACACAGTACACAGCATATTACTGTGTAACACTCAACACAACACATGATATATAACTAAAGCCTAATAGAATGGATATAAAAAGTCTACACACCAATGTTAAAATGCCAGATTTGTATCATGTAAAAAAATCATACCAAGAAGAACCATTCCAGATTTTTTTTTCTACCTTTATAACCCATAATCTATACAAATCAATTGAGACAAACTGTAATAATTTTGAGAGGGGAAAAGAAAAAGAAAAAAAGTTAAATTATGTGGTTATGTAATTGTGAACACCCCCTTATAATTGGGGTTGTGTTCAGAATTAGCCAATCACATGTAAACTCATCTTACATAGTAGTCAGTACCCAACTGCCATAATTTAGTGATTCTGATTAAATACATATAAAGTTTAGCTGTTCCAGTTGGATTTTCCTAGTTGCATTTTACTGCAAAACCATCATCCATAAGCAGCTGACAACACAGCAAAGGGATCTCATTGTTTAAACTTATCAGACAGGAGAAGGGTACAAAAACAAAACATTTCAGATGTATTCAATATATGATGGAATATGGTGAAGACATCATCAATAAATGGCTTAAACTTGGCACAACAATGATATTACTGGACTGGATAGAACTGGACACCCCTTAAAAATTGAAGAAAACTGGTTCCTGAGGCTGCCAAGAGAGATACAGCAACATTAAAGGAGCTGCATGAATTCCTGTCAAGTACCGGCTATGTTAGTATGTGACAACAATCTCCAATATTTTTCAGGCCTAAGGGTATGTGGCAGGATGGAAGCCTTTTCTTACAAAGAAAAAAATTCAAACTCAGCTATTTTTTGCCAAAACCTACATTACGTTTGCAAAATTATATGGGAAAATGTGTTATGACCTGATGAGACCAAGGTTGAACTTTTTGACCTTAAGTCTAAAAGGTATGCTTTGTTCAATGTCAAAACGGCACATCACCAAAATAACACCATACCCACAGTGAAATACGGTGGAGGCAGCGTTATGCTTTTTTGGCTGCTAAAAGTGAGTCTGTAGCCAAGTTGGAAGAAATTATCAATAGTTGCAAATATCAGTCATTTTTGCGACAAAACCTTCAAGCTTCTGCTACGGAAAAAAAGTTTATTATGAAGAAGGATTTCACCTTTAAGTATGACCATGACCCTAAGCATATGCAATCTGACAAATTTTGAGTGCTACTGATAGGAAGAGCAGACAAAGATTGCCAATTCTAGCTGTGCCATGCCGATAGACTACGGCCCAAAAAGACTGAAAGCTGTCATTAATTCCAAGGGTACAACAACAAATTATTAGTTTAAGTATGTGCATGTTTATACAACTAAATATTTTTAGTTCTTTATTTTTCTTTTTCTACCTGAAAAGATTTCAATAGTTGGTGGTTAACACTGCAGTCTTGCTGCGCTGGGGTCCTGGGTTCAACTCTCACCAAGGACGACATCTGCAAGGAGTTTGTGGGGATTTCCTCCGGGTTCTCCGGTTTCCTCCCACACTCCAAAAAGACATTCTGATAGTTCATTTAGATTGTGAGCCCCAATTGGGACAGTGTTCCTGATGTATGTTAAGAGCTATGGAATTAATGGCACTATATAAGTGACTAATATTATTTATATTTCAAGTGAATTGTACAGCTTATGGGCAACATTAAAGGTGGAAACAGTTCTGAAATGATTCTTCTTAGTATGGTTTATTTTTTACGTGAAAAGTATATATTTATTACAGTACAGGACATTTATATGTTGTTACAGCGATCCCTTTAAAAAATATTGCAGAGCATAGCAATCAGAGGTTGAACTTTAAGTTCTTCGGGCAAAATGCATAATCTGTAACAAAGCACCATTTACCAAGTGTCATTCACAATACCGGTGATTTCTTAATTGATTGGGAAAAAGGACAATGGTCGTTTGCAACCACCAAGGCCCATGTGCCACTGCTACCTCCATAACCTGTTTCCCTGGTACCATATACCAGAAGTTTTTACGCTTGATGGTTACAAATCCACAGAGAGGCACAATAAGCTTGATGGTTGCAGAATACTCTTAAGCGGGCTTTACACGCAACGACATCGCTAACGAGATTTCGTTGGGGTCACAGAATTCGTGACGCACATCCGGCCTCGTTAGCGACGTCGTTATGTGTGAAACGCACGAACGACCATTAACGAGCAAAATTACTTACCTTATCGTTGATTGTTGACGCGTCGTAGAATTATCGTTGCTGTTGCAGGACGCAGGTTGTTCTTCGTTCCTGCGGCAGCACACATCGCTATGTGTGACACCGCAGGAACGAGGAACATCACCGTATACTCTTAAGCGGGCTTTACATGCAACAACATCGCTAACGAGCAAATCCGCGGCAAAAAAACGCAGTGTGCGCACAGAGCCTAAAGGCCACTTTATGCGCAACAACATTGCGAACGAGATGTCGTTGGGGTCACGGAATTCGTGAAGCACGTCAGGCCTCGTTAGCAACGTTGTTGCGTGTGGCACCGCAAGAACGACCGGTAATGATCAAAAATACTCACCATATCGTTGTCCAGTCATTCCTATCCTGATTATCATTGCTGTTGCAGGACGCAGGTTGTTCGTCATTCCTGCAGCAGCACACATCGCTATGTGTGACACTGCAGGAACGAGGAACAACATTGTACCTGCGGCTGCACGCAATGAGGAAGCTAGGAGGTGGGTGGGATATTCGTCCCGCTCATCTCCGCCCCTCTGCTTCTATTGGGCGCACACTTAGTGACGCCGCACTAACCGTCCTTTTAGAAAGGAGGCGGTTCGCCGGCCACAACGACGTTGCTAGGCAGGTAAGTATAGTGTGACGGGTGTTAGAGATGTTGAGAAGTCTTGACATCTGTTTTCTTTTTTTTAACCCCTTTTTTTCTGCTTGAAAAATAAAAAGTGGACTTATATTGCAAATATTAGTCTTTGGACTCTTATTATTTCACCTATAGTGTGCCGAAAATAATCTACCTTTATTTGACTTCTTTTTTTCGAGCACCCAATTTTTCGAGTGAGCAGACATTACTCTCTAGATTGTTAGCGATGTTGTGTGTCACGGGCAGCGATTTGCCCGTGACGCACAACCAACGGGGCGGGTACGCTCGCTTGCGATATCGCTGCGTGTAAAGCCCGCTTTATTGGTACTAAATTCTTGCATGTTGCTAAATTCAATTTGATAGGGGGGGTTTTCAGAGCTGTCCATCGCTAAAGCTGTAGACCACCCAATGCTCCACTGAGAGTTGGGTTGTCTTGAGTTGCTGCCAGCTTTTGTTTGTTGATATTCAAAAGGGATATCCCTTATCCCTCTTAATTGTTACTTGTGGGTTTGCACCAGTTACTTCCACTTGTCTGGCTCACCCTCTCCAGAGATCCTGTGACCAACAAGTCACTACAAGACATAATGCTAATTTAAAGTGAACCTCTCAGGTGCAATATGCATCCAGAAAGAGGAGCAGTTCTGGGTGCATATTGCTTTTTCCTGCCTAACTGTCCCTGTATCTAGTAGCATAGATAAAGAAATCTTTAGAAAAAGTATTTCTAAAGATCATTTATAATATGCTAATGAGGCCAGGGACTAGTCACAAGGGCGTTAGTTCCCTTGGCTAGGTGGCCCCCTAGCATGTTAGCACGCCCCTTTGGGTATGCTAATGTCGCGGGCGGGGAGGAGGGTGTCAGCACACTACGCTCACCCCTTCTGCTCGGGTCCGGCGGCTGCTGCTCAGTGGTGGCTCGAGCGGTGGGCCGGATCCCGGGGGTTTCTCGAGCGGCACTCCTCGCCCGTGAGTGAAAGGGGTTGGTTGGGTGTGGGGATTGTTTATAGTCCGTGACGCCACCCACGGTTGTGGTGATTTCACCACCGCTGCTCAATACGGGGATCCCGGGGATGGTGATGCGGAGCAGCCAGATGTTGTGTTGCCCCCTCCGTGGGTAGGGGTTGGTGACCCCGGGGCCCGATGATGGCTTGGGAGGTGCAGGGCCTGGTGGGCGCAGGGACGCGGGGGCAGCGCTGTGCCTTGCGGCACTGTGGTACTCACTCAGCCTGAGACGATGACACAGTTTGTACGGTAAACCAAACGGCTGGTAAGACGGTCCCACGGACGGCTGCAATTGCTCTCCCAGTAGGTGACGGTGATGTCCCTCTTCCTTGCACCTTTGTGTACTTGTTGGTTGCGATGGGTCCCCACCGGTAACCCGCTCCCCGGCTTCAAGCTGGACCGGAGGAGCTCTACTCTTTGCCCGCAGGCGCTGGCCCTGAGAAACTGGTGCTTTGGCGGTGGCGGCGTCTCTCCTACACTGGCTGGGTGTTGCCTTCAATCGGGACTTGGTTGTTGGGGGATCCACATCCCCTTCACTGACGGATTTGGCAAATTCTGGCGACTCCAAGCCTTGCCGGGGTCCGAGAGGCCCCTGCCCTGGTGCTGACTGTCCTTCGGAACACTGCTCCAGACCGCCGGGCACACAGCCTATGGGGTCCTTCCAGGAACTTCCAAACGGTCCCCCTCCAGACAGTCACCACCGTTGCTGACCTTGCTGACCTGTCCTGCACACAGCAGGACTACTTCAGGCTTTGCACACTCCTTCTGTTCTGTCACCACTCTTGCTTTCCTCCTTTACTACTTTTCTTCCTTCACTTAGTTGTTTACTCCTCTCTAGCCCTCAGCTAGACTTCACTCTTGCCCTCCTGGGCTAATCTGCTGTTTACTCTCTTATGTCCCTCACTGGTCTGCCTGGTACTTCCCGCCTCCAGAGCTGTGATCTCCTCGGTGGGCGGAGCCAACCGCCTGGCCCACCCCCTGGTGTGAATCATCAGCCTCTGGAGGAAGGCAACAAGGATTTTTGTTTAGCTTAGATGTTCCTACCTGGGATGTAGGGTGTGGTGGTGTGTGACCTGTGTCCCCTGGCTTGCCCAGGGCGACACATTCCCCCTTAGCAAAATGCAGACCGTCCGCAGGCTGCCGTCCAACACCGGTTTTATTTTTCTGTAAAAGATAACATGGTAAATCAAACAAAAATACATTTTTAATAACTCTTCCCTTACGGGAGGCACATTTTACTTTAACGTTGCATAACGGTTTACGGTTACGGTTTCCGCTCTCTCCCACCCAAGCAACCTGGCCCTGATGCTGCCCCTAAAGCCCAGGCAGCACCCCTTGGCCCACAGTCCAGCACACGGTACCCGAGCGGGATCTGTCCTTCCCTCCAGAGGGTAGCCACCGGTTCCTTTGGTGGCTGGGCCCTAGCCTGCTCTGCTCAGGGCCCTCCCTCCAACCTGCCTCTCCGGAGGCGGCATTGCGGAAACGGTAACGGCAAACAACATATTTACAAGCCACTTAACGTTTGTGGGTGCCCTGCAAGTTCACGGGCTTGTCCATGGATAGTTCCCATGCAAAAACTTTTTAAACGGTCCCCACGGGGACAACGGTGCCGGCTCCAGCCGGTTCAATCACAAAGCAAATCAGGTTACTGTTCGGTAATCATTTTCATCATTGGCAGAACTTTCAACTTTTCAAACAAAGTGGTGGTCCCAACGGGGACGGTGCAACGGGCATCCGCTGCTCTACTCGTACCTTTCTGCTGAGGCGGACCCGTCCTCTGCCACCAGCACATCAAACATGCACTGACATGCCTGCGGTGACAGGGGCACCCGGTACCCATTTCCACCGGTACGCGGGGTATGGACAACCACGGGGCCTCCTACATAGCGGGAACGCTCACTTGCTTCTTCAAACTCAACAGCGGACCCGTGGCTGGGGTAGGAGTCATCACCTCTTGTTCCTGCGTCAGGCGGGTTGCCGCCAGCTGTCGCAGCCTCCTGGCCTCCAGCATCCAACACTTCAGCCCCTTCTGCGGTAGCATGGAGCAGCAGAGTAGGCGAGCTCATACTGAGGCGCCCCATAAGTAACGGCAAGGGCGATGCATAGGCCGAGACTAGGCCGGGCCCCTCAGCCGCAGCGGCCGGTCCAGGTAGGACATAGGGACGTGGGTCACCAGTCGACTCTGCTACATCCATCCCCCCTTCGTACATCGGGGTAGTCGTAGTCAGCATCTCCACCTCGCTGGTCCACTGTTCCATCATCTGGAGGATTTGTTCCTGTTGACGCTGGTGGAACTGAATCACCCGGGCCTTCATCCAGACCACGGTTCCAGGCTCAGGGTCTGGCATAGTCACTGCTGGGACTTCTGGCACCATGCTGTTATGGGGCCGCGGCTCCAGCGGTTCCCCTTGGTGTACTTCAGGGACGTCCCGGACGTCTGCAGCCGGCTGGTTCGCCGGAGCGGCTGGGCAGGGTATCGCTACCGGTTGGGCAGGTAGCGGGCCTAATGGTGGGGCGGCAGCAGCTATTACGGGTAGCAGGGAGAGAGGCAGGGTGAGCGGAAGCCGGCCGGGCCCCTCAGCTCCAACGGCCGATCCCTCAGAAATACAGGGGCGTGGGTCGCTTACCCGCTCCTCCAAATCCTCTTCTGCCTCGCGTCTCCACATAGCAGCCACCATGTCCGCCATGTCGGTCTCCCACTCCTCCAGGAGGAGTTGCATATGAGCCTGCAGACAGTTACTCAGCGGGACGGTCCGGTCCCTCAACCACGTCGCCGTGCCGGGCGCGGGGGCTTCCTCGTTGGGAGTTGGATCGTACATATTGGCAATCGTGCCTTCCAGGAACCCAGTATTGCTGCAGAGTCCTGGCGTCCCTGCTTTTATAGCTGCAGCTACATGCGTCCAGCCGCCATCGCGTCCCCCTTAGCTCTTTTCGGCCCCTCCTCTCTCGGGGCGGGGTTTTGGCCTTCGCGCCTCTACTGCTCGAGAAGACGCTCGAGCGGGAACTTTTCGCGCCAAAGATGGCGGCTTCTGAAATTTTTCTGCCGGATACCTCCGGCGGTAACAAGGCGCACCTCTACCAGACGGCAGAGCGGTAAGATCCTGTTCGTGACGCCAAGTTGTCGCGGGCGGGGAGGAGGGTGTCAGCACACTACGCTCACCCCTTCTGCTCGAGTCCGGCGGCTGCTGCTCAGTGGTGGCTCGAGCGGTGGGCCGGATCCCGGGGGTTTCTCGAGCGGCACTCCTCGCCCGTGAGTGAAAGGGGTTGGTTGGGTGTGGGGATTGTTTATAGTCCGTGACGCCACCCACGGTTGTGGTGATTTCACCACCGCTGCTCAATACGGGGATCCCGGGGATGGTGATGCGGAGCAGCCAGATGTTGTGTTGCCCCCTCCGTGGGTAGGGGTTGGTGACCCCGGGGCCCGATGATGGCTTGGGAGGTGCAGGGCCTGGTGGGCGCAGGGACGCGGGGGCAGCGCTGTGCCTTGCGGCACTGTGGTACTCACTCAGCCTGAGACGATGACACAGTTTGTACGGTAAACCAAATGGCTGGTAAGACGGTCCCACGGACGGCTGCAATTGCTCTCCCAGTAGGTGACGGTGATGTCCCTCTTCCTTGCACCTTTGTGTACTTGTTGGTTGCGATGGGTCCCCACCGGTAACCCGCTCCCCGGCTTCAAGCTGGACCGGAGGAGCTCTACTCTTTGCCCGCAGGCGCTGGCCCTGAGAAACTGGTGCCTTGGCGGTGGCGGCGTCTCTCCTACACTGGCTGGGCTGTTGCCTTCAATCGGGACTTGGTTGTTGGGGGATCTACGTCCCCTTCACTGATGGATTTGGCAAATTCTGGCGACTCCAAGCCTTGCCGGGGTCCGAGAGGCCCCTGCCCTGGTGCTGACTGTCCTTCGGAACACTGCTCCAGACCGCCGGGCACACAGCCTACGGGGTCCTTCCAGGAACTTCCAAACGGTCCCCCTCCAGACAGTCACCGCCGTTGCTGACCTTGCTGACCTGTCCTGCACACAGCTGGACTACTTCAGGCTTTGCACACTCCTTCTGTTCTGTCACCACTCTTGCTTTCCTCCTTTACTACTTTTCTTCCTTCACTTAGTTGTTTACTCCTCTCTAGCCCTCAGCTAGACTTCACTCTTGCCCTCCTGGGCTAATCTGCTGTTTACTCTCTTATGTCCCTCACTGGACTGCCTGGTACTTCCCGCCTCCAGAGCTGTGATCTCCTCGGTGGGCGGAGCCAACCGCCTGGCCCACCCCCTGGT
The DNA here is from genome assembly GCF_048569485.1 of Anomaloglossus baeobatrachus. Classification (NCBI taxonomy): domain Eukaryota; kingdom Metazoa; phylum Chordata; class Amphibia; order Anura; family Aromobatidae; genus Anomaloglossus; species Anomaloglossus baeobatrachus. Next base: position 46,284,439 of record NC_134355.1, on the reverse strand, counting down.
GTGAATCATCAGCCTCTGGAGGAAGGCAACAAGGATTTTTGTTTAGCTTAGATGTTCCTACCTGGGATGTAGGGTGTGGTGGTGTGTGACCTGTGTCCCCTGGCTTGCCCAGGGCAACACACTAACATGCTAATGAAAGCGCAGCATCAGAGGCATGATCGATCTCTCACCTCTCCCTGCTGCCACCGCTGGTTTTCGGCTCAGTATGCACAATCAGTATATCCCTGGACGTTCGGTCATGCGCATTACACCAGTTTGAGCCGGGTCGCGTACACCCGGCTTCATAGTGCGCATGACTGGAGAGCTGTGAGATCGACCAAGTCTCTGACACTTCACATTCATTTGCATGTTAGCACACCCTCAGGGGTGTTCTTACATGCTAAGGGGGCCAACTAGCCAAGGGAAGTAATACCCTTGCGACTATTTATGTTTGCTACTAAATTCAGGGACGGTTAGGTAGGGCCTAGAAATATGCACCCCGAACCACTCGTGGTTCTGGGTGCATATTGCATCTGACAGGTTCCCTTTAATTTGCTAAGTCAGCCGCCCCCATCATAGTCACAGCTAATGTATAGACAGAGAAGGGGGCTAGATTATTAAAATGAGTAGTCTCACAACCTCCTTCACACACACAGCTCTTACAGTAATAACAACACAGTAGTACCCAAATAACAGTACTACACACAAGGTGACAGCAATGCTCCAAATGACAATATTAAAAGAAACGATTGTCACTGGTTGGCGTCACTGTGCAACATACAGAACACTAATAGACAAAAAATTCAGCTCACCCGTTCCAAGTCTCCTAGCCACCTCTCCGCAGCACGGACAATCAGCCGGGCAGCCACTAGTAAAAGAAGTTGAATCCAGCACGGAAAGGAAGGCACTCTTCAGAAACAATTTCAATGTGATTTATTCCTTGTGCACCAAAACATACAGAGAAGGTACAGACAGCCCCTGGGCAGGGGAAAAAAATAGACTTGCGAAGCGTTTCAACCATATTACATGGTCTTAAACATGACTAAGGGGCACTTTGCACACAACGACATCGCAGGTGCAATGTCGGTGGGGTCAAATCGAAAATGACGCACTTCCGAGCGACATCGTAGTGTGTAAAGCTTTTTTGATACGATTAACGAGCACAAAAGCGTCGTAATCGTATAATCGGTCTAGCGTCGGTCATTTCCATGAATTGGGAAAGACCGATGTTACGATGTTGTTCCTCGTTCCTGCAGCAGCACACATCGCTGTGTGTGAAGCCGCAGGAGCGAGGAACATCTCCTACCTGCGTCCCGGGAGGCTATGCGGAAGGAAGGAGGTGGGCGGGATGTTTACGTCCCACTCATCTCCGCCCCTCCGCTTCTATTGGCCGCCTGCCGTGTGACGTCGCTATGACGCCGCACGACCCGCCCCCTTAGGAAGGAGGTGGTTCGCCGGCCAGAGCGACGTCGCAGGGCAGGTGAGTGCATGTGAAGCTGCCGTAGCGATAATGTTCGCTACGGCAGCTATCACAAGATATCGCATGTGCGACGGGGGCGGGGACTATAGCGCTCGGCATTGCAGCATCGGCTTGCGATGTCGTAGTGTGCAAAGTACCCCTAAGACCGTGTAATATGGTCAAAACGCGTTGCAAGTCTATTATTTTTTTTTCCCCTGCTCAGGGGCTGTCTGCACCTTTGTATATTTTGGTGCACAAGGAATAAATCACATTGACATTTTTTCTGAAGAGTGCCTTCCTTTTCATACAGAATACTAGTTGCACTTACTGTGAACATAGGAGGAGGGTTTATTTATTTTTTTTAACCCAGTTATCATGTCCCATCATTTGCAGTCTGTCCACTTGTTAACAGGACCATAAGACTAACAATGTAGAGACCACGTGCTCTCTTTTTCACATATTCCACCATTGTCGTAACTTGAAGCCTAATACAAACTCTCCACAAGACTCTCAACTATCAATATCAACATCTTTAATAGTATTCGTCTTTCCATATGCGCCAAAAGGATTTTTTAGGATCCACACAGGCTCCAGGTCCTGGGTGCCCCACTTACTGACACCCCTGCAGTCTACTCTGACCTCACTATGATTTTACCACACAATTGAAGCTCTGACACAGCCCACAGAGTGCGACTGTCTCAGAACCGTTATCATCAGCCAAACACATCCTCTTAGTATTAACAACGGTCAGTGATTAAGATGTCACACAAACGAGACCACAAACTAGACTCTTCATCTACTCCTCAACGACATTATGTGGGCCTTGGTATTCCGTACCTCTCTAGCACTTCTCGTGCAATGGGTCCCTGTTGAGTTGACCAACTGCACATCTTTTACTTGGGCACTCTTGCTCCAGCTTCCAGCCCGATAACATCATCACAATGGACGAGCCCAACCAAATGGGTACATAAGTTATTAATTGGTAGTCCAATCACCTCATCTGATTTGCCAGCACTTTCTCTCGACTGGTACCAAAACACTGTTTTTTAAATATTTCACATTGCCCCTGTCCAAGAGCTATTTAGTGTCACAAAGCTCCCACCTATGCCAAGATCTGTCACTCGGATGCTTTGACAGGGCCATCATGTACCCTGACCTCTCATAATGGTTGGCAAGTTCCAAAGTGGATGTATTGGTGACTGCTGCAGATGTAGTTCTCTTTTTAGACTCCTCTGAGACTCCTCTTTGTCAGACCCCATTTTTAGCACCACTACCTGTCTCTGGCCTAGTTTTTTTGTCTCCCTGGTACCAGGATCTCTGCCTCCAATTTGGTTTCAGACACACATTGATTCACTTCCTGCCAGCAACTTCTTTATATAGCTGCCTCTTCACCACTTCTACATCAAAACTATCAAGTGGAAATTATATTGCAGTATAATATATACATTTAAGGTCTACGGGCAGCATGGTGGCTCAGTGGTTAGCAGCGCTGGGGTTCTGGGTTGAAATCCCACTAAGGACAACATCTGGAAGAAGTTTGTATGTTCTCCCTGTGTTTAGGTGGGTTTCCCCCAGGTAAGTTTAGCCCTTCCCCACCCTGTTACATTTAAAACACCATATGCAACTGAAAATGGATTAAATACATAGGCTCCCTAACCAACAAACTTTTCAGTGAATCTGATATAACTGCATAAGCTGTTCTTAGAGATACTGTTTAGCAGTATGAATGAAAAGGATAACCAATGAATCAATGCCGGATCACATAGACCACTATAACATCCTCTGGTCGGCCGAAGGACTGATGAATTAACAGGCCTTAAAGGGGTTTTCTTATGAACAAAGTTAATTTTATTGTTGCTTTTAATCAATACACTGTGTGCAGAATTATTAGGCAAATGAGTATTTTGATCCCATGATACTTTTTATACATGTTGTCCTACTCCAAGCTGTATAGGCTGAGATACAACTACCAATTAAGTAACTCAGGTGATGTGCCTCTCTGTAATGAGGAGGGGTGCGGTGTAATGACATCAACACCCTATATAAGGTGTGCTTAATTATTAGGCAACTTCCTTTCCTTTGGCAAAATGGATCAGAAGAGAGATTTGACGGGCTCTGAAAAGTCCAAAATTGTGAGATGTCTTGCAGAGGGATGCAGCAGTCTTGAAATTGACAAAGTTTTAAAGCGTGATCACCAAACAATCAAGCTTTTCATGGCAAATAGCCAACAGGGTCGCAAGAAGCGTGTTGGGCAAAAAAGGCGCAAAATAACTGCCCATGAATTGAGGAAAATCAAGCGTGAAGCTGCCAAGATGCCATTTGCCACCAGTTTGGCCATATTTCAGAGCTGCAACGTTACTGGGGTATCAAAAAGCACAAGGTGTGCCATACTTAGGGACATGGCCAAGGTAAGGAAGGCTGAAAAACCACCACCTCTGAACAAGAAACATAAGATAAAATGTCAAGACTGGGCCAAGAAATATTTTAAAGAAGTTGTCCAGTTACTAAAACTGATTTTTTTTTTTCTGATAAATCTTACTAATATGTGCCCCTCAACACATCTATTATGTTTTTTCAGCAAAATTACCTTTTATTGTGCACTAGCAGCACATGCTCATTGCTGGCTCCAGCTCTGATGGGGTTAATCTCTCCTCTGACTTCCTGTGTTCAGTTCCTACAAGTTGCAGAATTCTTTGTGGCTCTAGGGCGGTGTCTAGCTTATCTAACACACTCATTGTGTCTAATACACCCACTCAGCTCTCCGACCCAACCCTCCTCCCTGCCTCTTCCCAGTGGATGTGCACTGAGAGCAATCACACAGAGACAGCAGCAGCTCTACACAGCCAGGGGAAGAAAGTGTGTGTGCGCGTATATACAGTGTATGTGTGCGCGTATATACAGTGTGTGTGCGTATATACAGTGTGTGTGTATGTGTGCGCGTATATACAGTGTGTGTGCGTATATACAGTGTGTGTGTGTATATACAGTGTGTGTGTGTATATATACAGTGTGTGTGTGTATGTTTGCGCGTATATACAGTGTGTGTGTATATACAGTGTGTGTGCGTATATACAGTGTGTGTGCGTATATACAGTGTGTGTGTGAGTGTGTATGTGTATGTCATACTCACCTGTCTGCAGGGTCCCGGTGCCATGCCTGCTTCCAGCCCCTGTCTCGGTCCCGCCGCTCTGGCTGTGTGCAGTCTCCCCGGGGCACGTACGAAGCTTGCAGGACCTGGCGGTGGATCACCTGATGCAGTCACCTGACACATCAGCTGATCGATTCTCGCGGTGCCGGCGGCCGGCTATCAGCTGATCCTGCCGTCAGGGGACTTCATCAGCTGATTACCGGCAGCTCCTGCAGTGATGGGCCAGGATCAGACTCCGCTGCAGGAGCTGCCGGTAATCAGCACATAAGTGAGTATGTATTTATTTATTTATTTATTTTTCTACCGATGCATCTGCTGATTGTATAATCGGCTTTTATACAATCAGCTGATGTATGATGTGATTCACATCCCGAAACCTGACACATCATCTGATCGCTCTGCCTTCCAGCAAACCGATCAGATGATATTGGATCCGGATTGGACGGCGTGGGACCCTAACCCAGGATTACTGCGGAGGGGGGTTTATTTCAATAAAGATGGAGTCACTAATTGTGTTGTGTTTTATTTCTAATAAAAATATTTTTCTGTGTGTTGTGTTTTTTTTTTTATCATTACTAGAAATTCATGGTGGCCATGTCTAATATTGGCGTGACACCATGAATTTCGGGCTTAGGGCTAGCTGATAATATACAGCTAGCCCTAACTCCATTATTACCCAGCTAGCCACCCGGCATCAGGGCAGCTGGAAGAGTTGGATACAGCGCCAGAAGATGGCGCTTCTATGAAAGCGCCATTTTCTGGGGTGGCTGCGGACTGCAATTCGCAGTGGGGGTGCCCAGAAAGCTTGGGCACCCTTCACTGTGGATTCCAATCCCCTGCTGCCTAGTTGTACCCGGCTTGACACCAAAATATGGCGAAGCTCACGTCATTTTTTTTTTAACTTATTTCATGAAATTCATGAAATAATTAAAAAAAAAGAAAAGGGCTTCTCTATATTTTTGGTTCCCAGCCTGGTACAAATAGGCAGCTGGGGGTTGGGGGCAGCCCGTACCTGCCTGCTGTACCCGGCTAGCATACAAAAATATGGCGAAGCCCATGTCATTTTTTTTTCTTTTTGGGTAAAAAACTGCATACAGTCCTGGATGGAGGATGCTGAGCCTTGTAGTTCTGCAGCTTCTGTCTGCTCTCCTGCATACACTAGTGAATGGAGGATGCTGAGCCTTGTAGTCCTGCAGCTGCTGTCTGCTCTCCTGCATACACTAGTGAATGGAGGATGCTGAGCCAAGTAGTTCTGCAGCTGCTGTCTGCTCTCCTGCATACACTAGTGAATGGAGGATGCTGAGCCTTGTAGTTCTGCAGCTGCTGTCTGCTCTCCTGCATACACTAGTGAATGGAGGATGCTGAGCCTTGTAGTTCTGCAGCTGCTGTCTGCTCTCCTGCATACAATGAACATTTTGAATAAGGAAATGACATCAGACCTTTTTTTTTTATCAACAATCTTTAATGGCATTGTGCACTGATTAAAAACGCAGTGAGCAAAAACGCAGCAAAAAACGCACCAAATCGCGGCAAAAACGTGACATGCAGCACCGCAGATGACAGAGCAGAGCAAGTTGGTGACATGCTCTGCTCTGACACATAGTGTGCTGCATGTCACTGTCTCCACTCTGGGACTTGTTGTGCAGGTGAACGGATGATACATGTCACTAACTTGCTCCACTCTGTGACTTCTGCTGCATTGTTCCAACTGTATACACTCTCACATGAACAAGTCTCAGAGTGGGGCAGTTATTGACATGTATCATCCAGTCACCTGCACAACAAGTCCCACAGTGGAGACAGATAGTGACATGCAGCACACTATGTGTCAGAGCAGAGCATGTCACTGTCTCCACTCAGGGACTTGTTGTGCAGGTGACCGGATGCTACATGTCACTGTCTCCACTCTGGGACTTGTTGTGCAGGTGACCGGATGATACATGTCACTAACTTCCCCACTCTGTGATTTCTGCTGCATAGTACCAACTGTATACACTCTCACCTGCACAACAAGTCCCAGAGTGGAGAAAGATAGTGACATGCAGCACACTATGTGTCAGAGCAGAGCATGTCACTGTCTCCACTCTGGGACTTGTTGTGCAGGTGACCGGATGCTACATGTCACTAACTGTCTCCACTCTGGGACTTGTTGTGCAGGTGAGAGTGTATACAGTTGGTACTATGCAGCAGAAATCACAGAGTGGGGCAGTTAGTGACATGTATCATCCGGTCACCTGCACAACAAGTCCCAGAGTGGAGACAGTTAGTGACATATAGCACACTATGTGTCAGAGCAGAGCATGACATTGTCTCCACTCTGGGACTTGTTGTGCAGGTGAACGGATGATACATGTCACCAACTGCCCCACTCTGTGATTTCTGCTGCATAGTACCAACTGTATACACTCTCACCTGCACAACAAGTCCCAGAGTGGAGACAGTTAGTGACATGTAGCATCCGGTCACCTGCACAACAAGTCCCAGAGTGGAGACAGTTAGTGACATATAGCACACTATGTGTCAGAGCAGAGCATGTCACTGTCTTCACTCTGGGACTTGTTGTGCAGGTGACCGGATGCTACATGTCACCAACTGTCTCCACTCTGTGACTTGTGGTGCAGGTGATAGAGTGCAGACAGTTGGTCCCATGCAGCAGGACAGATGGCAGAACACAGCGGTGACATGCCTGTCAGTGTCTTGCTGCTGGGAGGAGCAGATGATCACACTGCCCGACACCGGCCGCTCTCCTGACATCGCAGCAGAGCGGACGGGTGGACAGTATGATCACATACTTACGTGCAGGGGGGGTTCAGCTGAAGAACCCCCCCCTGTACTGCACACTGGCGCCCCGTGCCTCACCATCTGCAGGACGCCGGCTCCACACTGACGTCCTCCGGATCCTCCCCTCGATACTGGGCTGTGATGTGCGGTAGTCACCGCCCACAGCCCTGTCACTCAGTGTGAGTGGTGCCAGCCTCCTCTGACGTACCCGTCTTGTTTGAGAGCCCGGAAATGCCGGGACGTCAGAGGATGCTGGCGGCCACAGCTCCAGGGGGTCATGTGACCGGCACTGAGCGTGCAGGATAGCGCCGCTCAGTGCCAGAACTGGAAACAGAAGCCAATGGAGAAAACGCCTAGAAAGGTAAGTAGAACTCCTACAGAAAATTTAAAAAAATGGGTGAACCACCCCTTTAAGACTGATTTTTCAAAGGTTTTATGGACTGGTGAAATGAAAGTCACTTGATGGGCCAGATGGATGGGCGAGAGGCTGGATCAGTAAAGGACAGAGAGCTCCACTCCAACTCAGACGCCAGCAAAGTGGAGGTGGGGTGCTGGTATGGGCTGGTATCATCAAAGATAAACTTGTGGGACCTTTTCGGGTTGAGGATGGAGTGAAGCTCAACTCCCAGACCTACTGCCAGTTTCTGGAAGACAACTTCTTCACGCAGTGCTACAGGAAGAAGTCGGTATCGTTCAAGAAAAACATGATTTTCATGCAGGACAATGCTCCATCACATGCATCCAACTACTCCACAGCGTGGCTGGCCAGTAAAGGTCTAAAAGATGAAAAAATAATGACATGGCCCACTTGTTCACCTGATCTGAACCCCATAGAGAACCTGTGGTCGCTCATAAAATGTAAGATCTACAGGGAGGGAAAACAGTACACCTCTCCGAACAGTGTCTGGGAGGCTGTGGTGGCTGCTGCACGCAATGTTGAGCGTAAACAGATCAAACAACTGACAGAATCTATGGATGGTCGACTGTTGAGTATCATCATAAAGAAAGGTGGCTATATTGGTCACTCATTTTTTGGGGTTTTATATTTGCATGTCAGAAATGTTTATTTCTAAATATAGTGCACTTATATATGTTTACCTGGTGAAAATAAACAAGTGAGATGGAAATATATTTGGTTTTTATTAAGTTGCCTAATAATTCTGCACAGTAATAGTTACCTGCAGAAACAGATATCATCCTAAAATCTAAAAAAAAAAAACAAAAACAAAAAAAAAACACTCCAACTTCCAAAAATATTAAGCTTTGATATTTATGAGTATTTTGGGTTGATTAAGAACATAGTTGTTGATCAATAATACAAAAAAATCCTCTAAAATACAACTTGCCTAATAATTCTGCACACGGTGTAGATCTTGTAATAATAATAATTTCCACAGTTAGATGTGTTTAAAGAAAATGTTCCTGTGCTGAGATAATCTTATATCTGTATCCCTGCTATGGACTGTGTAATGGCTGTATCTGACCACAGCTCCTGGACAGGGGAGGAAGTAAACAAGTATAGAGATCTTAGTGCACAGGATCACAACTGATTCTTTTTGTGAGGTAAAGCATTTCCCTGATTTTAAAAAAATGATTTACCTCAAAGAAAGAATTATTTGCCATCAGATGCTGTAATGTCTGTATACTCTCTTTGTCATTCTTTGGCCCAGGGGATGTGGTATGATCAGACCATGTCCCTGTACGGTCAGACATCGCTATTACACAGTACATAGCAGGGACACATATATATGATTCTCAGCACAGGAACGTTTTCTTTATAGCGCGCCAAAAACCTTCTCCCGGGTCAGAGTCCCCGCCTCCTCCACTGATGTTACACATCCCCACATCAGACAGCACCACAATCCTATACAAAAGCAAAAAATGCTATTAAAAAATCATTTTTGGAAACGCAGCCAACGTTCGGGGGCAGAAAATGAACAAAAACTAATATTACCGACTTTTGAGGAACATTCTCAGGGTTGCGGAACAAACAATCTAAGGCTCATAATGAATTTGAAATTGGTGAACCTTTACCGAACAGGTTCTTTCATCTCTACTCTTGAGACTCGCCCATGTTGCGTTCAACACAGTCAGTTTGCTGGTTGGCGATTTGTGATGCATGTGCATGAGTATAATTGGGGTGGCATCTCTGTAGAATGAACTGTGTGTGATGTTGAGGTGCAGGATGAGATGGAGAGGCGACTTGATGCAGTACTTGCCATCCACTCTAGCACCCGCTATTTATCAGCCTCATTTTGAAGTTGAAGCGATGTCCAGCTACCAAAGAAATTTAGTGGAGTACACTGTCCAGTTACGGAAGTTGTTCTCATTTCTCTTGTGATAGGATGAGCTGGTGTTTGCTCACTAGACCTTTGACTAACAGAACTTCCCACACTTACATCTCCAATACTCCGCCTATTCCCCCTTCCACAACAACCTCGTCGTGATTTACCACTCATGGTCGATGTAGTCTCCCCCTTTCAAACATATGTTTGGCAAAGTTATGTCTACACCTGTCAGACATCTGGCACAAAAGATAAATTATTTATTTCCTGCCTGAGTTGGCAATATTGTGAAGGCACTAAAAGTACCATTACCAACAAATGTGGTTCAAGGCGTAATTTGGAGCAGACACGGAAAAGTGCCAAGAAGACCTTGTTAGCTTGTTCAATAGCAAATTTTCAGCAGGCACTAATAACAATACCTATAAATGTGTTCAGTGCAGAATTTTGAGCAGGCAATTAAAGTTGCAAAGAACAACTTTTTAGCTAGTTGCCTAGACAATTTACAGCAGCCCACTTTGTTCATGGGAAAAGCCATTTAACGGTTAACCAGATAACAGCCCCTTTGGGGTTTACTATGTAACAATGGTCTATTCATTATTGGATGATACAAGAAAAAAATACTAAATCTTATTGATGATGTGTCCAGTGTACAATAACAACAAAATTTGCAAAGCAATCAAAAGTAACTGTGTAGAAATCAAGTGACAGCTTAACCCCATAGTTTTCTACAAGAGGACATTTTCTAGCCACTTGTAATGTATTATAGTAGGGAAAATGGGATACCTTTTGTTACATGAATGCCATTACTTTGCTTTAGTAGGGTTGCTGCATCATAGATATTATATGAGGTAGGATTGAGGTTTTTGGATTTTCCATACTAAAGGATGCACTGGAACCTCTCCAAAGTATAATTTATAATTTATACTGCAATATTACACCCAAAAAAATCACTACATTTTTAAGTTCTTCTTCCAGTAAAGATCTGGGGAATGTCCGGACCTGTTAGATCTCCACAACACTCATAGAACTTGCATCCCTCGATGTGGAGGCTAAAATGATTAATGACCCTAGATTATGCACCTGTATAATAATTCAGGACCCTAAATCTGCCATTGGATTCATATCTGCCTTATTTCATCCCAAAAATTATGGAATAATGGAAATGTCTTCCATAGAAAGCACACTTTAGCACATATTCACACACAACAGATTAGGTGCAGAAGTTTTTGCTGTGAAAAATCAGTTCCATTCATCTATATGTAATTTTTTTGGTGGGAAGCACATGGATTTCTATAAGCCACATTCAGAATAATGGAACAATCACAGAAATGTCTGCAGCTGATCTGCCACTTGTGATTATTCCATTAATGGTACAAACAAAACCATGTAAAAGGGGAAGCTTAAAGTTCTTGTTTACTCCACGTTCGATAATTTGAAATTTAAAACATTTCCTAAAAGTTGCTCTCTCTTTAGCCAAGTGTAAACCTCGAGAAATCAAAGGACATGTGAGTACAAAATGTCCAACCTCATTTCATGATAATCATGGTCTGTTCTGCAGACAAAACACATCCCTATCTCCAAGCCAACAACGCAACCTTTTGTTTTCATGCAGATATATCCAAGACTAGTTACTAAAACCTGTAAAAAGGGGGTGAAGAAAAGGGACCCTGCACATTAGAAAGGAGGAAAATAAAACAAGAATGGGGACTTCTTTAGGTGGTCAAGTCAAACAGTGAGAGATCGGAGGTGGCCATACATAGGACCAAGTCAAACAGTAAGAGAGGTCGGAGGTGGCCAGCCATACATAGGACCAAGTCAAACAGTAAGAAACGTTGGAGATGGCCATACATAGGACCAAGTCAAACAGTAAAAGCGATTGGAGATGGCCATACATAGGACCAAGTCAAACAGTAAAAGTGATTGGAGATGGCCATACATAGGACCAAGTCAAACAGTAAAAAAGTTTGTAGATGGCCATACATAGGAAGGACCAAGTCAAACAGTAAGAGAGGTTGGAGATAGCCATACATAGGACCAAGTCAAACAGTAAGAGAGGTTAGAGGTGGCCATACATAGGACAAAGTCAAACAGTAAGAGAGGTCGGTGAAGTCATGCACTCAACACCAGTAGCATGGACACAAAGTTGGCTGGCCTTATATTATATTTTATTGCCACATTTGTTACATACTGGCTAATTAAAATGCAAATGGAACGATTGTACATGGCATGTATTTATCTGGTCATTGCCCTTGTGTCTATGGATAGCTTGACCCAGAATCTGCAGATAATCCAATCAAGGACTCTAGTCCAGATCTGCAGTGAAGAGAACCTGCCCTAAGAATACACATATGACTAATACATACATCTAGGAGAAGGGCATAGCTACAAGGAGCACAGTGATGGCACTCATACGTGAGCATGGGTGTCTAAGGGTTTTCAAAGACCTATAAGAAGACACCCGTAATTTAAGTGGCACATGATAGCCCTTCATAGAGCCCTCCACCTTACAGTAGATTAAGTGGGTATTTTGGATACAATAAAGACATAAAAATGTAGCTTTATTACATTTTGTGATATTGTCCTTACATAGGATTGCAGATAAACCTACTGCAAAAATAAAAAAATACTATTCACAAGCAACACAACTCTGAAGACGTATAGAGCTTGGAAGGCCCATTTATACCCTAATGGTTGTATGGAAAAACTGAGAATATTATGTCACAGTGATTATTACAGTGTGCAGATGGGTAAAACTACCAGATCTATTGGAACCGATTGTGTGATCTGTGAAATATCAGAGATTCCTGTGAAGTATAGAGAAAACACAATAGGAGCCCAATGTGTTGTACATGGTTCATGTCTACTTACTCTTTCACCTCCTTGGAACTGAAGTCTAGGTATCGGTTGCTGACCCACTGGAGCTCAAACCAATCTCTGAAGCCATTATTCCCACAGCATTTGAACTCAATCTGGAGCAGATCTATGGTCTTCTTCATGAAGCATCTCCCTGGGGTGTCTGTATCCTTGTAGTAACGCATCCCACTCTTCAGCCCATGTGCCAGGGTGCTCTCCAAAGACCCTCGGGTCACCAAACACAACACAGCAATGAAGAAAATGAAGATGTTGAAAATCATACAGACGAACAGGTAAGGTTTCAGCATTGGCCTCCACTTTGCAAATTTTGCAGGATCCAGAGAATCGTAACAAATTTTACCAGCAAATGCGTTAAGGGAACAGACCAGTGCCCCCATAACAATGAGGGAATTGGGCACAAAATGGCTTTCTGCATTATCCATCACCTCGCTTCTCTTCCTCAGCTCAATTTTGAGAAACAATCCCATAGCAAACAGAGCAATGCCGGCCAAAACACTGCACCAATTTAACAGCCATATCCCCTGAGCCAACTTGACACGTTTCCTCAGGTTAAATTTCATTTTCATCATCGCCATGTTGACCGAGTAAAGATTGGGGCTTTGCTTAAATTTTCACTGGATCTTTTACTGGACGAATTAATCAATTTTGAGGTTGCCGTCAGTCCATAAGTGGCTGCAGGGGCTTTAGTTCTTTCATATTGACCACCCTACCCCAAAAATGGAGGGAGAAAATGCCTTTTCTACGGGACTTAAATGCAATACGGACACGTTATCGACCGTGAGGAGCTATAGCTATATCTGGTGGCCTAGTTCCCACCGAAGGAGAAGGCTGAAAGTTTCAGATGATTAAATCTACAAGTGCTGTACGTCACCTAAATACTTCTAATCTCCTTCATCCCATTTGTAACAATCTCTGCCAACCTGATAATCAGCAGTAATAATCCTCGTTATACTGGTTACTGGATTCCTCCTTCTGCATAGTTTGATGCACTTCACAGCCCGGAAAGCTATTATTGCAAGGTTGTGCACATAGAAGAGAGGAGGAACCAAAGTAAACATCAAAAAGAGCCCCAATTATGACGTCTAGTGTTGGCATCAGTACGTAAGGGTTAGAGTTTGTTTGGGTTGGTAATATATATATATATAGTCTATCCTGGCCTACATGACAAAATACTATGTAAACAATAATTTATCAAGACCACATATACTACGAGTAAAAGGGTAAGAATGTTTTGAACTTTTCACTTTCAGGGTCCATCTCTCACCATCTACTGCAGCTTTGAGCATGAGACAACTTTCATTTTATAGACAATCATCTTGACTATCTCATACATAAATTTGACTTGCAACTATTTAGCATATGATTAGTTATGTATATTCTCGTCTTGTCACTACATTGTTACTATTTTGCTCCTAAAAATCTAAATTTTAATTTTTATTATTTTGTTAGTATTTTTTAAATCCACCTTTGGCTTTCAGCACTGCCTGAATCCTTCTGGAGACCAATAAGCCGATAGATATATTAGAGGTATAAATATGCAAACCAAAGAAAAAAAACCTTTCAAAATAGAATAAGCTTTATTATATTATTATGCTAAAATCCCAAGCAAACATATCCAAACAAAAATGTGCTGTGTACAATCTACACAAGGGTAACTTAGTAGACCACCTACAGTAGGGGTGGAGATCAGTGGTGACCTGTGAGGATTAGGGTATAGGCAGTTCAATCATGGTAGTAAGATCATGGGCCTAGCCCTACATTCTCCGCTGCCTACAACAGAAGTTGAATCACCCTAATTTGTATGGCACTCCTGTTGCTATTGTGACGCCCTGCACTATCCAGGTAGTCACAGACACAACACCACACACACCCCTTCCCCGGACAGGTGACAACAGTCAAACAAAAATCCTTGTTGCCACCCTCCAGAGTCTGATGTCCACACCAGGTGGGGTGGAGCCAGGCGGTTGACTCCGCCCACCGAGGAGTTCACAGTCCTGGAGGCGGGAAAACAAGTCAGTTCAGTTGAGTTGAGTTGAGTGCAGTGCAGGAGTCAGAGTGGAGAGGAGAGGAGTAAAGACGTGCACAGGCAGACCTGGGACCAGGCCTGCCACAGACTGTCTAGGTGTCTGGGTCAGAGCCCAGGCACCTCCAGCAAGGTGGGCAGATGGTGGTGGCCATCTGCAGGAGTTGGTGAACGGTTGGTGGAACCGTAGGACCGGCGTCGGGCGGTGGCCCGGCGGTACCGAACCGGGGAGCCGATTGGAGCCAAGCACCAGGCAGGGTACTCAGACCTTGACTAGACTAGAAGCCGCCCTGATAGTCGAATTTACTGATTGCGGACTGGACCTCAGGGGTTCATTCCCACCCAAGTCCCGATTGACGGCAACAGCCCAACCATCCCGGATAAGTGCCACCACCAAAGGCAAGAGATCCAAAGGGCCAATGTGTCGCCCTGGGCAAGCCAGGGGACACAGATAACAACACCACTACACCCCACACTCCAGGTAGGCACACCTGCTAACCAGAAATCCTTGTTGCCTCCCTCCAGGAGTCTGTGATGCACACCAGGGGGTGGGCCAGGCGGTTGGCTCCGCCCACCTAGGAGCTTACAACTCTGGAGGCAGGAAGTAACCAGGCAGAAAGCTCAGGGACATGAAGGAGTGAACAGCAGAGTAGCCCGGGTAGGGCAAGAGTGCAGTCAGCTCAGGGACGAGCTTAAACAAACAAGAAGTGAAAGTGAAGGAAAGGAAAGTGGAAAAGGAGGAAAGCAAGAAGTGGTGACAGAGCAGAGAGAAGGAGAAGCCTGAGAGCCCAGCTGTGTGTAGGGCTAGAACAGCAAGGTCAGCGACGGCGGTGACTGTCCGAAGGGGGACCGTTTGGAAGTTCCTGGAAGGACCCCGTTGGCTGTGTGCCCGGTGGTCTGGAGCAGTGTTCCGAAGGACAGTCAGCACCAGGGCAGGGGCCTCTCGGACCCCAGCAAGGCTAGGAGTCGCCCAATTTGCCGAATCCGTCAGTGAAGGGGACGCAGATCCCCCAGCAACAAAGTCCCGATTGACGGCAACAGCCCGACCATTACCGGGGAGACACCGCCACCGCCAAGGCACCAGTTTCCCCAGGGCCAGCGCCTGCGGGCAAAGTGTAGAGCTCCTCCGGCCCAGATTGCAGTCGGGGAGCGGGTAACCGGAGGGAATCCACCGCTACCATCAGTAAAACAGGTGCAAGGAAGAGAGACGTCACCGTCACCTACCGGGAGTGCAGGTGCAACCGTCTGTGGGACCGTCCTACCAGCCGTTGGTTTACCGTACAAACTGTGTCCGTGTCTCAGGCTGAGTGAGTACCACAGTGCCGCAAGGCACAGCGCTGCCCCCGCGTCCCTGCGCCCTCCAGGCCCTACACTTCACATCTCTTCACCGGGCCCCGGGATCACCAACCCCTACCCACGAAGGGGCAACACAACACCTGGCTGCTCCCATCACCATCCCCGGGACCCTCACACTGAGCAGCGGTGGTGCCATCACCACAACCGTGGGTGGCGTCACGAACTATAATCCCAACAAACACCCCCTTTTCACTCACGGGCGAGGAGTGCCGCTCGAGGAAACCCCCGGGATCCGGCCTACGGCTCGAGCCACCACTGAGCAGCCGGACCCTAGCAGAAGGGGTGAGCGCGGTGTGCTGACACCCTCCTCCCCACCCGCGACACCAGCAACTGCGGGCAAATGGGCTCCTACGACACTTACACGCCGGGGAGCGGACTACCAGTGTCCAGGCACAGGAGTCAAAAACTACATAACACAGGTGCAGGGAAACGACAGCCATCATCAGCCTGTCCAGGGAGAACAACGCAGCCGGCTGTGGGCCCCGTCCATTCTACCATTTGGTTTACCAGAGACTCCGTTATCTTGTGTCAGTGTGAGTACACCAGTGCCGTCAGGCACCACACCGCGCTGCACCGCGAACCTGCGCCCTGCACCCCGGCCCTCACCTTCCCGTGGGCCCCCGTGACCATCGCCCCCTGCCCACCGAGGGGTTAACATCAAGCTGCATAACACCGTCCCCGGGAGGCCTAGTCAACGGCAGCGGTGGTGTCCACCATACAATCACCACAACCCGTGGGTGGCGTCATGAACTTTATCAATTCCACCAAACAATCACCCAAACCCCTGCGTGCACCGCCACTACACCCTTCCAGAGCGACGTGACCCCCAGGTCCGGAGGCGCTCGAGCCACTAACACACGAGCCCGGATCCGAGCGGCTTGGCGGACGCAGCCGAGGCCGCGGGGCGGTACACTATCCCTATTGAACCCCTAGCCTGCCACTAGGTATTGTACCCTCCATCAACAACCTCACAAAGTGCAAGTGCATGTGAGCAGACAAACCATGTAATACATCCGTTAGGTAGAAACCTCAATAAGTCCACCCACTGATATTTAATAAATGTTTACACAGAAAAAATATATCCCCATTGGAGGACAAAAACAAAGGTAAACACCATATAGGTAGAAAAAAATGTCCCTAAGTAGGGGATACTTAGCAGTGTTTGGTAGCTCTGTCCCTAAGTATGGGGGGATACTTAGCAGTGTTTGGTAGCTCCGTGGTTCTCCATGAGGAGTGTCTACCATGCTATGGTTCTCCCCTAGAAATATTCAACAACATCTCGACATGTTTCCCCCCACCTTTGGGGTTCATCAGCGGTAAAGGGATTCAAAAAGTCCTGATAACCGGCCACCTGATTATGCCATTGTCAAAGAATTAGACATGCCTGTGGCATCAATTCAGTTAGTCCACGTAAGGCATGAGATGGAGTCCTCCTATCTGGCCACCCTTGCAATAGTAAGCTTTGACAAAGGACTCTTCAGTCTGAAACATCTAGCTGCTTGAACAACAACCACAGTCAACTCATTTATTTATTTTTCACTTTATTCCCCCATTAGGGCTCAGCACAACCTGCCTAGATACCATTTACTATTTGGATTTTAATTAGTAAATTTGTATTAAAGCCTGACATTTTATCCAAACCTTGGAAGCTGGATGTTTTATTTTCTTTTTTTTGCCTCAGTGTTCACACCCGATAGGGTGTTTTCCGTTCTCCATGGTGGGAAAAGTCCAAATGCAGGTGAGCTGACTTCATTTTTCTTCCTTTGCCAATCCAGCACCTACTTCCTTGTCATTGAACCATTTTTTTTGCCAAGCTCGAGCATGCTTCGGGTAGTTGTCCTACTGGCACACTATGTTGTCCTTTTCATACCCATAGTATTTGAGTGTATGAAGTAAGTCATCTTGTAGATTACATCACATATAGTTCAGCTTTGACACCATCATCGATACTAGTGTAACGCCTTTGACTGTAAAACAACCACATATCATCAGGCTTCCTCCATCAAACTTGATGGTTCCTTAAATTTTTCAGTTTGTTAGCCACTTTTTCCCATGTTTCTTCCAGACCCATTTACATTTATCAACCATTTCCGATCTTCTACTGTCCACTTTTCATACTTTTTTGCAATCTTAAGCCAATACTTCTTAATACTGTTACAACTGAACCCTAACACTCTCACAGGGATGGACAAACCAGGGGAGATGTAAAACCCAAAATCCACAGTTCCCAAAATATACTAAGCTAGTACTTGCCCTAGACCTGACTATGATTTGTGTCTGCCTGATAGCGGGGGTTTGCACACTAAGATCACGCAATCCCTCCCCCACTCATCGATGGTTGACCCTGAATGTTCTTAACCGCACCCTATACCATAAACCAAGTAATAACACAAAAACAACAATAAACATAAATGAAGTGCACACTGGCAGAAGGTGGGATACAGGGCTAGGAATGTACAACCAAAAAAAATAACATAATACATGGAAGCCCTCCCAAACCTAAATGAAACAAAATAGGAGATAATTGGGAAGGTATTTACACAAACAAACTGTAGGGAATAGCAATAGCAATGTCACAATAAGAAAACCTTAACCGAGGAGCTGGGACTTCAGACAGCCATCTATCAGCAAATATAGCCAAAACTGAGGCATGTGAGTACTGAGTATAAATAGACCTTCCCAATATATGATTGGGCAAACCAAATGAGAAAATGAACATACCTGAATGGAAGTGAAACAGGAAAGCAAAGCATAAGAAAGAAAGACAAGAGATCCTTCAGCAGTTCTACCAACACAAAACAGGCAGTGGTCTAACCAAGAGGGAAACCACCTGACCAACAACCAGAGATCACCGGTTTGAACCATGGAGTGAAGCCATGACAGTACCCCCCTCCCCACCCCCGGATGCTCAGAAATCCCCAATCCCTGACTACACAAATGGAAGTCTCTTATCAAGCGATCAGCAGGAAGGTCCTCCGAATTGACCCTAGAATTATCCTCAGGATTGTAACCCTTGTCATTAACCAGATGCTGCAGATGGCACCTGACCTGCATAGATTCCAAAACTTGATCTGCTTCAGACTCCCGATCCTCTTCAAGATTCACCTCAACAATGTCACGAGGACCAGGTGTCCCCACAAATCTCTTTTCCAACCTACCGGGAGTTAAAGCTTAACTATTACTGGATTCAAAACTTCAGGAATCTTGTAAGGACCTACAAATTTGGAAGCAAATTTTTCTAAAGGCCACTTTATGGTGTAAATTTTTAGAGGGAAACCACTCAAACGTCACTCAAAGGTCACTTATAAATCAAACCGAGAAAAGAAAAGAGCCCACCGGGCCTGTCTAGTGTTTAGCACCAATATATAGTAGGTTTTTATGATCGTAAAGGCTGTTACCCCTCCAACCAGTGTATCCATTCCTCAAATTCTCTCTTAACTGTCAAAATCTCACAGTCATTATTATCATAGTTAGATTAGGCTTGAGAGAACTTCTTAGAATAAAAAGTACAGGGATTAAAGTAACCAATGGTTACTAACCATTCTTTTTCTGTAAAAGATCATCCCCCATCCCTACAGCAGATGTGTCTACATTGACCACAAAAGACAGCTCAATATAAGGTTGACTGAGAACAGGAGCTTTACAAAATTCTGTCTTGAGGGCAGAAAAGGTATTCTCTGACTCATCTGACCATAAAGAAAAGTTTGTCCCCTTCTTGGGCATGTCAGTTAACAGTTCAACTATGACTGAAAAAGTCTTGCTGAACTTTAGGTAATAATTAGCAAAACCTAAAAATATCTGTAAAGCTTTACGGTTAGTTGGTAGAACCCAATTAAGCACAGCCTGCACCTTAACGGGATCCATTTGAAACCTTGAAGTTGAGACCAGATGACTTAGAAATTGGACCTGCTGCACTTCAAAAACACATATCTCCAGCTTAGCAAATAAGTGATTGTCACGAAGAATGACCTGTCAAACATGTCCCCGGTGTTCCTCCTGAGATCAACGGGGACACTTAATCAACACAGATCACCAACTCTGATGGTCTTTTGGGATCAAATGTAATATAGCATTACATTTTAATATTGTTCTTAAAGTTGTTTCAATAACAATAGATTGAACATAAGATTGATCACCACAAACCACCGACAAGATAGAAAAATATGTCATTTATGATATTTCGAAAAACCGCTGGAGCGTTGATCAAACCAAATGGCATCACTAGATTTTCAAAATTACTCTCCACCATATTAAAAACAGTTGGTGCTCTGTGATCCATAGTTTTTCTGGGATCCCTACAAGTGACATTTTCCATAGGTTCACCAGTCTCCACTGAAGAAGGAGATGTCACAAAAATACCCTTAAAGGGAACCTGTCACCAGATCTGCGGCCACCACCAGTGGGCTCTTATATACAGCATTCTAACATGCTGTATATAAGAGCCCAGGCCGCTAGGCAGAACCTTAAAAACATTTTACCTAAATGGTCAGTGCGGAGCAGATGGGTCGGATAGGCGTCTCCGCTCTCCAGATCCGGCGCCTCCTCTTTTGGCCACCTTTGTCCTCCTTCTTCTGAAGCTAGTGTGGATAACGCGTCCGATGTCATCCTAAATAGCCAGCATGGAGGTTTCGCGCATGCGCACTACAATACCTTGATCTACCCTGCTCAAGGCAGATCAAAGTGCGCCTGCACACGACCCTAGTGTCGGCTTGTGTGGATGACGTAGGACGTGTCATGCACCCAGGCTTCAGAAGACAGAGGACAAAGATGGCCGAAAGAGGAGGTGCTGGTACCAGAGAACAGAGACGCCCATACAACCAATCTGCTCTGCACCGACCATTTAGGTATTATAAAGTGTTTTTTCCGTTCCACACAGCGGCCTGGTCTCTTATATACAACATGTTAGACTGCTGTATATAAGAGCCCACTGGTGGGTACCACAGCTTATAGGCCCCAAATCTAGTGACAGGTTCTCTTTAAATGCGTCTCTATCCCTCAGACATCTGCCAAGATTAATCACAAGAAACAGAGCACACACCAAAAACTGCAGACTGGAATGGTAAGACATCCTGAAATTGATCTAATCAGACAGTCCCTGGCAGGACTGACTTCAAACAGCACGGTCATTCCAATTGGTTAGGGCTGTGGAGTCGGAGCTCATTTTGGTGGAGTCGGAGTCGGTATAAAATGCACCGACTCCGACTCCTAAAATATATAATAAATTGGGGACAATAGTGCAATGCAGAATGAGCTGAAAATTTTTTTCATAGGAATTTGGGAAAGTTATAAAATGTCCTATAAATTGCTGTTCTATTCCTGATGTAAGGCTACTTTCACACAACATTTTTGCTGCGTTTTTTGAGGATACGTTTCTCAGCTGCAAAAGCAGATCAGCTTTTTAAAAAAAGCATCACCTGAAAGGTTTTTGAGCTCATAAATAATGCTTTCAATAGCAAAAGCAGATTAGAAAACCGCCACAAACTGACATGCTCATTCTTTGTGAGGATCTGTTTTTGAGCACAAAAACGGATCCTCCAGAACGCTGTGTGTCGCGGGCGGGGAGGAGGGTGTCAGCACACCGCGCTCACCCCTTCTGCTCGGGTCCGGCGGCTGCTCAGTGGTGGCTCGAGCCGTGGGCCAGATCCCGGGGGTTTCTCTAGCGGCGCTCCTCGCCCGTGAGTGAAAGGGGGGTTTGGGGTGTTGGGATAATGTCCGTGACGCCACCCACGGTTGTGGTGATTGAGTGTACACCACCGCTGCTCTATGTGGAGGTCCCGGGGATGGTGAGGCGGAGCAGCCAGTTGTTGTGTTGTCCCTCCGTGGGTAGGGGTTGGTGATCCCGGGGCCCAGTGGGGTGCAGGGGCGCAGGGGCAGCGCTGTGCCTTGCGGCACGGAGGTACTCACTCAGCCAGTAAACACGACACAGTTCTCGGTAAACAAACGGCTGGTTGGACGGGTCCCTCGGACGGTTCACGGTGCTGCGGTTCCCTGCAGTTAGCGGTGACGGTCTCTTCCCTGCACCTTTGAAATGTTTGTTTGGTAGCGAAGGATTCCCACCGGTTACCCGCTCCCCGACTACAATCTGGGCCGGAGGAGCTTCACACTTTGCCCGCAGGCGCCGGCCCTGGGAAACTGGTGCCTTGGCGGTGGCGGTGTTTCCCCGTTGTGGTTGGACCTTTGCCGTCAATCAGGACTTGCTTGTTGGGAGATCTACGTCCCCTTCACTAACGGATTTAGCAATTTACAGCGACTCCAAGCCTTGCCGGGATCCGAAAAGCCCCTGCTCTGGTGCTGACTGCCCTTTGTATCTGCTCCAGACCACCGGGCACACAGCCAACGGGGTCCTTCCAGGAACCTCCAGACAGTCCCACTGCAGACCTTCACCGCCGTCTGCTGACCTTGCTGGCTCCGTCTGGGCACACAGCCACAGACCAACTTCAGGCTTTCTGTCACTTCACTGCTGTTTCACTTCACTCTAGCTCCCTCCTGAGCTACACTCTGTTGTTTCCTCCTTTCACTTGCCCTGTCTGGGCTAAAACCTCTGCTGGTTACTCTCTCATGTCCCTCACTGGACTCCTCCAAACTCCATCTCCTGGTACTTCCTGCCTCCAGAGCTGTGACCTCCTAGGTGGGCGGACACCAACCGCCTGGCTCCACCCCCTGGTGTGGACACCAGCCTCTGGAGGAAGGCAACAAGGGTTTGTAGGTTAGCTGGTGTACCTGCAGGGAATGTGGGGTGTGTGTGTGTTGTTGTGACCTGTGACCCCTGGCTTGCCCAGGGCGTCACATTCCCCCTTAGCAAAACGCAGACCGTCCTCGGGCTGCCCGTCCAACACCGGTTTTATTTTCCTTTTTGTTTTCTGTAAAGTAAAAGGTATAACATAATACGGTAAAATACATTTTTAATAATAACTCTTCCCAAAACGGGAGGCACATCACTTTAACGTTGCAACGGTGTACGGTTACGGTTTCCGCTCTCTCCCACCCAAGTAACCTGGCCCTGATGCTGCCCCTAAAGCCCAGGCAGCACCCCTTGACCCACAGTCCAGCACACGGTTGCCGAGCGGGATCTGTCCTTCCCTCCAGAGGGTAGCCACCGGTCCTTTTGGTGGCTGGGCCCCAGCCTGCTCTGCTCAGGGCGCTCCCTCCAACCTGCCTCTCCGGAGGCGGCCTGCGGAAACGGTAACGGTACCCAACATATATACATGCCACTAACGTTTGTGGTTGCCCTGCAAGTTCACGGGCTTGTCCATGGATAGTTCCCATGCATTTTAAACGGTCCCCACGGGGACAACGGTGCCGGCTCCAGCCGGTTGCTAATCACAAAGGCAAATCAGATGAGGTACACGGTAATCATTTTTTTCTTATCATTCTTTCAAAACAAACAGACAATCTTAACTCGGTAGTGGTCCCAACGGGGACGGTGCTGCGGGCATCCACTGCCCTACTCCGGACTTCCAGGCTCCAGTGCTCCTTCCAAGGGAGGGGGCGCGGCGCTTGCTCGGGCCTCTGGGCTGCCCTTCAATGTAGCGTCCAGCGCAAACCACCCCAGCTCCCCAAAGAACCGCGTGTACTGGACAATATCTCCCGGCATCAGATTACGGCCAGGATGCTCCTCAGGCAGGTGGGCATTCACGTCCCGCCGGGCTACAAAAACTTCGGCCTCCAGGCCCGGTTCGTATATGAATCCGTAGCCCCGGCGGACATCAAACCGCCTCACCTGCCCCACGTACAACGGTCCTCGGGCACCGGAAGTTGCCTGTCGGAGGTGTTCTTTCTCCCGGATCGCTCTGGCCACCAGTTCGGCCTTCTTCCGCTCCCTCTCGGCGATCTCCAGGCCCAGCGGTACCGGCGCCCTATCCCAATACGGCGCTGCTGCCGGCGCCGGCGCACGGGTCGGGCCCTGCGGGACATCCAGAACGTTACCCACCGTCAGGAAGGTGGGCGGCGTATCCCGCGGTGTCATGGCCTTAGGCACTGCCTTGCAGCAACAACCCGGCGCTGCCTCAGCCGAGGTGTGGGGGATGGGCATAGGGGCTTTCCGCTGCCGGGCCTTCCGCTCGGAACGGGTCATCTGCTCCGGCTCGGGGGATGTTTCATGGGATGCCTCCGGTTCCACTTTCGGCGTCTTCCACGGTAACACCTCCGGTGTGCCGCGGGCTCCGGCTACAGGTCGGCCCGCTTGGGCGGGGACGGTGGGTACTGCTACCGGTTGCGGTGGTAGCAGGCCTAGTGGCGGGGTCACGGCCTCCGGGACGGGTGGCGAGGGAGGTAACGGGGGGAGAGGGCTTGGACCGGGCCCCACAGCCGCGATGACCGGCCCCTCAAGGGCATCGGGACGTGGGTCACTCACCCTCCCTTTCTCCGCTTCCTCCACGCGTCTCCGCACGGTGGCTACAACGTCCGCCATGTCGGCCTCCCACTCCTCCATGAGGAGCTGCATCCTGACCTGCAGCCTCTGGTAGAGCTGCGCGGTTCGGATTTCCACCCACGCCGCGGTTCCAGGCGCGGGGGCTTCGGTGTCACGGGACGGCATCCACATGATGGCTGGTTCGTTTGCTTCCAGGAACGGTATGTTTGCAGGGTCCCGGCGTCCCTGCTTTTATAGCCGCGACTACATGCGGCCAGCCGCCATCGCGTCCCCCTTAGCTCTTTCCGGCCCCTCCTCTCTCGGGGCGAGGTCTTGGCCTTCGCGCCTCTACTGCTCGAGAAGACGCTCGAGCGGGAACTTTTCGCGCCAAAGATGGCGGCTTCTGCAATTTTTCTGCCGGATACCTCCGGCGGTAACAAGGCGCACCTCTACCCAACGGCAGAGCGGTAGGATCCTGTTCGTGACGCCAAGTTGTCGCGGGCGGGGAGGAGGGTGTCAGCACACCGCGCTCACCCCTTCTGCTCGGGTCCGGCGGCTGCTCAGTGGTGGCTCGAGCCGTGGGCCGGATCCCGGGGGTTTCTCTAGCGGCGCTCCTCGCCCGTGAGTGAAAGGGGGTTTGGGGTGTTGGGATAATGTCCGTGACGCCACCCACGGTTGTGGTGATTGAGTGTACACCACCGCTGCTCTATGTGGAGGTCCCGGGGATGGTGAGGCGGAGAAGCCAGTTGTTGTGTTGTCCCTCCGTGGGTAGGGGTTGGTGATTCCGGGGCCCAGTGGGGTGCAGGGGCGCAGGGGCAGCGCTGTGCCTTGCGGCACGGAGGTACTCACTCAGCCAGTAAACACGACACAGTTCTCGGTAAACAAACGGCTGGTTGGACGGGTCCCTCGGACGGTTCACGGTGCTGCGGTTCCCTGCAGTTAGCGGTGACGGTCTCTTCCCTGCACCTTTGAAATGTTTGTTTGGTAGCGATGGATTCCCACCGGTTACCCGCTCCCCGACTACAATCTGGGCCGGAGGAGCTTCACACTTTGCCCGCAGGCGCCGGCTCTGGGAAACTGGTGCCTTGGCGGTGGCGGTGTTTCCCCGTTGTGGTTGGACCTTTGCCGTCAATCAGGACTTGCTTGTTGGGAGATCTACGTCCCCTTCACTAACGGATTTAGCAATTTACAGCGACTCCAAGCCTTGCCGGGATCCGAAAAGCCCCTGCTCTGGTGCTGACTGCCCTTTGTATCTGCTCCAGACCACCGGGCACACAGCCAACGGGGTCCTTCCAGGAACCTCCAGACAGTCCCACTGCAGACCTTCACCGCCGTCTGCTGACCTTGCTGGCTCCGTCTGGGCACACAGCCACAGACCAACTTCAGGCTTTCTGTCACTTCACTGCTGTTTCACTTCACTCTAGCTCCCTCCTGAGCTACACTCTGTTGTTTCCTCCTTTCAGTTGCCCTGCCTGGGCTAAAACCTCTGCTGGTTACTCTCTCATGTCCCTCACTGGACTCCTCCAAACTCCATCTCCTGGTACTTCCTGCCTCCAGAGCTGTGACCTCCTAGGTGGGCGGACACCAACCGCCTGGCTCCACCCCTTGGTGTGGACACCAGCCTCTGGAGGAAGGCAACAAGGGTTTGTAGGTTAGCTGGTGTACCTGCAGGGAATGTGGGGTGTGTGTGTGTTGTTGTGACCTGTGACCCCTGGCTTGCCCAGGGCGTCACACTGTGTCTGAATGTCCCATCTTGAAACCCATTGCCTTTGCTGGATGCCAGAGTCACTGCATTTCACTGAACTATTTTGCCATCAATGTTCGATATTTTTGTGACAAGAAAGAAATTGTTAGCAAGACACTGGCAGTAAAAGATAGTAAAGCTCATCACACCGGCCAGTTTCTCCAGGGCTTAGTGGAAAAAGTTCTGCAAGATTACAAACTCAAAAAAGAACAGGTTCTTGCCATTGTAACGGACAATGCTTCAAACATGATAAGTACAATTAAACTAATGAATGAGAGTAATGAACAACATCTAGAAGAAAATTTAGGATTCAGTATGTGTGAGATGGAGCCACAGTGCTGTTCATGTAACTGAGGAACAAACAGATATTACAACAGAAGAACAGCAAAATGATACTTTAGGATTAGATGATCTTGTTGAAGCTGCTTCAAAACACTTTCATATTCATCACATGCGCTGTGTTGTGCACACGCTGCAGCTGGCAATAAGAGATAGTCTGCAAGAGGGACCCCGATCTCACACATCCGGCTTTTCGCCGGTTTGGCGGATGCGGCGCACTCCAGTACAGTGTATACAGTAAAGTGGCAGTGCGACAAATGCCGGTCACATGCTGTCATGTGACACGGAAGTTCTGGCGCTGCCACTGTACTGTATCATACTGTACTTGTGTGCGCCGCATCCGCCAAACCGGCGAAAAGCCAGATGTGTGAAACTGGGTGGACATGCTGGAAATCTGATTGGAAAAGTGAGGAAAACGGTTATTGCCGCCAGAACCCCTAAAATTGATTTCATCTTGAAGAGACGTGCTGGGACCTTTCCAATTGCAATTGTTGATCAAGCCACTCGGTGAGGCAGCACTTATTTAATGACTGAGTGATTGATTGAACTAAATAATTTCTTATAGATATGGTGAACCCTCAAGTAACCTTAAATGAAGGTCAATGGACACAGGTGGCTAAATTGAAGGAACTGCTTAATCACCCATCTACCGTGACTAAAAAATTACAAGCTGAGGATTTGACTCCTGGCATTTTCATAAGGGAGTGGAAGAACTTGCTATTTTGCCTGTCCCAAAGAGGTTTAATCCCAGATGGCATTTCTGCTTCAATGAAATGGAGAGAGACACAGCTATTGGAAAATAAAATTCTTCTGGCAGCTGTTTATGTGGACCTAAGTCATCGTATACTGCTTGATGATCAACAGCTTACTAAAGGAAAAGAAGCTTTGAGTGAGGTAGCAGTTAGCATGAGCGGCTACAGAACTGCCAGGCGGAATAGGACTTGGGGCCTGACAGTGCTACTGCTGCCATATCTTCATCCTGATCAGATGAGGAGTTTAACTTTGACAAGTATTTGGATGACATGGAGCAGGCAAAGCGTTGCCGCAAGGAAAAAGATTTCACTCCATCTCCTATAGCAGCAGATTGACCAGATTTCAGTAAAAGTTTTCACTTGCTCTCAAAGAAATAGAAAAATTCAACCATTCATCAAAACTGACTGTGCATAAGGCAATTCCTTTGTACCCGGAAATTGTTAGAGATGTTGCCCATGTGGTTACGGCTTTACCTCCAACCCAAGTTACTGTAGAGAGGCTCTTCTCTAGCCTTAACATTATTAGGTCAGATTTGAGGTCATCTGCGAAGGAGGATCTGATGGAGGCAATTCTATTTCTTACAACAAATTCATAGACTGCACAAATGTTATTTAGTATGTTTTTGTTGAAAACTGTTTTTTGCCACTTACATAGTGTATTACATAGTATATTACATAGTGTTATATATATAACACTATGTAATACACTATGTAAGTGGCAAAAAAACGTTTTCAACAAAAACATATTAAATAATAACATTTAGTATATTGCTTATATTTAAGAGAAAAATGTATTGTAGTACAATGTTAACATCAGACATTTAATCATTTATTCCAATAAATATATTTTATGTTCTATCTACCGTAAATCAAGATATTTACGGTAGATAGAACATAAAATATATTTATTGGAATACAACTTTAGAACACAAAAAACTGTAATAAATTGTAAATATGTGATACAATATGTAATATATATATATATATATATATATACAAAATATATATATATACTATATATATATATATATATATATATATATATGTACTACTGTATAGTACATAGTGTATTACATATTTACAATTTATTACAGTTTTTTGTGTTCTAAAGTTGTATTCCAATAAACATATTTTATGTTCTATCTAAATATCTTGATTATTGTATCGTAAGAATGATTAAATGTCTGATGTTCACATTGTATTACAATAAATTTTTCACTTAACTATAAGCAATATATGTGGGAGTCAGAGTCGGGGTCGTGGAGTCCGAGTCGGTGCAAGGGAAATTGAGGAGTCGGAGTCGATGGTTTGGCTTACCGACTCCACAGCCCCCAATTGGTCTCCATAGCCCATCGATTATACTCTGAACAGTAGTCCTCCACTCTGCGACCTCCTTGAAACAATCCAAGTTGCAAGTTACATTTATGCATGAGATAGGTAGTCTCACGTTCAAGCTAGATGCGCGGAAGGCGCACAATCCAGCTGAAATACTTTGCCACTCAGAGAGGACGCCATGGGACGTGGGAGCAGAGGAAGGTGAGTAAAATGTTTTTGTTTGTTTTTTTGCTGCAAATATGCCAGGAAGCAGCCACATATACTAGGAGGACAACATATATACCAGGAAGGGGACAAATCCCAAGAGGGGATATATATACCATATATACCAAGATGGGGACAAATAAACCAGGACGGAAACATATACAGTCAGGGCCAGAAATATTTGGACAGTGTCACACTCCCCGGGTCCTCTGCTCCGCTCCCCGGCTCACCTGCCACGCTCCCCGCTCTCCAGCCTCCAGTCCCAGCGCTTCCCAGGCCCCCTGGTCCCTGCTCCCGGTGCCCGTCGGCTTCCCAGTCCATGGCCGGCTCTGCTGCGTCCTCCTCTCAGCTTCCTGTGTTGGCTTCTGGCACCCGGGCCGCGCGCATGCGCATTAGGGCGCGCGCGCGGTCACTGACCCTTTCTTAAAGGGCCAGTGTCCACGAACAGGAAATGATGCACACAGGTACAGGGTATATAGGGGGTTAATGTCCAAGGGAGCGGGGCCTGTTCTTCGTGTTTTCCCAAGCTAGGAGTCAGGTCTCCTTGTGTTCTGTGAGATACTTACCTCTCTGTCTTCTAGAGCCGATCCTGCATCGCCATCCGGTCCTGCTGTGTCTCGAACCCCGAACGCTGCCCATCTGCCATCCTGACAGTCCGCACCATCTCGGTTCCCTGCGGTGACCCGTCATCTCGCTCCAACGGTTCCGGACCCCGCCTGACATCATCACGGCTTCCGAACCTGAGCTCCATCACCCGGACCACCATCAGTGACCTCGTGGTCCCAGGGACTTCTCCATTGTCTTCCAGTGCACGGACTGTTCTGCTACCTAAAGTGCTCCGGCTACCGGACTCCTTTCCCTCATCGGGGAGTTCGGCCCAGTGGATCCACCTCCCGGGTCTGCCCGTCCATCTGGCCCTAACAGTAAGAACAGGCCATGGATCCCGCCGAAGCACTAGCGGCCTTGCATGAGGAACTCCAACGCCAGCGTGAGACTCAGACCCGCATGCTGAACTTTATGACTTCCGTGGACGCCCGCTTGAATACGCTACAAGCCTCGGTCACATCTTCAGCGTCCCGGACCTCCACTAGTCAATCCACGGCCCCCGCTCCCGTGGCAGCCTCCTCGGATGCTTCCAGACTGCGTTTGGCCTCACCACCCCGGTACGCCGGAGATCCCAAGACCTGCAGGGGGTTTATAAACCAATGCTCCCTCCATTTCACGCAGCTGCCACATTTGTTTGCCTCCGACCAAGCCAAGGTCGCCTTCATCATGTCTCACCTAGAGGGCGAGGCACTGGCGTGGATGAACCCCTTGTGGGAGAAGGAGGACCCTATGACCAAGAACCTCCAGGACTTCCTACAGGCCTTTCGCAGCACCTTTGACGAACCCGGACGCGCCTCCGCGTCTGCTTCATCTCTTCTCCGGTTACGTCAGGGAACTCTGACGGTGGGTCAATACGCCATCCGTTTCCGCACCTTGGCTTCAGAACTCGGGTGGAATAACGAGGCCCTAACCGCCGCCTTCTGGGAAGGACTCTCGGGTCGAATCAAGGATGAGCTGGCTGGACGTGACGTACCGTCCACCCTGGATGCCCTGATTACCCTAGCGACTCGAGTGGACATACGCTTCCAGGAGCGGTCCAAAGAGGTGTCCCGTGAGAGACGTCCGGTACGGCATTCCTCTCCTCCACAGAAGCCCGCTGTACTCCAGTCAATGGCCTCAGGCGTCTCCGTCCATGAGCCCATGCAGATCGACCGTGTGCGACAGTCGGAACAACGTCGAGCAGAGCGGCTCGCCAAGGGTCTCTGCTTCTACTGCGGAGAAAGCACACACCTGCTACGCGCCTGTCCTGAGAGGCCGGGAAACTCCAAAGCCTAGGGTTGGTAGGAGAGGCCACCCTAGGTGCTGGGACTCTCTCAGACCCGGTTACATGGACTGTGCAAGTGACAACGGGAGAGACGCGGTTTACGGCTGAGGCGTACCTCGATTCTGGGGCAGCAGGCAATTTCATCCAGCAGGCCACGGTGGACAAGTACCAGGTGCCTGTTACTCCACTCGCCAAACCTCTTGTGATTGCCTCTGTGGATGGGAGACCCCTCTCTGACACCATCTCCTGGATCACCAAGCCGCTTGAACTGCGTATCGGTGCTCTGCACACCGAGAACATCGCTCTCTAAGTCCTCCCACATATGTCACATCAAATCCTGCTGGGCCTTCCCTGGTTGCGGACACACGAGCCTTCAGTCAGCTGGGGCACTGGCGATATCACTCGATGGGGGTCTTCTTGCCATGAGAAGTGTCTGAAGACCATACAACCTATCCGGCGACCTCCGGTTCCCGAGTCCCTACCGGGACTGCCTTCAGCCTATTGGTCCTTCGTGGACATCTTTGATAAGAAGGAGTCCGAAGTACTTCCGCCACATCGTCCTTACGATTGTGCCATTGACCTGCTCCCGGGAACTACACCACCTCGAGGACGGATATATCCACTGTCTCCAGCCGAAACAAGAGCCATGTCTACGTACATCACAGAGAGCCTGGCTAAGGGATTCATTCGGAGATCCTCCTCTCCTGCTGGAGCAGGCTTCTTCTTCGTAAAGAAGAAAGAGGGCGACCTACGCCCATGTATAGACTACCGGGGATTGAACCTAATCACCGTAAAGAACAAGTACCCCCCTGCCGCTCATCCCCGAATTGTTTGATCGGCTCAGAGGAGCTCGTGTGTTCACCAAGTTGGATCTTCGGGGTGCCTACAACCTGGTCCGTATCCGCTCAGGGGATGAATGGAAGACCGCGTTCAACACTCGCGATGGGCATTATGAATACTGCATGATGCCCTTCGGCCTGTGTAACGCACCAGCAGTCTTCCAAGAATTAGTGAACGATGTGTTCCGGGACCTTCTCTACGTTTGTGTGGTGGTATATCTGGATGACAACCTTGTCTTCTCTCCGGACCTCCAGACCCACCGAGAGAACGTGCAACTGGTCCTACAAAGACTGAGAGAGAATCGTCTGTACGCCAAGTACGAGAAGTGTGTCTTCGAACAGTCTTCTCTCCCCTTCCTGGGGTACCTCATCACCGACACCGGACTGCAGATGGATCCAAAGAAGGTCTCTTCCGTTCTCAACTGGCCTCCCCTTTCTGGACTGAAGGCAATCCAGCGCTTTCTGGGATTCGCCAACTATTACCGCCAGTTCATTCCTCACTTCTCGGCTCTGACTGCTCCTCTCTCCGCCTTGACCAAGAAGGGGGCTAATCCAAAGGACTGGTCACCTGCGGCCGACGCCGCGTTTGGCTCTCTAAAGCGAGCCTTTGCCTCCTCTCCTGTACTCCACTGTCCAGAGTTAAACCGCCAGTTCACCTTGGAGGTGGATGCCTCCTCCTCGGGAGCCGGAGCAGTACTCATGCAGAAGTCCTCCTCCGGGAAGATGGTGACTTGCGGTTTCTTCTCCAAGAGCTTCTCAGCGCCTGAACGCAATTACACCATCGGTGACCGAGAGCTATTGGCGGTCAAACTGGCTCTGGAAGAATGGCGCTATCTTCTGGAAGGAGCAGTGTACCCCGTCATTATTTACACGGACCACAAAAACCTGGAATACCTGCGGACTGCTCAGCGACTGAACCCACGGCAAGCCAGGTGGTCCTTGTTCTTTGCCCGGTTCGACTTCCAGCTTCATTTCCGACCCGCGAACAAGAATGTACGCGCTGATGCCTTATCTAGGTCTTTCATGCCCATGGAGCAGGAGGAAGAGACATCTCAACCCATCATCTGTCCAAGTAAGATTATTCCAGTGGCTCCTGTCACCCTGGCCCAGATACCGCCTGGGAAGACCTATGTCTCTGAGACTGACAGGCAAAAAGTGTTACACTGGGGCCATGCCTCGAAAACAGCCGGTCATGCAGGTCAGAAGAAAACATGGACTGCGATTGTGCGTCATTACTGGTGGCCATCCCTTCGCACGGACGTCGCCTCTTTTGTCTCTGCCTGCTCCTCCTGTGCCAGGAACAAGACTCCCAAACACCTGCCATATGGCCGTCTTCTGCCTCTGCCCATACCCTCAGTTCCCTGGCAACACATAGCGATGGACTTTATTACGGACTTGCCATTGTCCTCCGGACACACAGTTATATGGGTCGTGGTGGATCGGTTCTCTAAAATGGCCCATTTCGTTCCTATGGCTGGACTGCCCTCTGCCCAGGAACTAGCGGACGCTTATATACATCACATCTTCCGCTTGCATGGCTTTCCATCACACATCGTGTCCGATAGAGGAACTCAGTTCACCTCCCGCTTCTGGAGGGCTCTCTGTAAACATCTGGGAGTGACTTTGGACTTTTCTTCGGCCTACCATCCTCAGTCGAACGGCCAAGTGGAACGGGTCAATCAGATATTGACCTCTTTCTTACGTCACTACGTCAACGCCCATCATGACGATTGGTCCACGCTTCTTCCTTGGGCTGAATCACCACGTCAGTGAGTCCTCCTCCAGTTCTCCCTTCCATGTCGTCTACGGACTTCAGCCGTCTGTCCCATTGCCGGTATCCTCTTCCTCGGACATCCCTGCTGCTGATGCAGTGCTCCGTGACTTTGCTACCATTTGGGACTCAGTTAAGGCGTCCCTTGCACGTGCATCCCTGCGGATGAAGAGACACGCGGACAAGAGACGTCTGGATCCTCCGTGTTTCTCTCCGGGAGATCTCGTCTGGCTTGCTTCCAAGTACATCCGACTGAAGATACCATCCTACAAGCTGGGACCTCGCTACATCGGACCATTTAAAGTCCTCGGCAAGATCAATGAGGTCTCCTACAAACTGCAGCTCCCGGCCACGATGAGGATACCCAACTCCTTCCACGTCTCTCTGCTCAAGCCGGTTGTCCTTGGTCCCTTCTCCGCTGCCGCCAGTCCGGCTCCTCCCCCTATTGCTGAGGACGACATCTATGCGGTAAGGGATATCGTGGCCATGAAGACCGTACGAGGTCGACAGTTCTTCCTGGTGGACTGGGAAGGGTATGGTCCTGAGGATAGGTCCTGGGAGCCCAGGGAGAACGTGGGCACTCCTCTGATCCGTGCCTTCCTGTCCCGGTTGCGGGGAGGGGGGCGTGGGGGGGGGTACTGTCACGCTCCCCGGGTCCTCTGCTCCGCTCCCCGGCTCACCTGCCACGCTCCCCGCTCTCCAGCCTCCAGTCCCAGCGCTTCCCAGGCCCCCTGGTCCCCGCTCCCGGCGCCCGTCGGCTTCCCAGTCCATGGCCGGCTCTGCTGCGTCCTCCTCTCAGCTTCCTGTGTTGGCTTCTGGCACCCGGGCCGCGCGCATGCGCATTAGGGCGCGCGCGCGGTCACTGATCCTTTCTTAAAGGGCCAGTGGCCACGAACAGGAAATGATGCACACAGGTACAGGGTATATAGGGGGTTAATGTCCAAGGGAGCGGGGCCTGTTCTTCGTGTTTTCCCAAGCTAGGAGTCAGGTCTCCTTGTGTTCTGTGAGATACTTACCTCTCTGTCTTCTAGAGCCGATCCTGCATCGCCATCCGGTCCTGTTGTGTCTCGAACCCCGAACGCTGCCCATCTGCCATCCTGACAGTCCGCACCATCTCGGTTCCCTGCGGTGACCCGTCATCTCGCTCCAACGGTTCCGGACCCCGCCTGACATCATCACGGCTTCCGAACCTGAGCTCCGTCACCCGGACCACCATCAGTGACCTCGTGGTCCCAGGGACTTCTCCATTGTCTTCCAGTGCACGGACTGTTCTGCTACCTAAAGTGCTCCGGCTACCGGACTCCTTTCCCTCATCGGGGAGTTCGGCCCAGTGGATCCACCTCCCGGGTCTGCCCGTCCATCTGGCCCTAACAGACAGTGACACAAGTTTTGTTATTTTAGCTGTTTATAAAAACATGTTCAGAAATACAATTATATATATAATATGGGCTGAAAGTGCACACTCCCAGCTGCAATATGAGAGTTTTCACATCCAAATCGGAGAAAGGGTTTAGGAATCATAGCTCTGAAATGCATAGCCTCCTCTTTTTCAAGGGACCAAAAGTAATTGGACAAGGGACTCTAAGGGCTGCAATTAACTCTGAAGGCGTCTCCCTCGTTAACCTGTAATCAATGAAGTAGTTAAAAGATCTGGGGTTGATTACAGGTGTGTGGTTTTGCATTTGGAAGCAGTTGCTATGACCAGACAACATGCGGTCTAAGGAACTCTCAATTGAGGTGAAGCAGAACATCCTGAGGCTGAAAAAAAAGAAAAAATCCATCAGAGAGATAGCAGACATGCTTGGAGCAGCAAAATCAACAGTCGGGTACATTCTGAGAAAAAAGGAATTGACTGGTGAGCTTGGGAACTCAAAAAGGCCTGGGCGTCCACGGATGACAACAGTGGTGGATGATCGCCGTATACTTTCTTTGGTGAAGAAGAACCCGTTCACAACATCAACTGAAGTCCAGAACACTCTCAGTGAAGTAGGTGTATCTGTCTCTAAGTTAACAGTAAAGAGAAGACTCCATGAAAGTAAATACAAAGGGTTCACATCTAGATGCAAACCATTCATCAATTCCAAAAATAGACAGGCCAGAGTTAAATTTGCTGAAAAACACCTCATGAAGTGAAGCCAGCTCAGTTCTGGAAAAGTATTCTATGGACAGATGAGACAAAGATCAACCTGTACCAGAGTGATGGGAAGAAAAAAGTTTGGAGAAGAAAGGGAATGGCACATGATCCAAGGCACACCACATCCTCTGTAAAACATGGTGGAGGCAACGTGATGGCATGGGCATGCATGGCTTTCAATGGCACTGGGTCACTTGTGTTTATTGATGACATAACAGCAGACAAGAGTAGCCGGATGAATTCTGTAGTGTACCGGGATATACTTTCAGCCCAGATTCAGCCAAATGCCGCAAAGTTGATCGGACGGCGCTTCATAGTACAGATGGACAATGACCCCAAGCATACAGCCAAAGCTACCCAGGAGTTCATGAGTGCAAAAAAGTGGAACATTCTGCAATGGCCAAGTCAATCACCAGATCTTAACCCAATTGAGCATGCATTTTACTTGCTCAAATCCAGACTTAAGACGGAAAGACCCACAAACAAGCAAGACCTGAAGGCTGCGGCTGTAAAGGCCTGGCAAAGCATTAAGAAGGAGGAAACCCAGCGTTTGGTGATGTCCATGGGTTCCAGACTTAAGGCAGTGATTGCCTCCAAAGGATTCGCAACAAAATATTGAAAATAAAAATATTTTGTTTGGGTTTGGTTTATTTGTCCAATTACTTTTGACCTCCTAAAATGTGGAGTGTTTGTAAAGAAATGTGTACAATTCCTACAATTTCTATCAGATATTTTTGTTCAAACCTTCAAATTAAACGTTACAATCTGCACTTGAATTCTGTTGTAGAGGTTTCATTTCAAATCCAATGTGGTGGCATGCAGAGCCCAACTCGCGAAAATTGTGTCACTGTCCAAATATTTCTGGACCTAACTGTATATCAGTTGAGGCCCAATATTGGTACATATACCCGGAGAACAACATATATAGAGCCCAGAAGCGTATCTATATATATACATATATATATATATATATATATATATATATATATATTTATTGATAAATAGATAGTCCAGAATGGAGACAAATAAATTTGGATGGGGACATATTTACCAGGAGAGGCCCAGGATGAGTACATATATGCCAGGAGGATGACATATATAATAGGAAAGGCGCAAATAAACCAGGATGTACAGCTCCCATGTTCTTTTCACCTTTGTAAAGAATCTCAGTCCTTCATGCTCTAGGGTCTTGCAGAATAAGCCCTGCCACAACTCCAAAAACTATCTGGTGATTCTCCTTCTACTGTTGCTTCTTTCAGGCGATATCTCTCCTAATCCCGGTCCACCCCATGCCAACTTGACCCCTTCCCCCACCTCTCATAGAAACTGTCACAGTTCCGCCTCCCCGTCCACATGGCTAGGGGGCGGAGCCTTCTCCCGAGCCTTACTTCCGTAGCTTGGATGCTTTAAAAACAGACATCTCCAGTGAACCAGTGCCGGCTATAAGCTTAGCGCTGCTTTGCCTGTGATTGCTGGTCCTGTAAGTGTTATCGTGATCCATCTGTGCCCCCATGCCCTGTCTGCGCTCTGTTCCCTAGTCATTCCCCCATTCCTCTGTCCCCTCTCCTATCTCCCCACTCGGTTGCTTCCTCTGATACTGACCCTGGCCTGACCTCGACTCTGCTTCTGCTCTTTCCTCCGGTCCTCCTTCTGCCCGTACTGTGTTTGACCCAGCCTGCCTGACCATTCCTCGCATGCCCCGCAGCTCTGCTCCCCAGCTGTGCTGTGAGGCAGTGTACGAGCACACACTGTGTATATACTTCCTGGTTCTTGTTGCTGTGTGTAGTGTCTTCTGCTGCAGAGCTCCGGCTCCCCCTGGTGGCAGCTTGACAGAAACCCTGCTAACCTCATTAACATTAGTTGTACTCCCTCACCTCCCTCTTTTAATTGTGCTCTCTGGAATCCACAGTCTGTATGTAACAAGCTTCCTTACATCCACAACTTCTTTCTCAATAACTCTCTTAATCTGCTAGCCCTTACTGAAACCTGGATTCAGGATTCTGACACTGCTTCCCCTGCTGCCATTTCTCATGGCGGCTTACACTTTTCCCATTCACCAAGACGTGAGAACAGACATGGTGGTGGAGTCGGCTTACTCCTGTCCCCACAATGCACTTTCCAGGTCATCCCCCCAGCTCCATCACTCTCATTCCCTTCTTTCGAGGGCCACACCATCAGGCTCTTTCATCCCCTTCCCCTCAGAGTAGCTGTTATATACCGTCCCCCAGGCTTGACCACTTTTCAGCCTGGCTGCCACACTTCATGTCCTCAGAATTACCAACCCTTATCCTGGGAGATTTTAACATCCCCATGAACAGCCCCTCCTCCCCATCTGCATCCCAATTTTTATCTCTCACCACCTCCCTTGGAGAGGTCGCAGCTCCCATCCTCTTAGACACATGAAGACAGTAACACCCTTGACCTGGTCTTCGTCCGCCTTTCCTCAATCTCTCACTTTGAAAACTCATTTCTTCCCCTCTCTGACCACAACATCCTCTCCTTCAAGCTCACAAACCCTCATCCACCCCAGCAAACCCCCACCTATCACACATTCAGAAATCTACAGGCCATTAACTCTCACACACTTACAAACTCTCTACACTCATCAGTGTCCCCTATCTCCTCTCTTTCCTGTCCTGATCTGGCTGTAAACCATTACAATGACACACTCAGAAGAACCCTAGACCAAGCAGTGTAGTGCCCCTGAACCTGTTAGGGCACTACAAGGTACTGCATCCTGTCAAAGATGCAGAGCCTATCCCCAGGGACCTGGAAGACCAGTCCCGGTAACAGCAAAACACAATTTAATCCCTGTTTTTCCCCATCCACAGACTGGGGACAGACTAGAGTTGGACCCAATGGATGGCCACCCAGGGGTGGAGCCGATCCAGTCCACTAGATGACAACTAGGTGGGAGGGGAAAGACAGTCAGATAGTTAGTAAGTGGAAGTGAGAGTAGACGGACGTAACTGCACTGACACAGGAGTGTAACAGTGACCTGAGGGCCCAGGCGTGTGGTTGCTGGTGGAGTACGGTGGAGTACTCCCGAAACCATAGCACCGACGGAGTACAGAGTCCTAGGTCAGGTAAATACT
This sequence comes from Anomaloglossus baeobatrachus, assembly GCF_048569485.1. NCBI lineage: Eukaryota > Metazoa > Chordata > Amphibia > Anura > Aromobatidae > Anomaloglossus > Anomaloglossus baeobatrachus. The sequence continues at coordinate 46,246,101 of NC_134355.1, read as the reverse complement.
CCAGGCAGATCTGATAAAATCTTCACAGTGAGGGTACCATCCAGGACCTCACTGACCTTAAAAGTCTGGGGGCACCAGCTGTAACGGGAGAACCAGGGAACGGAACACCGACCCTACAGGGTTCACACTGCCTGCCATACGGACCAGAGACTGAGAGACTAACAGTATTTACTCACAAGGAAGTTATCATCTATCAAAAAACTACTAATGTGGTCCCAAAGTGTTTCCAATCAGAATACATACTAAGCACTTCAAAAGACCATATTTAAATCAATATATCAATCTTTATTCACATGATTTAAAAACATAAACACTAGACACTTGCGACAAATTAAAAACATCAACAAAACAGGGTGTAAGGTAGAGGGTCCACCATAGTTCATTAATTTATAGTATCACAAAATATCCTGATGAAATTTTCATATATCTCAATATCACAAAGCATTTGAATTTATAATAATGCCTTGTTTAATCAATACATGTCAAAAATATGATCTGTATGACCTCTCACATTTCCTAATATTCCAGGGTTAGATGTCTATTTCATCACCACAACAACCAATGTAACAAGCAAGAGGATACACTATATTTTTTCTCTACTTTAGTGCCAAAATACATAATAGAAATTCTGATAACCTTGAGCACTTTTATTCATATATACCATGTAATAACTTATATGCTTCCTCTTGTTTTTAAACATTCAAAAATTAGAGTCTTATACTGCATTGGTATCGCAGTGTACAATAGCAGAGGGTGAAATTTACTGAGATCTATTATATATAAGGAATAAACATCCCATCCATTCCCATGAGAGGAATTGGGAGAGATCTCTTTAAGCAAGGAACAAACAGACAATCATTCTGATCAATATTAGAGTCCTGACGAAGATACGTTGAAACGATCGTTGGAGTGGTGTGGGGAGGGTCCGCCTAGGTAAAGTATCTCTAATATTGATCAGAATGATTGTTTGTTCCTTGCTTAAAGAGATCTCTCCCAATTCCTCTCATGGGAATGGATGGGATGTTTATTCCTTATATATAATAGATCTCAGTAAATTTCACCCTCTGCTATAGTACACTGCGATACCAATGCAGTATAAGACTCTAATTTTTGAATGTTTAAAAACAAGAGGAAGCATATAAGTTATTACATGGTATATATGAATAAAAGTGCTCAAGGTTATCAGAATTTCTATTATGTATTTTGGCACTAAAGTAGAGAAAAAATATAGTGTATCCTCTTGCTTGTTACATTGGTTGTTGTGGTGATGAAATAGACATCTAACCCTGGAATATTAGGAAATGTGAGAGGTCATACAGATCATATTTTTGACATGTATTGATTAAACAAGGCATTATTATAAATTCAAATGCTTTGTGATATTGAGATATATGAAAATTTCATCAGGATATTTTGTGATACTATAAATTAATGAACTATGGTGGACCCTCTACCTTACACCCTGTTTTGTTGATGTTTTTAATTTGTCGCAAGTGTCTAGTGTTTATGTTTTTAAATCATGTGAATAAAGATTGATATATTGATTTAAATATGGTCTTTTGAAGTGCTTAGTATGTATTCTGAGAGACTAACAGGTGGGGACCACAGACGCTCCAAGCCACGGGGACCCACCAACTTGAGAAAGGTGCAGGGGAAAGAAGCCACCAGGTCACCAACCCAGCACTGGGACTAAGGGGTCCAGAGGTGAACACCAGCCTTTCTCTGGGTACCAGCTACCAACCGCTGTGAGTAAAGAGAACCAGTTACACTGCAATCCCTTGTGTGGCCTACCTTCTTTCCGCGCCTAACTCCATCACCTACTCCCCTGGGGCCCCGGCCCTACTTGCAGTCAACATCAGCTCCAGCGGAGAGACTGTGCAGCAGCGGTTCTATCTCCATAACCGCAACCGGCAAGTGGTGTCACCACATAAACTATATTAAATATTCCCCTGTACATAATTTCTTTTAAAGCGACCCCCAGGGTCACGGAAATGGGCAACGGCCAACCAGTGACATCCCAGTAGTACACTGCCTGGGACCAAGTACCCCATAGCCCTGGGGCGAGTCAGTAGCGTCCCTCACCCTCAGAACCCCCAAACACAGAGTAACACGACCCTGGTTCACATCCCAAACTCGATTTCTCCAGTGATCCTCTTGGAGTGCCAAACGACTATGGAGGAAAACCCGGACACCAGAAAACTTCATCCACTACAAATTCATGTTAAGAACCTACAACTCTGCCCTTCACATCGCCAAACAGACCTACTTCACCACCCTGATCTCCTCACTATCCAACAATCCAAAAAAGCTCTTTGACACATTTCATTCCCTCCTCAGTCCCAAAGCACAGACCCCCATCACAGATCTTCATGCTGATGATCTGGCCTCGTATTTCACAGAGAAAATAGAAAATATCAGCTCCCAGCCACCAAGTATCGTGATTCCCGTCCCTCCCCACATCCCATCACTTTCCACATTTGACCCAGTCACAGAGGAAGAAGTCTCCAGGCTCCTCTCTTCTTCTCGTCCTACCACTTGCACTACTGATTCCTTCCCCTCACACCTACTCCAGTCTCTCTCTCCGGTCGTTACTACTCCCCTAACTAAAATCTTCAATCTCTTTCTCACAATGGAAATAACAAAACCCCTCACCATGGCTCTGATCCACTTCCACCTTGACTACTTTAACTCTATTAATTGGTCTCCACCTAACTAGACTCTCTCCTCTACAGTCCATCCTTAATGCAGCAGCCAGGGTCACCTATCTGGCTAACCGCTACTCGGATGCTTCTGCTCTGTGCCAGTCATTGCACTGGCTGCCCATATATCACAGGATTCAATTCAAATTGCTTGTTCTCACCCACAAAGCTCTCCACAGTGCGGTGCCCCCCTACATCTCCACCCTCATCTCTGTCTATCACCCCACCTGTTCCCTACGCTCTGCAAATTACTTACGACTAACATCCACACTAATCCGAACCTCCCACTCCCGGATCCAAGACTTCTCCCGAGCTGCACCAATCCTCTGGAACGCTCTACCCCAAGAAGCTAGAACAAATCACAACTTACTCAGCTTCAGACGCGGCCTAAAAACACATCTTTTTAGGGTGGACTATCACACTCCCTAGCTGAATTAAATTAGTCCCTCCACGACCTCTCAGAACATAACTCCACGTCAAACTAAATGCATCTCAAAGTTTTGGCTGACTGGTTCAGGCAGCCTTTATCTATCCCCCATTTCCTTGAGATGGCTGGATTGTCATTGTAAATAAGCACTTGTACCTTGTCCCCTCTCCACCTCATTGTAGATTGTAAGCTCTCACAAGCAGGGTTGTCTTTTTTTTGCTTTAATTATTGTATTTTCAATAACTATTGTTTGTATATGAACCTCTGAATTGTGAAGTGATGCGGAATATGTTGGCATCATGAAAATAAAGATTTTTTATTATTATTATTATTATTATTATTATAGGATAGGAACATTTATACCAGGATGGGCCCAGGAGAGGGACATATATACCAGGAGGATATCTTACAGAGGGGCAGTGTTTGTGTGAGATATTATAGAGAGGAGCAGTGTGTGTGTGTGTGTGTGTGTGGGTGGGTGGGTGGGGATATTATAGAGCGGAGCAGTGTTTGGCTATTATACAGAGGAGCATTGTGTGTGTGGGATATTATACAGAAGAGCAGTGTGTATGAGGGATATTATACAGAGGAGCAGTGTATGTGTTGTGATATACAGAGGAGCAGTCTGTGTGGGGGGATATTATACAGAGGAGCAGTGTGTGGGGGTTTATACAGAGGAGCAGTATGTGTGGGGATATTATACAGAGGAACAGTGTGTGTGAGTGATATTATACAGAGGAGCAGTATATGTGTAGGGGATATACAGTGGAGCAGTGTGTGTGGGGGGATATTATACAGAGGAGCAGTGTGTGTGGGGATATTATACAGAAGAGTATTGTGTTTGGAAGATATTATACAAAGGAGCAGTGTGTGTAGGGGATATTATACAGAGAAAAAAAAAACACCAAAAAGGAGCCAAGACAAATGATATGTGCACACACAGAATGTGGTGAGCCTTCCTCATAAAGATGGCTGCAGCCAAGGTGCAAGATGCTGATGTCACAGCCACTCAACCTCCACACTAGAGGGGAGGGGCGGCTGCTTAGCATAAGACATGCACACTAATAAGGCTTGCACTGGGAGCCCATCATCCATTTTTGCAGGATGTGTGTGGACCTTTTGAATTCAGGTGGTTAAATGGTGAGCCTGTCATGTGTTATGTACTCATATAGTGCTAACTGACCCGCCTGGACCTGGTGTTGTGCGTCATTTATAGGCCTTAATTCAGACACTGTGCGTCTCGTGTATCCGTGCGAGATGCACCTATATAGTGCTGTTTAGCCCGCCTGACCTGGGTTTCTGGCGTCATTTATAGGTTACAGTTCAGACACTGTGCATTTCACTCATATGATGGGCTCCCAGTGCAAGCCTTATTAGTGTGCATGTCTTATGCTAAGCAGCCGCCCCTCCCCTCTAGTGTGGAGGTTGAGTGGCTGTGACATCAGCATCTTGCACCTTGGCTGCAGCCATCTTTATGAGGAAGGCTCACCACATTGTGTGTGCACATATCATTTGTCTTGGCTCCTTTTTGGTGTTTTTTTGATATAGTTCTTTGTGGTTTTCCGATATTATACAGAGAAGCAGTGTGCGGAATATAATACAGAAAAGCAGTATGTGGAGGAATATACAGAGGAGCAGTGTGTGGGGGATATTATAGAGAAGAACAGTGTGTGTGTGGGACGTACAAAGGAGCAGTGTTTGTGGAGATTTTATACAGAGGAACAGTGTGTGTAGGGGGATATTATAAAGAGAAGCAGTGTATGGGGGGATATTATACAGAGGAGCAGTATGTTGTGGGGGATATTATAGCAGTGTGTGGTGTGAATATTATACAAAGGAGTAGTGTGTGTGGGGTGGATGTTATATAGAGGAGCAGTGTGTGGGGGGATGTTATACAGAGGAGCAGTGTGTGGGGGATATTATACAGAGAGACAATGTGTGTGGGGGGATATTATACAGAGGAGCAGGGTGTGTGGGAGATATTATACATGGGGCAGTGTGGGAGAGAAATTATGGAGAGGTGCGGTGTAGGGGGTGAATTATTAATTTTCTGAGGGAAATTCTTAATTTTCTGAAACAACTTCAAGGGTGCTAACACTTGGTCATGACTGTGTGTGTGTGTGTGTGTGTGTGTGTGCGTGTGTGTGTGTATATATATATATATATATATATATATACACACACACACATTTTTCCAGCAGCGGCAATAAGACTGTGGAAGGTTTGAGGGGTGGAGGAGGAACTGAGGTAGAGCCCAAAAATTTTGCACTGGCAAAATGAGGCCCTGAAATTCCTAGTGGCAGCCATGATCTCTCAGCTGCTAGATGGCGCCGACTGCTGCACTGTTCCGGCTCTGCTACATTGCAGCCCGTATTCTCCAACTGCAGCACTTAAACATTACTTAGAGTGTGGGCACTCTAAGCAATGTCTAAGTGCTGCAGTTGGAGAATACGGGCTGCCAATGTAGCAGAGCCGGAACAGTGCAGCAGTCGGCGCCATCTAGCAGCTGAGAGATTACAGTGTTTTATTGAATATTGTGTTTTATTTTACATGTGTGTCTTATAGTAATGTATTACCAGTATAATGAAAAGTATAGGAATGTTATCCAGATAGGTATTAGGGCAAGTGAAGCTTTTAGTATGTATGGTGTAACAGGGGTTGCTGAGGGAACTGAGAGCCAGGATGGGAGGAGTGTCGGAGAGCCAGAGGGTTGGCTGGTGAGACAGGCCAGGAAGAAAGTTAGTTCTGCAGAGAGGTTCCAGGTGTGCAGACGGTGCATGGTAACTTGGGTCCGTAGGGGAACTTGAAGATATTCTCCATTGTGTCCGGAGCCCATGGCTCACCTCATGACAGGCTTAGTGTAGATTCAGCAATTTGACACTGGTAGCTGCAGAGACAAGAACAGGGACAAGTAGAGGCTTAGGATCGGCTGCTGGATGGCTAATACCCAGGGCGAGGGCAGAAGAAGTACCCCAGAGAACAGCGGCAGCAGAATGGGATGTAATAGACATGTCTGTCAGGAAGGTTGAAGAATGAATAAATTAGTTATTGTTGTTTTGTAAATAGACTCTTTGTGTGATGTGTTGCCCCGCAACGTCTACGATCGTGACCAGCTGCTGGGAAGTGGACGCACCCCTGAAGACCGAAGTAAATGTCGCACCCCCAAGCTGGGGCGATAAACAAACACAGGTTCAGTAGTAGAGCGGAGCCCTGTCGGCCTGGCATTTGCTCCCCTCCATAGGAGTACCTGGTGCAGAGTACCCCACAGACCCTTTTTACATGTAATAGTCCCTTTATTGGACTTGAAGCTGCGAGTGTCCATTTGCTTGTGCTGTACATAGATGTGCATCAGCTCAATTAGCAATTGTGGAGTTGCGCTTTTTTTTTCTTCCCAATTTTCTCCCCTTTCAAATTTTTTTTATACGGATTTCTACTACATTAAATGGTAAAGTGAATGGTGCAGTTTAAAAGTACAAGTCAAGCGTTACATGTTCAGGAGAAGAAATACTGTGTTTTTCCAAAAATAAGACACTGTGTTATACTTTTTTTGCCCCCCCCCAAAAAAGCACTAGGGCTTATTTTTGGAGGAGGTCTTACAGTGCCTACAAGTAGTATTCAACCCCCTGCAGATTTAGCAGGTTTGATAAGATGCAAATAAGTTAGAGCCTGCAAACTTCAAACAAGAGCAGGATTTAACAGATGCATAAATCTTACAAACCAACAAGTTATGTTGCTCAGTTAAATTTTAATAAATTTTCAACGAAGTGTGGGTCAATTATTATTCAACCCCTAGGTTTAATATTTTGTGGAATAACCCTTGTTTGCAATTACAGCTAATAATCGTCTTTTATAAGACCTGATCAGGCCGGCACAGGTCTCTGGAGTTATCTTGGCCCACTCCTCCATGCAGATCTTCTCCAAGTTATCTAGGTTCTTTGGGTGTCTCATGTGGACTTTAATCTTGAGCTCCTTCCACAAGTTTTCAATTGGGTTAAGGTCAGGAGACTGACTAGGCCACTGCAACACCTTGATTTTTTCCCTCTTGAACCAGGCCTTGGTTTTCTTGGCTGTGTGCTTTGGGTCGTTGTCTTGTTGGAAGATGAAATGACGACCCATCTTAAGATCCTTGATGGAGGAGCGGAGGTTCTTGGCCAAAATCTCCAGGTAGGCCGTGCTATCCATCTTCCCATGGATGCGGACCAGATGGCCAGGCCCCTTGGCTGAGAAACAGCCCCACAGCTTGATGCTGCCACCACCATGCTTGACTGTAGGGATGGCATTCTTGGGGTCGTATGCAGTGCCATCCAGTCTCCAAACGTCACGTGTGTGGTTGGCACCAAAGATCTCGATCTTGGTCTCATCAGACCAGAGAACCTTGAACCAGTCTGTCTCAGTCCTCCAAGTGATCATGAGCAAACTGTAGACGAGCCTTGACATGACGCTTTGAAAGTAAAGGTACCTTACGGGCTCGTCTGGAACGGAGACCATTGCGGTGGAGTACGTTACTTATGGTATTGACTGAAACCAATGTCCCCACTGCCATGAGATCTTCCCGGAGCTCCTTCCTTGTTGTCCTTGGGTTAGCCTTGACTCTTCGGACAAGCCTGGCCTCGGCACGGGTGGAAACTTTCAAAGGCTGTCCAGGCCGTGGAAGGCTAACAGTAGTTCCATAAGCCTTCCACTTCCGGATGATGCTCCCAACAGTGGAGACAGGTAGGCCCAACTCCTTGGAAAGGGTTTTGTACCCCTTGCCAGCCTTGTGACCCTCCACGATCTTGTCTCTGATGGCCTTGGAATGCTCCTTTGTCTTTCCCATGTTGACCAAGTATGAGAGCTGTTCACAAGTTTGGGGAGGGTCTTAATTAGTCAGAAAAGGCTGGAAAATGAGATAATTAATCCAAACATGTGAAGCTCATTGTTCTTTGTGCCTGAAATACTTCTTAATACTTTAGGGGAACCAAACAGAATTCTTGTGGTTTGAGGGGTTGAATAATAAATGACCCTCTGAATAAACTTTTCACAATTTAAAAAAAAAAAATAAAAAAAGAAATAACATTCTTTTTTGCTGCAGTGCATTTCACACTTCCAGGCTGATCTACAGTCCAAATGTCACAATGCCAAGTTAATTCCGAATGTGTAAACCTGCTTAATCTGCAGGGGGTTGAATACTACTTGTAGGCACTGTATTTTTGGAGAAACATGGTTGGGGTGTAAGTTTACCCCCCAAAAAAGCAGACCCCCCACTTCCCAAGAGACTTATACTTACCAGACCCGGACGTCTGCGTGGCTCCCAGGTCCTCCTGTGATCTCTGGTCAGTGCTTCACGCTGTCCTCCCCTTCTTCTGGCTGACACACACACTGCAGAACTCACACACACACAAACCACATCCAGCATTACAGATTGATTCCGGCTGCAGGGAATGATGAGAGGAAGTCACGTGTCGCAGGTCCTGTAAACTAGCATTGCGGCAGGTCCTTGCACTCCACCGCACTGCCTCTCAGGATTCTGACGGGGAGAAGAAATAGGTGTTGCTGGATATGGTGAGTGTGTGTGTAATCTGATGTGTGTGTGATCCGATGTTAGTATGTGTGAGATCGAATGAGTCCGGGGGTGCGATCTGATTGTGTGTGTGATCTGATTGTGTGTGCGATCCGATGTGTGTGAGATCTGATGTGTGTGGTGGTGCGATCACTGCAGCTCCTCTGCTCGGCATCGGGTGACTGTGATTACAGGGTGCCCGCTGTCTATAATGAAGTGTCCTGCAGTATTCTTTAACTTTTTTAGCTGCACGGACACTTCATTATTGAACTAGGGCTTATTTTCGGAGGAGGACTTATTTTTGGAAAAACACTAATACAAATAATGTCCACATTTGTGTCCACTGAATGGTATATAAAGGAAGATTTGTCAGGGTCCCTAGGCAAGCTGAAAGTATAGCTGGTTAGGTTCTGGGTCGTGTCACATGGAGAGGGGAGGTGGAGGGATAGTGTTTATAAGAAATGTTTGTTACAAGTTATGAAGGAATGCCGAAGGGGGGCGGCGGATATTGAACAATGGAAATATACACTGACGAAGAAGGGGAGGGGGCAAATATGAAGACACTGATAGATATTTGATTGTTAAACTGTAGAGACTATGTCATTTGCTATTTTGATTTGTTGACCCCTCTTTTCTTCATTTTGTACCCTATTCTACCAATGCAAGAAAATAAATAAAAATAAGGTTAAAAAAAAAAAGTACAAGTCGATGGAGAAATACAAAAGTTAGGCTTCTTGGAAAAAGGGGGAAAAAAAAATGGAAAAATGACTAACAGGAAGGGGATATTTAGGTCACACCTGAAGCATGTAAATGTTAGTCTGCTCTTAGCCTTCCTATTATATTCACAACAATGTACTGTCCCCCATACACAATGGATTCATTTGTACGGGGGACCTCCTGATATATAATACTGGGGGACTGGAGGAGAGAAGGGCCGACAATTGATCCTTTGTTCCCTGGGAGTAAGCCACTGCCAAAAAAGTCATCTGTGCACGGGGGGACTCGGGAGATATAGCTGCCGGCCCAATGATCTGTTAGGGGGAACTCTTATAAAATGTTCCACAAGTTGCCTACTGCCTGATTCTAATTATTATTATTATTATTTATTATTATAGCGCTATTTATTCCATGGCGCTTTACAAGTGAAAGAGGGTATACGTACAACAATCATTAACAGTACAAGACAGACTGGTATAGGAGGAGAGAGGACCCTGCCCGCGAGGGCTCACAGTCTACAGGGAATGGGTGATGGTACAATAGGTGAGGACAGAGCTGGTTGCGCAGTGGTCTACTGGGCTGAGGGCTATTGTAGGTTGTAGGCTTGTTGGATCGAGTGCATGCTTGAAAAATGAGATCAGACACACAGTTGGATATTCATCTTTCCTTGACCGAGGTCGGCCTAGAAACTGAGAGATTTATTCAAGAACATGCCTTTATAAAAACTAGGAAAAGGGGCATGGTCAGCCCTACAGTGGGCATACTTGGATATGTCCATTGGTCAGTGGATTGAACAATGTGTTTGTCCATGAGCTGATTTGTGGGCATCATCATCTATGATGTCATTGGACAAATCCATGGTGATGCTGATAGCAGGGATGTCATCTGGTGGATACACGCTGATGGAAGGGTCTATGATGTCCTCGGTGGCCATCTTAGTTATATTTGAAAACCTGTCTCATATAAGGCAAATTGACACATTTCCCACAATCCCCTGTCAAAAGGTTAATTAAGTATTTGATCCAATGGCTCTCCTCAACAAATCATCCAATCTATGATCCCGTTGACAACTATTGAGGGAGGGTCTTAAGAGCCTAATTAATATTTAAATACACATAATTTACATATACTGCAACCACTCCCCCAAGGAGCTGCCTATAGGCAGAGGGCTGCCGTGTCTTAAAAGTCTGGATTTCCTGTACTTCTGGCTATTTTATGCAGATTGTCGGCCTCGTGATTTTGCGTAGACCGGAAACGTACCCTACAAGACACAACACAGAACAGACATCAGGATGGCAGCAATGAATGGGGCGGATACAAACATTGCACGCAAACAGTGAAGGCGTTAAGTCCATGGAAACCTTGCAGTGAGGACACCAGTAAGCTAACCTCAGCTAAACCAGTGACCTGGCGTAGATTCTACAGAATGTGCGGATATTGTGGAGACAGATAAGTCACCGCCACATCAGACTGACTGACCTAATCATCAGCGGATACTTCATCAATTTATTGCTAACAACAAATCTTTTTATTAACGGTATCCATTTCTGCAGAATAATCTACTGACAACAATGATCCATCCGATGCACGCTGTATACCCTGTATATTCATGTATCACGGCTCCGGTTTGCATTATGCAATTTACAAGATTTTTTTTTTTTTAATTTTTGAAACATTTTATTTTACTTCGCTGGAAAATGATAAAAGGAAGACCTATGACATTTACCTAAATGTACGGTAAACAGAATCTCTACATAAGGTCTGCTAATATGATACACTTGAAGAGCACCATCTGCTGGAACTAAGCTGGTTAATACAGTCATGGCCAAAAGTTTTGAGAATGACACCAAAATGATATTTTCACATGATCTGTCGCCCTCTGGTTTTTAATTGTGTTTGTCTGATGTTTACATCACATACAGAAATATAATTGCAATCATATTATGAGACCAAAAGGTTCTATTGACATTAGAATGAGTTAATGCAGCAAGTCAATATTTGCAGTGTTGACCCTTCTTTAGGACCTCTGCAATTCTCCCTGGCATGCTCTCAATCCACTTCTGGACCAAATCCTGACTGATAGCTGTCCATTCTTGCATAAGCAATGCTTGCATTTTGCCAGAATTTGTGGGTTTTTGTTTGTCCACCCGTCTCTTGATGATTGCCCACAAGTTCTCAATGGGATTAAGATCTGGGTAGTTTCCAGGCCATGGACCCAAAATCTCTATGTTTTGTTCCATGAGCCCTTTAGTGATCACCTTTGCTTTATGGCAAGGTGCTCCATCATGCTGGAAAAGGCATTGTGGGGCGCCAAACTGCTCTTGCACAGTTGGGAGAAGTTGCTCTTGGAGGACATTCTGGTACCATTCTTTATTCAAGGCTGTGTTTTTAGGCAAGACTGTGAGTGACCCAATTCCATTGGTTGAGAAGCAACCCCACACATGAATCGTTTCAGGATGCTTAACAGTTGGCATGAGACAAGACTGGTGGTAGCGCTCACCTCTTCGTCTCCTAATAAGCTGTTTTCCAGATGTCCCAAACAATCGAAAAGGTGATTCATCTGAGAAAATGACTTTACCCCAGTCCTCAGCAGTCCACTCCCTGTACCTTTTGCAGAATATCAGTCGGTCTCTGATGTTTTTTCTGGTGAGAAGTGGCTTCTTTGCTGCCCTCCTTGAAACCAGGCCTTGCTTAAGCAGTCTCCGCCTCACAGTGCGTGCAGAAGCACTCACACCAGCCTGCTGCCATTGCTGAGCTAGCTTGGCATTGCTGGTAGTCCCATCCCGCAGCTGAAACAGTTTTAAGATACGGTCCTGGCGTTTGCTGGTCCTTCTTGGGCGCCCTGGAGCCTTTTTGGCAACAATAGAAGCTCTCTCCTTGAAGTTCTTTATGATGCGATAGATTGTTGACTGAGGTGCAATCTTTGTAGCTGCGATACTCTTCCCTGTTAGGCCATTTTTGTGCAGAGCAATGATGGCTGCACGTGTTTCTTTAGAGATAACTATGGTTAACTGAAGAGAAACAATGATACCAAGCATCAGCCTCCTTTTAAAGTGTCCAGTGGTGTAATTCTTACTTAATCATGACTGATTGATCGCCAGCCCTGTCCTCCTCAACACCCACACCTGTGTTAATGGAACAATCACTAAAACAATGTTAGCTGCTCCTTTTAAGGCAGGAATGCAATGATGTTGAAATGTGTTTTGGGGGTTAAAGTTCATTTTCTTAGCCAATATTGACTTTGCAAGTAATTGCTGTTAAGCTGATCACTCTTTATGACATTCTGGAGTATATGCAAATTGCAATTAGAAAAACGTAAGCAGTAGACTTTGTAAAAATTAATATTTGTAGCATTCTCAAAACTTTTGGCCATGACTGTACATTGACATAAGTAGCAATGAGAACTAACTTTATAGTAAGAAAGAAAAATGTCAATAAAGCTTGGTAAAACACATTGGGTGGGAATTTATCAATCAGTTTTCTGGTGCCAAAAAATTGCTAATTTTTGACCCACTTGAAAAATACGGGGCTTTAAGCGATTATATGCCATACTTTAAGAATTCGGTTCAGGACCCGGACTTGACCCCAGCTCCCATATAAATCAGTGGAAACCTGGAATTCTGGAATGTAAAATGGGCGTAGTAAGGGCTGTAAAAGGAAGCAAAATGGTGGCATATGCCCTGCAAACAAATGTGAATAGGGAATAAAAAAAAATTATGTAGGATCCCCCCTATTGTTGATAACAGCGCAGATAAAGCAGACAACTGTGGGCTGCAGCCCTCAGCTGTCTGCTTTACCTTAAGGCCGCTTTACACGCTGCAACATCGCTCAAGCGATCTCGTTGGGGTCGCGGAATTTGTGACGCACATCCAGCCGCTTTAGCGATGTCGTTGCGTGTGACACCTATGAGCGATTTTGAATCGCTACAAAAACGTGCAAAATCGCTAATCGGTGACATGCCCCCCTATTCCCAATTATTGCTGCTGCGTGTACGATGTAGTTCGACGTTCCTGCGGCAGCACACATCGCTATGTGTGACAACGCAGGAACGAGGAACCTCACCATACCTGCGGCCACCGGCAATGCGGAAGGAAGGAGGTGGGCGGGATGTTACGTCCCGCTCATCTCCGCCCCTCCGCTTCTATTGGGCGCCCGCTTAGTGACGTCGCTGTGACGCCGAATGAACCGCCCCCTTAGAAAGGAGGCGGTTCGCCGGTCATAGCGACGTTGCTAGGCAGGTAAGTAGTGTGATAGGTGATAGCGATGTTGTGCACCACGGGCAGCAATTTGCCCGTGTCGCACAACCGATGGGGGCGGGTACGCTCGTTAGCGATATCGGTAACAATATCGCAGCGTGTAAAGCGGCCTTTAGTTGGTTATCAAAAAAAGAGGGGATTCAATGCCACTTTTTTAAATTATTTAAATTATTTAAAAAGTTGAAGTGGTCTCTGCCCTATTTCTGATAACCAACCAAAGTAAAGCAGACAGCTGGGGGTTGGTATTTGACCTTTCCTAGCTTAAAAATAGCAGTCCGCAGCCGCCCCAGAAGTGGCACATCTATTAGATTCTGGCACTTTGCCCAGCTCTTCCCAATTGCCTTGGTACTGTGGCAATCGAGATAATACTTGTAGAACTGATGTCAGCTGTGAATTGACAGTTGATATGAAGTCCAGGGGTTAGAAATGGGGAGGCGTCTATGGGACACCCTCATTATTAGCCCGCCAAGTGTTGAGTTAAAAAAAAAAAACCCACACAGGAAAAAAAAAATTATTTGAATAAATTATTTTGCATTATGGGGTCATGCCTTCTGAGTGAGCATTCCTACCAATCAGCTTAAGGTGATTTTTAATTTCCTAGTAGCACGTTCCTACCCTCCAATAAAATTGTAGGCTATTCAGCCTATATAGAGGCATCTCTAGGTAGGGATCCAACATACGATATACGTGTTAATACTAATTGCTGGGCTGGCATAAAACTGAATTTTTTATACGCGAAGAGTCTCATTTTTTTTAATTCCTTAGCAAAAATGCATGTTCAAGTTCCTATATGCAGTATCTGTATATCTTAGCATCTCAGAGTTCAGCTGTTTATTTGTTAGTTTATTTTATGTTCAGTTTGCACCTGTTTACACTTGTCTGTTAGGAAGTGCCGTCAGTTTTCTTATTTTGAATTATGGGGTCATGCTTTATGACTGAGAACGCCTACCCATCAGCCTAAGATGATTTGTAATTTCCTAGTAGCAGGTCCCTACCCACCCATAAAATTGTTGGATATTCAGCCCACGTAGAGGCATCACTAGATAGGGTCCAAGCCTACGAGATATGCCTTGACGCTGGCTGTTGGGCTCCCATAAAACTGCCTTTTTGTCTCAATTTTTACATTTATTTCCTAAGCAGAAATGCATGTCCAAGTTCCTATATTCAGTCTGTATACCTTAGTGTCTGAGTGCAGCTGTTTATCTGTCAGTTTATTTCATTTTCAGTTTGTACCTGTTTACACTTGTCTGTTAAGAAGTGGCAGCAGTTTTCTTACTTTGGATTATGAAGTCATGCCTTCTGACTGAGCACTCCTACCCATCAGCTTAAGGTGATTTTTTCTAAGCAAAGCTGCAGATTCCTGTCCGCCCATAAAATTGTTGGCTATTCAGTCCAGATAGAGGCATCACTAGATAGGGACCCTGCATACAAGATACGCCTTAATGCTGGCTATAATTAAGAACTTGTTTTTATTTTACGTCCGAAACGCGTAAGGTGCTCTTATTTGTATCCTCTAAGTTTATGGATTCCTTTGAAGATTTTTAGACTGTCCAATAAAGTTTTTTGATTTTTAAATTCAGGGATTTTCAGTGAGTGCTGTGTCCATTTTCCTCAACCCTTTTCAGCCTTGTACCAGTTTAGCCTGTCTGGAAGACTGCGAGCTTGCGTTTTTTCAGGCGTTTCCGCAGCGTTTTAATGCCAAAATGCATTAGTTTTGTTTTCCAAGCAAATACTATGGGACATAGGCATTGTTTGTGCGCACGATGCTTCCAAAAACGCTGCGTTTTTTGTGACAAAAATTTGTCAAAATCTCTGCATTTGAAGAAGCAGCATGTCAATTGTTTTGAGCGTTTTGCTAACATTGTAGTCAATGATAATTTCAAAAACGCAACCTAAATCAAAATCCAAGCGTTTTACATGCATTTTTGATGCTAAAAGGCATGCTTTTTTGTCAAAAGCAAAGCATGCGTTTTTGGCATCATAGTGAGGTCAAGAGGTTTCCTTTTGCCCTCACATGCAGCCCGACTTTAATAAAAGAGTCAAACAATAATTTAAATTTACTTTTTACATAAATATTAAATCTCAATAATCTTATCAAAATTAACAATATAGTGTATGATTTTAAACATGTTTTTTTTTCTTTTTTTTCTAGTGTTTGAATGTTCAAACTTTATTTAGTAGTGTCTTTGTATTGAAAACGCATCTCATTTTAAGCACTGAAACTGCATGTAAAACGCAGTCAAAACGCAAGAAAAACGCATGCGTATTTCCTGCGTTTATATGGTCAAAACCAAATTTGACAATGACAAATTCTGCCAGAGGATGTTTTTTTCTGCAAGGTACAGAACGCAACGTGTGCACATAGGCAACTGTGCTCCAGGACTTTAAGGCTAAGGTAAGCTGAAGCCTTTTACTTTTAATCATTAGGAGTACCCTGCCGCCGGCAAGCATGAGATCTTAAGGAAGATGAATGGTGCACTCCTGAGAATAAACATGAAACGACCCCCATAATGAATAGTTACTGTCCAAGCCATTTATAAAGTAGGGCTCCATTTCTTTGTATACTAATACCATACAAGACATACGTAAGGTCAACATTCATCAAAAGTGATTAGAAGGTTTCTACTGTACAGGGCTTATATACAGTCAGCCTCCATTTGATTTAATGTGTATGGTCGCTGTACAAAAACAGCCGAACCACCTCTCTTAAAAGAGGTGCACCCGATGCAGCATCACCGCTAATTAAAAACAATCAATTACAGAGTGCAAAACAGGAGGTAATATAATACTGGTGAACTTATACAAAAATTGCATAAAAATACAAAGAGTCATGTTGACAAAAATTGGTACATACCATATACTGATTTAACGTAAAGAAGGGAATTTTGTTACTTACCGTAAATTCCTTTTCTTCTAGCTCTTATTGGGAGACCCAGACGATTGGGGTATAGCTACTGCCCTCCGGAGGCCACACAAAGCACTACACTAAAAAGTGCAAGGCCCCTCCCCTTCTGGCTATACCCCCCCGTGGTATCACGGGTTCTCCAGTTTTAGTGCCAAAGCAAGAAGGAGGAAGCCAATAACTGGTTTAAACAAATTAACTCCGAATAACGTCGGAGAACTGAAAAACCGTTCAACATGAACAACATGTGTACCCGCAAACAACAAAAAAATCCCGAAGGACAACAGGGCGGGTGCTGGGTCTCCCAATAAGAGCTAGAAGAAAAGGAATTTACGGTAAGTAACAAAATTCCCTTCTTCTTCAGCGCTCTATTGGGAGACCCAGACGATTGGGACGTCCAAAAGCTGTCCCTGGGTGGGTAAAGAGATACCTCATGTTAGAGCTGCAAAACAGCCCTCCCCTACGGGGGTGTCACTGCCGCCTGCAGGACTCTTCTACCTAAGCTGGCATCCGCCGAAGCATAGGTATGCACCTGATAATGCTTGGTGAAAGTGTGCAGACTCGACCAGGTAGCTGCCTGACACACTTGTTGAGCCGAAGCCTGGTGTCGTAATGCCCAGGACGCACCCACGGCTCTGGTTGAGTGGGCTTTTAGCCCTGAAGGAACCGGAAGCCCCGCAGAACGGTAGGCCTCTAGAATTGGTTCTTTGATCCATCGAGCCAGGGTGGCTTTAGAAGCCTGCAACCCCTTGCGCGGACCAGCGACAAGGACAAAAAGTGCATCGGAACGGCGCATGGGCGCCGTGCGGGAAATGTAGATTCTGAGTGCTCTCACCAGATCTAGCAAACGTAAGTCCTTTTCATACCGGTGAACCGGATGAGGACAAAAGGAAGGCAAGGATATATCCTGATTAAGATGAAACGAGGATACGACCTTAGGGAGAAACTCCGGAATGGGGCGCAGCACTACCTTGTCCTGGTGGAACACCAGGAAGGGAGCCTTGGAAGACAGAGCTGCCAGCTCCGACACTCGCCGAAGCGATGTGATCGCAACAAGAAACGCCACTTTCTGTGACAGGCGAGAAAAGGAAACTTCCTTCAGAGGCTCGAAAGGCGGCTTCTGGAGAGCAACTAGTACCCTGTTCAGATCCCATGGATCTAACGGCCGCCTGTACGGGGGCACAATATGACAGACCCCCTGCAGGAACGTGCGCACCTTAGGAAGACGTGCTAGACGCTTCTGAAAAAACACGGATAGTGCCGAGACTTGCCCTTTAAGGGAGCTGAGCGACAAGCCCTTTTCCAACCCCGATTGCAGGAAGGAAAGAAATTTGGGCAATGCAAATGGCCAAGGGGATACTCTCTGTGCAGAGCACCAGGATAAGAAAATCTTCCACGTTCTGTGGTAGATCTTAGCAGACGTTGACTTCCTAGCTTGTCTCATTGTGGCTACGACTCCTTGAGATAATCCTGCGGACGCTAGGATCCAGGACTCAATGGCCACACAGTCAGGTTCAGGGCCGCAGAATTCTGATGGAAAAACGGCCCTTGGGACAGTAAGTCTGGTCGGTCTGGCAGTGACCACGGTCGACCGACCGTGAGATGCCACAGATCCGGATACCACGATCTCCTCGGCCAGTCTGGGGCGACGAGTATGACGCGGCTGCAATCGGATCTGATCTTGCGTAACACTCTGGGCAAGAGTGCCAGAGGTGGGAAGACGTATGGGAGCCGGAACTGCGACCAATCTTGAACTAATGCGTCTGCCGCCAGAGCTCTTTGATCGCGCGACCTCGCCATGAATGCCGGGACCTTGTTGTTGTGCCTGGACGCCATTAGGTCGACGTCCGGCACTCCCCATCGGCGACAGATTTCCTGAAACACGTCCGGGTGAAGGGACCACTCCCCTGCGTCCATGCCCTGGCGACTGAGGAAGTCCGCTTCCCAATTTTCTACGCCTGGGATGTGAACCGCGGATATGGTGGATGCTGTGTCCTCCACCCACATTAGAATGCGCCGGACTTCTTGGAATGCTTGCCGACTGCGCGTCCCTCCTTGGTGGTTGATGTATGCCACCGCTGTGGAGTTGTCCGACTGGATTCGGATCTGCTTTCCTTCCAGCCACTGTTGGAAGGCCAGTAGGGCAAGATACACTGCCCTGATTTCCAGAACATTGATCTGAAGGGTGGACTCCTGCGGAGTCCACGTCCCCTGGGCCCTGTGGTGGAGAAACACTGCTCCCCACCCTGACAGACTCGCATCTGTCGTGACCACTGCCCAGGATGGGGGCAGGAAGGATCTTCCCTGAGACAATGAGGTGGGAAGGAGCCACCATTGTAGAGAGTCCTTGGCCGTCTGGGAAAGAGAGACTTTCCTGTCCAGGGACGTTGACTTCCCGTCCCATTGGCGGAGAATGTCCCATTGAAGTGGACGCAGATGAAACTGCGCAAAGGGAACTGCTTCCATGGCTGCCACCATCTTCCCGAGGAAGTGCATGAGGCGCCGTAAGGGGTGCGACTGGCCTTGAAGGAGGGATTGCACCCCTGTCTGTAGGGACCGCTGCTTGCTCAGCGGAAGCTTCACTCTCGCTGCTCGAGTATGAAACTCCATGCCAAGATACGTTAGCGACTGTGACGGTGACAGATTCGACTTTGGAAAGTTGATGATCCATCCGAACGTCTGTAGAGTCTCCAGCGTAGCATGTAGACTGAGTTGGCATGCCTCTTGAGAGGGTGCCTTGACAAGTAGATCGTCCAGGTAAGGGATCACCGAGTGTCCCTGAGAGTGCAAGACTGCTACCACCGCCGCCATGACCTTGGTGAAGACCCGGGGGGCTGTCGTCAGACCGAATGGCAGAGCTACGAACTGAAGATGGTCGTTTCCTATCACAAAACGTAGAAAACGTTGATGTTCTGTAGCAATTGGCACGTGGAGATAAGCATCTTTGATGTCTATTGAGGCAAGGAAGTCTCCTTGAGACATTGAGGCAACGACAGAGCGGAGGGTTTCCATCCGGAACCGTCTGGCGTGCACATGTTTGTTGAGCAGCTTTAGATCCAGAACAGGACGGAACGAGCCGTCCTTTTTTGGAACCACAAAGAGATTGGAGTAAAACCCTCGCCCTTGTTCCTGAGGCGGTACAGGAACCACTACTCCTTCCGCTCTTAGGGAGTCCACCGCCTGCAGCAGGGCATCTGCTCGGTCTGGATGTGGGGAGGTTCTGAAGAACCGAGCTGGAGGACGAGAACTGAACTCGATTCTGTACCCGCGAGACAAAATGTTTGTCACCCACCGGTCCTTGACCTGTGACATCCAAATGTCGGAAAAGCGGGAGAGCCTGCCCCCAACCGGAGATGCGGAAGGGGGGGGGCTGGAAGTCATGAGGTAGCCGCTTTGGAAGCGGTTCCACCATTTGCTTTCTTGGGGCGTGCGTGAGCCCGCCAGGAATCTGAGACTCTTTGCGTCCTCTGAGTCCCTTTGGACGAGGAGAATTGTGTCTTGCCCGAACCTCGAAAGGACTGAAACCTCTGCTGCCATTTTTTCTGCTGAGGTTTGTTTGGTCTGGGCTGGGGTAAGGAAGAGTCTTTACCCTTGGACTGTTTAATGATGTCAGCCAATGGCTCGCCAAACAGTCTATCTCTAGATAAAGGCAAGCTGGTTAAACATTTTTTGGAACCAGCATCTGCTTTCCAGTCCTTTAACCACAAGGCTCTGCGCAAAACTACCGAATTGGCGGACGCCATTGAGGTGCGGCTGGTAGATTCTAGGACCGCATTGATAGCGTAAGACGCAAACGCAGACATCTGCGAGGTAAGGGACGCCACTTGCGGCGCCGCTGGATGTATGATAGCATCCACTTTTGCTAAACCAGCTGAAATAGCTTGGAGTGCCCATACGGCTGCGAATGCTGGAGCAAACGACGCGCCGATAGCTTCATAGACAGATTTTAACCAAAGGTCCATCTGTCTGTCATTGGCATCCTTAAGTGAAGCGCCATCCTCCACTGCAACTATGGATCTAGCTGCAAGTTTGGAAATCGGGGGGTCTACTTTTGGACACTGGGTCCAGCGCTTGACCACATCAGGGGGGAAAGGAAAACGTGTATCCTTAGAACGTTTAGAGAAACGCCTTTCTGGATGAGCGTCGTGTTTCTGGATTGATTCTCTGAAGTCAGAGTGATCCAAGAAAGCACTCAATTTACGCTTGGGATAGAGGAAACGAAACTTCTCCTGCTCTGCAGCTGCCTCCTCTGCAGAAGGGGCTGGGGAAGAAATATCCAACAGCCTATTGATGGCTGAGATAAGATCGTTTACCATGGCGTCCCCATCCGGGGTATCCAGATTGAGAGGGGTTCCAGGATAAGACTCCTGATCACTCTCTTCAGACGCATCACAGGGCGACTGATTGCGCTGAGACCCTGAGCAGTGTGATGACGTTGAGGGTCTTTCCCAGCGAGCTCGCTTAGGGTGGCTGGGGCTATCATCTGAGTCATAATACTCAGCCTGGGAAGCCGGGGACCCCCTTGCAGTCTGGACTAATTCCAACTGAGGGGGATTAGAGGACAGAGACCTCGCCGTGTCCATAGACTGAGCCCCAGTCATGGACTGCAAAGTTTCAAGGATTTTTGCCATAGTCACAGACATTCCATCAGCAAAAGCTGCAAAGTCTGTCCCTGACACCGGGGCAGGACTTACAAGCGTCTCAGCCTGGGTCACTACCCCTCCGGACTCCGGCTGGCGAAGCAGCACCGGATCTGAGCATTGCACACAATGGGGGTCTTTGGAACCTGCTGGTAGAGCAGCCCCACATGCAGCACACGCAGTGAACACAGCCCTAGCCTTGGCAGCCTTGCGTTTTGTGGATGACATGTTGCTGCCTCCTCAGAGCGATCTGGGGTATCCAGCCAGGAAGCGACCTCACAGTGCAAGAAATAACTAAATATATATATCTGGTGACACAGTACACCAATACACACTGAGGCACTAGAGGGGCCAGCTGAAATGCCGCTTACCGCCCGCTTAAGAGCGGGTGTGTGGTATCCAAAAGCCCCCTAGTCCAGGTCTCCCAGAGCCTTGCGTCCTTCCTCCAGCCAGACTGCATGTAATGGCTGCCGGCGTCCTGAGAGAGGAGGGGGGGCGGGCCCTGGGCGTTCCTGGCTAAGAGCGGGAAGCCTGCTTCCCTCTGTGCCTAGTGAGAGGGCTGGAGCATGTAAATCAGGCTCCAGCCCTCGTCGCTGCGGTGAAACAGCGTCTCTCCCCTACCCTGATTGACAGGGTGGGGGCGGGAACGAAGCGGAGCCAGGCCGCAAAAGCCGGGGACTGTATTTATAAACGCCGCCGCCGTAAAAGCGCGGTCGGCGTGTCCCCGGCGCACTACAAGTCACAGCAGCGCCGCCCGGTCCAGTGGGGGTCGGCGCTGCGTTCCCACACTACAAAGTCCCCCAGTAAACTGTAGAGACACTAACTCCCACGTTACGGTCCCCGGCGCACTACAACACCCAGCCAGCCCGGAGTGTGTCTGTGCCTGCCGGGGACACAGAGTACCTGTATGATGCAGGGCCATGTCCCTGATTGTACTCATGCTCCGAATCCATCAGGTTCTATGGGTCTGTGGATGGAGCCCGGCGTCAGAGCTTAGAGGCCGGCAGGATCCCACTTCCACAGAGCCCTACAAAGGGATGTGGAAGGAAAACAGCATGTGGGGCTCCAGCCCCTGTACCAGCAATAGGTACCTCAACCTTACAACACCATCCACGGGTGAGAAGGGAGCATGCTGGGGGCCCTATATGGGCCCTCTTTTCTTCCATCCGAAATAGTCAGCAGCTACTGCTGACTAAAATCTGTGGAGCTATGCGTGGATGTCTGACCTCCTTCACACAAAGCTTGAAAACTGGAGAACCCGTGATACCACGGGGGGGTATAGCCAGAAGGGGAGGGGCCTTGCACTTTTTAGTGTAGTGCTTTGTGTGGCCTCCGGAGGGCAGTAGCTATACCCCAATCGTCTGGGTCTCCCAATAGAGCGCTGAAGAAAGTAATTTTCACATAGTTTAGTAATACATATATATATATATATATATATATATATATATATATTTCTAAATACAAAGAATTTTTGTTTCTCTATTTATTACCATTTTATTTTTATTTTACAAAAAAACCCCAGATAATTTCTATGGTTTAATCCCTAGGTTATCGTGGGCTTGATATTTAATAATAAACGGGCCTGTGCCTGTTATAATAATTTGTGTAGGTCACCTCCCTGGGGAGGGAGGTGACTCTCAACAAACCTGCAAACTGCAACAAATCTGGATTGCCAGCATGGCTCTCACGCGTGTGAGTAATCAAGCGGGGGCAGCCTTTACCTGTAACAACAGATTTATGATGTTCCTTAAAACGTATGTATTCGGATCTGATTGTCTTTCCAATATAGTATCTGCCACGTGGGCAGAACACAATGTGTACAATGGATTTAGTTTTGCATGAAACAAAGTTTTTTACTGTATGAGTGAACAGACTGATTTTTAATGGATCAGAAGTAACGTGCAGATGACGAAATCAACAGTCGCCACAGCGGTAATTACCCGATGGGCAAGATCGATCCAGCCAAGTGCGCACTCCTCTTAGGCTACTTTCAAACTGGTGTTTGCCTGATGCAACGGATCCGGCGCAGATTGTGGTAAACTGATGTCACGGATCCGGTAAAAAAAAACCGGATCTGTTGTAGCAGTTTGTACCGAGAATACAGCTGTGGCCCGCGGGTAACCTGAGTGTCGTCATTGCTGACAGCGCGACTCACTTCAGTTGCTCCGTGGAGCTCACAGTGAGTGGTGGTGTTCTACTGCTGCTCCTGTCAACTTCAGATGTAGCAGAGCTGAAAGCGTCATGGGACCGCATGTGGATTACATCGGATCTGGAGGGGTGTTTGGGGATTAATTAAGTGGTGAAAGAGGGTGTTTTTTTTGTCTTTTATTTCAAATAAAGGATTTTTCGGAGTTTGTGTTTATTTACTTTCACTACAGTTTAGTGATGGGAGGGGGTGTCTCATAGACGCCTGCCATCGCTAACCTAGGACTTAGTGGCAGCTATGGGCTGCCATTAACTCCTTTATTACCCCGATTGCCACCGCACCAGGGCAATTTGGGATGAGCTGGGTAGAGTCCCGGGACTGTCGTATCTAATGGATGTGGCAATTCCAGGCGGCTGCTGGCTGATATTTTTAGGCTGGGAGGCTCCCCATAACGTGGGGCTCCCCATCCTGAGAATACCAGCAATCAGCCGTGTGGCTTTACTTTGGCTGGTATCAAAATTGGGGGGACCGCACGCCGTTTTTTTAAAATTATTTATTCATTTACTACACAATATAGACCCGCCTACCAGCGGCTGTGATTGGTTGCAGTGAGACAGCTGTCACTCAGCGTGGGGGTGCGTCTGACTGCAATTAATCATAGGCGCCGGTGGGTGGGGGAAGCAGTGAATACGAGATGGAATAATGAGTGGCCGGCATTTTCAAAGCAGTCGAAGCCGCGGGAGCAGTGTGACAGCTGTGCAGCGCTGTGCCGGTGATCGGTGAGTATGAAAGAGGGGGAGAGACAGACCGACCGACAGAGAGAGACCGACATCGACAGACCCCTTATTCTGTTTTGTACCAAAATATCTTTTAAGTTGTTACACCTATGATAAGAATAAGAGGAGTGAGAACTAGGGGGGGACTGATGTTACCCATCGGGTAATTACCGCTGTGGCGACTGTTGATTTTGTCATCTGCACGTTACTTCTGATCCATTAAAAATCAGTCGGTTCACTCATACAGTAAAAAAGTTTATTTCATGCAAAACTAAATCAGTTGTAGACATTGTGTTCTGCCCATGTACAAGATACTATATTGGAAAGACAATCAGATCCGAATACATACGTTTTACGGAACATCATAAATCTGTTGTTACAGGTAAAGACTCCCCCCGCTTGATTACTCACACGCGTGAGAGCCATGCTGGCAATCCAGATTTGTTGCAGTTTGCAGGTTTGTTGAGAGTCACCTCCCTCCCCAGGGAGGTGACCTACACAAATTATTATAACCGGCAGAGGCCTGTTTGATTATTAAATATCAAGCCCAGGATAACCTAGGATTAAAGGGAACCTGTCAGCAGAAATTTTGCACTAAACCTAAAAGATTCCCCCTCTGCAGCTCCTGGTCTGCATTCTAGAACGGTTCCTGTTGTTATTCTGCCCCCTTTTAGACCAAAATAAAGACTTTATAAAGTGGTACCTTTCCTATGCAAATCTTGTTAATCATACACGGGGGGTGGGCTGTCTGGTGTCCGTTATCCTTCCGCTTTACGCTGTCCCCCATCGCTCAATTTCATACCTGAGGACACCGTCCAGTGCGCCCGAGGTCTCGCGCATGCGCCGTGCCACTCTAGCGAGACTGTGCACTGTGTGACCGCTGGTGACGTGTTGCGCAGGCGTGAGATTATGGGTGGCGCTGTGATTGTCATCACAAGTACCCGCCCATAATCTCGTGTCCACGCATTCCCCTCTGCCTCCACCGTTCTGCGCAATCGCTAGCCAGATGAATCCACGTCACCTCATTCCAATCTTGCCCTGGAGCAGGAAATAGATGGGAGGAGCGGAGCAGCATCACGGTGGAGGCAGAGGGGAAAGCGCGGGCACGAGATTATGGGCGGGTACTTGCTGATGAAAATCACAGCGCCGCCCATATTCTCACGCCTGCGCAACACATCACCAGTGGTCACACTGTGCACAGTCCCACTAGAGTGGCACGGCGCATGCGCGAGACCTCGGGTGCACTGGGCGGCGTCCTGAGGTATGAAATTGAGCGATGGGGGACGGCGTAAAGCAGCAGGAGGCAGAATAGCGGACAGACAGCCCGCCCCCGTGTATGATTAACAAGATTTGCATAGGAAAAGGTACCACTTTATAAAGTCTTTATTTTGGTCTAAAAGGGGGCACAATAACAATAGGAACCTTGCTAGAATGCAGCCCAGGAGCTGCAGAGGGGAATCTTTTAGGTTTAGTGCAAAATTTCTGCTGACAGGTTCCCTTTAAACTATAGGAATGATCTATCTGTATGTTTGTAAAATAAAAAGAAAAGGTAATGGAGAAACAAAACAAAAATTATTTGTATCTAGAAACATATGTAATATATATATATATATATATATATATATATATATATATATATATATATATATATAAAAACTATATAGTAAAAAACTGTATGTGAAAATTACTTTCATGTTAAATCAGTATATGGTATGTACCAATTTTTATCAACATGACTCCTTGTATTTTTATGCAATTTTTGTATAAGTTCACCAGTATTATATTACCTCCTGTTTTGCACTCTATAATTGATTGTTGTTAATTAGCGGTGATACTGCATTGGATGCACCTCTTTTAAGAGAGGCGGTTCGGCTTCACTCCTTAGGACCTGTTGAAGTGCAAGCAAGTGCGAAACGGCCGTCGTCCTCTGTGCGGTTGCACCCGGTCTCTTCCCCACGGTTTTTATGCACACGTTTTAAATAAATTGGATTTTCTGCATGGGCTGTGGACAGTGCCGCTTCTTACTTCTACTGGTTTTCACCTAAGGTTGAAAGTAGACTTAAATCCATTGAATTCAACCCATAACCTAACATGCTGATCCAGAGGAAGGCAAAATCCTCATGGGGCAGACAGTAAGTGCCACATTAAGGGAAAAAAATTCCTTCCCGACTCCATATACAGCACTCAGACTAGTTCCCAAATCACAGAATCTAGTGCTCTGTAATTTTAGTAATGAATCACCCATTACAACATCTTGTGGCAGAGTTCCATAGTCGCACAGCTCTTACAGTAAAGAATCTGCGTCTGTGATTATGATTAAACCTTGTTTCCTCTAGACGTAGTGGATGACCCCTTATCTCCGCTACAGGCCTAGGTGTAAAAAGATCATTAGAGAGATCTCTGTACTGTACCCTCATAAATTTGTACATTGTAATAAAATCGCCTCTAAGCCTTCATTTTTCCAAACTGAAAAACCCCAGGTTTAATATCCTATCTTGGTATTGCAGCGCCCCCCCCACCCCCCAAGGGAACCTGTCACCAGTTTTTTCCCCATTAAACCAAAAGTATTACCTTCTGCAGCTCCTGGGCTGCATTCTATGAAGGTGCACCTTGTTGCTGGCCCCCCTTGCAGACCCCAGAAAGAACTTTATATCATTTCACCATTTCCTATACAAATTACTTGTGTTGGCCAGATGGATGGGCTCTATTTCGGCTCCTGTCCCCCCCCTCCTGCCGCTGTTCACCGTCCTGTCATGATTTACATGGATGACAACGCCCCAGTCCACGATGCTGACGAAGTCTCGCGCACAGTTCGCTGTGCCCCTATCGCGGGCCTGAGCAGAAAGTTTCCCTCACCGCACCAGTGATGTATTTACACAGGCACAAGATTATGGGCGGGTACGAGGATGACGCTGGTGAGGTCATGCACAGCGCTGACCATAATCTCGCGCTCGCGCAAATACATCACCGATGCGGCGAGGGAAACTTTCTGCTCAGGCCCGCGATAGGGGCACAGCGAACTGCGCCTGCACGAGACTTCGTCAGCAGTGTGGACGATGACAGAAGCGTCATCATCCATGTAAATCATGACTGGAGGACGGCGAACAGCGGCAGGAGGGGGGACAGGAGCCAAAATAGATCCCATCTGGCCAACACAAGTCATTTGCAAAGGAAATGGTGAGATTTTATAAAGTTCTTTTTGGGGTCTGCAAGGTGGGGGGGGGGGGTCAGCAACAAGGTGCACCTTCATAGAATGCAGCCCAGGAGCTGCAGAAGGTGACACTTTTGTTTTAATAGGGAAAAAACTGGTGACAGGTTCCCTTTAACAACTTTGGTTGCTCTTCTCTTCTAGGTCTTTCTTATACAGCGGAGACCAAAATTGTACAAAGTAATCTATGTGTGTTCGCACTAGTGACCTGTATAGGGGTAAAACTACGGTATGTTCTTCTCATGAGCATCTCGGCCTCTTTTAATGCATCCTATTATTTCATTAGCCTTGGCAGCAGCTGCCTGACACTGGTCAGTAAAGTTGAGTTTGCCATCACCCAAGTCTTTATCAATGACAGTTTTCCAATTAAGTACATAGTTATACATTTTATTTCCTCTGCCCAACAGCATGACATTGATTTATCCACATTAAACTTCAATTTCTATTTCTCAGCCCAAGCCACTAACTTAAATAAATCCTTTGGTAATATTAAATTTCATACTCTGTGTTGATTAGGCCCGTTTCACAAATCTGGCATTTTGCCGGATCCGACACGCATGCAGTACAGTACATTCATTAACAGTGGAAACGCGACACCATGCGGACAAAAGCGTTTGTGTATGAAGCACACAACCGCATGGTGTCGCGCTTCCACTGTAAATGAATGTACTTTCCTGCATGCGTGCCGGATCCGGCGAAATGCCGGATGTGTGAAATGGGCCTTACTCTGCAGGGTTTAGTATCATCTGCATCATTACTAGCAGAAGTGCTCGCAAGCACTGTGCTCCCTGTATAGGAAAAAAAATGTATCTGCGATGGCTGGTAACCATGGCAACAAGCTGTACATTAAAGAATTAAAAATCACTCCATTTTTGAGAATGAAGAGGATTTTTAATAAGCCGAGACAACCACCTTAACATTGTACTTTGCAGCTGACACAATTTCTTTTTTCTGTGTTCACGTACAGTGGCGTTATAAGGCATATATATGGTCGGCTCCCATTTGAGCTGATGAATAGTTTCTATATGACGTATGTAGGTGTCTATTTGTCGCATACAGTAGCTATACAAGGCAGATATACGGTCATACAGTAATAGAAGCAGATGCTGCTGCAGGCTTAGTTCCAGTGGGTGAGCCTCTCCTCCTCGGGGATTATACTCCAGTTTGGGGACTTGACGTCCATCGCCAACCAGTTGAAGTCGTCCACCTGGTCCCAGTTGTTCCGGTTCTGGTCCAGTCCGGTCCGCTCGTAGTCTTGCTGGATACTGGGGTAGCTCCAGGTGAATGGGGCAAAGCGCAGGCCGCTGCAGTCCTCGATGATGGCGCGGCTGGTGACGTGCAGGTAGAATTGGCTGTCCTTGGTGCTGTGGGTGCGGAGCTGCTGGCACGAGAAGGCGAAGAGGCAGTTGGTGCAGTTATCAACAAAAACGGAGGAGGTGACCGGGCCGCACAGCACCCTGCAGCCGCTCAGGCCCCGTATGTGCAGGGTGGCGGGGCTGCCGGGCAGGGTGACGGTGCAGTCCTGGAGCTGGCTCAGCTGCACGTCCCTCTGCCGGATCTCCTCTGCCTCCATAGACAGCAGTTGGCCGCTCAGGCCCCGGAGGCCACACTGGGTATGGGGCTGCGCCGGGGTCCCCTCTGCCGGGGTCCCCGGGGCTGTGGGCTGGAGGGGGGCTGCGGCCTGGGTGACAGTGGGGGCAGGGGCCTCCTTCTTCCTGGACTTGAATGTGAACTTCTTCTTGGGCTGCAGCTGCTCCCTCCGCGCCTCCAGCGCCGCCTGCAGCCGGGTGATGTGCTCCTGCGCCTGGCGGACGTCATAGGACGGCAGGAACATCATGCTGTCATTCAGCAGCTTCTGCAGCCGCTGGAGCCGCCCGGACACCTCATCCACAGCCTGAGCTCCGCCGGCATCCTCCCCGGACAGCACCTCCTCAATGGCGGCTCTCTCCACACCGAAGCTGGACGTAAAGTACCCGCTCTTCTCCTCCTGCACGGCCTGCTCGTCCTTCTCTTGCCGCTTCTTCTCCACCTCCTTCTGCCTCTCTTCCTCCCTCCGCTGCAACCTCTCCGGTAACCGGGGCCGCTCCACAAGATCAGTCGTCTCCATAGTGACAGAGCAGCGGTAAGGCGCAAGTCTCTGACGTCACCTGAGCACGCCAGAACGTTCTCTTCCGGCTGACGCCCATCACGTGACTGCACGTACGCGCTTTAACTGCAGGGTGTTTCGCTGACGTCATCAAGCCAGCGACGGAGGACTACAGCGCATGCGCGGTGACCACGTGTAGTAGATACAATATGGGGAAAAGGAGGAAACAGCGGAAAGAGGAGAGTGTCAGCTCCCTGACCAAGAAGCAGAAGAAGCATCTGAAGGAGTTTGGGGAGCAGCACCCTTTTTATGACCAGTAAGTGGGGACTGGAATCTGAATCTACTGGTTTATTACCAATAGGGGCTGAGAGCTCCCTGTAATGCTATTAACTCCTCGGGCTCCAGCTAGATGATGGTCTTGACTTCACCAAGGCTTACTTTAGTCATATAACTAGTGCTGGATATAATAATGTAATATTCATTTATATAGCGCTATTAATTCCACAGTGGTTGATACCTTTTAATGGCTAACTGAAAAGTTAAAGCCATTAAAAGGTATCAACCACTGAGGACTTGAGTTCTTTTAAACAATTTTTTTTTTTATCTCTACTGGCTAACACGGTACAAAGATATATTTTACTTGTATTAATTCCACATCACTTTACATACATTGGCAACACTGTCCCCATTGGGGCTCACAATCTAGAGTCCCTATCTGTATGTCTTTGGAGTGTGGGAGGAAACCGGAGAACCCGGAGGAATCCCACATGAGATCCATGCAGACATGTCACCCCGGGCTGACTACGGCGTCACCTCTGCTGAAATATCTGCTCTACTTTTAACTTGATGGTGATGTTCCTCTGTTACTCATCCTGGAAATGCATAAAAAAGTATCAACGGGGACTTCCATTATTAGACAGTGTGAGGACTCGCCCCACTGATAAGCTCTGGGCGTTCGCCACCCCCCTAATTTATTGCTATGCTTTCAGGAGGAGCAATGGAGGGACAGTGTAATCCAAAGAACTAAGAACAGATGCCCCAGAACTGTTAATTCATGGAGAATCCACAAATTTACTAAAATAGAGATGCTGCCAGGAGAGGTCATAGAGCCTCTTGGGTTTTTTATTTTTTGGTCGGGGGGATGTTTTTCCAATGCCCTCTTAGCAATAAAACTTACCCTTTATTTGTGTTGTACAGGTCAATATAATTACAGTAATACCAATTCTTTATATATTTTTTCTTCGGCGCTCCATTGGGAGACCCAGACGATTGGGTGTATAGTACTGCCTCCGGAGGCCACACAAAGCATTACACTAAAAAGTGTAAGGCCCCTCCCCTTCTGGCTATACACCCCCAGTGGGATCACTGGCTCACCAGTTTTCTGCTTTGTGCGAAGGAGGTCAGACATCCACGCATAGCTCCACTGTTTTTAGTCAGCAGCAGCTGCTGACTATGTCGGATGGAAGAAAAGTGGGCCCATATGGGGCCCCCAGCATGCTCCCTTCTCACCCCACTTTTGTCGGGTGTTTGTTAAGGTTGAGGTACCCATTGCGGGTACGGAGGCTGGAGCCCACATGCTGTTTTCCTTCCCCATCCCCCCTCAGGGCTCTGGGTGAAGTGGGATCTTACAGGTCTCCAGGCACTGAGACCGGGCTCCATCCACAGACCCAGAGAACCTGCTGGATATGGAGCTGAGTATCGTCAGGGACAGGGCCCTGCTACATTAAGGTACTCTGTGTCCCCGTACACATCGCGCACACACACACCAGCATTGCTGGGAGTGCTAGTGCGCCGGGGACAACAGCGCGGAGCGCTCGTGCTATTATTCACGGCAGATTTGCTGTGTGAATTTATGTATTGGGAACTGCCGCGCCGGGCCGCTGCTAGGTGTTTTTACACTGTGGCGCGGCTGGGACTTGTGGTGCGCCGGGGACTCCGCGCTGGCCGTGCACATAGGACGGCCGCGCTTATTACTCGAGTCCCTGGCTTTGCGGCCTAGTTTTCGTTTCGTTCCCGCCCCCAGCCCTGCCAGTCAGGGGAGAGGCGGGACGCTGTACAGAAAGTCAGCGCCGAGGGCTGGAGTCTGCTTTGCATTCTCCAGCCCCCTTCACTGGACACAGTGGGACGCCGGTTTCCCGCTCTTGCCTGGGGCACGCCCACGGCCCGCCCCTCGTCACACGAGCTGGAGAAGGACGCCGGCAGCCATTCCTGCAGTCCGAGCTGGCAGCCAGTCACAGGACTCTGGCGACCACACACCCGCCTATAGGCGGGCGGTAAGCAGCACCTGAAGTGCTGACCCCACTAAATACCGTTGTGTCCATTTGTATTTTATGCTTACACTGCACTGTAGGTCGCTATTTTTGGCTATATGCCCTCTTAGATGGCGAGACAACAGCAGCAAAAAAGCAAGGGTGCTAAAGCACAGGCTTTCTATGCTGCTTGTATTGCATGTGTTGAAGTGTTCATCTGTACTTATGCTTGTATGCTATACATTGCACTGTAGGTCGCTATTCTTGGCTATATTCTCCTAGAATGGCTAGACTACAGCAGCAAAAAAGCAAAGGTGCTAAGGCACAGTTTTTCTAGGCTGCTTGTATTGCATGTGCTGAAGTGTTCATTTGTACTTATGCTTGTATGCTATACACTGCACTGTACGGTCGCTATTCTTGGCGATATTCTCCTAGATGGCTAGTCTACAGCAGCAAAAAAGCAAGGGTGCCAAGGCACAGGCTTTCTAAGCTGCTCATATTGCATGTGCTGAAGTGCTCATTTGTACTTTATGCTTGTATGCTATACATTGCACTGTACGGTCGCTATTCTTGGCTATATGCTCCTAGATGGCTAGACTACAGCAGCAAAAAAGCAACACAGGCTTTCTATGCTGCTTTTACTGCATGTGATACTGTTCCACCGGCAGGTTCCACTGACCCCCGTTGTGTGCAATGCTCCCCTGTAGCACTTGGTCAGCCGGGGTCTCTACTAGAGGTGGCCAAGGGAACCACCTGTGAACCCTGTCCATGGACAGGGACGGTGTTGCAGTTTCGGCTGATAGATTGTCATGGGATAGTGGCTTGCAGTCCAGACAGGCCATGGGCAATCTTGATCAGTGCTCCCTGGCCACCCTCATTTGGAACAAAATCAGTGCTCCGGGGGGGTCCCAGGCATTCCAGGGTGAAGGCTCTGACACGGACGACAGTCCCAGACAGCCTAAGCGAGCTCGCTGGGAGCGGCACTCGGCCTCATCACTAGTCAGGGTCACAGCAGAGGACTCTCTGTATGATGAGGCAGACGTAGCTGATCAGGACTTTGATCCTGACACCGCTCTCAATCCGGATACACCGGATGGTGACGCCATGGTGACTGATCTTATAGCGTCCAGCAATGGCATTTTGGATATCTCTCCCCCAGCTCCTTCAGTGGAGGAGTCAGCTTCCCAGCAGGAGAAATCCCATTTCAGTATCTCAAGCGTACATTGAGTACTTTTCTGGCCACGCTGACTTCAGAGAAGCAGTGCAGAATCACCACGCTTACCAGATAAGCGTTTCTCCAAATGTATTAAGGATACATGTTATCCCTTTCCCCCTGACGTGGTCAGGCGCTGGACCCAGGGTCCAAAGGTGGATCCCCCAATCTCCAGGCTTGCGGCTAGATCCATAGTTGCAGTGGAGATGGGACTTCACTTAAAGATGCCATTGACAGACAGATGGACCTCTGGTTGAAATCTGTCTATGAAGCTATCGGCGTGTCGGTTGCTCCGGCATTCGCAGCCGTATGGGCATTCCAAGATATTTCAGCTGGTCTTGCGCAGCTGGTCTTGAGCACAGGTACATCTGTGCCGCAGGTAGCGTCCTTATCCTCGCAATGTCTGCATTGCGACTTACCCTATGAATGCTGTCCGAGAGAGACAGTCGAGGTTTCGGTCCTTCCCAGGCTCGGGCAGGTCCAAATTGTCCTAGTCCAAAAGGGCTCAAAAGGCTCAGAGGGGCTCAGATTCCAGGCGGGCTCAATCACGCCCAAGGAAGGCAGCCAGAGGAACCGCTTCCAAGGCGGTCTCCTCATGACTTTAAGCTCTCTCTCTCCGCATCCGCGGTTGGTGGCAGACTCTCTCGCCTTGGCGACATTTAGCTGCCACAGGTCACAGACCGGTGGGTGAGAGACATTGTGTCTCACGTGTACAGGATAGAGTTCTGTTCTCGGCCTCCGGCTCGATTCTTCAGAACTTCCCCACCTACCCACCGAGCCGATGCTCTTCTGCAGGCAGAAGGAGTGGTAATTCCTGTTCCTCTTCAGGAACAAGACACGGTTTTTCCTCCAATCTGATTGTGGGGGACCTAAAACTGCTCAACAAGCACGTGAAGGCCAGGCGGTTCCGGATGGCATCCCTCCGCTCCGTCATTGCCTCAATGTCTCAAAGAGATTTCCTAGCATCAATAGACACAGGATGCTTATCTCCACGTGCCGATTGCTCCAGAGCACCAACGTTTGCTACGTTTCGTTATTGAAGACGAGCATCTTCAGTTCGTAACCCTGCCCTTCGGTCTGGCGACAGCCCTACGGGTTTTCACCAAGTTCAGGGCAGCAGTGGGAGCAGTCCTGCACTCTCAGGGTCACTCGGTGATCCTTCCTTGGACGGTCGACTGGTCAAGGCACCCTCTCAAGAGGCATGCCAACACAGCCTGAGCGTAGCGCTGGAGACTCTCCAGAATTTCGGGTGGATCATCATCTTCTCAAGGTTAAATCTGACACCGACCCAATCGCTGACATATCTGGGCATGGAGTGTCACGCTCCCTCAGCGATAGTGAAGCTTCCGCTGGACACGTTCACTACAGACGGGGGTGCAGTCTCTCCTTCATGGCCAGTCACACCCCTTAACACGACTCATGCAGAGGCAGTCACTTTCGCGCAGTTTCATCTGCGTCCACTCCAATGTGGCATTCTTTGCCAATGGGATGGGAAGTCGACGTCCCTAGAAGGAACGTCCCCCTTCTCAGACGGTCAAGGACTCTCTTCAGAGGAGTCCATCCTTCAAATCAATGTGCTGGAAATCTGGGCAGTGTATCTTGCCCTGCAAGCCTTCCAGCCGTGGCTGGAAAGCACACACATCCGAATTCAGTCGGACAACTCCACAGCAGTGGCATACATCTACCACCAAGGCGGAACACGCAGTCGGCAAGCTTCCCAGGAAGTCCGGCGGAGTCTGATGGGGGTGGAAGACAGAGCATCCACCATATCCGCAGTTCACATCCCGGGCGCAGAAAACTGGGAAGCAGACTTCCTCAGTTGCCAGGGTATGGACGCAGGGGAAGGGTATCTTCACCCGGACGGTTTTCAGGAAATCTGTCAACGCTGGGGGATGCTGAACGTCGACCTAATAGCGTCTCGGCACAACAACAAGGTTCCGATTTTCATGGCGCGGTATCACGATCAAAGAGCTCTGGCGGCAGACGCCTTAGTTCAGGTTTGGTCGCAGTTCCAGCTACCTATGTGTTTCCCCCTCTGACACTGCTGCCCAGAGGGCTACGCAACATCAGGTCCGTTTGCCGCCGCGCCATCCTCATCGCCACAGACTGGCCGAGGAGGTCGTAGTCCCCGGATCTGTGGCATCTCACGGTCTGCCAACCGTGGGCACTACCAGCCCGGCCAGACTTACTGTCCCAAGGGCCGTTTTTTCCATCTGAATTCTACGGCCCTGAACCTGACGGTATGGCCTTTGAGTCCTGAATCCTAGCGTCTTCAGGATTATCTCAGGACGTCATTGCCACCATGAGATAGACTAGAAAACCGACGTCTGCCAAGATCTACCACAGGATGTGGAGGATATTCTTCTCTTAATGCTCTGCTCAGGGAGTGTCTCCCTGCCCATTTGCATTCCCTACTTTTCCTTCCTTCCTGCAATCTGGTTTGGAAAAAGGTTGTCACTCGGCTCCCTCAAAGGACAAGTCTCAGCGCTATCTGTATTCTTCAGAAGCGCCTAGCACCACTTCCTCAGGTACACACGTTCCTGCAGGAGGTTTGTCACATTGTCCCTCTGTACAAACGGCCGTTGGACCCATGGGATCTGAACAGGGTACTAATTGCTCTCCAAAAGCCGCCCTTCGAGCCTCTGAGAGATGTTTCACTCTCTCGACTTTCCCAGAAAGAGGCCTTTCTGGTAGCGGTCACGTCTCTTAGGAGAGTGTCCGAGCTAGCAGCGCTGTCATCCAAAAGCTTCCTTCCTGGTGTTTCACCAAGGCAAGGCAGTGCTGCGCCCGATTCCGGAGTTCTCCCTAAGGTGGTATCCCCCTTTCATCTCAATCAGGATATCTCCTTACCTTCCTTTTGCCTCATCCATTTCATCGATATGAAATGGATTTGCATTTGTTGGATCTGGTGAGAGCACTCAGAATCTACATTTCCCGCACGGCGCCTCTGCGCCGCTCGGATGCACTCTCTGTGCTTGTCGCTAATCAGCGTAAAGAGTCGCAGGCTTCCAAATCCACCCTGGCTCGATGGATCAAGGAACCAATTCTTGAAGCCTACTGTTCTGCTGGGCTTCCGGTTCTATCAGGGCTGAAAGCCCATTTTACCAGAGCCGTGGGTGCGCCCTAGGCATTACGGCACCAGGCTACGGCTCAGCAGGTGTGCCAGGCAGCTTCCTGGTCGAGTCTGCACACTTTCACCAAGCATTGTCAGGTGCATACCTACGCTTAGGCGGATGCCAGCTTAGGTAGAAGAGTCCTGCAGGCGGCGGTTGCCTCCTTGTAGGGAAGGGCTGTTTTACAGCTCTAACATGAGGTATTTCTTTACCCACCCAGGGACAGCTTTTGGACGTCCCAATCGTCTGGGTCTCCCAATAGAGCGCTGAAGAAGAAGGGAATTTTGTTACTTACACTAAATTCCTTTTCTTCTAGCTCCTATTGGGAGACCCAGCACCCGCCCTGTTGTCCTTCGGGATTTTTGGTTGTTTTTCGGGTACACATGTTGTTCATGTTGAATGGTTTTCAGTTCTCCGATGTTACTTCGGAGTGAATTTGTTTAAACCAGTTATTGGCTTTCCTCCTTCTTGCTTTTGCACTAAAACTGGTGAGCCAGTGATCCCACTGGGGGTGTATAGCCAGAAGGGGAGGGGCCTTACACTTTTTAGTGTAATGCTTTGTGTGGCCTCCGGAGGCAGTGCTATACACCCAATCGTCTGGGTCTCCCAATAGGAGCTAGAAGAAAAGGAATTTACGGTAAGTAACAAAATTCCCTTCTTTCTTATTGTTTAAAATAAATGCTTGCAAAAAGAAAATTCTGCTTTTGGCGCAATAATCTGAGAGCTGTAACTGCAGTATTTTTCGAGCGATGAGTTATTTCAGGGCTTGTTTTTTTTTTTTTTCCAGGGCGAGGTGTTGTTTTAATTGTTAAAAGTGTGGGGTCCATACTTTTTTTTTTTTTTTTTTTTTTTATTTATTAATTTTTTGGGGGGTTAGGTGACATGATTAAAAAAAACTCTGATTCTACCATTTCTTTTTTCCAGTAATTTGACAAATGTGATATATTTTAGATTCCACTATTACCGTATTAATAATATATTTTTAGAGCACCATTGATTCCATGGGGCTGAACATGAAAAGAAGTATAATTATATATGTACAGCTGATATAACCTGGGCACCTCCTGTATATAATTATATATGTACAGCTGGTATAACCTGGGCACCTCCTGTATATAATTATATATGTACAGCCAATATAACCTGGGCACCTCCTGTATATAATTATATATGTACAGCCGGTATAACCTGGGCATCTCCTGTATTTAATTACATATGTACAGCCGGTATAACCTGGGCACCTCCTGTATATAATTACATATGTACAGCTGGTATAACCTGGGCACCTCCTGTATATAATTTTATATTTATATATTATACAGCTGGTATAACCTGGGCGTCTCCTGTATATAATTATATATGTACAGCCGGTATAACCTGGGCGTCTCCTGTATATAATTATATATGTACAGCTGGTATAACCTGGGCATCTCCTGTATATAATTATATATGTACAGCCGGTATAACCTGGGCATCTCCTGTATATAATTATATATGTACAGCTGGTATAACCTGGGCATCTCCTGTATATAATTATATATGTACAGCCGGTATAACCTGGGCATCTCCTGTATATAATTATATATGTACAGCTGCTATAACCTGGGCATCTCCTTTCCTAATTAACTTTTCTTCTCTGTATCGTTTGGATAACTTCGGTAATTTTACTTGTTTTCCTCTTCCAGAGTGTCCAGTGTAGATGAGAGGACCCAGGTGGTGGAGCTGGTGAGTGGACATCCCATGTTCTTATGATGACCTGTTCAGCCTCTGTGCTCTGTGGGCTGCAAAAAGTGGCTCCTGACCAACGTGCCTTCAGTAGGTTATGAAGAAGTGTGGGACTGATGGAAGGAGGGAGTATGGCTGCTGGATCAGGCTACATGGCTTGTTTGTAGTCTGTCACCATGAAAGGACATCAGTCTGCATGAGAGCTGTAGAAAAAAAACGGTAGAATATTTTTAAGCAAAACTGCAAGGTTTTTACACTTATTTCAGCTGCTTTAGTGCAGAACAAACACATGGGTCGCTGCGGTTACTGGCTCTATTACTGTCTGCTCAGATAAACCTATTTGTCAGATATTTAGTTAGAGGGAGCCAAACATCAGGATTTTGGTATATAAGGTAAAGCCAGTGCAGGCACAGGCTGTACATACCATTAGTGGGCAGCTCGGATGTTTAAAGCCTCGTTACACGCTGCGATTTATCTGACGATCTCTTAAACGATGTGACACGCCCAGATCGTTGTTACGATTTGCCGAGACTGCACATAGGTCGTTTTGTAGCGGTCACACGTACACATCTCACAAACGACGCAACATCGTTCAGCGATATATTGTTTGACCAAAGCGGTCGTGTGGATGTTGTTCATCGTTGGCAGGATGTCAAACGTAGCAATATGTCTGCTGCGTTCCAAACGATGAACAGTATTGTGAAACTGAACGACGTGTCAACGAGCAATGATTTTCATCCTATTTGCGATCATTCAAAGTCACTTGTAGGTGTCACACGCAACGTCTCTAACGATGCCGGATGTGCGCCACGGAAACCGTGACCCCGACGACACATCATCAGATAAATCGCAGCGTGTAACCTCGCCTTTAGGCTGTGAAATCCAAGTTTATGACATTTGAAAATTCATCCATTTTTTGATTGACGTGTGCACTTCACCAGATAGTATCCGGGCGGGTTATGCACATGATTCCCGACACCCGACACCCCCCCCCCCCGCCTGTACCTCCCCCTTTCTGGCTGTATGCAAATTTCTCTATTCAGAAACACGGCGTCTGAGTTGGCGCCTGCGCATAGCGCTTATCTCTGGCGCCATGTTTTTGAAGCCCGCATTAGCCAGTTTTGTGCCTGGGGGTCGGCGCATGCGCCCTCTCTTCTTCAGATCTCGTTATGACCACGGGAGCGCGTGCGGTCACAACAGGACTGGAGAACAGCTGATCTTATTGTAGCTGCAGCTAATCTGGGTAAGATCAGCTCTTCTCCAGTCCAGTTGTACCCACGCGCGCTTCTGAAGAAGCGAGGGCGCATGTGCCGCCCTCTGAGGCACAAAACTTGGTAATGCGGGCTTCAAAAACATGGCGCCAGAGATAAGCAGTATGCGCAGGCGCCAACTCCGACGCAGTGTTTCTGAATAGAGAAATTTGCATACAGCCAGAGAGAGTGAGGTACAGGCGGGGTGGGGGGGCTGGGTGTCGGGAATCATGTGCATAACCCGCCTGGATATTATTTGGAGAATTGCACACGTCAATCAAAAAGTGGATGAATTTTCAAACTTGATAAACTTCGTTTTCACAGCCTAAACATCCAAGCTGCCCAATAATGGTATGTACAGCCTGTGCCTGATAGTGCCAGTACTGCACTGGCTGCACCTTTATATACCAAAATCCTGATGTTTGGTTCCCTCTAATGATGATCAGGCTGCTGTGAGAGCATTTCATGGGGGAGCATAAGTTTATAGAATCATAGAATGGTAGAGTTGGAAGGGACCTCAAGAGCCATCGGATCCAACCCCCTGCGAGTGCAGGCTTTCCTAAATCATCCCAGCTATATGTTTATCCAGTTTCCGCTTAAAGATTTCCATTGATGGAGAGCTCACCCCCTCCCGTGGTCACCTGTTCTACTCTCTGACTGCCCTCACCACCTCCCGTGGTCGCCTGTTCAACTCCCTGACTGCCCTCACCACCTCCCGTGGTCGCTTGTTCCACTCCCTGACTTCCCTCACCACCTCCTGTGGTCGCTTGTTCCACTCCCTGACTGCCCTCACCACCTCCCGTGGTCGCTTGTTCCACTCCCTGATTGCCCTCACCACCTCCCGTGGTCGCTTGTTCCACTCCCTGACTGCCCTCACCACCTCCCGTGGTCGCTTGTTCCACTCCCTGACTGCCCTCACCACCTCCCGTGGTCGCTTGTTCCACTCCCTGACTGCCCTCACCACCTCCCGTGGTCGCCTGTTCCACTCCCTGACTGCCCTCACCACCTCCCGTGGTCGCTTGTTCCACTCCCTGACTGCCCTCACCACCTCCCGTGGTCGCTTGTTCCACTCCCTGACTGCCCTCACCACCTCCCGTGGTCGCTTGTTCCACTCCCTGACTGCCCTCACCACCTCCCGTGGTCGCTTGTTCCACTCCCTGACTGCCCTCACCACCTCCCGTGGTCGCTTGTTCCACTCCCTGACTGCCCTCACCACCTCCCGTGGTCGCTAGTTCCACTCCCTGACTGCCCTCACTGTCAGAAAGTTTTCCTAATGTGTAATCTGAATCTCCTTCCTTTTTAGTTTCATCCCATTGCTTCTTGTACTTCCTTGTGCTAATGAATAGGGTGGTTCCCTCTGCACTGTGACTACCTCTCAGATATTTGTAGACCGCTATTAAGTCTCCTCTCAGCTTTCTCTTTTTCCAACTAAACATCCCTAGTTCTTTTAGCCGTTCTTCATTGGACATGGTTTGCAGACCTTCTACCATCTTGGTGGCTCTTCTCTGGACTTGCTCCAATATATCGATGTCTTTCTTGAATTAGGGGCCTAGAACTGTACCCAGTGTTCCAGGTGGGGTCTGACCAGGGGAATAATCACCTCCCTTGATCTAGGAGGAGAGTAAAACAACCCCAAATCCTAAAGTCCCGATTGGCCACAAGTCACCGGACTGCACTGCATCTGATACTCATCAAGGAGGGCTGATTATTGTATTGTATGTGAATCACAAGGTTGAATCTTCGACTTTAGCTCTTACTTTTTCGTCCATGAAGCGACTGGATCATTCAACAATTTTCTTTATTTTCCAGCCCGATAGTTCTGAGGAGGAATCGCATTCAGAGAGTGAGGCCGAGAGCGACGCGGAGAATCCCAATGTGTATCAGCAGCTACTGGCAACGCTAAAGCACGTTTCTGATGATGATGATGATGATGACGAGGAGGAAGATGATGATTTAGAGGGGGTTGAAGATGATGGAGGAACACGGCAGGATGAGAACGAACACTTGGCCTCTAATGAAGAAAGTGATGACAGCAAAGATGAACAAGAGTCGGACGAGGAAGATGATGATGCTCAAGAAGGTAGTAAATTACCAAGACTTGCTCTGTAAATCACAGTTCTGGCCTAAAATTGGGATTTCATCTTTCAATCCACTATTAGGATTTTCTTTCCAGAATAGCAGAAATCATCCAGTTCCAGACGCAAGGGTTTATATTGCAAATGGTTTAGTACAAACATTTTGTATATTGTTTCAGAGGATGAAACCAGGGAGGCTGAGCGACGGGGTGAAGATGAAGATCCAACCGAGCCCGGAGATCCCGCCCAGCAAGACATAGAGGAATTCACAGACCATAAAGATGAGTCGAAATTCAGTTTAGAGACTAATTTCTTGGAAGAAGATGCTAAAGGCCAAAAGCCTGAGACTACAGAACCGTCCAGTGTAAATCCTGAAGGTATTTCTAGACTTCCATCAGATTACTATAATTGGAGGGAAACAGTGGTAGTAAGAAGCAGAGGGTTGGCTGTGTAGGTAC
Source organism: Anomaloglossus baeobatrachus (assembly GCF_048569485.1). Classification (NCBI taxonomy): domain Eukaryota; kingdom Metazoa; phylum Chordata; class Amphibia; order Anura; family Aromobatidae; genus Anomaloglossus; species Anomaloglossus baeobatrachus. The sequence goes on along the minus strand of NC_134355.1, from coordinate 46,204,622 downwards.
TTGATCTCCACTGCGGAGCGGGGGCGCGTGTCAATCCACTGTGGGGCGGTGGTGTTTGGCAATGCACTGGTGGGGGCGCACGGCAATGCACTGGGGAGGGGGTAGGGCGCGCGGCAATGCACTGGGGAGGGGGTGGGGCGCGCGGCAATGCACTGGGGAGGGGGTGGGGCGCGCGGCAATGCACTGGGGAGGGGGTGGGGGCGCGCGGCAATGCACTGGGGAGGGGGTGGGGGCGCGCGGCATTGCACTGGGGAGGGGGTGGGGGCGCGCGGCAATGCACTGGGGAGGGGGTGGGGGCGCGCGGCAATGCACTGGGGAGGGGGTGGGGGCGCGCAGCAATGCACTGGGGAGGGGGTGGGGCGCGCGGCAATGCACTGGGGAGGGGGTGGGGCGCGCGGCAATGCACTGGGGAGGGGGTGGGGCGCGCGCGGCAATGCACTGGGGTGGGGCGCGCGGCAATGCACTGGGGAGGGGGTGGGGGTGCGCGGCCATGCACTGGGGAGGGGGTGGGGGCGCGCGGCAATGCACTGGGGAGGGGTGGGGGCGCGCGGCAATGCACTGGGGAGGGAGTGGGGCGCGCGGCCATGCACTGGGGAGGGGGTGGGGCGCGTGGCAATGCACTGGGTGGAGGGGGGCGTGGCAATGCACTGGATGGAGGGGGGCGTGGCAATGCACTGGATGGAGGGGGGCGTGGCAATGCACTGGATGGGGGCGGGTGGCAATGCACTTAGGAGAAGCAGTGCAATGCCAACACCATCTGCACTTCATAAGCATTGACAATCAATATTATCTATTTTCTAATCGCTTCTTTATATACAGTGTCCGCTGTTATCAGCTGCGGAGAGTTTCCCTGTATGATAGCGATGACTGCAATGAATATAGAGAAATCCTACCCTCAGTGTTAGAATTTTGGGTTAACACATTATACCCATCCAGAGGATGCACCATACATGCGGTCCCACCTTCCCCGACCCTCGTCCTGGGTGATTGGAAAGGAGACCGCACTCGCACGTCTGTGGATATGACACAAATGTCTAAGATGACAATATTTCTTTAGGTGACTGGTGTATAAGTGAAGAATAACTATACAGAATATTCCTGATTTTTGCTCCTTGTGTTTTTTGTTTAAGATCCTTTTAAAAAGCATATTGACCGAGAACTAGAAGAAGCCGACATTACCCAAATCACAAGCAACCCTAAAGCAACGTCATCTGTGAAGGTAAAGCACAACATCAGTACCAGACGTCACACAGCCACGGTTACGTATTGCTAGATACCCCATCCCTTCATACTGGGATAACATATTCTTAGCCCATCACATCTATGAAGGATCTGTCACCAGATTCCACAATACAAATCGCATATATCATTAAATGGATCTCTTCCCTGATGACACTGGTGTACTTACTTTGAAAATCCATGTAAGAATGGCTGTTGGATCCTCTCCCACCTTTCTGTGCTGATATTAAAGGGAACGGGTAATCAGAGAGTAACATACATTTAATAATAGATCATTTATGTAGATGTAGTGGTGATTTTTGTTTTTATTTTATTCTGAAATCTTTTTATTTTTGCCACTAATTTCACTGTTGGCCTCCCACTTTCTGAGCTGCGGAGCAGCCACATGGACACAGATAGCAACAGACTGGCTTTGATCGTATGGACTTGTATAGGAGAGTTCACTATACATGCTATAATCTGGGCAAAAGTCATTGTGTATTTAGAAGGGGGAGGAGGTGAGCTGTGATATCATATATTGTTAATGTTGGCTTATCTGTTATCTACTGTATATAGAGGTGGTATCACAGCTCATCTCCTCCCCCTGCACAATGACCGATAAAACCTCTATATACAGTAGATAAAACAGGATCAGCTATTCACAATAGGTGGTCACAGCTCACCTTCTCCTACTCTCTCCAGTACAATGACTGATATCACCTATTGTGAATGGTGGATTCTGTGTTATCTACTGTATATAGAGGTGTTCTTAGTCATTGTACAGGGGGAGGAGGTGAGCTGGGACATCACCTATTGTGAATGGTCGATCCTGTGTCATCTACTGTATATAGAGGTGTTATTAGTCATTGTCATAGCTCACCTCCTCCCCCTCCTGTACAATGACTAATAACGCCTCTATATACAGTAGATGACACAGGATCCAACATTCACAATAGGTGATGTCACAGCTCACCTCCTTCCCCTCCTGTATAATGACTGATAACACCCCTATATACAGTAGATGACACAGGATCCACCATTCACAATAGCAGATGTCATAGCTCACCTCCTCCCCCTCCTGTACATCTGCTATTGTGAATGGTGGGTCCTGTTAACTACTGTATATAGAGGTGTATAATAAAGGGTAAAAACAAAACTAGAAGAAATGTGTTAAAGTTGTTTGTTGTTTTTTTCAGTGGCCATCCCTTGGTCAGTTGGTCTTTTCGTCGTCCTTCAAAAAAGTCCATCTATTAAAATCGGAGAAAGAAACCGACCTGGCAAAGCTTTATCTCCACGAACCCTTGGCTTCCACATGGCCCATAGCAAACCGCTCGGTTGTCCCCGGCCAGAGAGAGCGGAACAAGTTCAGCCCCATACAGAGAGAACTCTTCACTGTCATGAACTCTTATAGAGACTTGTATTATCCATCCCGGATGGTGAACGCTCAGGGGGAAGAGATCAGACGCGTCTACTGTCTCCACGCGCTCAACCACGTGCTGAAAGCCAACTCTCAGGTGCTCAACAACAACTCTAAAAAGAAAGATCCGAAGATCGGACTCGATGATGAGGATGATCTCCGAGACCAGGGACTTACCAGACCCAAGGTAATTTTGTTTTGTTTTTTTCCTTTCTGCCTGAATTAGGTTCCCTATAAACAATGGAGTCTGTCAGGTGCAATATGCATCCACAACCACGAGCAGTTCCGGGTGTATATTGCTAATTTCTGACTAACTGTCCCTGTATACACTAGTATAGATAAAGAGATCTTTAGAAAAAGTATTTCTAAAGATCCTTTATGATATGCTAATGAGGGCAGGGACTAGTCACAAGGCTGTTAGTTCCTGCGCTCATTCCGCCCTCTTAGCATGTTAGCACGCCCACGGGGTTGTGCTAACATGCTATTCAATGCCCATTGCCATCAGCGGTGACGCACGTAACTGTGTCCGTTGTCACCACCTCAGACACCAGGTTTAGGTTCGGTGCACATGATCAGAAGTCACCGCACTTCCGGTCATGCACACTAGACCTCTTTGAAGCCGGGACATGCACACCCGGCTTCATAGTGCACATGACCGGAAGTGCCGGGACTTCTGATCATGCACACTGAGCCTAAACCTGGTGTCTGAAGGGATGACAACGGTCACAGGTATGCACATCACTGCCGATGACGCTGGGCAGTGGGCATTGAACAGCATGTTAGCACGCCTTTGTGAGCATTCTAACATGCTAAGAGGGCGGACTAGTCCCAGGGATAGAACGCCTAGTCCCTGCTCTCATTAGCATATCATAAAGGATCTTTATGAAGGGAATTTTGTTTACTTACCGTAAATTCCTTTTCTTCTAGCTCCTATTGGGAGACCCAGACAATCAGACAATTGGGTGTATAGCTACTGCCTCCGGAGGCCACACAAAGTATTACACTTTAAAAAGTGTAACCCCTCCCCTCTGCCTATACACCCTCCCGTGCATCACGGGCCCATCAGTTTTGGTGCCAAAGCAGGAAGGAGGAACTTATAAATTGGTCTAAGGTAAATTCAATCCGAAGGATGTTCGGAGAACTGAAACCATGAACCAACAGAACCCTTCAACATGAACAACATGTGTACACAAAAGAACAACCAGCCCGAAGGGAACAGGGGCGGGTGCTGGGTCTCCCAATAGGAGCTAGAAGAAAAGGAATTTACGGTAAGTAAACAAAATTCCCTTCTTCTTTGTCGCTCCATTGGGAGACCCAGACAATTGGGATGTCCAAAAGCAGTCCCTGGGTGGGTAAAAGAATACCTCGATAAAAACAGCCGAAAAAAAAACCAAAAAAAAAAACGGCCCTCTCTTACAGATGAGCAACCGCCTCCTGAAGGACTCGCCTACCTAGGCTGGCATCTGCCGCCGCATAGGCATGAACCTGATAGTGTTTCGTGAAAAGTGTGCAGACTCGCCCAGATAGTGCTGACACACCTGCTGAGCCGTAGCCTGGTGACGCAATGCACAGGATGCCCCTACGGCTCTGGTAGAATGGGCTTTCAGAACTAAAGGAATCGGAAGCCCCGAAGACGGTAGGCTTCAAGAATCCGTTCCTTGATCCACCGAGCCAAGGTTGACTTGGAAGCCTGCGACCCCTTACGCTGGCTAGCGACAAGGACAAGGAGCGCATCAGAACGGCGCAGGGGCGCCGTGTGCGAAAAGTAGAGCCGGAGTGCTCTCACGAGATCTAAGAAGTGCAAATCCTTTTCACACTGGTGAACTGGATGAGCCAAAAGAAGGTAAGGAGATATCCTGATTGAGAAGAAAAAGGGGGATACCACCTTAAGTAGTAATTCCGGGACCGGACGCAGGACCACCTCGTCCTGGCGTAACACCGGGAAGGGGGCTTTGCATGATAGCGCTGCTAGCTCCGACACTCTCCGAAGTGCTGCGCCTGCCACTAGGAAGACCACCTTCTGCGAAAGGCGTGATAGAGATAACTCCGAGGACGCTAAGAGCCAGGCCATAATGGCCACGCAGTGAGGTGGAAGGCCGCAGAATTCAGAAGGAAAATGGCCCTTGAGACAGCAAGTCTGGTCGGTCCGGGAGTGCCCACGGGCGACCCACCGTAAGGTGTCACAGATCCAGGTATCACGACCTCCTCGGCCAGTGTAGAGCAACGAGGATGGCGCGGCGGCAGTCGGACCCGATTTTGAATGACACTCTGGGCAGCAGTGCCAGAGGGGGAAATACATAAGGCAGTCGAAATTGCGACCAGTTCTGAACTGATGCGTCCGCCGCCAGCGCTCTGTGCTGGTGGTTGATGTACGCGACCGCCGTGGCGTCGTCCGACTGTATCCGGATCTGCCTGCCGTCCAGCCACCGCTGGAACGCCTTTAGGGCTAGCTACACTGCCCTTAATTCCAGAACATTGATCTGAAGGGAGGACTGTGAGGTAAATCCGGAGATATGACGATAAATCATGATATTCAAGTATGTCAGGAAGCCCTCTCCTGGTGTCACCCCCCCTTTCCTTCACACAACTGGTTTAGCAACAAATCCCATGGCCATCTCCTGTGATATGGAGATGAGGTGGTGTGGGAACAATGGACACAGGATGACTCCCTGCCGTCACCCTGTAACAAGAGTTGTATCTCATTAGCAAGGCTATGGAACTAGCAGACAGAACGACTCCAGTAAAAAATGGTTCATATCTCGCAAGCCATATTTCCGATAAATATGGCAACCATAAAAATGGTGTCTCCGCATGCGGACGATGCCGGCACACCCTTTTTATGGGAGCAGGACATTGGGAAATGCCCCAGGCGTGATATCAGCCAATGGGGAACTGGCAGACAGGTCATGAGTCCCCTCGTTCTGTAGCTAAATTCATAACTGTCACAATGAGAGCATTGGCGTCCGCCTACGACGCTCCCAGGCAAAGTTATGGCCCATATTCCATGTTGTGGATTGTCCATAACTCAAGCCAGGGGTGGAGCAGTGCTCCCTCTGAGGTCACTAAGGTAGGAGGGGACCTGGATTTGCCCAGGTTGATAACCCTACTTCGGCCATTTTCCAGGGTTCTTTTCGCTGGGGGCACGTGTAGGAAACATCTGTGGGAAGGATCCTAGAAACCTGGGTACAGCGCCCCCCTGTGGCCAGACGCAACAAGGTAACTGCTGGAACTGTGTATGCCTGTTTGTAACCCATGCTTTGATTGTAACTGTACTCTGACATATGTATATTCTGTAGATTCCCTATTGTATATATTGTAGTTCTAGTGTGCTTTAGGCTGATTAAATTATATAATTAATCTTGGGCTGTTCTGTTATCTCGATCTTGAATCCCACGTCTGTGTGTTCGGCTAATAGTTACCGTGAAGCGGTTGGTGGCAGCGAGTTTGTGCCAAGGATTATTGTGGGGAGGCCAGTGAGATTCGGGGAGATTTTATATATTCCGCCCGCGGAGGTCGGGGGAATATATACCCTACTCTCACCGGGGACCCTTCAATAATCGGCATAAGTAGTATAGCGGCCTCCTTGCTTATTGTCGGGCAATTCCATAATTGGCCTGACTATAAGAGGGGCGCTAGAGAGCGCATCACGTGCTCTCTGTCGGTCGGGAGGTATAAAGGAGGGGTGACCCCCACTTGTTACCCCCCGATTGTGACGTACTGGTAGCCAGCGCGGGGGATTTCTGAGTGACCCCCCCGGTGGTTTGTGACATATTGGTGGCATAGCGGTGGGATCGAGATAATAGTGTGTGTGAGTGTGAGACCCATACTCCCAGACACTAAAGACTGCCTGCAGCAGCTGTGGCTGCTGGGGTCTTCAGACTAGCTCAACACTAGAGTGTCAGAGTGCAGATACTGTAAGGTGTGTGGAGGCATCAGGTGTCAGTTCTGTGTCAGTGACCAAAAGTCTGCAAGAATGGCTGATGGCACCAGGAGCAGAGCTATGCAACTGGCCAATGCTAAGGCAGGAGCCGAAGAGAGGGAGGACGGTGCTGTGGACAGCAATGAGGAGGTTGCCCACGAGTCCTCCAGGAGCTCGACGCCAGAAAACCGTTCTGCCGAGGACATTGCGCAACCTGGCACTGCTGGACAAGATGAGGAGGAGCTCACCCAAGGTTCCTCAACGAGCCAGATGCCAGCCCTCCGCTCTGAAAGGGACAGTGAATCGCCTAGCTCTGCAGCGTGCCGCAGATCACCACGTGCCATTCCACCGAGCCTGGGAGGCTCGGATAGCCTTCTTCAAATGGCTATGGCCCTTCTCCAGGCTGGAGACCAGAAGGGCTACAAGGAACTCCTGGCAGAGCGCAGGGCAGAGCGGCAGGCAGCGCGTGACGCTGAGGCTGCGGAGCGGCACGCAGAGCGTGAGGCTGCGGAGCGAGAGCGGCAGGCAGCGCGTGAAGAGCGAGAGCGACAGGCAGACCGTGACTACCAGCTGCAGCTAGCTCAGCTCCGGCCCTCATCAGCCACATGTGACCTTCGAGACACCAAACTTCCAAAGGTCCGTGTTGAGGACTTCCCAGTGCTGGAGAAGGATGGAGACTTGGACTCTTTCTTGACTGCTTTTGAACGGACTTGCTTGCAGCACCATCTGGACAAGGACCAGTGGGCCAAATACCTGACCCCCCGTTTAAGGGGTAAGGCCCTGGATATCCTTGGGGACTTGCCTGCTGAGGCAGATCAGGGCTACGACACCATCAAGCGGGCCCTGATCCAACAGTACAACCTCACTCCAGAGTCCTACCGCAAGAAGTTCCGGAGCCTACAGAAGGGACCAAAGGACTCCTGGGCTGACCACCGGCGGGCACTTGCCCGAGCTGCCGACCACTGGACCCAAGGCCTGCAGCTTTCCACCGGACCGGAGATCCTGGACTTGTTCATCACGGAGCAACTCTTGTGGAACTGCCCTGAGGATCTCCGCCAGTTCATCCGAGACCAGAAGCCAAAGGGGTCCACGGCTACAGCTGCCCTTGCCGATGACTACACCAACAACCGGGCCCCTGAGGCCAGGAGAGCGGCCACCAGCAGCACCTGGAGAGGGGGTAAGATGAATTCTGCGACTGCCCCACCTGCCCCTAGACTGCAGGGGGTGTCCCCCTCAACTCCCCTCTCCAGGCCCGTGGCGGAACCAAGACGGTGCCACCAGTGCAACCTACCTGGACACTTCAAGGCCATGTGCCCTCAGCGTCCCAAGGCCCCGGCTCCGTCCCCGTCCCAAGGGCCGCCCAAGGTGTATTGTGTGGGTGGGGGTGGTGGTAGGTCCCTGGACAGCTTCCAACCTGTCACCGTCGGCCGGTCTGTGACCATAGGACTGCGAGACAGCGCCTCGGAGGTGACTCTGGTGCGGCCTGAGATGGTGTCCCCCCAAGACTTGATCCCTGGAAAAACCCTCGCTGTCTCCGGGATTGGAGGCACTGACCCGGCGCTGCCTGTTGCTGACATTTATGTGGACTGGGGCGCAGGGCGGGGGGTGAGGGAGGTGGGGGTAACTGATCGGATCCCTGCAAACGTGCTACTTGGGACAGATTTGGGGCAGATAACCTCCCAGTTTGGGCCCCCCCCAAGGGCTGAACCTTCAGCCAGTACTGACATGACTCCTGACAATGTTAATGTGTTATCTATGAATGATGTAAGGGAGGAGGGAGTGAACTCTGATATTTCTGCTTGCACAGACACCATAGACACACACGCAGCTGCAGCTGTGACAGGAGGGGAGGGGGTCAGAGAAAGGTGTGACAATGCCTCTACAAGTAACCAGCCTGTGAGCTGGGATCTGTTGCCCTCTGCAGGGATAAGCAGAGAGCAGGGTGCTGCAGGGGGAGGACCAGTGTGTGGGGTGGGGGCTACCACAGCAAATGTGGGGTCCCCAGAGATTTCACAGCGGGGTTCTGTTGCTGCAGGAGGGGAACAGGCAGGTGAGATTGGGGCCGGTCCAGGAGCGGAAGTGCTCCCAGGTAAGATCTCGGTGCATGGTTCCCCCACAACCGGGGTGTCAGGAAGCCAGGTAGGTCTGCCTGAACCGGCGACTTGGTCAGGAACGGAGGAGGAGCAGGCACGACCCACGGTCGCAGCGGCTGTGGCCGCTGTCACCCGCAGTGGGAGTGCTGGAAGCCAAGGGGCCTCCCGGAGGTCCGATAGCTCTTCCCCTTCTGACCAAGTGGCAGCCGAGTCAGGTGGAGGCCAGGACACAGGTCCCGGGGTACTGACTGAAGATGTGACAGTCTCGTCGATTCTGGCCACATCTAGTCAGGGGTTTCAGGCAGCGTTAGAAGCTGACGACAGCCTGAAAGCTCTTAAGGAGCAGGCGGCACAGCCTCCCTCGGACTCGGACCCGGAGCGAGTGGTCTGGGACCAAGGACGGCTGTACCGGGCCACGGTCCAGCAGGGTTCACCGGAGGCGTGGCCCAGGGACCGACAGTTGGTGGTACCCTATCCGTTCCGGACGGAGTTGTTGCGGATCGCACATGAGATTCCGATGGCCGGACACCTAGGGATCGCTAAGACCAAGGCCAGGTTAAACCAGCATTTCTACTGGCCAAAAATGGGGGCCGATGTGGCTGCCTACTGCCGTTCGGGTGAAACCTGTCAGAGAGTGGGGAAGGCGGGGCCACACCCCAAAGCCCCACTAGTATCTCTGCCAATCATCGATGAGCCTTTCAGGAGGGTGGCTGTGGATCTGGTCGGCCCGCTGGCCATCCCCAGCAGCTCCGGGAAACGCTTCATACTGACGGTAGTGGACTATGCCACCCGGTACCCAGAAGCAGTGGCCTTGTCGTCCATTCGGGCTGACAAGGTGGCCACCGCATTGCTGGAGATTTTCTCCCGAGTGGGTTTTCCCCAGGAAATGCTCACTGACCGGGGGACCCAATTCATGTCCCAGCTGATGGAGGCCCTCTGTAAGCAAGTCCAGGTGCGACATCTGGTGGCCAGCCCGTACCATCCACAGACTAATGGCCTGTGCGAGCGGTTTAATGGCACCTTAAAGCAGATGCTTAAGATGTTGGTCGACTCCCATGGGCGTGACTGGGAGCGGTATCTCCCACACCTGTTATTTGCTTACCGGGAGGTTCCACAGGCCTCAACAGGATTCTCACCGTTTGAGCTCCTGTACGGGCGACGTGTGCGGGGCCCCCTGGCTCTGGTGAAAGAGGCTTGGGAAGGGGATTTGGCCACCCCTGGAGTGTCGGTTATCGAGTATGTCATGCGCTTCCGGGACAAAATGCAGGCCTTGACGCAACTGGTACACGACAATATGGCTCAAGCCCAGGCCGATCAGAAGCGTTGGTACGACCAGAACGCTTGTGAGAGGACCTACCAAGTGGGTCAAAAGGTGTGGGTACTGGTCCCCGTACCACAGGACAAGCTTCAGGCAGCCTGGGAAGGCCCATACCTCGTGTACCAGCAGCTCAACCCTGTGACGTACCTGGTCACCCTGGACCCTGCCCGTGGAAGGCGGAAGCCCGTCCATGTGAACATGATGAAGGCACATCATGAGCGGGAGGCATGTGCGCTCCCCGTGTGCAACCTGCCCGAGGAGGGAGAAGCGGAAACCCTCTTGGATATGCTAGCCCAGGTTAGGGCAGGCGGATCCATTGAGGATGTGGAGGTTGGCCACCAGCTCTTGGAGGACCAACGGTCCCAGCTGTGGGCCACCCTCCTCCCCTTCCGGGGGTTGTTTACCAACCAGCCCGGAAGGACTGACTTGGCTGTCCATCACGTGGACACTGGGGATCATCCCCCGATCCGGCGTTCAGCATATCGGGTCTCCCTGGAGGTGCAGCAACACATGCGCCAGGAGATTGACGAGATGCTGAAGCTGGGGGTGATCCAGGCATCCAACAGCGCTTGGGCCTCGCCTGTAGTCCTCGTCCCTAAGAAGGACCGAACCACGCGGTTCTGCGTGGACTACAGGGGGCTCAATGCGGTCACGGTCGCCGATGCGTACCCAATGCCACGCATCGATGACCTGCTCGATCAGTTGGCCGGGGCTCAGTACCTGACCATCATGGATCTGAGCCGGGGATATTGGCAGATCCCCCTGACTCGCAAGGCCAGGGAACGCTCTGCCTTTATTACCCCATTTGGACTGTACGAGTCCACGGTGATGCCATTCGGGATGAGGAATGCCCCTGCCACTTTCCAGCGGATGGTCAACACCCTGCTCAAGGGACTTGAAGGGTACGCGGCCGCGTACCTGGATGACATTGCCGTCTTCAGTCCCACCTGGGAGGACCACCTAGAGCATCTAGCACAGGTGCTCAGGCGGATCCACCGGGCAGGTTTGACCATCAAGCCGGGAAAGTGTCAGCTGGCCATGAGCGAGGTCCAGTACCTCGGTCACCGGGTAGGTGGGAGAACACTGAAGCCCGAGCCTGAGAAAGTGGAAGCCATCGCATCCTGGCCCACCCCCAGGACCAAGAAGCAGGTGATGTCCTTCTTGGGGACCGCTGGGTACTATAGGAGGTTTGTTCCATGCTATAGTAGCCTGGCAAAGCCCTTGACGGACCTCACCAAGAAGAAGCTGCCCTCTGCAGTCGATTGGACAATGGACTGCGAGACAGCCTTCCGGGCCCTAAAGGACGCCCTGTCCAGCCCGCCCGTGCTACAGGCAGCCGACTTCACGCGGCCGTTTGTAGTACAGACCGACGCCAGTGACTTCGGCCTCGGTGCGGTGCTCAGCCAGGTGGACTCTGCGAGCCAAGAGCACCCAGTCTTGTACCTGAGCAGGAAGCTGTTACCAAGGGAAGTTGCCTATTCCACGATGGAGAAGGAGTGCCTGGCCATAGTGTGGGCCCTGCAGCGTCTGCAACCCTATCTATACGGGCGCCACTTCATCGTGGAGACGGACCACAATCCCCTCAGCTGGTTGCACACCGTCTCTGGGACGAATGGGCGATTGTTGCGATGGAGCCTTGCGCTCCAGCAATACAACTTCACCATTCGCCACAAAAGGGGCCGTGACCACGGTAACGCAGACGGGCTGTCCCGACAAGGAGAGGTCGCGGACGGGCGCACGGGGGAACACCGGAGTGTGCTGCCCCCTAGCGCCCTCAAAAGGGGGGAGGTGTGAGGTAAATCCGGAGATATGACGATAAATCATGATATTCAAGTATGTCAGGAAGCCCTCTCCTGGTGTCACCCCCCCCTTTCCTTCACACAACTGGTTTAGCAACAAATCCCATGGCCATCTCCTGTGATATGGAGATGAGGTGGTGTGGGAACAATGGACACAGGATGACTCCCTGCCGTCACCCTGTAACAAGAGTTGTATCTCATTAGCAAGGCTATGGAACTAGCAGACAGAACGACTCCAGTAAAAAATGGTTCATATCTCGCAAGCCATATTTCCGATAAATATGGCAACCATAAAAATGGTGTCTCCGCATGCGGACGATGCCGGCACACCCTTTTTATGGGAGCAGGACATTGGGAAATGCCCCAGGCGTGATATCAGCCAATGGGGAACTGGCAGACAGGTCATGAGTCCCCTCGTTCTGTAGCTAAATTCATAACTGTCACAATGAGAGCATTGGCGTCCGCCTACGACGCTCCCAGGCAAAGTTATGGCCCATATTCCATGTTGTGGATTGTCCATAACTCAAGCCAGGGGTGGAGCAGTGCTCCCTCTGAGGTCACTAAGGTAGGAGGGGACCTGGATTTGCCCAGGTTGATAACCCTACTTCGGCCATTTTCCAGGGTTCTTTTCGCTGGGGGCACGTGTAGGAAACATCTGTGGGAAGGATCCTAGAAACCTGGGTACAGCGCCCCCCTGTGGCCAGACGCAACAAGGTAACTGCTGGAACTGTGTATGCCTGTTTGTAACCCATGCTTTGATTGTAACTGTACTCTGACATATGTATATTCTGTAGATTCCCTATTGTATATATTGTAGTTCTAGTGTGCTTTAGGCTGATTAAATTATATAATTAATCTTGGGCTGTTCTGTTATCTCGATCTTGAATCCCACGTCTGTGTGTTCGGCTAATAGTTACCGTGAAGCAGTTGGTGGCAGCGAGTTTGTGCCAAGGATTATTGTGGGGAGGCCAGTGAGATTCGGGGAGATTTTATATATTCCGCCCGCGGAGGTCGGGGGAATATATACCCTACTCTCACCGGGGACCCTTCAATAATCGGCATAAGTAGTATAGCGGCCTCCTTGCTTATTGTCGGGCAATTCCATAATTGGCCTGACTATAAGAGGGGCGCTAGAGAGCGCATCACGTGCTCTGTCTGTCGGTCGGGAGGTATAAAGGAGGGGTGACCCCCACTTGTTACCCCCCGATTGTGACGTACTGGTAGCCAGCGCGGGGGATTTCTGAGTGACCCCCCCGGTGGAGGGAGGACTCTGTGGGAGTCCAGGTTCCCTGAGCCCTGTGGTGGAGGAAGACCGCTGTCCACCCCGACACTCTCGTCCACCCAGGATGGGAGCAGGAAGGATTTTTCATTCGACAAGAAGTGGGAAGAAGCAACCACTGAAGAGAGGTTTTTGGTTGCCAGAGAAAGAGAGACGTTCCTGTCTAGGGACGTCGACCTCCTGTCCCATTTGCGGAGAATGTGCCATTGGAGTGGACGCAGATGAATACTGCACAAAGGGAACTGCCTCCATTGCTGCCACCATCTTCCCTAGGAAGCGCGTGGGGCACTTCAAGGGGCGTGACTGGGCCCGAAGGAGAGAGTGCACCCCTGTCTGCAGCGAACGCTGTTTGTCCAGCGGAAGCTTCACTATCTCTGAGCGAGAATGAAACTCCATCAAGAGGTAAGTCAGTGATTGGGTCGGTGTCAATTTTTACTTTGGGAAATTGATGATCCACCCTAACCTCTGGAGAGTCTCCAGAGCAATGTTCGGACCGAGTTGACATGCCACCCGGGAGGGTGTCTTGACTTAGGAGATCGTCTAAGACAGGGATCACCGAGTGTCCCTGAGAGTGTAGGCCCGCCACCACTGATGCCATGACCTTGGTGAAGCCCCGTGGGGCTGTCGCCAGGCCGAAAGGCAGAGCCACGAGCTGAAAGTGTTCGTCCCGGATGGCGAAACACAAGACGCGTTGATGCTCTGGTGCAATCAGAACATGGAGATAAGCATCCCTGATGTCGATTGATGCTAGGAAGTCTCCTTGGGATCGAGACGATGACAGAGCGGAGAGATTTCATCCGAAAAAGTCTGGTTCTCACGTGTCTGTTGAGCAGAATGAGGCCCAGAACTGAACGGAATGATCCGTCCTTTTTTGGTACCCCGAACAAGTTGGAGTAAAGCCGCGACCACGTTCTTGAAGCGGAACGGGGATCACAACTCCATCTGCCGTCAGAGTTCACCGGCTGAAAAAAAATGCATCGGTTCGCTCGGGGGGCGGAGATGTTCTGAAGAAACGAGTCGGAGGACGAGAGCTGATCTCTATCCTGTAACCGTGAGACAGAATGTCTCTCACCCATCGGTTTTGGACATGTGCCCACCAGGCGTCGCAAAAGCGGGAGAGCCTGCCACCGACCGAGGACGCGGTCTTGGTGAGGCCGAAGTCATGAGGAAGCCGCCTTGGAGGCGGTTCCTCCGGCGGTCTTTGTAAGACGTGACTTAGACCGCCATGCAGAAGAGTTCCTCTGGCCCTCCTCTGACCTGTTGGACGTGGAGGAACGGAACTTGGCTGAGGACCGAAAGTACCGAAACCTCGATTGTATTTTTCGTTGCTGAGGTCTGGTTGGTTTGGACTGGGGCAAGGACGAGGCCTTTCCCTTGGACTGTTCCATAATTTCATCCAATTGCTCGTCAAACAAACGGTCGCCAGACAATGGCAAACCGGTTAAGAACTTCTTGGAAGCAGATTCTGCCTTCCATTCACGTAGCCACATGGCCCTGCGGGCTGCCACCGAATTGGCGGATGCTACCGCTGTACGGCTCGCAGAGTCCAGGAACGGCCTTCATGGCGAAGGACGAAAAAACCTACGCTTGAGAAGCCAAGGACACAACCTGCGGGGCAGAGGTACGTGCAACCGCATTAATCTCAGCCAGAGAAGCTGAGATAGCTTGGAGTGCCCTCACGGCTGCGAAGGCCGGAGCAAAAGATGCGCCTATGGCTTCATAGATGGATTTCATCATAAGCTTTATTTGCCTGTCAGTGGCATCCATGAGAGATGAACCATCTGCCACTAATACTACGGATCTAGCCGCCAGCCTGGAGACTGGAGGATCCACCTTGTGACACTGAGCCCAACCCTTAACTACGTCAGGGGGGAAAGGGTAACGTGTGTCATTAAGGCGCTTAGTAAAGCGCTTGTCCGGAAAGTTCTGTGCTTCTGGACAGCCTCCCTGGAGTTAGAGTGATCGAAAAACGCACTCCGTGTACATTTGGGAAACCTAAACTGGTGTTTCTCCCGCTGTGAAGCCGACTCCTTCATAGGAGAAGATGGGGAAGAGAGGTTTAGCACCTGGTTGATGGACGCTATAAGGTCATTTACTATGGCGTCCCCTTCAGGTGTATCCAGATTGAGAGCAACGTCAGGGTCAGAGCCCTGAGCTGCGACCTCCGCTTTATTCTCCCGAGAGTCCTCAAGCTGAGACCCCGAACAGCGTGATGAAGTCGTGGAAGGTTCCCAGCGAGCCCGGTTAGCCTGTCTGCGGCCGCGGTCCGTGTCGGAGTTCTCACCGTGGGATCTGGGTGTTACCCCAGGAGCCCCTTGTTGTACCGACCCAGAGGGGCCTGGGAGCGATGAACTCACAGCGCCCTGGCCCTGTGTTACCGGTTTGGACTGCAAAGCTTCCAGTATCTTAGCAGCCCCTCTGTTCATAGACTGGGCCATGGGATGTGAAAGCGACTCAGAGAGTTGCTCAGTCAAACGTGCAAACTCTGTCCCTGCCATCTGTGCAGTGGAAACCAGTGGTACCACCTGAGCCAAGGGTCCCACCAGTGCCGGAGGCTCCGGCTGAGTGAGTGCCCCAGGGGCCAAGCATTTGTACACAATGATAGGTGGAACCTGCCGGCAATATAGCCGCACAAGAGGTACAGGTTGGAAAGAAAACCTGTGCCTTGGCACCCTTACTGTTTGCGGACGACCTGCTGTTGTCACCTCTTAGTAATCAGCGAGGGTATATAGCCAAAAGCAAATAGTGCTGCCGAACAGTGAAATCATATACCATATAAATATATATATATATATATATATATATATATATATATATATATATATATATATATATATATATATATATATATATATATATATATATATATATATATATATATATATATATATATATATATATATATATATATATACACTTCGGCACCCAAGGGGGGCCAGCACCCGATTGGGAAACTGGTGCCCCACAGTGCACAGTGAGGGGGGAGGAGGATACCAAGTATGCTCCAGCCCTCACTGCCGACGTCCAGTCGGCCGTCCCGTCGTTACCCCTGACTGGCAGGCCCGGGAACGGGAGAATATGGTACTAGGCCGCAAGAGCCGGGGACTAAAGTTAAAAACGCGGCCGGCAAACAGGCGCGGTCGGCGCGGTAGTCCCGGTCTCACAAACCACACAGCAACAGCTGCGGCGTTTGTAACCCAGGTGCTGCATGCAGCGTCCCCAAAGGGGACACAGAGTACCTTATGGATGCAGGGCTCTGTCCCTGATGATGTCCAGTCTCCTGTCCGTCAGAATCCCCCAGGGGCTGCGGATGGAGCCCGGTCCCAGTGCATGGCGACCGGTTAGGAACCCCCTCTCCCAGAGCTGCAGAGTACATTCTGAGATCCTCCACCGGCAGAATCATACTGAGACCCATATAACAATGGCTGCCGGCGTTCCGAGGGGAGGAGGGAGCCGAGGGCGGAACCACAAAAGTGCGGGAATCTGTGCCCCATAGTGATCAGTGAGGGGAGAGGAGGACAGCGAAGTGTGCTCCAGCCCTCACTATCGGCGTCATACCGACCGTCCCGCCCTTCCCCCTGACTGGCAGGCCCAGGGGCGGGAGTTTAATACACTAGGCCGCAAAAGCCGGGGACTAAAGTAAAAACCGCGGCCGGCAAACAGGCACGGTCGGCGCGGTAGTCCCGGTCAAAAAAAAAACCACACCGCAGTCGCTGCAGCGTCTGAGGCCAAGGTGCTTCATGCACCGTCCCAAAGGGGACACAGAGTACCTGGAGATGCAGGGCCATGTCCCTGACGATACTCAGTCTCCTGTCCAGCAGATTCCCCCAGGGGCTGCGGAGGGAGCCCGATTCCAGTGGCTGGATGACCGGTTAGGATCCCACTTCACCCAGAGCCCCTAAGGGATGGGGAAGGAAAACGGCATGTGGCTCCAGCCTGTGTACCCGCAAAGGGTACCTCAACCTTAACAACACCGCCGACTCAGTGGGGTGAGAAGGGAGCATGCCGGGGGCCCTGTTAGGGGCCCTCTTTTCTTCCATCCGATATAATCAGCAGCTGCTGCTGACTAAAATGTGGAGCATTGTGTGAGTGTCAGCCTCCTTCAACACAAAGCATAAAACTGATGGGCCCGTGATGCACGGGAGGGTGTATAGGCAGAGGGGAGGGGTTACACTTTTTAAAGTGTAATACTTTGTGTGGCCTCCGGAGGCAGTAGCTATACACCCAATTGTCTGATTGTCTGGGTCTCCCAATGGAGCGACAAAGAAAAATACTTTTCTTTGTCGCTCCATTGGGAGACCCAGACAATTGGGGTGTATAGCTTCTGCCTCCGGAGGCCACACAAAGTATTACACTTTAAAAAGTGTAACCCCTCCCCTCTGCTATACACCCTCCCGTGCATCACGGGCTCATCAGTTTTTATGCTTTGTGTTGAAGGAGGCTGACACTCACACAATGCTCCACATTTTAGTCAGCAGCAGCTGCTGATTATATCGGATGGAAGAAAAGAGGGCCCTAACAGGGCCCCCGGCATGCTCCCTTCTCACCCCACTAAGTCGGCGGTGTTGTTAAGGTTGAGGTACCCATTGCGGGTACACAGGCCGGAGCCACATGCCGTTTTCCTTCCCCATCCCTTAGGGGCTCTGGGGAAGTGGGATCCTATCCGGTCATCCAGGCACTGGGACCGGCCTCCCTCCGCAGCCCCTGTGGGATTCTGCCGGACAGGAGACGGAGTATCTCAGGGACAGGGCCCTGCATCTACAGGTACTCTGTGTCCCCTTGGGGACGGTGCATAGAGCACCTTGACCTCAGACGCTGCAGCGACTGCGGTGATTGGTATGACGCCGGGACTACCGCGCCGACCGCGCCTGCTTGCCGGCTGCGGTTTTAACTTTAGTCCCCGGCTTTTGCGGCCTAGTGCCTTACACTCCCGCCCCCGGCCCTGCCAGTCAGGGGAAAGAGCGGGACGGTCGGTCTAACGCCGACAGTGAGAGCTGGAGCACACTTGGCTGTCCTCCTCCCCCCTCACTAAGCACTCTACGGCACAGATCCCCGCACAGGTACTCGGTGTCCCCTTGGGGACGGTGCATGGAGCACCTTGGCTCAGATTTGGCAGCGACTGCGGGGTTGGTACGGGACTACCGCGCCGACCGCGCCTGCCTGCCGGCCGCGGTGTTTAACTTTAGCCCCCGACTTTTGCGGCCTAGTGCCTTAGACTCCCGCCCCCAGACCTGCCAGTCAGGGGGAAGGGCGGGACGGTCGGGCTGACGCTGACAGTGAGGGCCGGAGCACACTGGGCTGTCCTCCGCCCCCCTCACTAATCACTCTACGACACTGATCCCCGCAAGGTACTCAGTGTCCCCTTGGGGACGGTGCAGGGAGCACCTTAGCCTCAGACTTGGCAGCGCCTGCGGGGTTAGTACAGACTACCGCGCCGGCCGCGCCTGCTTGCCGGCCGCGGTTTTAACTCTAGCCCCCGGCTTTTGCGGCCTAGCGCCTTAAACTCCCGCCCCCGGCCCTGCCAGTCAGGGGGAAGGGCGGGACGGTCAGTCTGAGGCCGACAGTGAGGGCTGGAGCACACTCGGCTGTCCTCCGCCCCCCTCACGTTTCACTCGGGGCACCAGATTCCCGCACTTTTGGGGTTACGCCCACGGCTCCCCCCTCCACTGTAAACGCCGACAGCCATGTTTTTAAGCAGCACACACTGCTTGAGCGGTCGGTACGCCAGGGGGCTTCTTCTCGGTGCTGGGCCCCCTAGAGTGCTGAACTGTATATATAGATATATAATGTTTGTATGCATTTTCACAGTTCGACTGTACATATGTATCCCTCAGTGATCACTGTGAACATTGCTCGGGCCATGTGGCACTCGCTCAGCCGGAGCCGGGGGCACTGGTTGAGCTCCGCCGGCGTCCCCTGTCCAGGCGGCAGGGACAGAGTTGCAGCTTTTGCTGAGAAACTCTGAGTCATTTTCACTATCCATGACTCAGGCTATGGACAAATGGTCTGCTAAGATACTTGGAGCTTGCAGTCCAGACCGGCCCCTTACACAGGCCCCGGGCACTGCGGGATCGCCCCCAGGCCTCTCTCGGTCTGCGACGAAGCGTGCTCCTGGGGTGGCCTCTAGTTATTACGTGGTGGACTCCAGCATGAACCGCAGTCCCAGACCGGCTAAGCGGCCTTGCTTAGAATCTTCCCCGACTTCATCAAGGGTCTCAGCTTGAGGACTCTATAGAGGACGAGGCAGAGGTCGCAACCCAGGACTCTGTCCGGACGTGGCTCTCAAGGCTTCAGAGATGCTGTCCAGAAGCACAGGGCTTTCCCAGACAAGCGTTTTTACTAAACGCCTTATAACACACGTTGTCCCTTCCCCTCTGACGTTGTTAAGGGTTGGGCTCAGTGTCCCAAGGTGCCCCTCCAGTCTCTTGACTGGCGGCTAGATCAGTAGTAGCAGTGGCTGACGGTTCAACGCTCAAGAATGCCACGGACAGGCAGAGCTCCTAATGAGATCCATCTATGAAGCCATAGGCGCGTCCGTTGCCCCAGCCTTTGCAGCAGTGTGGGCACTCCAGGCTATCTCAGCTGCTCGGTCTGAGATTAATGCGGTCATACTCTGCTCCGCAATTAGCGTCTTTGACGTCTCAGGCGTCGGTATTTTCATCCTCCGCCGTGCATGCTGTCCTGGACTCGGCTAGCCGTACAGCGGTAGCATCCGCCACTCCGGTGGCAGTCCGCAGGGCCATGTGGCTACGCGAATGGAAGGCAGATTCTGCTTCCAGAAGCTCTTGGAGACCTCAGCACCCTCAGCTAGGTCCCAATCCTCATCGTCCAACAGGCCACAGAAGAGCCAGAGAACCTCTTCTGCAGGGCGGTCCAGGTCAGGGGAGCGGTCCCCACATATCCAAGACCGATGGATGAGACATTCTGTCTTACGGTTACAGGATAGAGCTCAGTTCTCGTCCTCTGACTCGTTTCTTCAGAGCATCTCCGCCCCCCGAGCGAGCCGATGCACGTTTTCAGGCGGTGAACACTCCGACGGCAGGAGGAGTTGCGATCCCCATTCCCCTTCAAGAACGTAGTCACGGTTTTTACTCCAGCTTGTTCGTGGTACCAAGATAGGACGGATCACTCCGCCCCGTTCTGGACTTCACACTGCTCAACAGACAGAGAACCTGACGGTTCCGGATGGAATCTCTCCGCTTTGTCATCGCCTCGATGGCCCAAGGAGACTTCCTAGCATCAATCGACATCAGGGATGCTTATCTCCATGTGCCGATTGCACCAGAGCATCAACGCTTCCTGCGTTTCGCCATCAGGTCGAGTCTTCACCAAAGTCATGGCAACAGTGGTGCCGGCCCTACACTCTCATGCCTCGTGTTGGAGTTTCATACTCTCTCAGCAATAGTGAAGCTTCCGCTGCATAAACAGCGCTCAATACAGACAGGGGTGCACTCTCTCCTTCGGACCCAGTCACACCCCTTAAGGCGCCTCACACACTTCCTAAGGAAGATGGTGGCAGCAATGGAGGCAGTTCCCTTGCGCAGATTCGTCTGCGTCCGCTTCTATCGGACACCGCAAATGGGACAGATCGACGTCCCTAAACAAGAACGCCTCTTTTTCCCTTGCAAATCTTTTCGGCCCCAGCCGGGGCTGTGGTCACGACGGACGCGAGTCTGTCAGGGTGGGGAGCGGTCTTCCTCCGCCACAGGACACAGGGAACCTGGACTCCGACAGAGTCTTCCCTTCAGATCAATGTTCTGGAGATAAGGGCAGTGTCTCTAGCCCTAAAGGCGTTCCAGCGGTGGCTGGAAGGCAGGCAGATCCGAAGTCAGTCGGACAATGCCACGGCGGTTGCGTACATCAACCACCAGGGCGGCACACGCAGTCGTCGAGCCTTCCGAGAAGTTCGGCGGACTCTGCTGTGGGCGGAAGCCACAGCCTCCGCCACCTCCGCAGTTCACATCCCGGGCGTAGAAAACTGAGAAGCAGATTTCTCAGTCGCCAGGGCATGGAAGCAGGGGAATGGTCTCCTCACCCGGACGTGTTTCTAGAGATCTGTTGCCGCTGGGGAACACCGGACGTCGATCTAATGGCGTCTCGGCACAACAACAAAGTCCCGGCATTCATGGCTCGGTCCAAGGATCACAGAGCTCGGGCGGCAGACACGTTAGTTCAGGACTGGTCGCAGTTTCGACTTATGTATTTCCTCCTCTGGCTCTACTGCCCAGAGGGTTACGCAAGATCAGGTCAGACTGCCGCCGCACCATCCTCGTCGCTCCAGACTGGCCGAGGAGATCGTGGTACCCGGATCTGTGGCACCTCACGGTGGGTCAACCGTAGGCACTCCCAGACCGACCAGACTTGCTGTCTCAAGGGCCTTTTTTCCATCTGAATACTGCGGCCCTCATCCTGATGGTGTGGCCATTGAGCCCTGGCCCCTAGCGTCATCAGGGTTATCTCAAGGAAACAACGTCCGCCGAGATTTAGCCCAGGACTTGGAGGATCTTCTTATCCTGGTGCTCTGATCAGGGTTTTCCTCCCTGGCCGTTTGCCTTTTCCACTTTTCCCTTCTTTCTTTCACTTCTTCAATCCGGAATGGACAAGGGCTTGTCTCGGCTCTCTCAAGGGACAAGTATCGGCGCTTCCGTGTTTTTTCAAAAGCGTCTAGCCAGGCTTCCGCAGGTCCGCACGTTCCTGCAGGGGGGTTGACCACATAGTCCCATATTACGAGCGCCCGTTCGCACCCTGGGATCTTAACAGGGTGCTGACGACTCTTCAGAAGCCATTTTCTTTGTCGCTCCTAATTGGGAGACCCAGACAATTGGGTGTATAGCTACTGCCTCCGGAGGCCACACAAAGCATTACACTTAAAAGTGTAAGGCCCCTCCCCTTCTGCCTATACACCCCCCGTGGGATCACGGGTTCCTCAGTTTTCAAGCTTTGTGCGAAGGAGGCTGACATCCACGCATAGCTCCACTGTTTAGTCAGCAGCAGCTGCTGACTATGTCGGATGGAAGAAAAGAGGGCCCATACTAGGGCCCCCAGCATGCTCCCTTCTCACCCCACTCTTTGTCGGCGGTGTTTAAGGTTGAGGTACCCATTGCGGGTACGGAGGCTGGAGCCCACATGCTGCATCCTTCCCCATCCCCCTTAGGGCTCTGGGTGAAGTGGGATTTTACCGGTCTCCAGGCACTGAGACCGTGCTCCATCCACAGCCCCTGGGATCTGCTGGACATGGAGCTGAGTATCGTCAGGGACATGGCCCTGCTACATTAAGGTACTCTGTGTCCCCGAGCAAATCGCGCACACACACACCAGCATTGCTGGGTGTGTTAGTGCGGCCGGGACAATAGCGCTGTGCGCGTGTGCCACGCTATCTTCAGCTAGCTGAAGGAGTTAATGGTTTGGAAACGGTCGCGCCGGCCGCTGCTGTCAGTTTTAACTGCGGCGCGGCTGGGACTTGTGGTTCGCCGGGGACTTCCGCGCTCGCCGTGCATATTTGACGGCCGCGCTTACTACTACAGTCCCCGGCTTTTTCCGGCCTAGTTCGTTTCGTTCCCGCCCCCAGGCCTGCCAGTCAGAGTGGGGGCGGGACGCTGTGCAGAACGTCAGCGCCGAGGGCTGGAGTTTACTTTACATACTCCAGCCCTCACACTGAACACAGTGAGACGCTGGTTTCCCGCTCTTCGTCTGAGGCACGCCCACGGTCCGCCCCTCTTCACTGAACGCCGGCAGCCATTCCTGACGTGCTGTTTGAGCTGGAGAAGGGGAGACAAGTTATGGGAGACCCAGGCACGGGATTCTAGCGACCACACACCCGCTTTCAGCGGGCGGTAAGCGACACCTCTGGTGCCTACCCCACTTGTGCTGCAGTGTTCATTTGTATTTTTATGCTATACATTGCACTGTACTGGCGCTGGTAATTCTTCACTATATACCCTCTTGGATTGCTCTGAGACAACAGCATGTCGTCCGCAAAACCAAGGGTGCCTAGGCACAGGCTTTCTATGCTGCCTGTACCGCATGTGGGGCTACTCTACCGGCAGGTTCCACTGACCCCCCATTGTGTGCAGTGCTCGGCCCCTGTGGCACTTGTTCGGCCGGGGCCTCTGCTAGAGGTGACCCAGGGAGAACCACCTGTGAATACTGTCCAGGTGACGGGGACAGAGTTTGCAGCTTTGCTGATAGATTATCCGTGACTATGACTAAAATCCTAGAAACTTTGCAGTCTAGACCAGTAACGCAGACCATGGGCACGGTTGAATCACTGTCCCCTGGTCCCCCTCATTTGGAACAGCTCCGGGCTCCGGAGGTGTCCCATGCATTCCAGGGTGACGGCTCTGACACGGACGACAGTCCCAGACAGCCTAAGAGAGCTCGCTATGAGCGGCCCCCTACATCATATCACTGGTCAGGCTCTCAGCAGGAGGATTCTCTGTGTGATGAGCCGGAAATAGCTGATCAGGATTCTGATCCCGAGATACTCCTGATGGTGACGCCATAGTGAACAATCTTATCGCGTCCATCAATAAAATGTTGGATATTTCTCCCCCAGCTCCTCAAGTGGAGGAGTCAGCTTCACAGGAGAAATTCCATTTCAGATTTCCCAAGCGGAAATTAAGTATTTTTCTGGACCATTCTGTCTTTAGAGAGTCAGTCCAGAAACACCACGCTTATCCAGATAAGCGTTTCTCCAAACGGCTTAAGGATACACGTTATCCCTTTCCTCCTGATGTTGTCAAGAGCTGGACCCAGTGTCCCAAGGTGGATCCCCCTATCTCCAGGCTTGCGGCTAGATCCATAGTTGCAGTGGAGGATGGGGCTGCACTTAAAGATGCCACTGACAGACAGATGGAGCTCTGGTTGAAATCCATCTATGAGGCTATCGGCGCGTCGTTTGCTCCTGCATTCGCAGCCGTATGGGCACTCCAAGCTATTTCAGCTGGTCTTGCACAGATTGACACGGTCACACGTACATCTGTTCCGCAGGTGGCATCCTTAACCTCTCAAATGTCTGCATTTGCGTCTTACGCGATTAATGCTGTCCTGGACTCTACGAGCCGTACGGCAGTGGCATCTGCTAACTCCGTGGTTTTACGCAGAGCCTTGTGGTTAAGGGAATGGAAAGCAGATTCTGCTTCCAAAAAAAAAATAAATGTTTAACCAGTTTGCCATTTTCTGGTGACCGGCTGTTTGGTGAGCGCTTGGATGAAATCATAAAACAGTCCAAGGGTAAGGATTCATCCTTACCTCAGCCCAGACAAGACAAACCCCAACAGAGGATGGGACAGTCGGGGTTTCGGTCCTTTCGAGGTTCGGGCAGGTCCCAATTATCCTCGTCCAAAAGGACTCAAAAGGATCAGAGGAGTTCAGATTCTTGGCGGGCTCAGTCACGCCCAAAAAAGACAGCCGGAAGACCCGCTACCAAGGCGGCTTCCTCATGACTTCCGGTCTCCTCGGTCGGTGGCAGGCTCTCCCGCTTTGGCGACATTTGGCTGCCACAGGTCCAAGACCGTTGGGTGAGAGACATTCTGTCTCACGGGTACAGGATAGAGTTCAGTTCTCGTCCTCCACCTCGATTCTTCAGAACGTCTCCGCCTCCCGACCGAGCCGATGCTCTCCTGCAGGCGGTGGGCACTCTAAAGGCGGAAGGAGTGGTGATCCCTGTTCCTCTTCAAGAGCAAGGTCACGGTTTTTACTCCAATTTGTTTGTGGTACCAAAAAAGGACGGGTCTTTCCGTCCCGTTCGGGACCTAATGCTTCTCAACAACCACGTGGGAACCAGACGGTTCCGGATGGAATCCCTCCGATCCGTCATCGCCGCAATGTCTCAAGGAGATTTCCTAGCATCGATAGACAGCAAGGATGCTTATCTCCACGTACCGATTGCTCCAGAGCATCAGCGTTTTCTACGCTTCGTTATAGGAGACGAACACCTTCAGTTCGTAGCCCTGCCTTTTGGTCTGGCGACAGCCCCACGGGTCTTCACCAAAGTCATGGCAGCTGTAGTTGCAGTCCTACACTCTCAGGGACACTCCGTGATCCCTTACTTAGACGATCTGCTGGTCGAGGCGCCTTCTCAAGAGGCATGCCAACACAGCCTGAACGTGGCGCTGGAGACCCTCCAGGGTTTCGGGGGGATCATCAACCTTTCCAAGTCGAATCTAACCCCGACCCAGTCGATAACATATCTTGGCATAGGGTTTCATACTCTCTCAGCGGTAGTGAAGCTTCCGCTTGTCAAATAGCGTTCATTGCAGACAGGGGTGCAATCTCTCCTTTACGGTCAGTCACACCCCTTGAGACGCCTCATGCACTTCCTAGGGAAGATGGTGACAGCAATAGGGGCACTCCCTTTCGCGCAGTTTCATCTGCGTCCACTACAATGGGACATTCTCCGCCAATGGGACGGGAGGTCGAGGTCCCTCGACAGCAACGTCTCTCTCTCTCTCAGGCGGCCAAGGATTCTCTTCGATGGTGGCTGCTTCCCACCTCATTGTCGAAAGGGAAATCCTTCCTACCCCCCTCCTGGGCGGTAGTGACGACAGATGCGAATCTGTCAGGGTGGGGAGCAGTCTTTCTCCACCACAGGGCTCAAGGTATGTGGACTCAGCAAGAGTCCACTCTTCAGATCAACGTTCTGGAGATCAGAGCACTGTATCTTGCTCTACAAGCCTTCCAGCAGTGGCTGGAAGGCAAGCAGATCCGTATTCAGTCGAACAACTCCACAGCGGTGGCATACATCAACCACCAAGGAGGAATTCGCAGTCGGCAAGCCTTCCAGGAAGTCCGGCGGATTCTGACGTGGTGGAAGACACGGCTTCCACCATATCCGCAGTTCACATCCCAGGCGTGGATAACTGGGAAGCAGACTTCCTCAGTCGCCAGGGTATGGACGCAGGGGAATGGTCTCTTCACCCGGACGTGTTTCAAGAGATCTGTCGCCGCTGGGGGATGCCGGACGTCCACCTAATGGCGTCTCGGCACAACAACAAGGTCCCAGTTTTCATGGCATGGTCTCACGATCACCGAGCTCTGGCGGCAGACGCCTTAGTTCAAGATTGGTCGCAGTTCCGGCTTCCTTATGTGTTTCCACCT
This sequence comes from Anomaloglossus baeobatrachus, assembly GCF_048569485.1. Classification (NCBI taxonomy): domain Eukaryota; kingdom Metazoa; phylum Chordata; class Amphibia; order Anura; family Aromobatidae; genus Anomaloglossus; species Anomaloglossus baeobatrachus. Next base: position 46,178,481 of record NC_134355.1, on the reverse strand, counting down.
CTGGCTCTGTTGCCCAGAGTGCTGCGCAAGATCAGGTCCGACTGCCGCCGCGCCATCCTCGTCGCACCAGACTGGCCAAGGAGGTCGTGGTACCCGGATCTGTGGCACCTCGCGGTAGGCCAACCGTGGGCACTACCAGACCGACCAGACTTGCTGTCTCAAGGGCCATTTTTCCATCAGAATTCTGCGGCCCTGAACCTGACTGTGTGGCCATTGAGTCCTGGATCCTAGCGGGTTCAGGATTGTCTCAAGAGGTCATTGCCACCATGAGACAGGCCAGAAAACCTACCTCCACCAAGATATACCACAGGACGTGGAAAATATTCTTGTCTTGGTGCTCTGCTCAGGGAGTCTCTCCCTGGCCATTTAGTTTGCCTACTTTTCTTTCCTTCCTGCAATCCGGGTTGGAAAAAGGTTTGTCGCTCAGCTCCCTCAAGGGGCAAGTCTCAGCGCTATCTGTATTTTTTCAGAAGCGCCTAGCACGACTTCCTCAGGGACGCACGTTCCTGCAAGGGGTCTGTCATATCGTCCCTCCTTACAAGCGGCCGTTAGAGCCCTGGGATCGGAACAGGGTTCTAATTGTTCTTCAGAAGCCGCCTTTCGAGCCTATGAGGGATGTTTCCCTTTCTCGCCTTTCACAGAAAGTGGCCTTTCTAGTAGCGGTCACGTCTCTCCGGAGAGTGTCCGAGCTAGCAGCGCTGTCATGCAAATCTCCCTTCCTGGTGATTCACCAGGATAAGGTGGTCTTGCGACCTATTCCGGAGTTTCTCCCTAAGGTGGTATCCCCGTTTCATCTTAATCAGGATATCTCCTTGCCTTCCTTGTGCCCTCATCCAGTTCATCAATGTGAAAAGGATTTGCATTGTTGGATCTCGTGAGAGCGCTCAGGATCTACATTTCCCGCACGGCGCCCCTGCACCGCTCGGATGCACTCTTTGTCCTTGTCGCTGGTCAGCGCAAAGGGTCGCAAGCTTCCAAATCCACCCTAGCTCGGTGGATCAAGGAACCAATTCTTGAAGCCTACCGTTCTGCTCGGCTTCCGGTTCCCTCAGGGCTGAAGGCCCAGTCTACCAGAGCCGTGGGTGCGTCCTAGGCATTACGACACCAGGCTACGGCTCAGCAGGTGTGCCAGGCGACTACCTGGTCGAGTCTGCACACTTTTACCAAACACTATCAAGTGCATACCTACGCTTCGGCGGACGCCAGCCTAGGTAGACAAGTCCTTCAGGCGGCGACGGCCCACCTGTAGGGTAGGGCTGTTTTTACGGTCCTATCACGAGGGGTTATTATACCCACCCAGGGACTGCTTTTGGACGTCCCAATTGTCTGGGTCTCCCAATGGAGCGACAAAGAAGAAGGGAATTTTGTTTACTTACCGTAAATTCCTTTTCTTCTAGCTCCAATTGGGAGACCCAGCACCCGCCCTGTTTGCTTAGGGATTTTGGTTGGTTCGGGTACACATGTTGTTCATGTTGACTGGTTTCGGTTCTCCGATGTTCCTTCGGATTGAATTTGTTCTTAAACCGGTTATTGGCTTTCCTCCTTCTTGCTTTGGCACTAAAACTGAGGAACCCGTGATCCCACAGGGGGTGTATAGGCAGAAGGGGAGGGGCCTTACACTTTTAAGTGTAATGCTTTGTGTGGCCTCCGGAGGCAGTAGCTATACACCCAATTGTCTGGGTCTCCCAATTGGAGCTAGAAGAAAAGGAATTTACGGTAAGTAAACAAAATTCCCTTCTTTCGAGCCGATGCGGGAGGTCTCTCTATCTCGCCCTTCGCAGAAGGTGGCCTTCCTAGTGGCAGTCTCATCACTCAGGAGAGTGTCTGAGCTAGCAGCGCTATCATGCAGAGCCCCCTTCCTGGTGTTTCACCAGGATAAGGGGTTCTGCGTCCGGTCCCGGACTTTCTCCCTAAGGTATCCCCGTTTCATCTCAAGCAGGATATCTTCTTACCCTTGGGCCCTCATCCAGTTCACCAATGTGAAAAGGATTTGCATTTATTAGATCTGGTGAGAGCACTCCGGCTCTACATTTCTCGCACGGCGCCCCGGCGCCGGTCGGATGCGCTCTTGTCCTCGTCGCGGGCCAGAGTAAGGGATTTCAGGTTTTCAAGTCAACCTTGGCTCCGTGGATCAAGGAACCGATTCTTGAAGCCTACCGTTCTTGTGGGCTTCCAAATTCCTGCAGGGCTGTAAGCCCATTCTACCAGAGCCGTAGATGCTTCCTGGGCATTGCGACGCCAGGCTACGGCTCAGCAGGTGTGTCAGGCGGCTACCTGGTCGAGTCTGCACACTTTCACGAAACACTATCAGGTACATGCCTCTGCTTCGGCAGATGCCATCCTAGGTAGGCGACTCCTTCAGGCGGCAGTTGCCCACCTATAAGAGGGGGCCGTTTTCGGCTCTTTTTATCGAGGTATTCTTTTACCCACCCAGGGATTGCTTTTGGACATCCCAATTGTCTGGGTCTCCCAATGGAGCGACAAAGAAGAAGGGAATTTTGTTTACTTACCGTAAATTCCTTTTCTTCTAGCTCCTATTGGGAGACCCAGCACCCGCCCCTGTTCCCTTCGGGCTGTTGTTCTTTGTGTACACATGTTGTTCATGTTGAATTGTTCTTTTGGTTCATGGTTTCAGTTCTCCGAACATCCTTCGGATTGAATTTACCTTAGACCAATTTATAAGTTTCCTCCTTCCTGCTTTGGCACCAAAACTGATGAGCCCGTGATGCACGGGAGGGTGTATAGCAGAGGGGAGGGGTTACACTTTTTAAAGTGTAATACTTTGTGTGGCCTCCGGAGGCAGAAGCTATACACCCCAATTGTCTGGGTCTCCCAATAGGAGCTAGAAGAAAAGGAATTTACGGTAAGTAAACAAAATTCCCTTCTTTATAAAGATCTCTTTATCAATGCTTTTAGATGCAGGGATTAGCAATATGCAGCCGGAACTGCTTGTGGTTCTGAATGCATATTGCACCTGACAGGTTCCCTTTAAAAATCATCCATATGTCTAGATATTTCTGTTACAGCGCCCCCTGCTGTTCTTTTGATTTCTTTGCAGAACGTCCATCTAAAGTATTCAGTGTTGGTAAAAAGGCGCCTATTCTATTTTGGATTTTCACTTTGTGACCTGTACAATTGGAGAGAGCGCTCTAAATTGGGACTGAGCATGTGCGACCACCAGCACTGGACATATTAGGTGGACGTGCTTAGAGGGAACCCAAAGCATATAAGGGGGCGCCATAGGATATGTCAGGGATGACTATCTCCATTGTGTTCGCCTTAGTTATGTCCACAGTCCTATACTTCATCTACTATATAACGTTGCAGATAGACATAGCTATGGAGGGGCCAAAGGGACCCCTCACACCCAACAGCTGGAAGTGCCGTCCGATAGATTTTTATAATGTGTTGGCTGCTACTTTTTAATTTTTCCCAATGGCTTTACTCTCCGCAGGTCCTCATAGTCCTGCCGTTCCGTGAATCTGCCCTGCGAGTGGTGCAGCTTTTAATTACCCTTCTGGAGGGGTCTGGCGAAAAGATAGAAGTGAGCAACAAGAAGAGATTCAAGAAAGAGTTTGGCTCGGATCCAGGGGACAGGCCTCCCAATCTGAAACGGCCCGAGGATTATGAAGCCATATTCGCTGGGAACATTGATGATCACTTTAGGATAGGTGAGAGTTAAGGATGACAAGTGGGGTAGTGCACATCGGAGGGCTGGAGGGGGCAAACTGGTGGTCTTCATCAGGGTCCTCGCTGCCACCACAACACCTCTTCCCCCCAGGATTGTGTTTTAAGGGTTTTGTTCATGGGTGACAGACCCTCTGCTGCTATTGACTGTGCCATCTATGGGGTTAAATGGATGTGATTTGAGTTCTCTCTAATCCTGGCTTTTGCCACGTTACCCCATATCCAGTAACAGCCGGGCTTGTCCTCCGATCACAACGGCATGTGTGGGGCAATCTGCAGCAGTCTTCAAAGTAAAACATGAATGTGCCGCAACGTGTGCATTGAACAGCCGAGAGGTTTAAATCCCCCACCACCCATCGATTTTAATCTCGTTAGACTAATTTAAAAAAATATTGACACCTTTTTTGGGGCCTTTATTTTTTTATTTATTGCATTTTCAGATTTTTTTACAATACAGTTTCAGTAAAAAGCATTTTACCGTATTTTTCGGATTATAAGACACACTCTTGTTCCCCCAAATTTTGGGGGAAAGTAGGGGGTGCGTTTTATAATCCGAATATACAGATTATATACTGCAGGGCCCAGGGGAGGTGGGGGCAGCTCTGGAGCGGTGATGGGGGCTGAGGCAGGCTGGTGGAGGCAGCGGGAGATCTCCGGCTCATATAAGATGCACAGCCACTGTCCATCACTGTGGTGCTTAAACCGCACCGCGGTGATGGGCTGGGGGAGCGGTGCATATTGTATGTACCTGCGCCCTCCTTTGATGGCACATGCCCCCTTCCTGTTTTAGATATGGCCCCCATGCTGCTGCCCATACAAAAATAAAAAAGCTTTACTTACCTCCTGCGTGTCTCCCCGGTCTCCCTGCTGCCTCTGATCAGGCACGCAGAGATGATGTAACTCTGCTGTGCCGATCACATGACCGGCACCGAGAAGCAGGAAGTGCAGGAGCTCAGCAGCACGGAGGGAGACACGAGGGAGGACAGCGCTGGAGAAGGTAAGTAAAGAGTTTTTTATTTTACTATGGGCAGCAGCATGGGGGCCATATCAAACATAGGGGGACGTGTGCAATCCATAGAGGGATAGAGGGTCATGGGCAGCACAGGGGGACGTGTGCCATCCATAGGGGACGTGTGCCATCAATGGGGATGTGTGCCAGCACAAGGGGGCTATATTCAATTTAAGGGGGCTAATTTTAGGATGGGGGGGGGGGCGCTATGAGGGACATTTAACCTATATGATTTGTTAGACGGACACTGGCATTATAAGACTGACCCCATTTAACATTAAAAAAAAAATTCTCTTTTCCTTCACCAAATTTGGGGTGCGTCTTATACAGCGAAACATACGGTATTTATTTTTTTTACAAACTTTTTTTTCCCCTAAGCAATACTGGCTGCAGAATGAGTTAACCGAGATTCTGTCAGTGAGCTCAATCTGAGTGTTTAGAATTTTTGTATTTTTTTTTTTTTCTTTTTCTTTTCTATAAAGCTTCTCTGTGCTTAAGACCACAGATGACACAAACGTTGTGCTGTACCTTTATGTGATCCTACATTAGCGTAGAGCTTAGAGAAGTTAAGAAAAACACATTAAAAAAAAAAATCCATGTGCTCGTTCAGAATGAACTCGCTGTCTAATTCCCAGTTAACTCATTCTGCAGCCACCAATGTGCAGGGAAACACACACAAAAAGTGCAATAATTTTAGTGAAATACAATTTGCAAAAAAATGTTTCCCTACAGAAATGGGAACACTGCAGAATAAAAAATGTGGACCCCTCCGACCACCTCAGTGCGGGTTTTGACCCTGATGACTGAAGCCATTACAATGATTTCTTCCTTGGTAGCAGAAAAAGAGTAAATCTTGTTTCCCTTCATCAGGAGTGTCCGTCCTGCAGAAGAGCATGAGGCTGTATTCTCCCTTCTACTCCTCGGACATCATCATCGCTTCTCCCCTGGGGCTGCGGACCATCATCGGTAGTGAAGGCGAGAAGAAGAGGGATTTTGATTTTCTCTCTTCCATAGAAATTCTTGTCCTCGATCAGACGGACATCTACCTGATGCAAAACTGGGAGCACGTGCTGGTAAGCGAGCCGCATCATGATTTCCCTAATTTCTTGAATACACCTCATTGATGTTTCTAATATAATTGATAATTAGAATTGCAAATAAAGTGGATGCAGCTTTGATGTGGTCTGTGGTCATAAATCAGCTGAGAAAAAAAGTGAGATGAGCATCAAAAACTCCCATCATACAATCCTAAACAGCTCACTGATGAATCCTCAGTTAACTCAGTTGTAGCCAGCAAATTGTCATTGAATCACAGAGAATATAGAAGTCTAAATCTTTAATGGACTTCAAATGCAAAAATTATTAATTATTAGCCCCAATTCATAGAATATAGAAGTCTAAATCTTTAATGGACTTCAAATGCAAAAATTATTAATTATTAGCCCCAATTCATATATATGCAAGTGTGTCTCTCGCTCGCTCTCTTTTCTCTCTCGCTCGCTCTCTTTTCTCTCGCGCTCGCTCTCTTTTCTCTCGCGCTCGCTCTTTTCTCTCGCGCTCGCTCTTTTCTCTCGCGCTCGCTCTTTTCTCTCGCGCTCGCTCTCTTTTCTCTCGCGCGCTCGCTCTCTTTTCTCTCGCGCGCTCGCTCTCTTTTCTCTCGCGCGCTCGCTCTCTTTTCTCTCGCGCGCTCGCTCTCTTTTCTCTCGCGCGCTCGCTCTCTTTTCTCTCGCGCGCTCGCTCTCTTTTCTCTCGCGCGCTCGCTCTCTTTTCTCTCGCGCGCTCGCTCTCTTTTCTCTCGCGCGCTCGCTCTCTTTTCTCTCGCGCGCTCGCTCTCTTTTCTCTCGCGCGCTCGCTCTCTTTTCTCTCGCGCGCTCGCTCTCTTTTCTCTCGCGCGCTCGCTCTCTTTTCTCTCGCGCGCTCGCTCTCGTTTCTCTCGCGCGCTCGCTCTCGTTTCTCTCGCGCGCTCGCTCTCTTTTCTCTCGCGCGCTCGCTCTTTTCTCTCGCGCGCTCGCTCTCTTTTCTCGCGCGCTCGCTCTCTTTTCTCGCGCGCTCGCTCTCTTTTCTCTCGCGCGCTCGCTCTCTTTTCTCTCGCGCGCTCGCTCTTTTCTCTCGCGCGCTCGCTCTCTTTTCTCGCGCGCTCGCTCTCTTTTCTCTCGCGCGCTCGCTCTCTTTTCTCTCGCGCGCTCGCTCTTTTCTCTCGCGCGCTCGCTCTCTTTTCTCGCGCGCTCGCTCTCTTTTCTCTCGCGCGCTCGCTCTCTTTTCTCTCGCGCGCTCGCTCTTTTCTCTCGCGCGCTCGCTCTCTTTTCTCTTGCGCGCTCGCTCTCTTTTCTCTCGCGCGCTCGCTCTCTTTTCTCTCGCGCGCTCGCTCTCTTTTCTCTCGCGCGCTCGCTCTCTTTTCTCTCGCGCGCTCGCTCTCTTTTCTCTCGCGCGCTCGCTCTCTTTTCGCTCTTTCTTTTCTTCTCTTCTCTTCTGTACAATACATGATCCATATGTAACTTATTTTGCGCCTCTTCTTGCAGCACCTGATGTCTCACCTGAATCTTCAGCCGTCAGACTCCCACGGCGTGGATTTCTCTCGTGTCCGCATGTGGAGCCTCAGCAACTGGGCCAAGTACTATCGTCAGACGCTGCTGTTTAGTGCCGTGCAGGACCCCCAGATAAACTCCATCTTTAATAAGCATTGCTGTAATTACAGCGGACAGGTGGGTGCAGCGAACACGTCCACGCCAGATATCGGCGCCGTGGACTTTGTATCCGTAGATGGGACAAAACATTCAAATCATCGCTGATTTCGACAGGATTGGGGAAACCTTTTACCTTTCACTTGTTCCCATTCAGGTGGCGGTGAGAAATGTGCCTGCGACAGGCTCCATATGTCACGTCATGGTGCAGCTTCCCCACGTCTTCCAGCGTCTGGAGGCGGACAGCGTGCTCTCTGTGATTGATGCCCGGTAAGATTAAGGCGCTGATATGTGCTTCCTGTAATGTTCTGTATTATTATATAAATATTATTTATTTATTTCTTTATGATAGAAAAAAGGGGAAATTGGACATATCTTCACACAACTCCTCCCAAAAAAGGCCGGACAAAATTGTTGGCATCTTTCCAAGATTGTGGGTGAAAAAAACTTGGGGTAAAAAAGCTGTTTCAAGCAGGTTTTGCTCATTCAATCTCACCTGTGACAAGTAACAGATGTGGACAATATGGAAATCACACCTGACACCAGATAAAGAGGGATATGTTGACTCAATCTTTGCTTTGTGTGCCACACTAAGCATGGAGCACAGAAAGAAGAGACGTCTGAGGACTTGAGAACCAAAATTGTTGAAAAATATCAAGAATCTCAAGGTTCCAAGTCCATTTCTAGAAATCTTGATGTCCCTTTGTCCACAGTGCGCAACAGAATTAAGAAGTTTACAACCCACAGCACTGTAGCTATTCTCCCTGGATGTGGATGGCAGAGAAAAATTGATGAAAGGTTGCCACGCGGGATAGGATAGTCCGGATGGTGGATAAGCAGCTCCAATCAAGTCTCAGATATTCAAGTTGTCCTGCAATCTCAGGATGCATCAGTGTCAGTGTCAACTATCCGTCCACATGTGAATGAAATTAAACGCTATAGAGGAGACCCAGGAGGACCCCACTGCTGACACAGATCTAAAAAAAGTTAGACTGCAATTTGCCAAACTGTACATGAGTAACCAAAATCCTTCTGGGAAAGCGTTTTGTAGACAGATGAGACCAAGATAGAACTTTTTGGTAAACCACATCATTCTACGGTTTACTGAAAATGGAATGAGGCCTATAAAGAAAAGAGCACAGGACCTACAGTCACATATGGTGGAGGTCAGATGTTTTGGGATTGTTTTGCTGCCTCTGGCACTGAGAGCCTTCAGTGTGTGCAAGGCATCATGAAATCTGAAGATTACCAAAGGATTTTGTGTGGCAGTGTAGTGCACAGTGTCAGAAAGCTGGGTTTGTGTCCTAGGTCATGGGTCTTCCAGTAAAACAATAACCCCCAAACACTTCAAGAAACCCCCAGAAATGGAAGGAAACAAAGCGCTGGAGAGTTCTGAAGAGGCAGCAATGAGTCCGGATCTAAATCCCATTGAAACCTGTGGAGAGATCTTAAAATTACTGTTAGGAGAAGAGAAGACGCCTTGAAACATGAGAGACCTGGAGCACTTTATAAAGAAGAGTCCAAAATGCCAGGTGAGAGGAGGAAGAAGCTCAATGATGGTTATAGGAAGTGATTGATTGCAGTTATTTATTCCAAAGGGTGACCAACCAAATATTAAGCTGAGAGTGCCAACAATTTTGTCCGGATCATTTTGGGGGTTTTGTGTGAAATTCTGTCCAATTTTCCTTTTTTCTCTGTTTTGGAATACACACACAAGAAATAAGAAAATTTGTAATTGCAATAAATTTCTCGGAGAAATACTTCATTTTCTGGAACAATTTCAAGGGTGCCAACACTTTCGGCCATGACTGTAACAAGTTTTTAAAATAAAAATTATTAATAAATATAATAATATTTATATATAGCGCTATTCATTCCACAGCGCTTTATATACATTGGTAACACTGTCCCCATTGGGGCTCACAATCTAGAGTCACTATCTGTATGTCTTTAAAGTGTGGGAGGAAAGCTGAGCACCCGGAGGAAACCCACGCAAACACGGGGAGAACATACAAACTCCTTGGTGGGATTTGAACCCAGGACCCCAGCGCTGCAAGGATGCAGTGCTAACCACTGAGCCACATTAAGAACACAAAGGCAAATAGTACCCTTGATGGCTCTCCTTGTAGCTCTTTGCTACTCTCTCCTGCCTGGACATTGATGGGATCAGCACTTCTGCTGTAAAGTCTTTCATTGGTGGGATTCCTGCTATTGCACGGGTCCTGCGTACAGTGAAGATGTGGTCACCTTCCATTGGAGTAGTTGTGAGTCTTCGTTATGTTCTATCTGTGTCACTATGTTCCACCCTAGGGTGGGTACTGGTATATGGAGCCAGCTTAGGAGCAACGTTTTTCACTTCATTCGGGTCAAGTGCCATCTGTGTTATACAGATGTGCCGCCATGGCGCAGACCGGGGTGCTCGGATCCGGCGTGGTCGTGGCTCGAGGGGTCCGGACCCGGGCTCGGCAAACACTCTGATCCTTGAAAAGTGGATTATTTACAGGGGAGAAGTTTGTGACGCCACCTGCGGGTTGCGGTTATGGGAGTACCACCGCTGCTGGAAGGAGTACCGGGGCAGATGGTGTGGAGCAGCAAGGTGTCAGTCCCTCCACAGGTAGGGAAGGCCCCAGCCTCAGAGGTGGTGGTGGAATTGGGAAGGCAGGGATCAGGGTACTCACTGCGGTAGTCATGGTATTGGATGAGGTTTATAAAGGAAACACACACACTGCAGGTAAACCAAAGTGTCTGTGCATCCATTCACTACAGGGGAGCCCGTCCAGGTGTCCACTCCCACCGGTGTCACTGGGTAATCCGGATCCGGCCTCCGTGCACAATTTTAGTGTTCCCTTGGTGTGAAGCTGTTAGGGCCCCACTACCTATATTTAGTGTAGCTGTCCTCTTGATGGCTGGCGCTTGGGATCTCAGTGGGCTGCGTTACTGGAAAGCCCTATCCTCCGCGGTGTGCTGATGCCTTCAATCTCTGAGCTCTTAGGGAAGTTCGTGAAGATATTCTCCCTCCCAGGTTAATCATCAGGACGGATGAACCTGCTCCTGACCTAGGGTCCTGTACCCCACTGTGCTTGGTATCGGTAAGTTCTTTTGGGCTTGCTGATGCCGACAGTCCTCTTAGACTGTGTCTGTCACACCCCTTTCCAATGTCACTGCTACCGTTCTCTGACTCCTCTCGTCCCGGACCACCGTCTGCGACCCAACCTTGGTCTCGGTCCCCGGGAGCTACAACTCCCCAGCTCCTCACTCTTTGAGGGCTTTCACTACTCTCCTGACTTCCACCCTCCCACCAGTCTGCTTGACCCCTAGGTGGGTGGCACTATTCCAGTTTAACCAATTCACTGGTGTGTCTGACAGGTCATGATGTGAGGTGTGGTTGGGATTTGTGGTGCTGATGGTAGTGACACTGATTGTTGGGAACCTGGAACCATGGGGGGTAGGCCCTGTACCCTAGGGAAAGGATGCAGTTTCCTGTAGCACCCTGATGTACTCAGGGGCGCTACACAGCCAACACCTGCCTCTATAAAAGCATCAAACGAAACCGACTCCGTAAATACTGTGGACCATCTGACAGCGGCATTTAAGTGGCGCAATCTTGGTGCAACAGCAATTACCAAACGCCACATCCCCACAGACACTAAGAAATGCAATGGCATTCGGGGGGAGGGGGTTAAATTAATATTTCTTTGTCGCTCCATTGGGAGACCCAGACAATTGGGTGTATAGCTTCTGCCTCCGGAGGCCACACAAAGTATTACACTTAAAAGTGTAAACCCCTCCCCTCTGCTATACACCCTCCCGTGCATCACGGGCTCCTCAGTTTTCATGCTTTGTGCGAAGGAGGCTGACATCCACGCATAGCTCCACATCTTAGTCAGCAGTAGCTGCTGACTAGGTCGGATGGAAGAAAAGAGGGCCCATATTGGGCCCCCAGCATGCTCCCTTCTCACCCCACTCTGGTCGGCGGTGTTGTTAAGGTTGAGGTACTCATTGCGAGTACATAGGCAGGAACCACATGCTGTTTTCCTTCCCCATCCCTATAGGGCTCTGGGTGAAGTGGGATCCTAATCGGTCTCCAGGCACTGGGACCGTGCTCCCTCCGCAGCCCCTGGGGAATCTGCTGGATAGGAGCCGAGTATCATCAGGGACAAGGCCCTGCTACTGTGAGGTACTCTGTGTCCCCGTGGGGACCGCGCATGGAGCGCTTGTGCCATACACACTGCAGCACTGCTGGGTGTGTTAGTGCGCCGGGGACTACCGCACCGGCAGCGCTTATATGCCGGCCGCACTTATAACTTTAGTCCCCGGCTTTTGCGGCCTAGTTTCGCTTATTCCCGCCCACAGGCCTGCCAGTCAGGGGAAGGGCGGGACGCTGCACAAGACGTTAGTGCTGAGGGCAGGAGCATACTCTGTATCCTCCTCCCCCCTCACTCAGCACAGTGGGGCACTAGATTCCCGCACTTTCTAGGGCACGCCCACGGCCCCCTCCTCCCCACAGAACGCCGGCAGCCATTCCTGTCAGCAATTCTGACGCTGGAGAGGAGAGACAACACTGGGAGGCCTAGGCAGGGATTCTGGTGATCACACAACCGCTTTTGCGGTCGGTAAGCAGCACCTGAGGTGCTGGCCCCACTGAGTGCCGAAGTGTAATATATATATATATATATATATATATATATATATATATATATATATATATATATATATATATATATATATATATATATATATATATATACTTGTATGCTTGATTTACACTGTATGGTCGCACTGTGCATTTTTGGCTACTACTGGAGAAGCCGTACAGTCCAGGCTGGTGATTCAGCCCGGGCACTGTTCAATCATTAAACCGCCCCCGGACCTGCCAGTCAGGGGGAAGGGCGACACAGTCGGGCTGATGCCGACAGTGAGGGCCGGAGCACACTTCGCTGTCCTCCGCCCCCCTCACTAAGCACGCTGATCCCCGCAAGTTACTCAGTGTCCCCTTGGGGACGGTGCAGAGAGCACCTTGGCCTCAGACTTGGCGACCACCGCGCCGACCGCGCCTGCTTGCCGGCCGCGGTCTGTAACTTTAGCTCCCGGCTTTTGCGGCCTAGCGCCTTAAACTCCTGTCCCTGGCCCTGCCAGTCAGGGGGAAGGGCGGGACGGTCAGTCGGAGGCTAGCAGTGAGGGCTGGAGCACACTTGGTGTCCTCCGCCCCCCTCACTTTTCACTCAGGGTACCAGAGGGGGTTATGCCCACGGCTCCCCCCTCCACTGTATACGCCGACAGCCATATTTTCAGCAGCACATACTGCTTCAGGGTCGGTTCACCAGGGGGTTCCTTCTCGATGCTGGGCCCCCTAGAGTGATGAACTGTATATGTGATGAACTATATATATGGATATATAATGTTTGTATGCAGTTTCACAGTTCGGCTGTACATATGTATCCTCAGTGGTCACTGTGAACATTGCTCGGGCCATGTGGCACTCGCTCAGCCGGAGACGGGGGCACTGGTTGAGCTCCGCCGGCGTTCCCTGTCCAGGCGGCAGGGACAGAGTTGCAGTTTTTGCTGAGAAACTCTCTGGGCCATTTTCACTATCCATGTCTCAGGCTATGGACAAATGGTCGGCTAAGAGACTAGGAGTTTGCAGTCCAGACCGGCCCCTTACACAGGCCCCGGGCACTGCGGGATCGCCCCAGGCCTCTATCGGTCTGCGACGAAGCGTGTTCCTGGGGTGGCCTCTAGTTATTACGTGGGAACTCCAGCACGAACCGCAGTCCCAATCCGGCTAAGCAGCCTTGCTTGGAATCTTCCCCGACTTCTCCAAGGGTCTCAGCTTGAGGACCCTCTAGAGGATGGGGCGGAGGTCGCAACCCAGGACTCTGTCCGGACGTGGCTCTTAAGGCTTCACAGATACTGTCCAGAAGCACACCTTCCCGGACAAGCGTTTTACTGAACGCCTTATAACACACGTTGTCCCTTCCCCTCTGACGTTGTTAAGGCTTGGGCTCAGTGTCATAAGGTGCCCTCCAGCCTCTTGACTGGCGGCTAGATCAGTAGTAGCAGTGGCTGGCGAGTCCACGCTCAAGAATGCCACGGACAGACAGATAGAACTCCTAACGAGATCCATCTATGAAGCCATAGGCGCGTCCGTTGCCCCAGCCTTTGCAGGGGTGGGCACTCCAGGCTATCTCAGCTGCTCTGTCTGAGATCAATGCGGTCTTCCGGTGCTCCGCAATTAGCGTCTTTGACGTTTCAGGCGGTGGTATTTTCATCATCCGCCGTGCACAGAGAACCTTTTCTGCATCCAGGTCAGGGGAGTGGTCCCCACATGGCCAAGACCGATGTAGGAGGCATTCTGTCTTACGGTCACAGGATAGAGCTCAGTTCTCGTCCTCCGACTCGTTGCTTCAGAGCATCTCCGTCCCCCGAGCGAGCCGAGGCACGTTTCCAGGCGGTGAACACTCCAAAAGCAGGAGGAGTTGCGATCCTCGTTCCCCTTCAAGAACGTAGTCGCGGTTTTTTACTCCAGCTTGTTCGTGGTACCAGATAGGACGGATCACTCCGGCCCGTTCTGGACTTCACACTGCTCAACGGACAGGGAACCTGACGGTTCCGGATGGAATTTCTCCGCTTGCCATCGCCCTTGATGGCCCAAGGAGGCTTCTTAGCGTCAATCGACATCAGGGATACTTATCTCCACGCGCCGATTGTACCAGAATATCAGCGCTTCCTGCGCTGCGCCTAGCGGTCCTACTATCTCAGGCAATGTACTGGTCAAGGCCCCCTCTCGGGTGGCATGGCATCACAGCCTGAACATTGTTCATACTCTATCAGCGATAGTGAAGTTTCCGCTGGACAAACAGCGTTCACTACAGACAGGGGTGCAACCGCTCCTTCGAGCCCAGTCACACCCTTTGAGGCGCCTCATGCATTTCCTAGAGAAGTTGGTGGCAGCAATGGAGGCAGCTCCGTTTGCGCAGATTCATCTGCGCCCACTTCAATGGGACTTTCTCCACAAATGGGACAGCGTCCCTCGACAGGAACGTTGCTCCTTCTCGGGCAGCCAAGGCCTCCCTTCAGTGGCGGCTTCTTCCCACTTCTCGAAGGAAAAGTCCTTCCTGCCCACATCCTGGGCTGTGGTCACGGCGGACGCGAGTCTGTCAGGGGGTCTTCCTCCACCACAGGGCTCAGGGTACATGTACTCAGCAGAGTCCTCCCTACAGATCAATGTTCTGGAGGGAAGGGCAGTGTCTAGCCCTATAAGCGTTCCAGCCATGGCTGGAAGATAGGCAGATCCGAATTCAGTCGGACTACGCCACGGCGGTGGCATACATCAACCGCCAAGGCGGCACAAGCAGTCGGCAAGCCTTCCAGCAAGTCCGGCGGATTCTGCTGTGGGTGGAAGCCACAGCCTCCACCATCTCCGCAGCTCACATCCCGGGCGTAGAAAACTGGGAAGCAGACTTTCTCAGTCGCCAGGTCATGGACACAGGGAATGGTCTCTTCGACCGGACGTGTTTCAGAGATTTGTTGCCGCTGGGGAAGCTGGACGTCGACCTATTGACGTTCCGGCACAACAACAAGGTCCCGGCATTCATGGCACGTTCTCAAGATCACAGAGCTATGGCGGCAGACGCATTAGTTCAGGATTGGTCGCAGTTTCCACTGCCTCACGTATTTCCCCCTCTGGCGATGCTGCCCAGAGTGTTACGCAAGATCAGATCCGACTGCCGCCGCGCCATCCTCGCTGGCCGAGGAGGTCGTGGTACCCGGACCTGTGGCATCTCACGGTAGGCTAACCGTGGACACTACCAGACCGGCCAGACTTGCTGTCTCAAGGGCCGTTTTTTCCATCTGAATTCTGCGGCCCTCAACCTGACTGCGTAGCCATTGAATCCTGGATCCTAGCGTCTTCAGAGTTATCTCAAGAGGTCATTGCCACTATGAGACAGGCCAGGAAACCAACGTCCGCCAAGATCTACCACAGGACGTGGAAGATTTTCTTATCCTGGTGCTCTGATCAGAGTTTTACTCTCTGGCCATTCACCTTGCCCACTTTCTGTCCTTCCTTCAATCCGGAATGGAAAAGGGGTTGTCTCTCCTTACAAGCGTCGGCTAGAACCCTGGGATCGGAACAGGGTGATACCGGCTCTTCGGAAACCACCCTTCGAGCCAATGAGGGATATTCTCTTTCACGCCTTTCGCAGAAGGTGGTCTTCCTAGTGGCAGTCACGGCACTCCGCAGAGTGTCTGACATAGCAGCGCTGTCATGCAAAGCCCCCCTTCCTGGTGTTTCACCAGGACAAGGTGGTTCTGCGTCCGGTTCCGGAATTTCCCCCGAAGGTGGTATCCTCTGTTCATCTCAATCAGGATATCTTCTTACCTTCTTTTTGTCCTCATCCGGTTCACCAACGTGAAAAGGATTTGCACTTGTTAGATCTAGTGAGAGCTCTCCGGCTCTACGTGTCTCGCACGGCGCCCCTGCGCCGTTCTGATGCGCTCTTTGTCCTTGTCGCTGGCCAGCGTAAGGGGTCGCAGGCGTCCAAGTCAACCTTGGCTCGGTGGATCAAGGAACCGATTCTTGAAGCCTACCGTTCTTCTGGGCTTCCGGTTCCTTCAGGACTGAAAGCCCATTCTACCAGAGCCGTGGGTGCGTCCTGGGCGTTGCTGCACCAGGCTACGGCTCAGCAGGTGTGTCAGACGACTACCTGGTTGAGTCTGCACGCTTTCACGAAGCACTATCTAGTGCATACCTACGCTCGGCAGATGCCAGCTTAGGTAGGCGAGTCCTTCAGGCGGCGGTTGCCCACCTGTAGGAAGGAGCCGTTTTACGGCTCTTTTTACCGAGGTATTCTTTTACCCACCCAGGGACTGCTTTTGGACGTCCCAATTGTCTGGGTCTCCCAATGGAGCGACAAAGAAGAAGGGAATTTTGTTTACTTACCGTAAATTCCTTTTCTTCTAGCTCCAATTGGGAGACCCAGCACCCGCCCCTGTTCCCTTCGGGCTGTTAGTTCTTTGTGTACACATGTTGTTCATGTTGAATTGTTCTTTTGGTTCATGGTTTCAGTTCTCCGAACATCCTTCGGATTGAATTTACCTTAGACCAATTTATAAGTTTCCTCCTTCCTGCTTTTGCACCAAAACTGAGGAGCCCGTGATGCACGGGAGGGTGTATAGGCAGAGGGGAGGGGTTTACACTTTTAAGTGTAATACTTTGTGTGTCCTCCGGAGGCAGTAGCTATACACCCAATTGTCTGGGTCTCCCAATTGGAGCTAGAAGAAAAGGAATTTACGGTGAGTAAACAAAATTCCCTTCTTCTATCATCCTAATACACTCATGAAGCCGAGCTGGTGGCAGAATGTCGTGCTAGAACCGGAGGGGAGTACCGGCTGTTATTTTACAATGGAGGAATGTCTCCAGTATAATTGCGTAGCTCCGCGCCCGTAGACGTCTTTAATGCATTTTTCTTTCTTTTAGATTTAATTTTTTTACTGACAAGATCCTGCCTCAGTATCGAGACGCCATCATGTCGCACACGCTGATCTACATCCCTTCCTACTTCGATTACGTGCGGCTCCGGAATTACTTCAAAAAGGAAGAGCTGAATTTCACGCACATCTGCGAGTATACGGACAAGTCGGGGATCTCCCGGGCGCGGCAGCACTTTCTGAAGGGAGAGCGACAGTTCCTTCTGGTCACAGAGAGGTTCCACTTCTATAAGAGGTGAGGATACTGGAGCTGGTCTGTGAAGCCTGGGGTCTCCCGGGGGAGCGGGGGGCTCATTAGTGCATCTCCTTAATGCTGCAGCCCAGAGCCGAGATTGTCACACGAGTCTTCACCAACCTTCTGGTCATCTGCAGCACGGATGCCGTATGTGTCGCCCTTCGCTCCCTGAAGCATATGCGACAAAAAAGAGGGAAAACTATTTTTGACTCCCTTTTGCCATTTTTTGCAAGGATCCAAATATAGAGTGAATCAATTTACAAAGAAAGGAGGTCCTTCCACATTTCCAGGGATTTTATTTTTCCTTTTGGCTTCATGCACGACCCATGAAGGTGCCTGGTGTATAAAATATAAGCTGCATACACTGTACAGTAGACCTCTATAAAATTGATAAGTCTGGTGAAGTTGCTTTAAAATGGCTGCATAATCCTTTTTTGAATTTTTTTCACTAAAATTAACTTTATGCATCAAGTTCCAGCTGAATTCGTAAAATGCTTAATTTAATATGAGGCAGGAAAAAGCTTGCAAAAGTATCGGACATTAATTTGCAAAGGGTTTTCAAAGTAAGTAGACCAGACTCATCAGAATGATTAGATCCATTTAATATAAAACATGCAGTTTTTTGTTTTCTTTTTAAAGGGTCTAGCTATCCATATTAAATGGTTATTATTGCAAAGTGGTAGTAGAAATAAACAACTTTGCTATTTAGCTCTCAAGAACACAGGGATTTTTAATAGTGTTGAGCGGGCACTACCATGCTCGGGTGCTCAGTACTCGTAACTAGTGATGAGCGGGCACTACCATGCTCGGGTGCTCAGTACTCGTAACTAGTGATGAGCGGGCACTACCATGCTCGGGTGCTCTGTACTCGTAACTAGTGATGAGCGGGCACTACAATGCTCGGTGCTCTGTACTCGTAACTAGTGATGAGAGAGCACTACCATGCTCGGGTGCTCAGTACTCGTAACTAGTGATGAGCGGGCACTACAATGCTCGGTGCTCTGTACTCGTAACTAGTGATGAGCGGGCACTACCATGCTCGGGTGCTCAGTACTTTTAACTAGTGATGAGCGGGCACTACCATGCTCAGGTTCAGTACTTTTAACTAGTGATGAGCGGGCACTCCCGTGCTCGGGTTCAGTACTTGTAAATACCATGCTCGGGTGCTCAGTCCTCGTAACTAGTGAGGAGCAGGCACTACCATGCTTGGGTGCTCAGTCCTCGTAACTAGTGATGAGCGGGCACTACCATGCCCGGGTGCTCGGTCATCACTAGTTACCAGTATAGAGCACTGTAGTGCTCCCTCATCATTAATTTTTATTTCTATAGTTCGTTACTTACTGCCTGGCTTTTCAGCCTCTGCTGCAGTTGATGAGAGGTGGCCAATGTTATGGGCAAGTAGAGCGCACGTACAAAGTGATTCTTATAACGAGGCGGATCACTGACTCCACGCAGCTTCAATGACCGTGCGCTCGTCGGATGATTCGGAGGCAGAATATCCCTATGATCCAGCATTGGAGAGTGCACTGCTCAGTCCTGCGGTGTAACCATACTGCAAGGCCGAACTGTCAATCATTCAGCGCACATATCCCCCGGGAGGCAGAGGAGCAATGTGCGTCTGAAGATAGAAGATCAGAGAACCCCTTTTAACTTAAAATTGTTGCCTCTTTTATTCTGAGGATTGTTGGGGTCCTGGTAGGTTCTCTTGGGCTGCGCTTTGCTGCATTAAGTGGTCCCAGGTTCTCAGAACCGCAAGCATGTTAGAACTTTACCACATGGGCGGTATGGACGCTGATTGTAAATCCTTCTTCCTATGTTTTTAGGTACATGCTGAAGGGCATCCGCAACCTGATCTTCTACGAGCTGCCTACATACCCTCATTTCTACAGCGAGGTGTGTAACATGATGACCGCATGGAACAAGGGCGAGGAAGCGACATGGACCTGCACGGTGCTGTACTCCAAGTACGATGCCCAGAGACTGGCCGCGGTGGTGGGCGCCAAGCGGACCGCGCAGATGTTACAGTCCAAGAAGAACGTGCACCTGTTCGTCACTGGGGAAAATAACTAACCGCAACCATCCCAAAAAAACGAAACCTCACTGATATTAAAACCCTTGTACAGAATTTTTATTTTGTTAATAATATTAACTGAATCTTTTCTGTGTTTTTTTTTTTTTTTTTTTTTAATATTTCATTGCAATTATAACACATGGCTAGCTTGAGGCATAATAACCGTGATCTAAAAAGCAAAAAAAACAAAAACACAATTTGGTGAGTATTTACCCCCATCAAAGTGCTCATCAAATTCATCAAAAATGCTACAAAACCAGTGTGCGCAAACTTCCCATGTGTAGAGAAACTGAAGTACATTATATATATATATATATATATATATATATATATATATATATATATATATATATATATATATATATATATATATATATATATATATATATATATATATATATTTTTTTTTTTGTGGTTGTGAGTAGTGATGAGCGCACCCGTGGATATTCGGTTCTGCCGAGCCAGCACAGGAAAAAAAAATGGGGGTCGGCGAGCGAACTAGACTCCGAACAACGAACCCCATACAAGTCAATGGGGACAAGACGTTCAGGGCTGTTAAATGGCTGTAGTAAGCACTGGGGGGCTGTGGTGGAAGTTAAATGGTTTTAAGAGCAGGATAGGTATACAGTTAGCTTGGAGGATCTTGCTTATTAAGGCTTATGAATATTCACTGCTTCAACCACCTGCCCTCTTTATAGCAGTCTATGATTGGTTACAGATGGCTATACACGCCCCCCACCCTGTGTCCACGTCTGTGATTGGTTGGAGTCAGTTTGCTGTCTAGTAGTATACAAATTTAAAAAAAAAAAATGACGTAGGATTCCACCCTATTTTCATAGCCCGCGTGGGTAAAACAACTGCAGGCTACAGCCCCCACCTGTCAGCTTTACCATGGCTAGATGTCAAAATAAAAGGGGGGAGGGAAGACAGAGGGTTCCCCCGGGTTTTTTTTGTTTTCTTTTTTTCTTTCTCTCCAGGAACAGTAAAGCAAGCATACAGGTGCAGGCTGGCATCATCAGGATGGAAGGAGCCATGGTGATTGACACCCCCCAGCCTAAAAATAGCAGCCCACAGCTGCCCAGAATTGGCACATCACGTTAGATGTGCCAATCCTGGCGGTTTAGCTGACTCCTGATTTCCCTGGTGCTGTGGCAGTTGGGGTTAATGAGAGCTGTGATTTGTCAAAAAATCAACCGACATCAAGCCCTCAGTAATTGGAGGTGTCCCATGAGACACCCCCATTCCTAATCATATAAGTAAAAATAAAATAAAACAAGCAGTGAAAAAAAAATCCTCTTTCACCCCTTTTTAGTAACCCCCAAAACAACCTTGAAGATCCAACGTAATTCATACGAAGTTCCACGACAATCCTCAGCTCTGCTACAGCCGGAGCCTGGAGAGAGGGGACAACATTACAAAAATTCTAAGGTGGGCAGAAAACAAGGTTCATCGGATCAGTTTACATTTGCGGGGTAGACAATTGGGAAGCAGACTTCCTCAGCGCCTAGCAAATACAATGGAGAATGGACTCTTCACCCAGATGTGTTCAGGCAGATTTATTTGTTGGGGCACTTTGGACGTCTGTCTAATGGCTTCCAGGCTAAACCACACGGTGCCAGGTTTTGTTGCAAGGTCTCAGGACCCCAGGTGGTCTGGGTCAATGCTCTGACAATTCCTTGGTCCTGGTTCTCTCTTCCATATTTATTCCCACCTCTTCGACCTCAGCCAAAGCTTCTCAACAAGTTCAGAGTAGAGGCGGTTCCCGTAATCCTGGTGGCTTCGGATTGGCCATGGAGAGTCTGGTATTCAGACTTCAGCCTACAAGGCTATTCTCCGTGACCTCTTCTGAACTGTCAAGACCTTTTGTCTCGGTGTCCTTTTTATAACCACAATGCATGGCTATTGAAGCCTTGGTTCTTAGGAAGTATGACTCTTAATTCGAGAGGGATTGGCCGCAGAGCCAAAGATCAGAACGTTTCCCCAGGGAATGGCGCATATCAGTCCTCCTTACCGACAACCCCTAGAATCCTGAGACCTTAATATAGTTTGAGTTTCTTCAGGCTTCTCCCTTTAAGCCTGTGAGGGAGATCCTGATTCTCTTACTGTTTCAAAAGTTGGCTTTTCTTATATCCATCATGTCTATTAAGAAGGGTTTCTGAATTGGCGGCGCTCTCCAGTATTGGTGGCAATAGTGAAGCAACATCTCAACACATGAGCCAGGAACTTAAAACTTGGGCTGAAATGGGTCTTCCAAATGGACAATGACCCGAAGCATACTGCCAAACTGGTTACAAAGTGGCTTAAGGATAACAGTCAATGTTTTGGAGTGGCCATCACAAAACCCTGATCTCAATCCTATTGAAAATTTATGGGCAAAGCTGAAAAGGCCGGTGCAAACAAAGCGACCTACAAACATGGCTCAGTTACACCAGTTCTGTCAGGAGGAATGGACCCAAATTCCTACCAACTATTGTGAGAAGCTTGTGGAAGGAGATCCAGAATGTTTCACCCAAGTCATACAGTGTAAAGGCAATGGCACCAAATACTAAGGAACTGGAGGGAAACTTTCAACTTTGCAGAAAGTAATAAAAATGCCTTAAAACATTCTCTCTCTCTCATTATTCTGGTATTTAGCAAATATAAATAATTTTGGTTCCTAAATTACCTAAAACGGGAAAGATTTATTCTGATTTTCATGTCAGATAGTGAGAAAAACCTACAGATGTGTCTGTATAGAGAGCTGAGGGAAAAACCTGCAGATGTGTGTGTGTGTGTGTGTATAGAGAGCGGAAGGAAAAACCTGCAGATGTCTTTATAGAGAGTGGAGGGAAAAACCTGCAGATGTGTGTGTATAGAGAGCGGAAGTAAAAACCTGCAGATGTGCCTTTATAGAGAGCGGAGGGAAAAACCTGCAGATGTGTGTGTGTGTGTGTGTGTGTGTGTATAGAGAGAGGAGGGAAAAATCTGCCGATGTGTCTGTATAGAGAGCGGAAGTAAAAACCTGCAGATGTGTCTTTATAGAGAGTGGAGGGAAAAACCTGCAGATGTGTCTGTATAGAGAGCGGAAGTAAAAACCTGCAGATGTGTCTTTATAGAGAGCGAAGGAAAAACCTGCAGACGTCTGTATAGAGAGAGGGGGGACAAACCTGCAAATGTATCTTTATAGAAAGTGATGGAAACTTCTGGTTTCAACTGTATGTATCAGCCTCCAGGTGGCAGCAGCAGACTCCCAGGGTTCTGTGTCCCCGAATAACAACTAACGAGAAACAGATTTTACGGTGAGTCCCAGAAATCTACTTATTTGTAGCAATCCAATGTGCCAGTCCTGAGAAATCATGTAAACAAACAATATGCAAATCAGCCTGGAGATGCACTTGGGGCGTGTCAGTGCACTTGGATTGCTTACTTTGAGTGCAATGACACGCCCCCATGCTCTTCCAGCCTGATTTGCATATTTCCTCTGCTCTAATTTTCTCTTGACTGGCATGTCGGGTCTCTACAGAAAAGGTATTATTTTTATTGGGGAAAAATTGCCTACAAAGCATATCATTAATTCCATTTGTAAAAACTTTCCAACAGGTTCCCATTACCCTCAAAAGTATGTATCCCTCTGAGGCATTGACTTCTACATAGTATATGTAACACATATTACATAGTAGATGCCATATACCTGTGTCATTTATCCGCAAAAGAAGGGATATTCAGTATTTAATCCACTAATAGCAAATCCTAAAATTTGGATTTCATTGGATGTTTAGGCTACTTTCACACATCCGGTTTTTGCTCTGCGGCACAATACGGCGCTCTGCAGAAAAACTGCAACCGTTTTTTTTGCCGCCGGTTGCGGTTTTTTTTGCATAGACTTACATTAGTGCCGTATTGTGCCGCAGGGGCTTGCGTTCGGTCCGGTTTTTGCCGCATGCGGCAGATTTAGCCGATGCAGCAACCGTATGGAACGTTGCCTGCAACGTTTTTTGCTCCGGCAAAAACCACCGCATCGCGCCGCATTTTCAATGCATGCCTATGGACGCCGGATGCGGCGCGATGCGGAAAAAAACGCATCCGGCCGCCGCATGCGGTTTCTTCCACTGCGCATGCTCAGTAGCATGCCGCAACGGAAAAAAAAACGGACCGGCCGCATGTAAAAACTTATGCAAAGGATGCGGTGTTTTTACCGCATCCGTTGCATAGTTTTCACAGCCGGATTGAGCCGCACGGCTCAAACCGGATGTGTGAAAGTAGCCTTATAGACGCTAATATTGATGAAATTTTACAGTCCTGGTCTATTGTGTAGCAGCTGTAATTTTTAAGACCTGCCACAAGGTGGCAGACTGATCTCTACTTGTGGGTTCTTTTACAAATGCACTAAATTTGCAAAAAGTTAATAAAATAAATATTGTAAATATTGAGCTTTATATTTATTTTTTAATGTTTTTAGTAATTTTATTTATTTTTTTCATTTTTCTATTTCACTTTTAGTTTTTATTCTATTGGTCACATCACTAAATATGCTGGATCCTTGTCTAGGCCCTTGTCCACATGTAGTAGATTTGTTGTAAATGTAAAGTCTGTATCACATGTTCTACTTTGTGTGAATGTAACCTAAAAGGGGACACTAAATCCATACTCTCCACTTCATGCTAAAAAAAACCCCCAAACCTTAAAATGAATATTTAAACTGGAACAATAAATCTAGTTCCCCTTTTAGTCTGTAATATTTTCTGTATCATCCTGAAAAATTGTTAGAAGAAAGGGGGTTAATCCATTGCTAATTAGTTGAATTTAGCCTATAGGTTAATACAAAGCAGAGTACTGCAACTGGGGAAAGGGGGGAGGCTCCTGCTGCAGTCAGGTGTCTTTGGCTCGGGCTACATGGTGACACATTGCAATATTGAATGTAATCTCCTATGGTGTTGCCCTGCGATAGTCTCAAAAGGCTCCAAACGTGTTGGGTTGTCTATTGCTCATTGGGGGGTAGGGGGTGTTCTGTTTGTTCACTGCTGGAATAGTGCTTTTAATCCAAATTTCCTGGTCTTTTACTCATCCTACAGCATTTCCACCTTTTTATAGGCGCCAATCGCATTTGGTCTGTGACCGTTTGTGATCCACTGTTTCAGTGTTTCATGGAGCTGGAGGTCACAACTCAATACAAGTCTATGAGAGCCTGGTTCTGGCTCTCATAGACTTGCATTGGGTGTTTGTTATATAACTTCTGGTTAAGGCCAGTCATAAGTTGCTGTCACAAGATGGCGCCATGGGACTGAAGCGGTGCTGATAAAATGTGAAAATGCCAGAGGGTGATTATAAGATTGGGGCAGGTGACTTATATTGGAAGCACCACTCCAGCACTGATAAAAAAAAATATTTCCACTCTGCAAATAGGGGCAGAAAAAGGCAACAAGCAGCAATTACAACAATATCCATTTCGTTGCGACAGTTTCCTCTCTTGCAGCATAATTTGGCTTTATTCCTTATATGCGCGTTACATTGCTGCTACACTTGCAGGCCATGGCTCCTCTTCTCTCCGCACAGCTCCGCGCTTTGCTGATTAACATTGTAGACAGAATCTGTTACCTGCTTTTGCCAAAATATCGCACTCTTATTTTAGCCAACACATGCATTTCTAGTGCTGCCCAAATAATTAGTCTTCTACTCAGTGGCGTACCTTGATGCTAAAGCCGGAGTTCCAAATGCGTATGACACGCGAGGGTCTCGCAGCGCATCACCCAGGCACGGCCGCACACTCCTGACTGGCACGTGTCGGCTGCTGTATTTCTATGCAGGTGAGATGCTCATGGCTGGAGAGCATCAGGCGGGTGATGCGATGCGATACTCGCATGTGACATACGCAAGTGGAACTCCGGCCTAAATCTCCAACCGGGCCCCAAACTATAACAATAATCTTTTCAGATTGGCCAAAGGACCTTTTTTGGTCGTCTATCCAAGACACGAGCTCCAGTGCGATTGCAACTCCTCCTGTATTATAGTTGCGCCCCTGCTTGAACTGGTCAATATGGATTGGCCCACATGCAAAATGTTTGACCAGGAGCAGAGGTGGCGTCGTGCAGCACTGTCCATCAAGCAGTGGAAGGCGGGGAGAAGAGAAGAGAAGAGGGGCCATGGCCTCTCCGGATACCAATACTCCCTACTCCCACACGTACACTTGTGATCTAATTTGCTCACGACTAAACTTTTTCAACAAAAGTGGGTGGGGGAGCTTTTTCTACCTTGCTGGCACTTGCCCTGGATACTGTCCTCCAGCGGCCGAGTTCAATACATGCTTCCTCCCCCTAACCTTTCCTAGCAGCTACCATGTCTAACTCAGGCCCTCGGATGACTTAGCAGCTCCCAACCAGTTCTGGGTCCCACTGGTGGTCTCTATACCCCGACGTCCCACCGATCTCAGGACGCTCTACAGCCTTTTCCAGAGGTTGAGGTCTCAACACATGGGAGGATGCCTCTTGTCCTGGAGAGGCCCAAACTTCTGGCCCTGTCCACACACTTGAACCTCTGCTGCGTAACTGACTAACATTTCTGCTTTCCAGAACCTTCTCTGCTCACTCCTCCCTCCTGGTCTCCGTGGTTACCATTTAGCTATTTACATCTGTTCCTGCTCTATCTGAACAAACTACCACTGACTTCCCACTCCTGCACACTTGGTCCTTAGTTACACTAAAATAAAACATCCTATCTATAACCCTTTTTCTACAGTGCTCCTGCTCTCTACACTATATCCCCCGCCTGACACAGCACGAGGAGTCAACATCTTACATTATACATTACAGGTTTTTAACATATACGAGGGGCTTCTGATAAGTCTTTGGCTTTGTGATCTTTTTTTGTTTCTATGGTAACAAATGTTACATCACAAGAAAACCTTATGTGTCTAATATATATTTTCAAAATTTTGTGTTTGTTGCTTATGGCAACAGTGATCTACGGGGAGTCTAATGCGATAATCACAGCAATTGAGAGCAGAGGAGTGATAAAATTCTTGTTTCTGCAAAGAAAGTCCACGAAGGATATTCATGGTGAAATGTTGCAGACATTGGGGGAGCAATGCCCTTCATATTCCACAGTTAAGAACTGGATTGCTAAATTTAAAATGGGCCACTTCAGCCCCAATGATGAGGAATGTCCTGGACGACCGAGAGTGGTGGTTGTTCCGGACATCACTGATGCTGTGCACAACCTCATACTGGAGAATCGATGAATTTCAGATATAGCAATAGCAGACATCATGGGAATTTCCCGTGAACGTGTTTGTGTCATTATCCATGAACATTTGGACATGAGGAAGCGATCTGCAAAGTGGGTCCCCAAATGTTTGAAAAACAGATTAGAGAAGTGAGTGAAAACTTCCCGGTCAATTTGTCAGCGTTTCCGGACTGATAAGAACTCCCTGGATGGACTGGTCACTATGGATGAGACCTGGATTTATTTGTATGACCCTGAAAACAATGAGCAGTCAAAAGAGTGGAGGCACAGTGGTTCTCCTCGTCCAAAGAAGTTCAGGGTACAAAAATCAACCACTTACGTGATGGCGTCTGTGTTCTGGGATAAGGAGGGTGTGCTGCTAGTGGACTACCTTCAAATGGGTTCCACCATCAATCCAAGGTATTACATTGAACTTTTGGACCAATTGAAGGCAGCTCTGAAGACCAAAAGGTGCGGTAAGCTGTCCAAAGTAATCTTGTTCCTGCAAGACGCCTCCGCTCACACTGCACAAGCGACCACAGCAAAACTGGCAGAGCTGGGCTTCCAGCTGGTGACCACCCACCTTATTCACCAGATGTAGCTCCCTCCGACTATAATCTGTTTCCAAACCTGAAGAAACACCCCAAGGGTACCAAAGTTCACACCATTTCTGATGCCATGGCTGCTACGGATGCCTGGTTTGAGGCACAACCGAAATCCTTCTTTTTGCTAGGCTTACAGAACTTGGAATACCGATGTAAGAAGTGTGTTGTCATCCATGGAGAGTATGAGTATGTTGAATAAATGTAAAGTTTCATCATGCTATCTCGTTTCTTTCTGGGTAAAGCCAAAGACTTATCAGCAACCCCTCGTACTTATTATCAAAGACATTACGTGACATAAAACATGTGACACCGGCGGTCACTAGAGGGCACTGAAAGCCGCGCCTATCCAGCTCTGCTACATCCTACATTACACACTGATATACATTACCTTTATAATACAATAACACTTCCCCATGGGAGTGGACGTAGCTCGTCCACCTCCTATCCTACCGCAAAGGTTGTTGGTTAGTTCCCTTTAAGGAAAATCAATGGCCTATTAATATTCTCCTTATAATACCCTGGTACACTTTAAGGATCATCGTCTTATTCTTAAGGATAAAATCGCTCACAATAAGACATATCATCCCTCCTTGTGGATATCACATTCAGGTTTCATAGGCTGGGATCTCATTTTGTTCAGCTTCCCTGCCATTATAATCCAGTGGCCCGCAGAGAAGTACAATGGGCAGCAGCGAGGAACATTTAATTCCGGTGCCGGATGGCGCTAACTAGTGTTTTGAATCGCCCTTTGCACGGTCCGCCGTGGGTTAGTGATTGGTTGCTAAGCTATGGTGAAATCGCCCGCGGTGAGCTGCTCGGAGAAGGTGTAGGTTAAAATCTCCAGCGTGGAATCAAAATACCCAGCACAATAGGCAGGAACAGTGGAAGTGCAGAAAAGACTGTGTGATTGCGGCGTAATTGGCTTTATTGTCATCCATTGAGAAGGGTGTACGGATTGTTTAATTGAATTTGATTGCAGGGGAAACTAAAGGGAAAGAAAGAAACAGCTGGAGGCCAGGTTTATACTATCCCGTCCTAAAAGGAAATGTTCAAAACGCGAGGTAAACATTCCTTACAAGCGCGGCTTTCTTCTATACACTTGTCCCACCCCTCCCCCATATTCTGAATTATGAATCATGTCGCATTGTATTTTATTCTGAATACAAAATCATAACCTTCTCCTATCACATCCATTCACCGCCAACCAAGACGAAGGGGTGTCGGGAGCGGGTCGAGGCTGGGGAAGAAAGCCGCCTTTGAAATAGGGATCAGATTCATACTTCATACATTCTCGAGATGTGAGGCTGTCAATCATCCGCGTGCCGGCGAGCTATGATTGACAGCTCCGCAAGTCTATAGTATTCAATGGCTTTGTGTTTGTGACTCCATCCAGTTATACAAACTTCTAGATGGTCGTATGTGCGGTGTTCAAAAAATTCTATTACTTGTAGCTACTTTTTCTTTTCTGTTCGTAAACAATGCCATTCTTGCTCATAAGATGTGTCTGGTATTGTGTCTCAGCTCCGAGGATTAGATAAAATAATAATAATAAAAAAAACAGGTCTTGGTTTTTTAAAAAAATAAAAACGAAAAATAAAAAAAAATCAGGAATAAACTTGGGCTACAATAATATTTATTCACTCAGGAACACTGTCCCCATTGGGGCTCACAATGTAAGGTCCCTATCAGTATGGTCTTTGGAGTGTTTGAGAAAACCCACGCAAACTCCTTGCAGATGTTGTCCTTGGTAGGATTTGAACCCAAGACCCTAGCATGGCATGACTGCAGTGCTAACCACTGAGCCACAGTGCCGCTCGAAAGAATCTCTTTGGAAGGTACAGGAGCACAACGGTCCTGCAGTGGTGACAGTTTACGGTTCAGACTCTTGGACAGATTCTCTTTAAAGAGAACCTGTCTGGCTCTTCATGTTGCCCAAGCCACGTCCAGCAAGAATCGGCACGATTGTAGCCAGGTATACCAATTTCTAAAATGCTCTGGAGTTTCAGAGAAAATATACTTTGAAGATCCATGCAGAGACCATTATTGGAAACCGGACGAGTCCAGCGCCATCCTTGGCCAGTTTTTCCCAACGCCCAATGTTACCCCAGGATGGCTCTTTCTAGCATCACTGCAGGAGATTAGCAGGTCTCTTCCTATGAACACACAACGAAGAGAACTGTTAATTGTAGCGCCCCATATGGTTAACCTACTTGTTGCCGGGCCATTTCGGGTCGGGTCAGGTGATGTCACGGGGGGTGGCCTCGCCCAGTTCTGTTGCCTCGAGGCGTACAGTAATTGGTGGGGGAAGCGGGGTATTTGGGAGAGTTTGTCGTGATGCCACCTGTGATATGCGGCCAGTAGCAGCCGCCGACGCAGGATTCCTTGCCGGGGCAGGTGTTCAGGCAGCCGGGATGGTGTCACTCCCGACAGGTGGAGCGGGCCCCGGGTGGATGAAGAGGGAAGGTAATAGCGGTTGGCACCTAAGCGCTGGGTGGCGGCGCTGGTAAGGACAAGCCAACACAGTCTCTGCGGCTTCAGGGTGTAGTTTACTCACAACTTCAGCTGCCAGCCCGATCACACTGGTCACTGCCGTGATGGGCTCAGGTCGATCCCGGATCCGTTCAAGATCGAACCGGCTTACAGTACCTGTGTGCATCGGACCCCACTCCGATAGTTGAGATTGGCGGGCTCGCTGCTTAGTGGCCAGGTTTCAGTTCTCCACTGCCCACTTTTGCTCCTGGCGCTGCCGCTCCTCCACGGCCAGCTGGACAATGGTGTCTGGATAAGCTGTCCAGCTCGTTGTGGCCTCACAGCTTAGCTGAAACTGTCCCTTTTCCCACACCAGGCTGGGCATGGGTTCTCTTGATGCCTTGGTGCTTGCCTCAGCTCCTGGTGGTTGGTGGGTCTTGGGCGGGTCTTCTGCCTCTTTAGTAATGGTCACCGGATCCTCCATGACCTGGGGAATGGTCACCGGTTCTTCAGTAACTGGTCGGGTGCCTCTCTAGTCCTCAGCAACTTCGATGGCGGCTGCCGGGTCTTCAGTGGGGGACAGCTGGTGGTGTAAGGAATCCTGGCGGGTGTCATTGGTTGCAGTGGTGACTGGAATCTTGATCTACTCCACCGCAGACCCTTCCTTCGACATTTTTCCCTCCAGGATTGGCGGCAGTTGACTCGTAGGCCCGCATGGCCCCCATCATAACCATCATGGATGCCCTCCAGTCACGGATGACGCCCAGTTGAGATCGCTGAAGCTCCTGAGTCACCCGGTTCACTTTTTCCTCCATCCCGAGCACTCCAGAACATTGGGTGCACCGGTGTGCCCCCTTGACAGCCAGGGTATGCCATGATTGACACCATGCACCTCTGGTGGGCCTAGTACATCCGCTCTCGTGTTCCTCCAAGTCTCGACTCCGCTACTTTGCCTTTCTCTTCTGGTCTCTGGAGAAGTTGGCTCCGCCCACATTCTCTGTTAGTTTTGTTTCTTCTGGACCATGGGAAGGGGCGGGCTCAGGATTTTGCACCACTTTTGCCCGCCAAACCACTAAGGGCGAACACCCCCTGGCCATTTGTTGTCTTCTAGTGGCCGCTGAGGTGTAACTTTTTCAAATAAATAGTCCAGAACTAGGTAGTCCATAAGGCACACAGTACCCAGTTAAATGAGCACAATATCCTGTTCATGATGCCAAATAATAATAATAATAATATTTATTCATTTATATAGCGCTATTAATTCCACAGCGCTTTACATACTTTGGCAACACTGTCCCCATTGGGGCTCACAATCTAAATTCCCTATCAGTATGTTTTTGGAGTATGGGAGGAAACCCACGCAAACACAGGGAGAACATACAAACTCCTTGCAGATGTTGTCCTTAGTGGGACTAGAACCCAGGACCCCAGCGGTGCAAGGCTGCAGTGCTAACCACTGAGCCACCGTGCCGCCTTGTAGCGCCCCACGGGGCAGATGGTTAACCTACTCGCTGCCGGGCCGTTTCGGGTCGGGTCAGGCGATGTCACGGAGTGGCCTTGCCCGGTTCCGTTGCCCTGAGGCATACAGTAAATGGTGGGGGAAGCGGTGTATTTGGGAGAGTTTGTTGTGACTCCACCTGTGTAGGCGGCCAATAGTAGCCGCCGCTGCAGAATTCCTCGCCGGGGCAAGTGTTAAGGCAGCCAAGATGGTGTCGCTCCCCACAGGTGGAGCGGGCCCCGGGTGGATGAAGAGGCCACCTGAGGAAGACAATGTATGAGTTGTCAAAACGCGTTGTTGTTATAAGGGACCACCAATAAAAGGTTTGTTGTTTGAAAAAAAACAAAAAACCTTTGAATTTTTCCTTTAATTAGCGCTCGATGAGACCGACCCCTTTTTTGTCCTCCATGTACACATTCCCCTTAGGAAGTTCGGCAGGGGCTTCTGTAAGGAAAGCCTAATTGGATTAGAACTATGGCTTGTGGGGTGCTTAAATGGAGTACGGGACCTGCTGTGATGGTGAGCAGCTGCAGTGTGTGGATTCATGTGACAACTGGAGCAAGTCTATTCCAGACCCAGCGCTGGAGAGAGGACGGCTATAATCTCTCCTTGGAAATTAATAGAACCTACTACTGGGGTTGTGCGGGGGCGCACAACCCTGTAAGGTGAGCAGTATTTAGGAACTTTTTAGGTTTTGGTTTTAAAACCGCAGGTGCTCTTCATAGCACCCCGCTCTTCTTTTTTTCTTTATGAAGTCCACTTTGGCTCAAACAACAACAGATGGTGTGATCTGACACCGATGTTCCTTTAGCTTGAAGTTCACCTTAAGGCCCTGTGCGCACTGGAAAACGGAATTTTCTTAAGAAAATTCCTGCAGGGTCTGAAAGATTACTGCACCCGTGGTAAAAAAAAACACGGCAAACCGCACCCGAAAACCACATGCGGTTTGCTGCGGTATTGTTCGCGGTATTGCCGCGGTTTTGCCACGTGCGGGTGGTACATGTGCTTTAATGCATTCAATGCAATAATAAAGCACATTGAAAAAAAAAAATAATTTCCTTCTGAGATAGATAGCAGATAGATAAATAGATAAATAGACATATAGAGGGATAGATAGAGGGATAGATAGAGTCCCTGTGAGCATTTCTGCATTTCTCCAGAGCGGTAATTTGTTGTTCACATTACCGGCCGTGGGAAATGACCGGTGGTTACCTCTGCTGTCTCGTTGTGAGGCTGCATTCAGTAGTATGTCAGACGCGGCTGGATGCAAGCATCGGAGGACCTCCTGGATTACGCTGGAGCTGTGTGTTTCGGGGGGGTTAATAAAGGGGTGAACCAGGGGCTTTTTGTGTTTTATTGAAAATAAAGGATTTGTGTCTATTCACTTTACTTACGGGTTGATCATGTCAGCTGTCTCATAGACGCTGCCATGATCAAGCCTGGACTTAGTAGCGGCGTTCCGCCACCATTAACTCCTTATATTACCCTGATTGCCACCGCATCACGGCAACAGGAAGAGCCGGGGACACTCCGGTACTGCCGCATAATGGATGCGACAGTCCCGGGGCAGTTGCGGCTGATATTCTCGGCTGCGGGAGGGAGGGCATTAACCCTGCCCCTCGCCCTCCCCAGCCTGAGAATACCGGGCCGCCGCTGTGTGCTTACCTCGGCTGGACGGTAAAAATACGGCGGAGCCCACGTGTTTTTTTTTCTATATGTCCGTTTGATTTCTACGTGTATTTTATATGTCTGTGTCTGTGTGTGAGTGTGATGTGTGTGTATTCTATGTCTGTGTCTGTGATGTGTGTGTGTTTACTCTCTGCTCCGCTTCCTCTTCCTGTCATAATGACATCACTTCCCTGCAAACCGCAGGGCAGTGCTGAACATTACCGCAGGTAAACCGCGAAATACCGGTGGGAATAATGCAGGAATACGCAATGAATCGCACAGAATTTGCTGCATGCGTTATTCCCTGCGGGATTTCACGATTACATGGCAGTCAATGGAGTGAAATGTCGCAGCGACGTGCGGAAAAGAAGTGACATGCAATTGTTTTTGCTGCGGGAATCCCGCAGCAAAACATGCAGCTGTCAAAATCCGCATAGTGCGCACAGCATTTTTTTTCCCTATAGGATTTGCTGGTGATTCACTGCAGAGATGTTCTGAACATTTTCTGCAGCGAAACATGCAGCAAAACCGCAGGAAATCCGCGGCAAAAACCTGCAAGTGCGCACAGGGTCTTAATCTCTTTAGAAGTTTTTCTGGGCTCTTTTTGCTACCATTCGAATTATCTGTCTCTTTGATTTGTCATCAATTTTCCTCCTGCGGCCACGTCCAGGGAGGTTGGCTACAGTCCCATGGATCTTGAATTTCTGAAAAATATGTGCAACTGTAGTCACAGGAACATCAAGCAGCTTGGAAATGGTCTTATAACCTTTACCTTTAACATGCTTGTCTAGAATTTTCTTTCTAATCTCCTGAGACAACTCTTTCCTTCACTTCTTCTGGTCCATGTTGAGTGTGGTACCCACCATGTCACCAAACACCACAGTGAGTATCTGTAGCCCTATATACAGGCCCACTGACTGAATACAAGATTGTAGACACCTGTGATGCTAATTAGTGGACACACCTTGATTTAACATGTCCCTTTTGTCACATTATTTTCAGAGGTACCATTATTTCTGTCCAGGCCTATTTCATGAGTTTTATTTTTTAAAATATTCTGTGGAAGCATGGTTGAAAAGCAATGTCTGACTGTTCATTTTCATAGATTTTTTAATTTATTATTACTTTTGTCAGATTCAAGTTATTTCTGTGACCATTGTGGATTTTTCTTTCATTAAACGAGGGATACCAACAATTTTGACCACGTGTGTAGGAATATAAACATGCATTACTGCTAAGAAAATACATATAGACTTCCTGTTCCGGTCCTGGCTGAGGAGGCAGCATAGAGGAGAAGCTCCCGACACCCCTCTGAGAAACCGACGATAAACAGCATACCCGGGCAAGTGAGCGAGCAGAGAGCAGCACGTCTGGTAGCAGGAAGCACACAGCTATGGAGCGGTACTTACTGAGGAGTGCTGGTGGTGGTGAGGGGCCCTGCAGGAGTGGAGATCCTGACTGCCGGCGTGGAGAAGAGGAGACTGTCATGGCACCGACAAGCCTGATGGAGGAGGAGCCAGAGTCCCCAGTGCAAGATGTGGTAATGGAAGGCAGGAGAGGGAGAAGTGAAGGAGATGAGAGCGGGGGGTCGGGGGAGGATGGAGCAGGAGAGAAATCGCTGCAGGGGATTGCAGAGGGAGAAACACAATGGATAGAGGAAGGGGACATGGAGGAACAAGAAAGAGAGGAGGAGGAGGAGGAGTGCATCAAGCAAAGAGTGGCCAGAGACGCAGGAGACCGGACTGATCACTTAGACATGCAATATAAGGTGTCTAATCATGATAAATGCCAGCAGAAGCTGCATGTCAGAAACAGTAACATTCCTTCTAAAGCAAACAAGAAACTGCCGGCCACACCATTATCTAAATACTGTAAACAAATGGGGGAGGGTGGAAAATCCCCAGCTCAGAATAAGAGAACTAAGAAACCAGCACCACCTGCAGGCCAAGACAAGCATGCACAAGAGCTCAATGTTGATTATAAAAAATTGGCTGCCGAAGTGACATCACAGCTGTCAAAAGAGATTAAAGTGGCCATTGAAACAGCCATACAAACATCCCTAGCAGCTATGCAAAAGCAGATTAGTGGACATGCATCTAGACTGGCAGAAACAGAGCAGAGAATATCTGACTCAGAGGAGAAAATAATGGCTATGCAAGAGCAAATAGCAGCTCTAGTGAAATCTAACGATTATTTGAGAGATAAAGCGGAAGACTTAGAGAACCGATCGAGGCGAAATAATCTGCGCATTGTGGGGCTGCCAGAATCGGTATCTTTGGGACAGCTGGATAACATATGTGAACAGGAGTTACCTCAGGCCCTGGGCATTAAGGCTAAATTCAGAGTGGAAAGAGCGCACAGAGTGGGACCACTGAGACAACAAGAAGCGAATAGGAGAGAGGATCCAAACCCAAACAAGAAAGCCCCGTTGAGGGCTAGACAAGTGATAGTCAAATATCTTGATTATAAACATAAAGAGGAAATACTGAGGGCCTTTAGAGACAGACAGCGACCATTGCATTACCAAGGCAACAGACTGCTAATTTTCGGCGATTATTCAGCAGAAGTCTCCAGAAAGAGAAAAGAATTCAGCAAAGTATGTTCATTCCTGTATAACAAAAAAGTCAAGTGCCAACTGCTATACCCTGCCACACTGAAAGTCAGAAATCTTAATGGCTCGTTTGCATATTACAAAGACTTTAAAGAAGCAGAGCGTACTCTCATGGCAGAACAAGATAAGAATCGGGCTGATGGACAAAAAAGAGGAAACAATGGAGAAGGGACCAGCAGAGGAGGATCTCCAAGAGGCCCAGGGAAAGACTCGAGAAGCTTTGAGGAGCAATCGCGGGTGGAGAGTACAGAGGAAAGGAGATTGAGCCCAAAACAACAAAATAATCCTCGCTCGGAACACAGAGACTAACTGTTGGAAATGGTTCATGATAACTGAACTGAACTAGATATTGCTGGTCCTGTTCTCGCACTCTCTCACTCTCTTGATTTCACTCTCTCATGTTCAGTTTTGCTTTCACGCTTGCTATCAGTTTCACTTTCAGTCTTACTCCTAACGTTCAGTCTCACACTCTCACACTCACTCTCAGTCTCACACTTTTTTTTTTTCTCCCTCCCTCACATATTCAGTCTCATTTTCAGTTTCACGCTTACTTTCAGTTTCACACTCACTCTCATACTCAGTTTCATTTTCAGTCTCACGCTCACTTTCAGTACCTCACGCGCTCTGTCTCACTCTTTTTCTCTCGCATATTCAGTCTCACGCTTACTTTCAGTTCCACTTCCAGATTCACTTTCATTCTTACTTTCACTCGCCTTTGTCCAGGAACGACTTCCAGGCGTAAATGAAGTGGATCTGTCTGCTCTGAGTGCGGGGATGACCACCAGAAAATAGAGCTAAGTTGGACTTGAAGTCCTTATAGAGTTTTTGTCATACTGTACTATTTTTGCCATTATTTAAGGCTTGTTCATGTGACTCATGTGAATCCGGGGCTAGAACGTATACTCTAAGGGGGGTGACTAGGGAGCTCAACAGTTTGGCTAGGAAAAGGGGAAGTCATCAGCATGGCGAAAAGAGCCAAAAATTTCCCAGAAGGGAAAACGTGTTCTACAGTTATTTGTTTATTGTTATATTTGTTATACATACAAGGTGGGGAAAAGATATATCAAGCCTGGGGGGCAAATTCTATACCTGGTAATAATTGTCTCGTCTCTTGTGAGTTCAGGGCCCACAGGGGAGGAAGTAGTAAGAGCAAAATACAAAGGCAAATATGGTACAAATAACTACATGGAATGTGAAAGGCTTGAGATCTCCTAACAAACGAGCAATGATACTAAGACATCTGAAAAGACTAAAAACAGATATTGCATTATTACAGGAAACGCATTTGAGGAAGGAGGACTTTTTCCGCATGAAGAAATATTGGGTGGGTACTGTATATGGGGCAGAGGCACAAGGTAGGAAAGCGGGGACAATGATTCTAATACATAAACAGCTCAGCCATGAAGTAGTGACACACGAGGCAGACGACCAGGGACGGTGGCAGCATTTAACAATCATTAGTCCAGCGGGTAAATTAAGTATCTATAATGTTTACGGTCCAAACTCCCAACAGAGCATATTTCATGATGGCATAAAGGCCAGCATACTAGCAGATGGGGAGACCAACATCATAGTAGGAGGTGATTTTAACACAGTTCCAGACTCAGCTGAAGACAGGAGGAGGGGGAAGGAGAGGACAGGGGATGTGGACAGAAGGCCGGACCATAGGGATGTGACATTAGAAGACGTGGGTTTGAAGGACATCTGGAGATTAGCTCACCCGCATGATAGAGAATATACACACTTCTCGCATCCTCATGATAGCTGGTCGCGTATTGATCAATTTTGGATTTCTCAAGGCCTAGTTAATCGGGCACAAGAATGTGTGATAGAAAACATGGTGATATCTGATCATAGTCCGTTGAGATTGGGTATCAGAGAGCAGTTCAAGAGAGGTACAGATATCATATGGAGATTTCCATCATTTCTTCTCAGACAAGATAATTTCCACAGGGTATTACGAGAGTGGTGGGGAGAATTCACAGAGGAAAACAAGGAACACAAAGGGAACCCAGTACTATACTGGGAAACGGCAAAAGCGGTCTTGAGGGGTCGCCTGATTGGATATGCGGCCATGATCAAAAGGAAGACCAATGAAAATTATAATGCCCAGAGTGAAGCAGTGCGGGTAGCATACACAAAGTATTTGGCTAATAGATCTCCCACGACGAAAGACAGATGGTTGGAGGCAAAAAGGGGGTTCGACGAATGGGCAAAAAAAAAGGAACAATTATTTTGGTCGCACAGGGAAGCAGAGCTACATAGATTTGGCAACAAGGCGGGGAGGATGCTGGCAAATTTGGCAAGGGGTAGCAGGAAAATGACAGTGATTTCCAAACTAAAAAGAAAGGGGGGGGAGGTGACCACAGATCCTAAGGAAATTAATAAATTGCTGGGACATTTTTATAGAAAACTATATGGGCCAGGAAACAATGACATGACTGACGAGGCAGAGTGGTTAAGACAAGCGCACTTGCCTAGCGTAACAGAGGAAGATCTGAGTGACCTAAATGCAGATATTACAGTTGAGGAGGTGACTAGAACAATCGGGGAGCTTAACACCAACAAGGCACCAGGCCCTGACGGTTTTAACAGCGAGTTTTATAAGGCTATGAGGGATCTGATCTCGCCAGATTTAACTGCGGTATTTAATGCATTTTTGGAAGGAGAGGAAATTCCTAAAAATTCAAACGTAGCATATATCAAATTACTCCCTAAGGGAACTAAAGACCTGGATGATCCCTCTAGTTATAGACCCATATCACTTATAAACCAGGATTTAAAAATAATATCTAAGATTATGGCTAATAGATTGGCCATGATTCTTCCAAGGATCATTACAGAGCATCAGGTAGGGTTTATTAAAGGGAGAAATGCTGTCACTAATATCCGGAAGACAATACTAGTGGTGGATGCGGTGAGATTGGATCAGATAGAGAGGGGGGCAAGACCCGCTCTAGTTACACTCGACGCAGAAAAAGCGTTTGACAATGTAAATTGGAGCTGGCTGGACAAAGTACTAGAGGCCACAGGGATTGTAGGCAAAATGAGGCTTTACATTAGGAATCTTTACGCTAACTCGGGAGCTAGGGTACACACTCCAGGTTTTTTATCAGACGTGTTCCCTTTGATGAAGGGAACAAGACAAGGCTGCCCGCTATCTCCCCTCCTATTCGACTTGGCCATTGAACCATTGTCAAGAATATTGCAGGGCCCGAATAGTTTTAAAGGGATTAAGGTAAGGGGAACTGAAATAAAGACAGCACTTTTTGCCGATGATGTCATACTATATATGGGGGACCCTAGCGTGGATTTGTCACAGACTCTAGCCCTAATTGAAAAATTTGGATTAGTCTCAGGATTCAAATTGAATAAAAAAAAGTGTGAGATCCTGTTCCTAAAAGGGGGGAATGTAAGGGATGGTTGTATATGTGGCATTCCTATAGCACAGACATCACTTAAATATCTGGGAATTCATATAGGAAGAACGGTGGAATCAATTTACGAGATGAATTATGGCCCACTAATTAGGAAAATTATAGCACAACTAAAGGGTTGGAAGGGTCTGCCTCTACCACTACTGGCAAGGTGCCACCTGATAAAAATGATGAGCTTTCCTAGACTGTTGTACCCATTCCAGACGATCCCGATATTGCTAAAACTGAGGGACGTAAATAGGCTCAACTCAGCGTATGCGGATTTTATATGGCGGGGAAGGAAACCTAGAATAAAGTTACGAACATTGATGAAGTCAACGGAGGAAGGAGGTCTTAGTTTCCCGGATGTTCGGGGTTATAACCTGGTGTGTATAATGAGACATGTGTTTGATTGGTTGAGAGGAACAAGCAGGCACTCAGACTATGGCATGGAAGCCAAGTATGCATCACCGTGGGATTTGGCGTCCATTTTACACTCCCCATTGTCCAGGGCGGATGGGCATATAAGGAACTCAATCTTATTCCGAGACACTATGCTAACATGGAAACTGGTAAGAAAGAAATTGGGACTGTCATGGAAAGTATCTAAGTACTTAAATCCCTGGGCATCTCCGAACTTTCCCATGGGACGGGAAAATAAGCTATTTACTAGATGGAAAGAGAAGGGCGTCGAGAGAATGAAGGATGTCATGAATGTGGAGGAGAGAAGGTGGCTGACAGGACGGGAAGTGCTTGACAAGTATGAACTTAATAGCTCACATATCATCCAGTATGAACAACTGAAGCATGGAGTATTTGTAGATTTGGGGGAGCTTGGAAAGGAATTGAATAAGAGTTTGATTGATGAGCTTATGGAAAGTGATGTAGCAAGTGTAAATGTTTCCAAAATTTACCGAACATTTCGGGGAATGCTTATATCTGGGGAGGATAGCCGTACTCTAACAGCGTGGGGGAAACAATTGAAAGGGCAGGAAGTTGTAGGGGATATATTGAAGGGATGGGTACAGATGCAGAAACATGTTACCAATGAGAGATGGAGAGACACCCAATTTAGAATTTTACACAGGGCTATTATGGGCTTCAACATTCCGGGAAGAGATATGCGGTGTCCTAAATGTCAAAGAGAAAAAACAGATATGCTACATGGACTATGGGAGTGTAAGGAAATTCACAGGTTCTGGAATCAAGTTAGATTATTTGTCCAGGCAACATGGGGAATTTCTGGAAATCTAGAGCTAATGGTGTGGATTTTCCATTCCTTTGAGGGAGGAGTAAGAGGGGGATCGGACATGCCGGGAAAGAAGAAATATACAATAGTACATGACATAGCCATGATAGCCAAACGGTCCATATTAAAGCATTGGATACAAAGGGAGGGACCATCCATAAAAGAGGTCATCGGGGAATTACATAATTTATTGAGGCTGGAGAAAGTGGAAGCGGAAACGGACAATGACAGGTTGACACCCAAATTCTTTGGGAAATGGAGAAATTTCATTGAAAGTCAATTTACTCAGGGAGAAATAAATAATCTGATGACACCTTTTATACAATCGGAATGGTACCTTCTGAATGATATCCAGGACAAACTGGGTAAATTGAAAATCACGGAGGTGTGGGTTCCGGAGGAAAGGGAGACGAGACGCTAAGGTAGCCACAAGACGTGCCAGAAAATTTGGAAGCATTCGGGGTTGGCTTAGGGGCTTAATGACTCTAATTGACTTGTATCGCGTCTGTTATTTCTTAGAACTTTTGCCTTGGTTTAATAGAGACCATATCAATCAGATAATCAGTTTAAAATATCAAGTTGGGGCATTGCACCCTATTATGTCACATATTGTCAGACAAATGTTTTTCCTTGCGTAACCTTGAATATCTTGTTATGTTTATAAAAAATTGGAAAATTAATAAAAAGTTTTGGAAAAAATACATATAAAAATTAAGACATTAAGACATAAAATACAAAAAAGGCCAGTTTTATGTGAGCCCAACAGCCAACGTCAAGGCGTATCTCTTAATGTTAGGTCCCTATCTACTCTAATGCCTCTCTTTGTTTTTTTTTTTCTAAAACTTCGTAGTGTACTATTCTATAATGTGGTTTGGACAGCATTAATCACATGACAGGCTCCATTTAAACCTCTTGGAGAGTATAAATATTGGAACAGGAAAGGGAAGTGACATTTAAAGGGAACTTGTCACTTGTCATATATGTTTGTTTGCTTTTTACCTGGTGTAAATGCCACTGTTGTCCTGAAACTGGAGTTGTTTTTCTTTTGTTCCTGCACCTCTCCATTTCTGAGATATTGCCTCCTCTTCCCTGTTTATAAACCTTGTTTTTTGTTTGTTTTTTAGCCAATGGGGTATAATCTTGAGGACCACTCCCAGTTGGCTAAACTAGACTAGATTTACATACATAAAAGAGGAGGCCATATCTCAGGAATGGAGAGGTGAAAGAACAAAAGAAAAGCATTGCCACATTCAGGAGAATAGCAGCATTTACACCACGTGAAAAAAACATTTACAGTTAGGTCCAGAAATATTTGGACAGTGACACAATTTTCGCGAGTTGGGCTCTGCATGCCACCACATTGGATTTGAAATGAAACCTCTACAACAGAATTCAAGTGCAGATTGTAACGTTTAATTTGAAGGTTTGAACAAAAATATCTGATAGAAATTGTAGGAATTGTACACATTTCTTTACAAACACTCCACATTTTAGGAGGTCAAAAGTAATTGGACAAATAAACCAAACCCAAACAAAATATTTTTATTTTCAATATTTTGTTGCGAATCCTTTGGAGGCAATCACTGCCTTAAGTCTGGAACCCATGGACATCACCAAACGCTGGGTTTCCTCCTTCTTAATGCTTTGCCAGGCCTTTACAGCCGCAGCCTTCAGGTCTTGCTTGTTTGTGGGTCTTTCCGTCTTAAGTCTGGATTTGAGCAAGTGAAATGCATGCTCAATTGGGTTAAGATCTGGTGATTGACTTGGCCATTGCAGAATGTTCCACTTTTTTGCACTCATGAACTCCTGGGTAGCTTTGGCTGTATGCTTGGGGTCATTGTCCATCTGTACTATGAAGCGCCGTCCGATCAACTTTGCGGCATTTGGCTGAATCTGGGCTGAAAGTATATCCCGGTACACTTCAGAATTCATCCAGCTACTCTTGTCTGCTGTTATGTCATCAATAAACACAAGTGACCCAGTGCCATTGAAAGCCATGCATGCCCATGCCATCACGTTGCCTCCACCATGTTTTACAGAGGATGTGGTGTGCCTTGGATCATGTGCCGTTCCCTTTCTTCTCCAAACTTTTTTGTTCCCATCATTCTGGTACAGGTTGATCTTTGTCTCATCTGTCCATAGAATACTTTTCCAGAACTGAGCTGGCTTCATGAGGTGTTTTTCGCAAATTTAACTCTGGCCTGTCTATTTTTGGAATTGATGAATGGTTTGCATCTAGATGTGAACCCTTTGTATTTACTTTCATGGAGTCTTCTCTTTACTGTTGACTTAGAGACAGATACACCTACTTCACTGAGAGTGTTCTGGACTTCAGTTGATGTTGTGAACGGGTTCTTCTTCACCAAAGAAAGTATGCGGCGATCATCCACCACTGTTGTCATCCGTGGACGCCCAGGCCTTTTTGAGTTCCCAAGCTCACCAGTCAATTCCTTTTTTCTCAGAATGTACCCGACTGTTGATTTTGCTACTCCAAGCATGTCTGCTATCTCTCTGATGGATTTTTTCTTTTTTTTCAGCCTCAGGATGTTCTGCTTCACCTCAATTGAGAGTTCCTTAGACCGCATGTTGTCTGGTCACAGCAACAGCTTCCAAATGCAAAACCACACACCTGTAATCAACCCCAGACCTTTTAACTACTTCATTGATTACAGGTTAACGAGGGAGACACCTTCAGAGTTAATTGCAGCCCTTAGAGTCCCTTGTCCAATTACTTTTGGTCCCTTGAAAAAGAGGAGGCTATGCATTACAGAGCTATGATTCCTAAACCCTTTCTCCGATTTGGATGTGAAAACTCTCATATTGCAGCTGGGAGTGTGCACTTTCAGCCCATATTATATATATAATTGTATTTCTGAACATGTTTTTGTAAACAGCTAAAATAACAAAACTTGTGTCACTGTTCAAATATTTCTGGCCCTGACTGTATGGCTGTGAACTCGTCCTCTTTAAGTGGCTCCTAGGAAGTACCTTCCCATCAGCAGAGTGAAGAGCAGACAATGAAGGAGAAAAGTCTGTTGTATTGTGTAGAGCTCGGCGTCAGCCCCAGTGTGGCGTCCACCCGCGTCCCCCTTCCAGGTTCCTGCATGGGCATCCTCTCACCTGCTCCTCTGAGCCAATACCGCAGTGTCATCACGTCTGAGCCATCATCAGTGCCGCCCCGTCTGAGCCAATACCACTGTGCCGACAAGTCTGAGCCATCACCAATGCCACGTCTGAGCCCAGACTGCAGTGCCATCTTGTCTCAGTCTCCACCTCTGTGCTGCCGCATCTGTGCACTCCTGTACTGGACATTAAGACCTTAACCGTCCGTAAAAGACTATCACCCCTGGTCCATGGTTGTCGTTCATTTAGGCCTTTTGTGTAGAGCATATCTCATAAT
Organism: Anomaloglossus baeobatrachus; assembly: GCF_048569485.1. Taxonomy (NCBI): domain Eukaryota; kingdom Metazoa; phylum Chordata; class Amphibia; order Anura; family Aromobatidae; genus Anomaloglossus; species Anomaloglossus baeobatrachus. The sequence continues at coordinate 46,135,196 of NC_134355.1, read as the reverse complement.
CCTTGTATAGCGGTTCGCTGCTGGCTGTCCTTCAGGGGAGTCCGGTGCACGGCCCAGTGAGTCCACTCCTGGACGGTCACCACCCCTTGGTGACCGTAACAAATTGTATTAGAGTAGGCAGAGACTCAACCAAAAGAGGTTGCCTTACTGTTGGCGGTTGGGCTCACATAAAACTGGCAATTTTTGTGTGCTTAGTATCTCAATTTTTATATGTTTTTCATAGCAGTAATGCATGTCTATATTCCCATATTCATTGTTCCAAACATCTTAGCACTGCAGAGTGCAACTGTCTGCTGTTTGTTACTTTGTTGTATTGTAGGAGCACTGAGATTGGCAGGACGAGAGCAGAAGATTTTTTTTTGAGGATTAGGAGGTGTTATCAGGGTGAGTGTGGCTTAATTTTCAAAAAGTATGCCTCTATCCTTCTGTGGGGCATTTCCATGTCAGGTATTGATGGTATTGTGGCGCCCCTGAGGCTTCAGGTGCCACAGGGTACTGCACCTCACCCGAGGTGCAGTATACATCTCGAATATGGAGGAGGTCATCACCGGTAACCACCACCAAAACACTCATTTAACACATAACACGGGAGCTCTCCCACTGGGACTGACTAGGGTAGGTGCCAGGGGTGGCTATCACGAGGTGTGGGACCTCTTGCCCACTAGTTCAGCAACCCGGGAGGCGGGGCACCTGCAGGGGAAGTTAGGAGCCATCTCACACAGAGTTTCAGTTTCACACAGACAGACAGGAAGTGACAGTCTGAGGAGAGAGAAGGAAGAAGGAGAGCTCCACAGGTCCTGGGGACGGGCGGCTGGAGGAATTTGTCCCAAGACCAGGAGTTACTACCAGGGGCAGTTAGCACCGGACAGCGTCCGAGTGAGGTTGGACTCAGGAACAAGCAAGCGACTTGTGACGCCCTGGCAAAACCAGGTAGTCACATAGGTTGTACAAATCTCTCATGTACAAGACTCCATCCTCCTTGGCATGCCAACACAAAACCCACACCCAGGTGCACTACCCCGTTTCAAGTAGAGTTCCCATTGAAGACACAAACACTGAGTGCAGGAGGAAGGGACCCTTGTTTGCTACATCAGGGTGTGGGACCCGAATACACCCGCCGGAGGCAACCGGTCACTGGCAATTTGGTTTACCACTAGACTCTGTGTGCAATTCTTTGGAACTGTGAGTATACCATCCATCCACGGTCCAACCCTGCATGAAACTCTCCGCAGCCATCACTCCCGTTCACCTGGGCCCCGGGACTACACCTCCCCTACGCGTGGAGGGGATTCCATCCTGCTGCCCTGATCCATCAGCCAGGGGTGTCCCATCACCAGGCAGCGGCGGTGCTACCAACTCTCACCGCAACCCACGGGTGGCGTCACTGACAAACTATTCACCTGTAAATACTCCCTTCCTACAGTTGTGAGGACGAACGGCCACGTGAGCCCCGGGTCCGGCTACCACTCGAGCCACAGTAACGAATCCGGATCCGAGCAGCCCCTGCAGCGGCCCGGTCCCCGTCCGCAACAGACCCAGGAGAAAAACCGCTGCCCGGTTACGGGTAACACCCCGACCCCGTGGGCGCATCAGTATATCAACAGAATCTACTATTAATTCCTGATGAGTGCAAGTAATGCCTGTGGGATCCACACCTATTGGGAGAACGGGGTCCGGTTACCCAAATTCTGTGATTTTTGCCCCCTTACATGCTCAAGCTGAGATCGATCATAAATATGACAATTCTTCTACAGCTGCGGACATTCTGGAAAGACGCAAAAAAACCTGCACTTCCATTACTCGGAAAGACTTTAATGCATAGATGCATGTTTTTTATATTATATATACACATTAATATCTTTCTTATTGCAGTTTTTGGATATTTTCTGAATCGTCCGAATACTGATAATGTCTTATCATGGAATTCTGGTGATCTATCGTGTACTTTTTATGGGCATGGCACCAGTCTGTATTCAATACAATCACGTCTGGCACCAATGCCCTAGATGCCAGGATATGCCTTCTGGGTAGAATTTTAGATGCGAGTTTAAACAGCCATGACTCCTTTCTCAGACCACGGAAGTCATTGCCAGGAAATTGATTTCCCATCTGTCCCGTCTGTCAGTTTCTGATTGATGCTGTCCACACAGATACTGCAAAGAATGTCTATGACCGGATTACAGCGACTATGGCTCAGCGCTCTGGATGTGCAGACCGATGGAAAGGCAAGAAGACATTCTAGGAATAATCGGAGTATCATGGATGCACTGAGCACAATGTAAAAATATGTTGGAAAATGATCTACTGTTTAAATATATTTTTATAATCTTGTTTTTTTTTCCATTCCTGCATGGAAAAGCACAGCACTAAAGGTATTACTTAAAGAGTCATTCCCAAAATTAAGTTTTCACCAACCCTGCAACTAGGTCATAACTTCCTGATCGTGCCCGGATTGTGATTTAATAAAAATGTAATGAACACTCATACCTACTGTGCACTTTAAATAAAATAAAAAAAAACTGACAAGTGTGAACAGGTGCATACTGAACATGAAAGATTGTCTAACAAATTAACAACTGCACTCTGAAATGCTAAAATCTGTAAACATTGATTATCGTAATCTTTATATGCATTACTGCCAAGGAAATAGATAAAATAATTGAGACATAGCGCATAAAAAAGACCAATTTTATGTTAGCCCAGCAGCCAGCATCAAGGTGTATCTCCAGTGCTGGCCATTTTTCATTTTAGATTATAGGGTTATGCCTTCTGACTGAGCTCTCCTTTCCCATTGCCTTAAGACGATTTTTAATTTCCTATTAGCAGGTTCCTGTCCGCCCATAGAATTGTAGGATTTGAAGCCCGAACAGAAACATTTTAGGTATGGATCCAGCACAAGGAGATATGCCTTGACGCTGACTGCTGGGCTCCCATTAAACTGGCTTTTTTATGCGCTAAGTGTCTCATTTTTTTTCAATGTTTGCATGCTTTAGCATTTCAGAGTGCAGCTATTTATTTGTTACTGTGCGCTTAAACACTCTGCAGAACTGTATACGGTATATTTTTGTGCATTCTTCACACTATAGGCTCATATATGCCTGGAAAAAATTATGTAAGATCACAATTGTGTTTTTAAGAGTTGAATTACAGTATTTCTGTACTAAAAAAAAGCATTACAAAAATAGTCTTGTCAAACCTGTACCAAAATTGCATTAATAAAAAAAGTAACAAATACAGCGTTACCACACATAGGAACATGGCCTCAGTGGAATAGTAGCATGGCTCCGTTGCCACTCCACTGAAACCTTTCCATGTTCATGATACTGAGGTGGACCCCCACATATTTCAAGGGTTAGCTATTATGTATCCTCAGGTTAAGGGAAAACTTGCTGATTCCTGTGGATCTTCCATTGGGAAACCCAACAATCCAAAGACCGAGCCACAGAAGTGTTGACCTGTAACAGAGCCGTGCGTGAGCGTGCGCGGCTACCACTCCATTCTGATGAAGCATGTGCGAGCTCCGTTCCTGGGATTGGTGGGGTTGGCAGTGGTGGGACCCAAGCAATCAGCAAGTTTTCCCCTAGGCTGCTGCAAGGAGATAGGTTAATAAGATGGGAATAACCCCTTCTTATTTATCATCTGTTCAGTGGATAGGTTATAAATCTTTGTGGCTAAAGTACCCCCTTAGGGCGGCGTTACACGATACGATATAGCTAATGATATGTCGTCGGGGTCACGGATTCCGTGATGCACATCCGGCATCGTTAAAGATGTCGTAGCCTGTGACACCAACGAGTGACTGTTAACGAGCAAAAATACTCACCTTATCGTTGCTCGTTGACACGCCGTTCATTTCCATAATGTCGTTCCTCCTTCTGCGCGCCGGTTGTTCATTGTTCCCGAGGCAGCACACATCACTACGTGTGACACCCCGGGAACGACGAACAACAACTTACCTGCGTCCCGCCAGCAACGAGGAAGGAAGGATGTGGGCGGGATGTTATGTCCCGCTCATTTCCGCCCCTCCTCTTCTATTGGGCGGCCGCTGTGTGACGTCGCTGTGACGCCAAACGTCCCTCCCCCTTCAGGAAGTCAGGAAGAGGATGTTCGCCGCCCACAGCAACGTCGTTAGGGAGGTAAGTACGTGTGACGGGGTTTTAACGACTTTGTGCGACACGGGCAATAAATTGCCCGTGACACAAACGACGGGGGCGGGTGTAATCGCTCATGCGGTCGCACGATATATCGTTTCATGTAATGCTGCCCTTAGTATATGTACCCAGGTGGTTGTTTACCTCTCGTGAAAAGTGTATTTTTGCACTTTGCTTTTATAAAAAATTGGGCACCGGTTGGGTTTTTACAGGTCTTTTGCTTCATTACACATTCAACTCTAATGTGGTCTGTAGCTTTAAAAAAGGACAGAGAAGAGTTTAAAATCAGACAACCAAAATGAGTTCACTGGTGTATTATCAGTTGACTCATTCTGCAGCCAGCATTAGATAATGTATAAAGAAAATGATGCAAAAATAATTTTTAGGCCCCTCTCAAAAATTATCCCCAAAGGTGGACAATCCATAGGAAATTCCTGCATCATGTGTCACAATGATTATGGGTATAACATGAAACTGGGGCTCCTAAGTGTTGGTATATGCAACAGATGAGAACTTCTTTGTCTGTGTGAAGGAGGACTTTATGCTGATCTAAGAGTAAATGGCAATGTTGTGTATTGTAAAAAGTCTCTTGTTCTTCCTGGCTTTGGTTTTTCTTCCTGATGCAATGCTGTATGACTGTGCATAATTATACCTCATGCTTTGAGAAGTAAAGAGCTTGTTATCCCATGTAATCTGTTCTGTGAACTTTCTTCTGCAACTGGAAAGCTAGAAGCTGTGCAACACTAAGCTGACCCTCAGGTTAGTGGGACCTGTGCTATCCATAGTCTCAGGGATACCCCTAAAGATGGGGATGCCTTAAGCGGGCTTTACACACAGCGACATCGCTAGCAATGTCGCTGGTGAAAGCACCCTCCCCCGTCGGTTGTGCGTCACGGGCAAATCGCTGCACGTGGTGCACAACATCGCTAGGACCCGTCACACTTACCTGCCTAGCGACGTCGCTGTGGCCGGCGAACCGCCTTCTTTCTAAGGGGGCGATTCCTTCGGCATCACAGCGGCGTCCCTAAGCGGCCGCCCCATAGAAGCGGAGGGGCGGAGATGAGCGGGCCGAACATCCCGCCCACCTCTTTCCTTCCTCATTGGTGGTGGCCGCAGGTACGATGATATTCCTCGTTCCTGCGGTGTCACACATAGCGATGTGTGCTGCCGCAGCAATGACGAACAACCAGCGTCCTGCAACAGCAACGATAATCGGTATTAGAACGACCGGACAACCATCAACGATTAGGTGAGTAATTTTGATCGTTAACGGTCGTTCGTGCGTTTCACACGCAACGACGTCGCTAACGAGGCCGGATGTGCGCCACGAATTCCGTGACCCCAACGACATCTCGTTAGCGATGTCGTTGTGTGTAAAGCCCCCTTTAGTCTCCTTCCTCGTTCCTGACCAGCCCTGATCTGATACCCCCTACCTCTCTCCCAGGGGGGACCTAGACAGAAGTGAGATTGAACCCACAAAATTAGACAAGCAGGGGAAACCAAAACTCTGACACATAGCACACGCTCATGGTGAAGTTCGTGCAAAATTCCATGTGACACCATGCCACATTTTATAACCCCCCCCTTACATTGCTCACCCTTGTGCCCTGCACATCTATTACTCAATAGCAAAAAAAGTAAATTCCCAGTTCACTTTTTATAACTTTATTTAGAGAAGTATTGAGTTTTAGAGAACTATTCTTATACTATTTTTCCTCTTCTCATATCCCTCCGTGTTCGCCTGCAGCATATTCCCCAGAGATAGTCTGCACAGACAGGTATATTGCATTTCATAATGTCCCTGGGTTAATCCGAGGGCAGGTGAACAATTCCTCTGTATCTTTTGTTGAAGAGTAATTTCATCAAACGGCCTCTGTCTTCCCACCCAGGCCGGCTCAGTGGCTTACCTATGATCACATTTCAGCTTTGAGGCACCGACCTCCGCTTAGCTTAAAGTACTGTATGTAACAGGTCACCTTACCTAAGACCATGGACTAAGCGAGATTACCTGCGGCTCATGAAAAATGACCTAATTGTCTGTGTCAGATAGAATAGCCTGCGGGTTAAGCCATTTGATTAGAAGTAAGTGGTGTGGGTTGGTGGATGTGCATACTATGCACTATGGATATATCTCTTGTCTTGTGGAAATAAAAATAGACTACATAATACTACATAGCTGCATATAATGGACATCTCTTTACTGGTTAAAATCATCCTTTGTGAATAAGTTGATCACAATTTGCTCCCCAATGGTCAGCAATAATCTATTGGGAAACTTGGCTTTAAGTGATTAATTTCCCTGCAGCACCCCCACAGGAGAAAGAAGGCATTACACAGTGCCCACTGGCTGTCAGGTCTTAAAGGGAGCCTGTCAGCAGATTTGGGACCTATAAGCTGCGGCCACCACCAGTGGGCTCCTATATGCAGCATTCTAACATGCTGTATATAAGAACCCAGGCTGTGTGTAGAACGTAAAAAACACTTTATAATACTCACCTAGGGGGGTCGCTCCGGTTCAGACTGGTCAAAGGGGTGGCGCCATTCTCTGGGACCGGCACCTCCTCTTTCGGCTATCTTTGTTCTCCTTCTTCTGAAGCCGGCGTGCATGACACATCCTACGTCATACACACTTGCCAGCACTGAGGTCTTTTGCAGGCGCACTGAGCAGGGTAGATCAAAATGCGCCTGCGCAGGACCTCAGTGCCGGCAAGTGTGTATGACGTAGGACGCGTCATGCATGCTGGCTTCAGAAGAAGGAGAACAAAGATGGACGAAAGAGGAGGCGCCGATCCCGGAGAAAGGCGCCACCCATTTGACCAGTCTGAACCGGAGCGATCCCCTAGGTGAGTATTATAAAGTGTTTTTTATGTTCTACGGAGCGGCCTGGGCTCTTATATACAGCATGTTAGAATACTGTATATAAGAGCCCACTGGTGGTGGCCGCAGTTTATAGGCCCCAAATCTGGTGACAGGTTCCCTTTAAGTAGCACACAAATTGCATTAATTTCTATGCGATCATAGTCTGCGATTTAGCAGCTTCACAATCAAATAGCGGCCCTAAAATACTCACTAGTGATGGGCAGATTCACAGATAACCAGGACCAGTGGACTTAACCGGATTTTTAAAAAAATCTGGTTCTGGCCCAGGATTGTTCCCAGATATCTAGCCGGACTCCAGTCCCCATGTAGGTCTATGGGGACCAGACAGAATCCGGTGATTAAAGATAGGGGTAAAAGGCATAGGGAATATGGGCAGGCGCGCTGTACTTACTGAGGCTTCGGTGCGGCAGTAACTGCTCCCGCGGCCACTTATTCACTTCCGGGGACGTGCACTAGCCTTCATGCAGCAAATTAGCAGTTTGAATGCAGCTTTTTTTTTTTTTTTTTTAATCTAAATAAATAATTTAATAAACGATGTGCGTTCACCCCAATTTTGATACCCAACCATGATAAAGCCCGACAGTTGGAGGCTAGGGAGACCCACGGTTATTGGGAGCCCCCCAGCCTACAAATAGCAGCCTTCAGCTGCCCAGAATTATCGCAGCCATTAGATGCAACAATCCCACCACATTAGCTGACTTGTCCCAATTGCCCTGGTGCGATGGCAATTTCTTAATAAGGGGTTAATGGCAGGGCAGCCCACTGCTGCCACTAACCCCTAGATTATTAACAAGATGCTTCTATGAGACCCCCCATTTTTCTTTATTCTTCTTTTATTTTTTTGTATTACCCGAGTGCCGAATCCATATCATTAGCCGGAATTCCTTGAGAATTCCAGGCCTGGCACTCGGGTACATTTGAAACGGCGTGGATTTGGACTTTTACAGTTCGGGTCCACCCATCACTAATACTCACACAACAGATAATTGTTTTTTTTACGTGATATGACTTAGAATTGCTGGTGCAGGATAAATATACTATATGAATGAAAATATTGTGCCCCCTCCACATTACCCCCACAGGAGCTTTATTGACCTATCATTCTACCATAAACATTAATATGGCATTGGTCCCTTTGCAGCTATAACGGCTCCTGCTGTTCTAGGAAGACTTTCTATAAACTTTTCAAGGTATTTTGGAACTTTTTCCTATTCATACAGAAGAGTATTTGTGAGGATGGAAATTGATGCTGGACTAGGACTTGGCTCGCTTTGCACTAATTCATGGTGTTGGCTAGGGTTGAGGTCCGGGCTCTATGCGACTGTCATGTTCTTCCACCAAACTCCTCCAACCATGTCTTTATGGAACTTGTGCACTAGGCACAGTCATGGGGAACAGACATGGGCCTTCCTAAATCTGCTCCCACAAAGAACAGGCAACTACCTGCTTGTTGTACCCGGTGCTGGCACAGAGTGGTTATTGAGCGCTGCTGCCGGTGATTCAGCTACTCCCTTCAATACAGCGGCGGCTTCTCATCCACTCTGCTTCCTTGACAGAGCCGGTCTGGCGACGCCATGAAGATTGACAGTCCGCTTCCCGCTGCATAATTGGGGGAGCCGGCTGTCAATCAAAATTACATCTGCAGTCCCGCCCTGTCGACAGACCAGAGTGGATGAGAAGCCTCCGCTGTGTTGGTGTGTCGCCCCCATGCCAGCAGCCGGGCTGCTGCTCGGATCCGGATCCGCGGTGGCTCGAGGGGTCTCCGGACCCGGGGGTCGCGCAGCCACTCGATTAAAGGGGGACTATGTAAAGGGAGATTACAAAGTTCATGACGCCAACCACGGTGCGTGGTAAAGTGAGGGACCACCGCTGCGGTTGGGGAGCCCGGTGACGATGGTGTGGCAGCCTGATGTTTAACCCCTCCGTGGGTAGGGGGTTTGTGTCCCGGGGCCCGTCGCATGGTTGGTGATTGGGTGCCGTTGGGGTAGAAACAGGGGTATTGCAATGTACTCACTCAGTCCAGGAATAACAACACCGACAGCTTGTAAACCAGAATTCTGAGCACCACTGCAGCTTGTAGGGAGCACGCTTGGGTCCGTGCCCTTGGTGTTCCTGTTTGCCTGTGGCCCTGTCCTTGGCACCTCTGTCTCTGTTGGATCCGTGGGTATAAAACTCTTTGGGTCCCGCTCACCCGTATGGCTAGCGGAGTGAGCTTGCTCTCAGGGTTCACGCGTAGGATTTCTTTGGACTGTATTGGGAAAGTCCTATCCCATCGGTGCGCTAGTACCCCGATTTTGGAGCGGGTTAGGGATGACACTTGAAGTCTTCACCCCCATTGGGTAAATTACCGGAACGCGTGAAGCTACTTTCTGGCCTGGGGTTCACGTATCCCGTCGTGCCCTGGCCCCTGCCCGGTGATAGCTCAAGGTCGCTGTCCGCCCTCCTTGGCAGTCCGTGCCCCTTGACACTGTCCCCTGCGACCGGGGTTCCAGCTCCTACCAGGCCCAGACCAACATCTGCAACCTAGTACACAGGAGCCTTGCTCCGTGGCCTCTCCTCACAAGAGCCACTTCCTTCCTCCTTAACTCCAGCTCAACTCTTGCTCAACTCTAGCTCAACTGTCACTTTCCTCACTTTCCCCTCACCAACCCCTCATGTGGTTGGCCCTATTCCCTTCAGGCCCCCCAATGGTGTGTCTGGTAGGTTAAAATGGGAAGTGTTCCTAGGATTTTGATTGGCCAAGCTTTTAGCAACACCAAAGGACCAGGATCCGTAACCAAGGAGGGTGGATACCGTGCAGAAGGGCAGATTGCACAATACCCTGTGACGACCTGATAGGCCAGGGCATCACATTGGCAGGGAGCAGCTGAATATCCGGCAACAGCGGTCAATGACCGCTCTGTACTGGCGCCCCTTATGGCCCTTTTCACTGTTTTTCTGCAATGTATTTGTGATGCTGCAGCTGCCCATCATTTCCTGTTGATTGCTCATTTGTTCGGAAGGTGGGGAAAGAGAAGCCGGCGGTGATTGTGTGACGCCCAGGTAGTCACAGATAGCGCCCCGCACAACACCAGTCCCCTAAAAAGGTGTCATCAGCCAACCATTAAACCCTAGTCACCTCTCTCAGTGTCTGATGGACATACCAGGGGGGCGGAGCCAGGCGGTTGGCACGCCCACCGAGGAGTTCAGAGGGCCTGAGGCAGGAAAACACAAGGAGATCAGTTTGAGAGTTGAGTAGAGGAGGTCAGGCGTGTGACAGACTGACAGGTGCCAGGGTTGGAGCCAGGGCACCTTTGGCTAGGAGGAAAGCGGTGTCCTCAGCCTGCAGGAGCCGGGAAGACGACTCGGTGGAACTGTGGTGGACCGGGACAGGGTAGTGGCCCGCCGCTACCGACCCGGGGAACCGACTCGGAAACTGGAGCACAAAGGGGGGCACTCAGACCCTGAAACGAGGTCCAGAAGCCACTGGACCGAGTAAATTAACTGATTGCGGTCTGGACTATAGGTCCTTTCCGACCCAAAGTCCTGACTGAAGACAACAGCCCAACGAGGGGGATGGAAAGCCATCGCACAGGCAGAGAGATTCCACAGGCCAGTGTCTGCAGGCAAAAGGGCTCTCCCGACATCCACGAAGCCAGGGAGCGGGCTCCCGTCGCTGAAGCGCAGTGTAATACTATTGTATGTACTGTGGATTTCGATTGCGTTAGGGCAATGACAACCAGAGACGAGTTCTTGGTGCAAAAGACGTTTTATAATATGTAACCGCAATATGTGCACAGAACAGAATATACACAATAATAAGTAACCGCAATATGTAAACAGAACAAAATATACACAGTAATATTGTTACTTGTTGGGGGCATGCGGAGTAGAATTTCAATATTTGCAGATGATACTAAACTCTGCAGGGTAATCAATACAGAGGAGGATAATTTTATATTACAGGGAGATTTATGTAAATTGGAGGATTGGGCTGAGAAGTGGCAATTGAAGTTTAATGTAGATAAATGTAAGGTCATGCACTTGGGTAGAGGAAATAACATTTATGATTATGTACTTAATTGTAGAACACTGGGTAAAACAGGCACAGAAAAAGACTTGGGTGTATGGGTGGATGGTAAACTTCACTTTAGTGGACAGTGTCAGGCAACTGCTGCCAGGGCTAATAAAATAATGGGATGTATTAAAAGAGGTATAAGTGTTCATGAAAAAAATATAGTTCTACCTCTGTACAAGTCACTAGTGCGACCGCACTTAGAATACTGTGTACAATTCTGGTCACCGATATATAAGAAGGACATAGCTGAACTGGAGAGGGTGCAGAGAAGAGCGACCAAGATTATTAGAGGAATGGGGGGGCTGCAATACCAAGACAGGTTATTAAACTTGGGGTTATTTAGTTTGGAAAAACGAAGGCTTAGGGGGGATCTAATCACAATGTATAAATATATGAGGGGACAGTACAGAGACCTTTCCAAAGATCTTTTTACACCTAGGCCTGCGACTGGAACACGGGGGCATCCGCTACGTCTTGAGGAAAGAAGGTTTAATCATAGTCACAGACGAGGATTCTTTACTGTACGAGCAGTGAGACTATGGAACTCTCTGCCGCATGATGTTGTAATGAGTGATTCACTACTAACATTTAAGCAGAGCCTGGACGCCTTTCTTGAAAAATTTAATATTACCAGTTATGTATATTAGATTTTATGACAGGGTATTGATCCAGGGAACTAGTCTGATTGCCGGATGTGGAGTCAGGAAGGAAATTTTTTCCCCACTGGAACTTGTTCGCCACATTGGGGTTTTTTTGCTTTCCTCTGGATCAACATGTTAGGCTACAGGTTGAACTAGATGGACTAAAGGCTACTTTACACACTGCGATATCGGTCCCGATATCGCTAGTGTGGGTACCCGCCCCCATCTGTTGCGCGACACGGGCATATCGCTGCCCGTGCCGCACAACATCGCCCACAGCCGTCACACATACATACCTGTCCGGCGACGTCGCTGTGACCGGCGAACCGCCTCCTTTCTAAGGGGGCGGTCCGTGCGGCGTCACAGCGACGTCACTGAAACGTCACTGAACCGCCGCCCAATAGCAGCGGAGGGGCGGAGCTGAGCGGGACGTAACATCCCGCCCACCTCCTTCCTTCCGCATAGCGGCCGGGAGGCAGGTAAGGGGAGCTTCCTCATTCCTGCGGCGTCACACGGAGCGATGTGTGCTGCCGCAGGAACGAGGAACAACCTCGTTACTGCTGCAGTAACGAGATTTGAGAATGGACCCCCATGTCGCCGATTAGCGATTTTGCACGTTTTTGCAACGATGCAAAATCGCTTATCAGTGTCACACGCAACGGCATCGCTAATGCGGCCGGATGTGCGTCACGAATTCCGTGACCCCAACGACTCCTCATTAGCGATGTCGCAGCATGTAAAGCCCGCTTTAGAGTCTCCCTTCAACCTTAAAAACTATGATACTATGATATATAACCGCAATATGTAAACAGAACAAAATATACACAGTAATATGTAACTGCAATATGCACACAGAACAGTATATACACAGTGGAACATAAACACAGTAAATACCTGCTGGGTTCAGAGCAAAGAGGAATTCCCGGGGCCGCACACCGGACTCCCCCAGGGAGACCACCAGGAGCGAACCCCTATACAGGGGCTGTCCGGCAATCACCCCAGAAGGCCTAAATGCGCAGCAGCCGGGACACAAAAAGGGCAACAGATATAGTCCAAAAAATGTCCGTACGTGATGTGAGTCCTAGGGTGGATATGAACGGGAGGGACCGGGCAGAAGTGCCGACCAGAGACGGCAGACAGAGTCCGAGCACAGTTGGATGAGAGGTGAAGTCCAGAGCTGGTGTCAGGTGTTTCAACTGGATCCAAACAGCAATCAGGAGATGAGAGCAGCTGGGCAGGAGTACACAGGAAGCAGTATACTCAGGCAACTAGACTAAGCTTAGGGGCGGCTTTTAAACAGATGGACAGGAAGTAGGGCAACAGAACAGAAAACTCTATGTTAACAAAGGGCAAGATCCTTCAAAAGAAAACTGGAAATCCCAGAACTCTGACAGTACTCCCCCCCCCAGAAACGGCCTCAGGACGGATCAGGGCCAGGCTTGTCTGGGTACCTCCGATGAAACTGAGCAACCTTCCGGGGCGCTCGAATGTTACCCACAGGTTCCCAGGAATCGTCCTCGGGGGAGTACCCCTGCCAACGTACCAGATACTGAAGCCGATGCCGATGGAGCCGGGAGTCAATAATGTCCTCAACCACGAACTGCTCCTGGCCATCAACCATCACCGGCGGATGAGGAGGTACGATACGACCATGAAACGTATTAGGGGAAACTGGTTTTAGCAGAGAAACATGAAAGACCGGGTGTACCTTTAAATTGTGCGGCAACCTCAGCCGACAGGCCACAGAGATCACTATCCCGGTGATCTTAAATGGACCAATGAATTTCTGCCCCAGCTTCTGCGAAGGAACACCCAATTTCAGATTTTTGGTGGATAACCACACCGAGTCCCCTACCTTATACATGGGTGCCTGTTTCCGGTGAGTGTCTGCCGAGTTCTTGTAACGCTCCTGAGCCGAAGTCAAAGAGTCCTTTAAAACCTCCAGATTCCGTCGTAGCTCCGTCAATCTGTCCTCCACCGCTGGCACCGAAACCGCCACCGGTGACCTAGGCAAAATATTCGGATGGTAACCCAAGTTAGCGAAAAAGGGCGTTACCTTAGTGGAGCTGCTCTGAGTGTTGTTATACGAGAACTCCGCCAAAGGAAGCAGCTGCAACCAATCATCCTGCAGATGGCTGACATAACATCGCAGGTACTGCTCCAGGGTTTGATTAGTCCGTTCGGTTTGCCCATTTGTCTGGGGATGGTATGCAGAAGACAAACAGACATCAATATGGAGTGCCGAACAAAACCCCTTCCAGAACTTAGACGTGAACTGCACGCCCCGGTCAGAGATGATCTCATCTGGTACCCCATGCAATCGAAATATATTCTGGATAACCAAATCCACTGTCTCTGCGGCTGAGGGAAGACCGGTACATGGAATAAAGTGAGCAGCCTTTGTCAACCGATCCACCACCACTAAAATGGTATTGTTACCGCCTGAGACGGGCAACTCCACAATAAAATCCATTGAGATGGATCCCCAAGGGCGAGATGGTACAGGTAACGGTTGAAGGAGTCCCGTAGGAGCCACACGAGGGACCTTGCACCGGGCACAAACCACACATGAGTGGACATAGTCTTTCACATCCTTTAAACAGGTAGGCCACCAGAAAAAATGACTCAGAAATTCCTGCATCTTCTGTACACCCTATGACCTGCCAACACGGAGTCATGGACCAACTTGAGAACCCGAAGTCTTACAGCCTCCGGGACATAAATACGTCGCTCTCTCAACCACACACCATTCCGAAGGACAAGAGTCACATCATTCGGGGGGGCAGCAAGAAATACGTCACCATCATAGGCCAGCTTGATGTCCTTCCACAAGTCCTGGTCCTGGATTACTCCAACGAAATTGGCATCTGATAACACGGTCTGAGACGGGGTTCCAGGCACGGAGTCCATGGCGTGGATTCGGGACAAGGCATCGTCTTTCCCATTACGTGACACTGGACGGTATGTAACGATAAAATTGAACTGGTTAAGGAACAGGCTCCAACGGGCTTGCCGTGGAGACAGGCACCTGGCAGATTTAAGGAATTCTAGGTTACGATGGTCTGTGAGAACTATCACTTGTTGCGCTGCTCCCTGTAAGTGGTGTCTCCATTCCTTAAAAGCAGAAATAATCGCCAACAATTCCTTGTCCGCAATGTCATAGTTCTTTTCTGCAGGGGACAACCGGCGAGAAAAGAAAGCACACGGGTGCAAGAGACTCTTGTCCCCAGTCCTTTGTGAAAGGATAGCCCCTAATGCATAATCGGAAGCGTCGACTTCCACAATAAAAGGGAGTGCGGGATTCGGGTGTATTAGTATTGGTGCTGAGGTAAAACAAACCTTGAGACGATTGAAAGCTTCCCGGGCCTGGGCGGACCACACAAACTTCTGCCCTTTTTTGGTTAACAGAGTGATAGGCCGGACAATCTCTGAAAAGTTGCGGATAAAGCGTCTGTAAAAGTTAGCAAAACCGACAAAGCGTTGTACCTCCTTGATGTTTCCCGGTTCCGGCCAGTCTAGAATTGCCCGTATCTTGCCAGACTCCATGTTCAGTCCCTGAGGAGAGATGACATATCCTAAAAATTGTATCTTTGAGCAATGGAATTCGCACTTCTCCAGTTTAATATACAGGTGGTTATCCCTCAGACGGGTAAGTACTGTCTTGACGTGCTCCTGGTGTTCCTGTAGGGAATCAGAAAAGATCAAGATATCATCCAGGTAAATCACCATGAACTGGTCCATTATATCCCTAAAAATATCGTTGACTAGGTGTTGGAAAGCCGCAGGGGCGTTACAAAGTCCAAAAGGCATCACTAGATACTCATAATGTCCATACCGACATCTGAACGCTGTTTTCCACTCGTCCCTGGGACGTATGCGGAGTAGATTATATGCCCCACGGAGATCCAATTTAGTAAATATTTTGGCCTGTTGTACTCTCTCCAATAGTTCGGGAATCAACGGTAACGGATACCGGTTCCAGATGGTTATCTTATTTAGTTCCCGGTAGTCGATACAAGGTCTCAGAGTCCCCTCTTTCATTTTCACGAAAAAGATGGGTGCCCCTGCTGGTGAGGTAGTCGAATAAATCCCTTGGCTAGGCTTTCATCGATGTAATCTTTTAGTGCTTGTAACTCAGGTGCCGCCAACGGATAGACATGACCAAACGGGATCTCTGCCCCTGGGAGTAAGTCTATGGGACAATCATGCGGTCTATGCGGGGGAAGCCGATCTGCTTTTCTTTTGTCGCATATATCAGCGAAGTCATTATAAACATGGGGTAGAACAGGTACCTGTACAGTGCCCTCCGCATTCGGTGTTACTGGAACCGGTACAGTTGGACTAATGGTCGGACCACTCTGGGGTGGGAAGGATATTTCTTTAGTCTCCCAATCGATAACTGGATTTGTAGACCGCAGCCAAGGAATTCCTAAAATTATCGGAAAATGGGGAGAAGAAATCAACATGAAAACAAGGGTCTCCTGCTGACCTGATTTCATCACACATTCAAGGGGTACTGTCTCCCGATCAACTGGTCCAGAAACTAACGGAGAACCGTCTACCGTCTCCATGGTAACCGGTGAGGATCTTTGTTGAGTCTGGAGACCGTGTTTCCTGGCAAAAGAAGAGTCCATGAAATTTCCCCCTGCCCCAGAGTCTATCATAGCAGATGTAGGAATTAACTGTCCCTCCCACCGTATCTGAATGGGAAGCGAGCAATGGGTGTATTTCCCTTCTGAGTCCTTAGGTGAAGTTGACATCAAAGTCAAGGGAAATACCGCATCCAGGTGTAAACTTGCCTCAGAGATATCGGACTCTGCGTCCGTGTTGTCACACTCTGCCATTGCTGCCAGTACCTTATTCGGGCGATTTGGACGTTTTGGGCAGTCAATCAGAAAATGGTCTGATTGACCACAATAGAAACACAAACGCTCACGGAGCCGGTGTTCACGACGTTCATTGGTCTCTCGCTTTTGTAGAGAGTCCACTTGCATAGGAACATCCTCGGCCTCCCGTGGCGTCTTGTGAGCGGGTTCTCTAGAAGGAAACGCAAAGTTGGTTACCCGGTTTACAGCTGCCCATTTTTCCTGTCGGCGTTCCGTCAAGCGGGTATCGATACGCACACAGTGTTGGAGAAACAGTTCAAAATCCCGTGGAGATTCGGCACGAGCTAACTCGTCCTTGATGGTACCGGACAAACCTTTTCTGAAAACGGACAATAGTGCATTGTTTCCCCAGTCGGTGTCTACCACTAACCTTTTGAACTCAGTGGCGTATTCCACGACAGACCGCTTTCCCTGACGTAAGGAAAGCAGAGCCGATTCAGCGGTAGCACGGCGATTAGGATCATCAAACATTTGCGCCATTGCTGTTAAAAAGTCATCCAGGTTATTTAAACGGATATCACGATTCTCTATCATAGGATTAGCCCAAGCCAGTGCTCGTGAGGTTAACAACATGATTATACATAACACTTTTGACCGGTCAGAACGGTAATAATCAGCATGTACATCAAAAAATAGTATACACTGGTTAACAAACCCACGAAACTGACTTCGATCGCCACTGAAACGAAATGGGGGTAACCTAGGCATACCGGCAGCTGATACGGATGTAGCGGGGGTGGCTTCCTGAGCCTTCACTCTGGTTTGCAAATCCTGAATAGCCGGACCAAGTACCTGGTGATCATGGCCCAGCTGTACCTCCACATCTCTAAGCTTAGTTTGCACCGCCTCCATCTCCTGCTGCAAGGAGTTAATCATGGAGAAAAGCTGATCTACTCGTGTCTCAGTCATTGCCCCAGCGAAATACTCTTATTGGCCTGAGTATAATGTAATACTATTGTATGTACTGAGGATTTCGATTGCGTTAGGGCAATGACAACCAGAGACGAGTTCTTGGTGCAAAAGACGTTTTATAATATGTAACCGCAATATGTGCACAGAACAGAATATACACAATAATAAGTAACCGCAATATGTAAACAGAACAAAATATACACAGTAATATGTAACCGCAATATGCACACAGAACAGTATATACACAGTGGAACATAAACACAGTAAATACCTGCTGGGTTCAGAGCAAAGAGGAATTCCCGGGGCCGCACACCGGACTCCCCCAGGGAGACCACCAGGAGCGAACCCCTATACAGGGGCTGTCCGGCAATCACCCCAGAAGGCCTAAATGTGCAGCAGCCGGGACACAAAAAGGGCAACAGATATAGTCCAAAAAATGTCCGTACGTGATGTGAGTCCTAGGGTGGATATGAACGGGAGGGACCGGGCAGAAGTGCCGACCAGAGACGGCAGACAGAGTCCGAGCACAGTTGGATGAGAGGTGAAGTCCAGAGCTGGTGTCAGGTGTTTCAACTGGATCCAAACAGCAATCAGGAGATGAGAGCAGCTGGGCAGGAGTACACAGGAAGCAGTATACTCAGGCAACTAGACTAAGCTTAGGGGCGGCTTTTAAACAGATGGACAGGAAGTAGGGCAACAGAACAGAAAACTCTATGTTAACAAAGGGCAAGATCCTTCAAAAGAAAACTGGAAATCCCGGAACTCTGACACGCAGGCAGTCCACAGATACACAACACGGTGCAGGAAAAAGGCAGAGACCACCAACCGGGTGGGGGACCAGACTGCAGCCGGCTGTGGGCACCGACCACCATCATCTTGGTTTACCAGAGACTCAAGTGTTTCATTCCAATAGTGAGTACACCAGTGCCCTCCGGCCGCCCATCTCCCTGCACCGCCCAAAACACCCCCAACGGGTTCCGGGGCCACCATCCCTGCCCACGGAGGGGTTAACAACTTGCTGCATACCATCTCCCCCGGGTGCCCCGTAACTGCAGCGGTGGTGCCTACCTTCACCACATCCCGTGGGTGGCGTCACAAACTCAAACACAGTTCCGGCCGTACACCTACGTCCCCTAAACCGCCAGCCCCTTTCAGATCGAAGTGACTACGTGGTCCCCCGGGTCCGGAGATACTCGAGCCACCCACCTTCGAGTCCGGATCCGAGCGGCTCGGTTTCAGCCGAGCCCCGGGGCGGTACAATTGGACGAGAGGCTTGCATGATGTCACAATGTCACATGAGCCCCTAGACCACGGTTACAGACAGTGCTGGAATGGCACCAGAACGGGAAATGAATGCAGGGTCAGAAGAGATTGTCCTAGTAGTGGACAACCCCTTTAAGGTGACCCTTCGGTTCATTGATGTAACCTGTGCACCTCCGACTATCTTCCGCCATAGGCACTGGACCTGCAGTGCTTAGTGGAAAATACGGTCCTGATTTACACTAGTCTAACTGGAGATTTTAGGAGCTGCCTGATCCTGCAGTCTAATAACAAACTAGATGGATTTATAGAATATAAATTAGAACATGAACTTAATGTTACTAAAAAAAACCTGGAGTACAGAAAACACTGTCAGCATAAAACAATATAAAAGACATACAACCATGGCAGAGAAAATTGAATGATTGTCCTTTTTTTCCACTGTCAGTCTTCATTGTGTGAATACAACAGAACAACAATCCTTGTGCTGAACACAACGTACAATTGTTACAACAGTCGCTGATCGCTGCGGGATTTACACTTTGTTTTTCAGTGCGGGCAATTATATTGTATCTGAATGTCAAATACTTGATCCATACCTTTATTTCTCATGCATGTGATTTCAGAAGGAGAATAACTAACACACAAAGAAATAAAAAGGCACACTGAATAATTTTAAATTAATGGTCTTGAATATGTTACATTGCGCATAAGAAAACTCCACAAAAAGTATGAGATTGTACGTTCCCTGTATAACCTGGTACAATATAACTATCACGGGTATGTCATGCTTGACAGACAGTCCTGTGGTTTGTGGCTGTAGAAGGTCGCAGCGTTGGTATAAATAACCTGCTCTGATTTTCCCTGCTTGGTGTTTATCCCTTTCTGTTTAGGACCCTGCTGATTTCCTCACCTTTTCAGCTATAAATCTTCAGCACTCCCCTTGGTGTCTTTCTTTACCCCCATTCCCCTTAAGGTACCGTCACACTAAGCAGCATTGCTAGCAGCATTGCTAGCAACATCGCTGCTGAGGCACAACTTGCTAGCGATGTTGCTGTGTGTGACATCCAGCAACAACCTGGCCCCTGCTGTGAGGTCGCTGGTTGTTGCTGAATGTCCTGGACCATTTTTTTAGTTGTTGCTCTTCCGCTGTGAAGCACACATCGCTGTGTGTGACAGCGACAAAGCAACAACTAACAACAACTAAATGTGCAGTGAGCAGGAGCCGGCTTCTGCGGACGCTGGTAACCACGGTAAATATCAGGTAACCAAGAAGCCCTTTCCTTGGTTACCGGATATTTACCTTCGTTACCAGCGTCCACTGCTATCAGCTGTCAGTGCCGGCTCCCTGCTCCCTGCACACGTAGCTGGAGTACACATCGGGTAATAAACCCGATGTGTACTGTGGCTAGGAGTGCAGGGAGCCGGCACTGGCAGTGTGAGAGCGGCGGACGCTGGTAACGAAGGTAAATATCGGGTAACCAAGGGAAGGGCTTCTTGGTTACCTGATGTTTACCGTGGTTACCAGCGTCCGCAGAAGCCGGCTCCCTGCTGCCTGCACGGGTAATTAACCCGATGTGTACTGTGGCTTGGTGTGCAGGGAGCCAGCGCTAAGCGATGTGCGCTGGTAATCAAGGTAAATATCGGGTTGGTTACCCGATATTTACCTTAGTTACCAAGCGCAGCATGCTTCCACCTGTAGCGACCCTCCAGCGATCCCCGCCAGGTCAGGTTGCTGGTGGGATCGTTGGAGCGTCGCTTAGTGTGACATCTCACCAGTGACCTCCTAGCAACTTACCAGCGATCCCTATCAGGTTGTATCATTGTTGGGATCGCTGGTAAGTTGTTTAGTGTGACTGGGCCTTTACTCTGTGCTGGTGATAGGTCTAATACACTTAACAAGTCTTCAATGCAAGCAGTCGGCTTGTATTCATCTGGAGAAACTTTGCTGTTGTTGTTGAATTCCTCTCCATGAGTCATTTGGAGATAAGTTATTTGTTTACTCTGCCCTGTGTGTTTTCCCTGTGTCTTCTTTAGAGCTTAGTGGGGTTGACCAAGCACTCACCCCATCTGTTTCCTACCTAGGGCCGATTTCAGGGTCAGCCAGGGTCAGGTATCCGACTCGGCGCATAGGTGCAGAACCTATCTAGGGTAGTGAGGGAAGCCAGTGGTAGGTTTGGTCAGGGGTCACCATCTTCCCCTTCCCTATGTACAGTGTTTCCCTTTTATTTTGCTGTTTACATTGCACTTCCCCGTACTTAGCGTGACAATAACCTGACCAAAATTATGCCTTACAAAAATAAAAGAATTGAAGCAGCACTCACCATTTGTGTTCACGATTCTTTATTTTAAATCCATAAGATCACCAAATTGCGGGGTGCAGGGAAGGCGAGCGGAGATATGGATATTATCACAGATAGAGGCCAGGACAGAGGATATAGGGACCCAGGATGGAGGTCATAATTACTATATGGGAGCCAGAATGAGGTGTATACATTATTAGTTTTTGGTGGCAATTGGAGGACATAATAACCGTAGAGGCCAATTTAGCGACATTATTGCTGCTGTAAAATATTATACTTTTGAAGATACTGTTTTCAATGAGGAATGGGAGATCCTGTTACTCTGCAGGGCGACATTATGTTGCTTTTTTTGTTCTGATGAAAGGCAAGAAATGTGCTATAGAAACGATCAGCTATAGATCTATGTGTGTTATTTAATGTAGAAATGAGTCCTTACAAGAAGAAGTGATTGTGTGGCGCCCCTGAGTGTCAGGTTCCACAGCGTAGTACATCTAACCCCCGGATTCCTGGATGACCAGTTCTGGTAAAACACCACAAACCCACACATCCACGCCTTTTTCCCCAGACTGGGTGACAAGCTAGAGCTGGTACTGATGGATGGCCAACTATTGGTCGGGACGCATCCAATCCACTAGTTAGACACCAGGGAGGAGGAGGGGCTAGTCAGTGGAGTGGATGGACGACGGACATCTTAGGAGATAGTGAGAAGTCAGTCAGAAGTCAGTACACAGGCGGAAAGTGTAGATTGATTAACTAAGTAAAAAGGAGTACCGTCGCTGGGAGAGTACGTGCCAGTACTCACAGGATTGAGCACCGGCGGGGCACAGGGCTCTAGTTCAGGAGGACGCTACAAGCTCACCTGATAAATACCTGCTCAGTGAGGGGACCATCAAGGACCTCACCGACGTTAGTGTCCGGGGCACAGCAGCAAAGAAGGAACCTGAGAATGGGGACAGAGGTCCGACCCAAGAGAGGTTCAAGCTGCCTGCTATACGGGCCAAGACAGTGACAATGGGAGGGGACCCCAAAACGCTCCAGGCCACAAGGACCCACCACTACAGATGGGTGTGTGGCGCCCCAGTGGTCTGGTTGCCACAGTAGTGTTGTCCCACAATGGTCAATACTAAGCCTGGAAGCAAGAGGGGGGAGTCCCTTGGCCAGTAATTACAAACATACTATGCAGTTCCTACTCAGGTCAGCAGGGGGAGCTCTGACCTGGGGGAGGAGTAGTGAGATAGTGAGGAGAACTGCTTAGAACCAGCCAGGTCTGGTCTGAGTGAGTTTTCCAGTCAGAGAGAAAAGTGACAGTTGACAGGAGTCCAGTCCAGTCCAGTCAGGAGTTGAAAGCAGACGGCTGAGGAGAGAGGAGCTTTAGTGAGGAACCGGAGTAGTGCGGATATGCGAGCTGGGGTCTGGGGCTAAGATAGCTAAGCCCAGAAAAGCAAGGTCTGCAGAGAAGCACAGGAGGAAGATTCTGGGGAGAGCGGAGCTGAACCGGCTCACCTCACAAGAAAACGCCACAAACCGGACATCGGAGTCCGTCGTTGCCAGGGGGTTTGAGTCCCGGTAACCGAATCCGAAGGGCAGGAGAACTGCAGGTCTCCTGGCCCCAAAGCTACCCGAAGGTAAAGCCGCACATCCCGGGCCCGGTGTTGTCTCCAGCAGAGTAGCATTAGTGAAGGCCCGCGCAGCCTACCATACGGGAACGGGAAGTACCACAAGTCTCAGCAGAGAGGGCCTCGGTTTAACTAACGCAGCGGGGTTCTGTAGAAAAGAATAAGGGCATAGGGAGAAGTCCTCAATACTCACCTGGCCAGGGAGATACCCCAAAATGCTTCTAGGCCAACTGGATCCCTACCACCATCTGTAACAGGCTCCCAGGACTTCACCGGGTGTTGCAGAGTAAAAGGAAGAAGGTAAAGAAAGTGCTGTGTTGGTCTGTTATTATCCATATCCCGGCCCCGCATCCTAAAGTCCACCAGGCTCCCAAAATAGACTTTGATACAGTGCCCCGGGGTCCCGCTCCACCTGTGGGGAGCAAGAGACCACCTCAGCTGCGCCATCACCAACTGCCCGGGGAACCTGCAGCGCAGCCGCGGCCTAATAGCTGCAAAATACCACAGGTGGCATCAAGAATTTTACTAAACTATAACTCCCATCATCATCTCCCCCAATACCGCCACATTAATTGACTCCGCCAAGGTAATGGATTCGGGCCCCCCTACCACTGACTACCCCGGACTAGCCCGGCCCGACACCGAGTCACCTAAGGCCCTGGGGCGGGTGTGTCAGGTGCAAGGAAGAACAGCTCACAAGGTCACTACACCGGCACTGGAACAAAGGCAATACCGGATTGGTAAAGACCAGCACCAGCCGGGTTGCAGCAATTCCAAGCTAGTGAGTAAAGCACAAGTTAAACCGCAGCCCCTGTGTTGTCTGAATTCTTCCTATACGTCAGCATCACTACAATCACCACCACCATCCTCCCCTGGGGCATAGCTCTACTTGCAGAGAGCCATAATATCTAGGCTGCCCCAATACTATCAGCCTCAGCAGAGAGAGACTTTGGCAATGGTGGCTTTATCGAAATAGCCGCATACCAGAAGTGGCGTCACGAAAAAACTATATTTTTATGTTTCCCTTGTACAAACTCCCCTTTCAAGCGACCCCCAGGGTCACGGAACCGGGCAACAGCCACCCAGTGAATTATCACAGTAACATTCAGCCCGGGACCGAGTACCTCAAACCCCTGGGGCGAGTCAATTGCGGTCTGCACCGGATGAAGAAGAAAGGCAAAGATGAATTATTTCACCTAGGGACATCACCTGAGAAGGTACTATGCAGAGTGAGGACAGTGGGGCAGAGGGGAAGGGATCTGCAGCAAAACAGCAGGTAGGTAGAGGTAGGCCAAGGGTTAGGTGTTACCAAGTCTGGCGCTTTTTTAAAGAAAGTGTGGATGAGAAGAAAATGTTCATTTACAACCTGTGCTGTACCAAGATCAGCAGGGGCCTGACCACTACCAGCATGCTCAGGCACATGTCATCAAAGCATCCGACTAGGTGGGCCTGGGTCCACAATCACTGTTTCTGCTGGTGACAACAAGACCTCTTCCCCTGTGTTATGTACTTGCCAATCTCCTGCCCACGACACAGATGCCTTCCACCCTGCACCTGTGTTTGCACATTTGTAAGCACCATCAGCAACCACGTTCAATTCTTTGTCCCAGTGCAATGTTCAGCAGTCCCCACCCCAGGTCTTGGAACGCAATTGTAAATATCCAGCCACCCACTCACAGGTCTAAAGAGTAAACAGGCTCATTTCTAGATTACTTTGCCTGGAAATGTTGCTGATTATGCTGCTTGTAGACACTGAGGTTTTCTGCAACTTCATGGCAGCTGTTCTTAGGTAAACCTTGTCAAAGCCAGAACAAGCTACCGTCGCCCAAGATTTTTCGGCCCTAGTTCCATCGGGGTTTCCTCCACTGCTTACACCATACCTGTAACACGCGTGGGCCGGACATGACTAAGTGCCTATCGGGTATACACTAAAGCCTCTTATGGTGAGGTTGGACTAGGCTGCTGGTAGACACCAGGTACCATTCCTGGGCAGTCTCCAGACTTGAGCCACTGACCTCAGGGGTCAGGGACGCAGGTACGGACATGGAGTAATAGGTACGGCAGAATCAGGATCACAGGCAGGGTGGATACTGGTACTGGTTTAGAAGAGATGGATAGTACAGATGGAAAAGGTTCAGGTCCATGTGCACATGGACGAGTTTTGAGTTCAGGCAGGATAGATTTGGGTTCAGGTAGGAAAGGTTTAAGTTCAGGCAAATTCAATGTCACAGAGGCCTGACAACACACTAGCAGGTGAAAAACATACTAGATATGGAAGGTGCTCAGACACCTGTCTACAAGGCAGGATGCCTTAAATAGCTAGTGCCTCTGAGCCATAGGCTGGGGACATTTCCGGAGTACGGGCACTGCCCTTTTAAGAAGTGAGGAGTGTGCGGCCGCGTACCTTGAGCGCATGGACAGAAGACCTGAGCAGCCCCAGCGATCAGTACGTTCGTTCCCTGCCAGGAAGGAGACACGGGGCAGTGCAGGGATGCCAGACTTACAATATCAAAAGGTTCATCTTGTGGCCCTCACTCCAAATTTTTAGAGGGTCATCAGGCGTTCCTCACTCTTAATTTTTAGAGGATCGTCAGGCAGCTCTGGCTCTTAACTTTTAGAGGTTCCTCAGGGAATCCTAGCTCTTAGTTTTTGGAAGCTCATCATGCAGCACTTGCTCTTAATTTTTAGAGAGTCATCAGATGGCACTCGCTCTTAATTTTTAGAGGGTCATTAGGCCACCCTTGCTCTTACTTTTTAGAGGGTCATCATGTGACTCTCACTCTTAATTTTTCCAGGGTGTGTATGATACACTTCTTCAAAAATATTTCAGGATGTGTAAAAGGCCTACCTCTGAAATTCTCTTACATATATTGATGTATTGTCATGCCTCAGATTTGATGTGGCAGTCTCCTGAGCTGTGGTCTGTTTCACTCTCTACTGAGCCACAGTCAGATTTGGTCACTGTCCTGGTTCTTAACACTTTGTTTGTGTTCATTGCCTTTCTGCCATTAAGTGTTTCCAATGCTGTAATTCAGTCTGCCTTATCACCTGTCAGGTATTACTATTCAAAGCTTCCTCAGGCTTGCATTTCTTGCTGGTGATATTTCGGAAGTGGATCCAGCTTGGAATAACAGCCTGTCTGCCAGTTGCTTTCCTGCCAGACTGTTACTTTTGGTTTACTCTGTACCTTTCAATGGATTCTTTAGGAGGTATGTGACGCCCTGGACTAGCCAGGTAGTCACAGATAGACCCCCGCATAACACCTGTCCCCCAAAAAGGTGTCATCAGCCAACCATTAAAACCTAGTCACCTCTCTCAGTGCTTGATGGACACACCAGGGGGTGAGGCCAGGGGGTTTGCCATGACGACCGAGGAGTTCAGAGGTCCTGAGGCAGGAAAAACAAGGAGATGAGTTGACAGGAGGGAAGGAGAATGGAAGCAGGCCTGTGCACAGGTATGCAGCAGTCTGACAGGTGCCGGGGTCGGAGCCCTGGTACCTTGGCTAGGAGGTAAACGGTGGCCTTAGCCTGCAGGAGCCAAGAAGACGGCTCGGTGGAACCGTGGTGGACCGGGTGTAATACTATTGTATGTCCTGAGGATTTCGATAGCCTTAGGGCAATAACAACCAGAGACGAGTTCTTGGTGCAGAGATGTTTATAATATGTAACCAACGATAGGTACATAAACGGAACAAAACACAGTAGAACACTAAACACAGGAAATACCTTCCAGGATCGGAGCGAAGGGAATTCCCGGGGCCACGCACCGGACTCCCCCAGGGAGACCACCAAGAGCGAACCCCTATACAGGGACTGTCTGGCAATCACCCCAGAAGGCCTAAATGCGCAGCAGCCGGGACACAAAGAGCAATAGGTATAGTCCAAAAATGTCCGCACGGGATGAGAGTCCAGAGTGGTTACGAACCGGAAGGAACCGGGCAGAAGTGCTGACCAAAGACGGCAGACGGAGTCCGGGCACAGCTTGATGAGACCGGGTGAAGTCCAGAGTCGGTGTCGGTTGTTTTTCAGGAGGATCCAAAATGTCAATCAGGAACCAAGAGCAGCAAAGCAGGAGTACACAGCAAGCAGTATACTCAGGCACTGGACTAAGCTTAGGGGCGGCCTTTTAAACAGGTGGACAGGAAGTAGGGCAACAGAACAGCAAACTCCATGTTAACAGAGGGCAAGCTCTTTCAAAAGAGAACTGGAAATCCCGGAAGTCTGACAGTACTCCCCCCCCCAGAAACGGCCTCAGGACGGATCAGGGCCTGGCTTGTCCGGGTACCGCCGATGAAACTGAGCAACCTTCCGGGGCGCCCGAATGTTACCCACAGGTTCCCAGGAATCGTCCTCGGGGGAGTACCCCTGTCAACGTACCAGATACTGAAGCCGATGCCGATGGAGCCGGGAGTCAATAATGTCCTCAACCACGAACTGCTCCTCGCCGTCAACCATCACAGGCGGAGGAGGAGGCACGATACGACCATGAAACGTATTAGGGGAAACGGGTTTGAGTAGAGAAACATGAAAGACCGGGTGTACCTTTAAATGGTGCGGCAACCTCAGCCGACAGGCCACAGGGCTCACGATCCCGGTGATCTTAAACGGACCGATGAATTTCTGTCCCAGCTTCTGCGAAGGAACACCCAATCTCAGGTTTTTGGTGGATAACCACACCGAGTCCCCTACCTTATACATGGGTGCCTGTTTCCGGTGAGTGTCTGCCGACTTCTTGTAACGCTCCTGAGCCGAAGCCACAGTGTCCTTTAAAACCTCCAGATTCTGTCGTAGCTCCGTCAATCTGTCCTCCACCGCTGGCACCGAAACCGCAACCGGTGACCTAGGCAAAACATTCGGATGGTAACCCAAGTTAGCGAAAAAGGGCGTTACCTTAGTGGAGCTGCTCTGAGTGTTGTTATACGAGAACTCCGCCAAAGGAAGCATCTTCAACCAATCGTCCTGCAGATGGCTGACATAACATCGGAGGTACTGTTCCAGGGTTTGATTAGTCCGTTTGGTTTGCCCATTTGTCTGAGGATGGTATGCAGAAGACAAACAGACATCAATCTGGAGTGCCGAACAAAACCCCTTCCAGAACTTAGACGTGAACTGCACGCCCCGGTCAGAGATGATCTCATCTGGTACCCCATGCAATCGGAATATATTCTGGATAACCAAATCCACTGTCTCTGCGGCTGAGGGAAGACCGGTACACGGAATAAAGTGAGCAGCTTTTGTCAACCGATCCACCACCACTAAAATGGTATTGTGACCGCCTGAGACTGGCAACTCCACAATAAAATCCATTGAGATGGATCCCCAAGGGCGAGATGGAACGGGTAACGATTGAAGGAGTCCCGTAGGAGCCACACGAGGGACCTTGCACCGGGCACAAACCACACATGAGTGGACATAGTCTTTTACATCCTTTAAACAGGTAGGCCACCAGAAAAAACGACTCAGAAATTCCTGCGGCTTCTTTTCCCCCCCTATGACCAGCCAACACGGAGTCATGGACCAACTTGAAAACCCGAAGTCTTATGGCCTCCGGGACATAAATACGTCGCTCTCTCAACCACACACCATTCAGAAGAACAAGAGTCACATCATTCGGGGGGGCAGCAAGAAATACGTCACCATCATAGGCCAGCTTGATGTCCTTCCACAAGTCCTGGTCCTGGATTACTCCAACGAAATTGGCATCTGATAACACGGTCTGAGACGGGGTTCCAGGCACGGAGTCCATGGCGTGGATTCGGGACAAGGCATCGGCTTTCCCATTACGTGAACCTGGACGGTATGTAACGATAAAATTGAACTGGTTAAGGAGTAAGCTCCAACGGTCTTGCCGTGGAGACAGGCACCTGGCAGACTTAAGAAATTCCAGGTTACGATGATCTGTGAGTACTATCACTTGCTGCGCAGCTCCCTGTAAGTGGTGTCTCCATTCCTTAAAAGCTGAAATAATCGCCAACAATTCCTTGTCCGCAATGTCATAGTTCTTTTCTGCAGGGGACAACCGGCGAGAAAAGAAAGCACACGGATGCAAGAGACTCTTGTCCCCAGTCCTTTGGGAAAGGATAGCCCCTAATGCATAATCGGAAGCGTCGACTTCCACAATAAAGGGGAGAGCGGGATTCGGGTGTATTAGTATTGGCGCTGAGGTAAAACAAACCTTGAGACGATTGAAAGCTTCCTGGGCCTGGGCGGACCACACAAACTTCTGTCCTTTCTTGGTTAACAGAGTGATAGGACGGACGATCTCTGAAAAGTTACGGATAAAGCGTCTGTAAAAGTTGGCAAAACCGACAAAGCGTTGTACCTCCTTGATGTTTCCCGGTTCCGGCCAGTCTAGAATTGCTTGTATCTTGCCAGACTCCATATTCAGTCCCTGAGGAGAGATGACATATCCTAAAAATTGTATTTGTGAGCAATGGAATTCGCACTTCTCCAGTTTAATATACAGGTGGTTATCCCTCAGACGGGTAAGTACTGTCTTGACGTGCTCCTGGTGTTCCTGTAGGGAATCAGAAAAGATCAAGATATCATCCAGGTAAATCACCATGAATTGGTCCATTATATCCCTAAAAATATCGTTGACTAGGTGTTGGAAAGCCGCAGGAGCGTTACAAAGTCCAAAAGGCATCACTAGATACTCATAATGTCCATACCGGCATCTGAACGCTGTCTTCCACTCGTCTCCGGGACGTATGCGGAGTAGATTATATGCCCCACGGAGATCCAATTTAGTGAATATCTTTGCCTGTTGGACTCTCTCCAATAGCTCTGGAATCAACGGTAACGGATACCGGTTCCGGATGGTTATCTTATTTAGTTCCCGGTAGTCAATACAAGGTCTCAGAGTCCCCTCTTTCTTTTTCACGAAAAAGATGGGTGCCCCTGCTGGTGAGGTAGAAGGGCGAATAAATCCCTTGGCTAGACTTTCATCGATGTAATCCTTTAGTGCTTCTAACTCAGGTGCCGCCAACGGGTAGACATGACCAAACGGGATCTCCGCCCCTGGGAGTAAGTCTATGGGACAATCATACGGTCTATGCGGGGGAAGCCGATCTGCTTTTCTTTTGTCGCATATATCAGCGAAGTCATGATAAACCGGGGGTAGAACAGGTACCTGTACAGTGCCCTCCGCATTCGGTGTTACTGGAACCGGTACAGTTGGACTAATGGTCGGACCACTCTGCGGTGGGAAGGATATTTCCTTAGTCTCCCAATCGATGACTGGATTTGTAGACCGTAGCCACGGAATTCCTAAAATAATCGGAAAATGGGGAGAAGAAATCAACATGAAAACAAGGGTCTCCTCCTGACCTGGCTTCATCACACATTCTAGGGGTACTGTTTCCCGATCAACTGGTCCAGAAACTAACGGAGATCCGTCTACCGTCTCCATGGTAACCGGTGAGGATCTTTGTTGAGTCCGGATACCGTGTTTCCTGGCAAAAGAAGAGTCCATGAAATTTCCCCCTGCCCCAGAGTCTATCATAGCAGATGTAGGTATTAACTGTCCCTCCCACCGTATCTGAATGGGAAGCGAGCAATGGGTGTATTTCCCTTCTGAGTCCTTAGGTGATGTTGACATGACAGTCAAGGGAAATACCGCATCCAGGTGTCCACTTGCCTCAGAGATATCGGACTCTGCGTCCGTGTTGTCACACTCTGCCATGGCTGCCAATACCTTATTTGGGCGATTTGGACGTCTTGGGCAGTCAATCAGGAAATGGTCCGATTGACCGCAATAGAAACACAAACGCTCACGGAGCCGGTGTTCACGACGTTCGTTGGTCTCTCGCTTTTGCAGAGAGTCCACTTGCATAGGAACATCCTCAGCCTCCCGTGGCGTCCTGAGAGCGGGTTCTCTGGAAGGAAACGCAAAGTTGGTTACCCGGTTTACAGCTGCCCATTTTTCTTGTCTACGTTCCGTCAAGCGGGTATCAATACGCACACAGTGTTGGAGAAACAGTTCAAAATCCCCTGGAGATTCGGAACGAGCTAACTCGTCCTTGATGGTACCGGACAAACCTTTTCTGAAAACTGACAATAACGCATTGTTTCCCCAGTCGGTGTTTACCACTAACCTCTTGAACTCAGTGGCATATTCAACGACAGACCGCTTTCCCTGACGTAAGGAAAGGAGAGCCGATTCAGCGGTAGCACGGCGATTCGGATCATCAAACATTTGCGCCATTGCGGTCAGAAAGTCATCCAGGTGATTTAAACGGATATCCCGATTCTCTATCATAGGATTAGCCCAAGCCAGTGCTCGTGAGGTTAACAACATGATTATACATAACACTTTTGACCGGTCAGAACGATAATAATCAGCATGTACATCAAAAAACAGTATACACTGGTTAACAAATCCACGAAACTGACTACGATCACCACTGAAATGAAATGGGGGTAACCTAGGCATACCGGCAGCTGATACGGACGTAGTGGGGACGGCCTCCTGAGCCTCCACTCTGGTTCGCAAATCCTGAATAGCCGGACCCAGTACCTGGTGATCATGGCCCAGCTGTGCCTCCACATCTCTAAGCTTAGTTTACACTGCCTCCATTCTCCTGCTGCAATGAGTTAATCATGGAAAAAAGCTGATCTACTCGTGTCTCAGTCATTGCCCCAGCGAAATCCTTTTATGGCCTGAGTATAATGTAATACTATTGTATGTACTGAGGATTTCGATAGCGTTAGGGCAATAACAACCAGAGACGAGTTCTTGGTGCAGAGATGTTTATAATATGTAACCAACGATAGGTACATAAACGGAACAAAACACAGTAGAACAATAAACACAGGAAATACCTTCCAGGATCGGAGCGAAGGGAATTCCCGGGGCCACGCACCGGATTCCCCCAGGGAGACCACCAAGAGCGAACCCCTATACGGGGACTGTCTGGCAATCACCCCAGAAGGCCTAAATGCGCAGCAGCCGGGACACAAAGGGCAATAGGTATAGTCCAAAAATGTCCGCACGGGATGAGAGTCCTGAGTGGTTACGAACCGGAAGGAACCGGGCAGAAGTGCTGACCAAAGACGGCAGACGGAGTCCGGGCACAGCTTGATGAGACCGGGTGAAGTCCAGAGTCGGTGTCGGTTGTTTTTCAGGAGGATCCAAAATGTCAATCAGGAACCAAGAGCAGCAAAGCAGGAGTACACAGCAAGCAGTATACTCAGGCACTGGACTAAGCTTAGGGGCGGCCTTTTAAACAGGTGGACAGGAAGTAGGGCAACAGAACAGCAAACTCCATGTTAACAGAGGGCAAGCTCTTTCAAAAGAGAACTGGAAATCCCGGAAGTCTGACACCGGGACAGGGTAGTGGCCCGCCGGTACCGACCCGGGGAACCGACTCGGAAACCGGAGCACAAAGGGAGGTACTCAGACCCTGAAACGAGGTCCAGAATCCACTGGACTGAGTTAATTAACTGATTGCGGTCTGGACTATAGGTCCTTTCCCACCCAAGTCCCGACTGAAGACAACAGCCCACCGAGGGGGATAGAAAGCCACCGCACAGGCAGAGAGATCCCACGGGCCAGCGTCTGTGGGCAAAAGGGCTCTCCCGACATCTACTAAGCCGGGGAGCGGACTCCTGATGCTGAAGCGCTGGCAGCCCAAGTACACAACACGGTGCAGGAGAAAGGCCAAGACCACCGAACCGAGTGGGGGACCAGATGCAGCCGGCTGCGGGCACCGACCACCATTAATTGGTTTACCAGAGACTTGTGTGTGTCAATAACCGTGAGTACAACAGTGCCATCCGGTCGCGCACCGCCCAGCTGGTCCCGGCGCCATCATCTCTACCCACGGAGGGGTTAAGATCTTGCTGCACTACCATCTCCCCTGGGTGCCCAGTAATCACAGCGGTGGTGTCCAACTTCACCACAACCCGTGGGTGGCGTCACGAATTCAAACACGGCTCCGGCCGTGCACCTACCTACCCCCCTCCAAAAGCACCAGCACCCCTTTCAGAGCGAAGTGACCCCGGGTCCGGAGGCGCTCGAACCACCCACCAACAAGCCCGGATCCGAGCGGCTCGGCGGTAGCCGAGCACAGGGCGGTAAAGGTACATCATACCCTCAATGGCCGCTTAGGAAGCAAAGATCAGAGTGGTCATCTTAGACATCTCGTTAGGGTTGTTTTACTCTGTGCAGGTGCCTTGAGGGACTATGAAGCTGGGACTTCTAATCTGTTGAAGAACCGGGTGAGTCAGGTGCAGTCATTTTGAGTTTTACCTTAGTTTACTTTGTTATTTTCCATGTGTGCACTGTAGTGCACATAACATATATTCACCCAGGTGTAAATGTTGTTCAGCCCTTGCACTTAGTGCATAGGTTTTACCTGTCTATGAGTCCCATGTCTTAAAAATGGGGGAAAAAAAGGCTTTCTGAGGCCCTACTCTATGTGAGTTCCAGGGGGTATTGCAGTCCCTCCTTCTAATTTTGGCAGCCCTTGTACTTAGTGCATAGTCTTTATGAGTCTTGGAGTCAAACTACCTAAGAATTTTAAAAGAATGTGCATAAGGTCCTCCTTTATGTCTAATACTGGATCTATCAGAGTCCCTCTTCCTTCTAATTTTTGGCAGTTCTTGCATTGTCCGCATAGGCTTTGTGAGTTTCAGAGTCACTCGTTCATAAAATAAACAGGATGTCTGACCATGTCACACTCACATCACATGCTCAGATAAGGTAGTAAAATGTTAAAATTACATTTACTGGTGACTACCAGCATGTGTAGTTTTATTTCCCCCTCTACTATGACATCTACTGTAGTCATAGGCAACGAGGAACCACAGTCAGAGATTGCCTGGCTATTAAGGGTGGAGGATATTTGTGAAAGAACGCCAAGTGTGAATATAGCCAAAGGAGTGGAGGAGGCCATTGTTTCTTTTTATTAATTTAACTTATATACAAGTTATTATACAGGAACCAATGTTTCCTAAAATTTTTTCCTGGAAAATCCATTTTTTCTTCTGTTTTGTATGTTTTTTGTCAGTCCAAAAAAGTGGAGTTAAGGGGGCTTTACACGCAACGACATATCTAACGAGGTCACGGAATTCGTGACGCACATCCGGCGTCGTTAGCGACGTCGTTGCGTGTAACAGCTCTGAGCGACTGTTAATGATCATAAATATTCACCTTATTGTTGATCGTTGCCACGTCGTTCATTTTCAAAATCTCGTTGGTCGTTGTGGACATAGGTTGTTTGTCGTTCCTGAGGCAGCACACATCGCTACGTCTGACACCCCGGGAACGACGAACAACAGCTTACCTGCATTCTCCGACAACAAGGTGGGCGTGTCGATAATGCGGCTGCTCTCCGCCCCTCCGCTTCTATTGGACGCCTGCCATGTGACATCGCTGTGACGCCGCACGAACCGCCCCCTTAGAAAAGAGGCGGTTAGCGGGCCACAGCGACGTTGCTGGGAAAGTAAGTCTGTGTGACGGGGCCTAGCGATATTGTGTTCCACGGGCAGCGATTTGCCCGTGACGCACAAATGACGGGGGCGGGTGCTTCCACGAGCGACATCGCTAGCGATGTCGCTGCGTGTAAAGCCCCCTTAAGGCAATAAACCCTGCCTATATATCTCTAATCCAAAATTATCCCTCCTCCACCAGCTATCCCTAAACTGAATGCAGGTAACAGAGGTTTTATAGTAAAGAAAAGTATATAACCCTGAAACGGACTTTAGGTTTTTAGGTTGCAGCAGTATAAGTATAGAAGGACTGTAAGACAATAAACCCTGCCTAATCCAAAACTATCCCTCCTCCACCAGTTATCCCTAAACTGAATGAGTATTCAAAGAAGAAGAAAAAAGCCACGGTATAAAGGGCGCTGCTCACAAGGGAGATAGGAGATAAAATAATGAAGATTTATTTGAGCTACAACGCGTTCTTTCATAGTTAAATTGAATGCAGGTAACGGAGGTTTTATAGTAAAGGACAGTATGCAACCCTGAAAAGGGCTTTAGGTTTTTAGGTTGCAGCAGTATAAGTATTGAAGGACTGTAAGACAATAAACCCTGCTTATATATCTCTAATCCAAAACTATCCCTCCTCCGCCAGTTATCCCTAAACTGAATGCAGGTAACAAAAGTTTTATAATAAAGGACAGTATGTAACCCTGAAAAGGGCTTTAGGTTTTTAGGTTGCAACAGTATAAGTTTAGAAGGACTGTAAGACAAACCCTGCCTATATG
This sequence comes from Anomaloglossus baeobatrachus, assembly GCF_048569485.1. Classification (NCBI taxonomy): domain Eukaryota; kingdom Metazoa; phylum Chordata; class Amphibia; order Anura; family Aromobatidae; genus Anomaloglossus; species Anomaloglossus baeobatrachus. The sequence continues at coordinate 46,100,276 of NC_134355.1, read as the reverse complement.
CCTCTAAACCTAAACTATCCCTCCAGCTCTCCCTAAACTGAATGCTGGTAACAGCGATTTTACTATATAAAGGACAGTATCTACCCCTAAAAAGGTCTTTTGATTTAGGTTGTAGCAGTATAAGTATAGAAGGACCGTAAGGTAATAAACCCTGCCTATATGCCTGCTCCAATCCAAAACTATCCCTTCTCTACCAGCTATCCCTCCATTCAAGGAAGGTTTTACTAGAATAAAGGTCACAGTAGCAAATACTGTAACATAAACATGAAAAATATGTTATTAAAAAAAGGTGAAATAATATAAACTGATGTTAATGGTATTAACAAAAAATATATATTTTAAAAGGTCAAGCTTTTTGATATGGAAAGTTCTTTATGTAACTTTTTACCAGCTGCAGCATTTCCTTGTAAAAGGGCGTTTGGTACAAAAAAAAAAGAAAAAAAACAACAAAAAAACTTGATTGTGCAAAAGAATGAAAAATGCATTATTTCACAGAGCAGCATCACAATGGCTGGTGATTTAGGCCCAGGATTATTAGGGTCTTATTATGTAAAGAACGACTTTAAATGCATGAGCTGATTTGATCACAAATTCGTGGAAAAAAAAGTCATTTTAGTTAGCAGGGAATTGCGGCAGAGCGGAGCAAATCCAGAATTTATTTATTCATCAGCCATTTATACGCACTGGGTCTTGTATAGGAAATGAAGTTTTAACATTTGCAATGACTACAATAAAATGACTTCTGTGACCGAAAAAAAAAAATCTTGTTGCTGTTGATGTGTAAGAATAAAATGGAAGGTTGGAACATCTTAGTTGAGGAGTCATATAATCATGACAATGACAGACGTAAAAAGCTTTGCCAGTTTGACAACTGCCGTGACTTACATCGACTTTCTAAATGAACTGGTCCCACTATTGATCTGGTGACCACATTTGCAAAACAGAGGGGGCTGCGTACAGTGAAGGAAATAATTATTTGATCACTTACTGATTTTGTAAGTTTGCCCACATGAACAGTCTATAATTTTAAGGGTAGGTTAATTTTGACAGTGAGAGATAGAATATCCAAAGTAAAATCTCGAAAAATCACATTGTATAAATTATACTAATACTTAATATTAATTTTTTATATATATATATATATATATATATATATATATATATATATATATATATATATATATATATATATAAATTATATATAATATAGAATTATATAATATATAATTATAATATATAATTTATATATAATAATTTATACTTATTAATACATTTTGCAGAGAGAAATAAGTATTTGAACCCTCTGGCAAACAAGACTTAATACTTGGTGGTAAAACCCTTGTTGGCAGCACAGCAGTCAGACTTTTTTTGTAGTTGATGATGAGGTTTGCGCACGTCAGGAGGGATTTTGCTCCACTCCGCTTTGCAGATCATCTCTAAATCATTAAAATTTTGAGGCTTTTGCTTGGTAACTCGGAGCTTCAGCTCCTCCATAAGTTTTTTTATGGGATTAAGGTCTGGGGACTAGCTAGGCCACTCCATGACCTTAATGTGCTTATTTTTGATCCACTCCTTTGTTGCCTTGGCTGTATGGTTTGGGTCATTGTCGTGCTTGAAGACCCAGCCACAACCCATTTTTTAATGTTCTGGCGGAGGGAAGGAGGGTGTTACTCAGGATTTTACGGTACATGGGTCTATCCATTGTCCCATTGATGCGGTGAAGTAGTCCTGTACCCTTATCAGAGAAACACCCCCAGAATATAATGTTTCCACCTCTATGCTTGACACTGGGGATGGTGTTCTTTTGGTCATAGGCAGCATTTCTCTTCCTCTAAACACGGCGAGTTAGGTTAATGCCAAAGAGCTCAATTTTTCCCTCATCTGACCACAGCACCTTCTCCCAATCACTCTCAGAATCATCCAGGTGTTCATTGGCAAACTTCAGACAGGCCTGCACATGTGCTTCTTGAGCAGTGGGATTTAGTGGGCACTGGAGGATTTTAAGCCATTATGGCGTAATGTGTTACCAATGGTTTACTTGGTGACAGTGGTCCTAGCTGCCTTGAGATCATTAATAAGTTTCCCCCGTGTAGTGTTAAGCTGATCTCTCACCTTCCTCATGATCCTGGATACCCCATGAGGTGAGATTTTGCATGGTGCCCCAGATCGTTGTCAAGTGATACTCACTTTGTATTTTTCCATTTTCTTACTATTGCACCAACAGTTGTCTCTTTCTCACCCAGCGTCTTGCTTATGGTTTTGCAGCCCATTCCAGCCTTGTGCAGGTTTATGATCTTGTCCCTGACATCCTTAGAAAGCTCTTTGGTCTTGCCCATGTTGTAGAGGTTAGAGTCTGACTGATTAATGGAGTCTGTGGACAAGAGTCTTTTATACAGGGGACAATCTAAGACACTTGTCTGTAATGCAGGTAATGAGTTGATTACGAGCGTCTAAGGGGTGCTTCACACACAGCGAGCTCACTGCCGAGATCGCTGCTGAGTCACGCTTTTTGTGACGCAGCAGTGACCTCATTAGCGATCTCGCTGTGTGTGACACTGAGTAGCGATCTGGCCCCCGCTGCGAGATCGCTGCTCGTTACACACAGCCCTGGTTCGTTTTCTTCAAAGGCGCTCTCCCACTGTGACACACAGATCGCTGTGTGTGACAGCGAGAGAGCGACAAATGAAGCGAGCAGGGAGCAGGAGCCGGCGTCTGACAGCTGAGGTAAGCTTGTAACCAAGATAAACATCGGGTAACCAAGGTGGTTACCCGATATTTACCTTGGTTACCAGCCTCTGCAGCTCTCACGCTGCCTGTGCTGCCGGCTCCGGCTCTCTGCACATGTAGCTGCTGTACACATCGGGTTAATTAACCCGATGTGTACAGCAGCTAGGAGAGCAAGGAGCCAGCGCTAAGCAGTGTGCGCGGCTCCGGCTTTCTGCACATGTAGCTGCATTACACATCGGGTTAATTAACCCGATGTGTACTGTAGCTAGGAGAGCAAGGAGCCAGCGCTCAGTGTGCGCGGCTCCCTGCTCCCTGCACACACAGCTAAGCGTTGTGCGCTGGTAACTAATGTAAACATCGGGTAACCATACCCGATGTTTACCTTAGTTACCAGTCTCCGCAGCTTCCAGACGGCGGCTCCGTGCAAGCGCAGCGTCGCTTGCACGTCGCTGCTGGCTGGGGGCTGTTCACTGGTCGCTGGTGAGATCTGCCTGTTTGACAGCTCACCAGCGACCATGTAGCGATGCAGCAGCGATCCTGACCAGGTCAGATCGCTGGGCGGATCGCTGCTGCATCGCTAAGTGTGAAGGTACCCTAAGTGTCTGTTGGAGCCAGAACAACGTATGCACATAGGCCGGCATTGATGTCCTGCACAGACGCACTTTGATCTGTCCTGAGCAGGTCAGATCAAAGTATTGTAATGCGCCTGCATGGGACCTCAATGCCGTCTTGTGTGCATGAGGTAGGACGCGTCATGCACACAGGCTTCAGAAGAAGGAGGACAAAGATGGTTGAAAGAGGAGGTGCTGGACCCGAAGAACGGAGACACCCATCCGACCGGTTTGAACCACCCGTTAGGTGAGTATTATAAAGTCATTTTTACGTTCTACACAGCGGCCTGGGCTCTTATATACAGTATGTTAGAATGCCGTATATAAGAGCCCACTGGTCACCAAATCTGGAGACAGGTTCCCTTTAAAATAAACCCACCCTTAAAATTATAGACAGTTCATGTTTTTGTCAGTGCACAAACTTAGCAAATCAGCAAGGGATCAAAGGTAATTATTTCCTTCACTGTATACGTGGTCTCTGACCTTTAGAATAAGTGTGAGATAAAGGGCCCCATCAGTAACAATAGACCCAGGAAACCTGAGCAGGGTTGCCAACTTGACTTTTTTTGGGCAGTTTATCAAAAAATCACAGGCAAACACTTTTTTTTACAGACACATTGTAAAACCATAATACGCCATTAATATTATAACTGATCCATGTCTACCGCCCATAATTGTGATATGAAGACATCAGCTGTTTTCACCGTGAACTGGAAAATGGTGATTGTTACAGTCAAAATAATCTAAATAAGTTTCTTCAGGTCCAAAAAAATTAAGGACACCTTACATTTTTTTACCTGATACCAAAACAGTGCCCTATTTTTAGGGACTGTCCTGGATTTTTTGGCAGTTGGCAACCCGGAACACGAGAGGACATGAAACACATTTACATTAATACTTCACAGCTGTTATCCTGGCTCCGTTGAGACGTATTTCATTTTTAAATTGTAAGCAAATTGGGCACACAAGTGCACTTGGTGGGCATATCAGTGCACTTGCAGTCCTTGGCCCTTCTACACTTATCCCCACCGGTACGAGCCCAAAATTTTGATTGACAGTGGAGAGCAGAAGTGAAATTGTGCAGCAGAGTCTTTGGGGCACTTTGCACACTACGACATCGCAAGCCGATGCTGCGATGCCGAGCTCGATAGTCCCCGCCCCTGTCGCAGCTGCGATATCATGGTGATAGCTGCCGTAGCGAACATTATCGCTACGGCAGCTTCACATGCACTCACCTGCCCTGCGATGTCGGTCTGGCCGGCGAACCGCCTCCTTCCTAAGGGGGAGGGTCGTACGGCGTCATAGCGACATCACACAACAGGCGGCCAATAGAAGCGGGGGGCGGAGATGAGCGGGACGTAAACATCCCGCCCACCTCCTACCTTCCGCATAGCCAGCTGGGACGCAGGTTGGAGATGTTCCTCGCTCCTGCGGCTTCACACACAGCGATGTGTGCTGCCGCAGGAACGAGGAACAACATCGTAACATCGGTCTTTCCCAATTCATGGAAATGAACGACGCTACACCAATCATACGATTATGACGCTTTTGTGCTCGTTAATCGTATCAAAAATGCTTTACACACTACAATTAGTGGGTGTGGTGCACTTCAAATCATGTGACTGTGATGCACAGCCAAGATGGCGGCGCCCACTGGTCTAATTGTAGATAATACTGATCCTCTTACTGCATGGAGGTAAGCAATTATACAATCAAAATGAGCTTAAAAAGGGCCTGTACAAGGGTGTAATGCACTTCCCCTGACGAAGCCACACCCCCTAGTGGCGATACGCGTGGGGTTCACCACGCTAATGTGTCGCCCTGGGCAAGCCAGGGGACACAGATAACAACACACACGCACCCCACATTCCCTGCAGGTACACCAGCTAACCCATAAATCCTTGTTGCCTTCCTCCAGAGGTTGATGATGCACACCAGGGGGTGGGCCAGGCGGTTGGCTCCGCCCACCTAGGAGCTCACAACTCTGGAGGCAGGAAGTAAACCAGGCAGATTAGCCCAGGGAGGGCAAGAGTGAAGACAGAGTGAAGTCTAGCAGAGGGCTAGAGTAAACAGAGAAGTGAAAGTGGTGAAAGTAGAGAAGTGTAAAGGAGAGAAGCCAGTAAAGTGACAGAAGGAAAGAAAGCCTGAGAGCCCAGCTTTGTGTAGGGCCAGAACAGCAAGGTCAGCAGACAGCGGTGAAGATCTGCAGTGGGACTGTCTGGAGGTTGCTGGAAGGGCCGCGGAGGCTGTGTGTATCCAGGGCCTGGAGCAGTATACAAAGGGCAGTCAGTACCAGAGCAGGGGCTTTCGGATCCCAGCAAGGCTTGGAGTCGCTGTAAATTGCTAAATCCGTTAGTGAAGGGGACGTAGATCTCCCAACAAGCAAGTCCTGATTGACGGCAAAGGTCCAACCACAACGGGGAAACACCGCCACCGCCAAGGCACCAGTTTCCCAGGGCCGGCGCCTGCGGGCAAAGTGTAGAGCTCCTCCGGCCCAGATTGCAGCCGGGGAGCGGGTAACCGGAGGGAATCCACCGATACCACAAGACATTTCAAAGGTGCAGGGAAGAGACCGTCACCGCTAACTGCAGGGAACCACAGCACCGTGAACCGTCCGAGGGACCCGTCCAACCAGCCGTTTGTTTACCGAGAACTGTGTCGTGTTTACTGGCTGAGTGAGTACCTCAGTGCCGCAAGGCACAGCGCTGCCCCTGCGCCCCTGCACCCCACTGGGCCCCGGGATCACCAACCCCTACCCACGAAGGGGCAACACAACACTTGGCTGCTCCCATCACCATCCCCGGGATCCCCATCCAAAGCAGCGGTGGTGCAATCACCACAACCGTGGGTGGCGTCACGAACTATAACCCCAACAAACACCCCCTTTTCACTCACGGGCGAGGAGTGTCGCTCGAGACACCCCGGGATCCGGCCCACAGCTCGAGCCACCAGGAGCAACTGCCGGACCCGAGCAGAAGGGGTGAGCGCGGTGTGCTGACACCCTCCTCCCCGCCTGCGACAACTTGGCGTCACGAACAGGATCTTACCGCTCTGCCGTCAGGTAGAGGTGCGCCTTGTTACCGCCGGAGGCATCCGGCAGAAAAATTTCAGAAGCCGCCATCTTTGGCGCGAAAAGTTCCCGCTCGAGCGTCTTCTCGAGCAGTAGAAGCGCGAAGGCCAAAACCCCGCCCCGAGAGAGGAGGGGCCGGAAAGAGCTAAGGGGGACGCGATGGCGGCTGGCGGCATGTAGTCGCCGCTATAAAAGCAGGGACGCCAGGACCTTGCCAGAATACCGTTCCTGGAAGCAAACAGTGGAGATACCATGTGGATGCCGTCCCGAAACACCGTGGCCCACGCGCCGGGAACCGCAGCGTGGGTGGAGATCCGGACCGCGCAGCTCCATCTAAGGCTGCAGGTCAAAATGCAGCTCCTCCTGGAGGAGTGGGAGACCGACATGGCGGACGTTTTGGCAGCCGTGCGGAGACGCGAGGAGGAAGCGGAGGAAGGGAGGGTGAGTGACCCACGCCCCTATGTCCCGGAGGGACCGGTCGCTGCGGCTGAGGGACCCGGTCCAAGCCCTCTCCCCCCGTTGCCTCCCTCGCCACCCGTCTCGGAGGCCGTGACCCCGCCACTAGGCCCGCTACCACCGCAACCGGTAGCGATACCCAGCCCGTCCGCCCCAGCGGACCGACCTGTAGCCGGAGCCCGAAGCCAACCGGAGGCATTGCCATGGAAGGCCCCGAAGATAGTGCCAGAGACAGTCCCCGAGCAGCTTCCCGAGCCGGAGCCGATGACCCGCTCCGAGCCGAGGGCCAAGCTGCGGAAAGCCCCTGTGCCCATCCCCCACACCTCGGCTGAGGTGGCGCCGGGTTGTCGCTGCAAAGCGGCGCCCAAGGCCATGACACCGCGGGATACGCTGCCCACCTTTCTGACAGTGGGTAACGTGCTGGATGTCCCGCGGGGCTCAACCCGTGCGCCGGAGCCATACTGGGACAGGGAGCCGACCAAGCTGGGCCTGGAGATCGCGGAGAGGGAGCGGAGGAAAGCCGAGCTGGTAGCCCGAGCCATCCGGGAAAAGGAGAACCTGCGGCAAGCGACCTTCCGCGTCCGGGGCCCGTTCTACGAGGGGCAGGTGCGGCGCTTTGATGTCCGCCGGGGCTACGGATTCATATACGAACCGGGCCTGGAGGCCGAGGTGTTTGTAGCCCGGCGGGATGTACATGCTCACCTGCCCGAAGAGCATCCTGGCCGCAATCTTATACCAGGGGACATGGTGCGTTACACTCGGCACTGCGGAGAGAGGGGGTGGTTTGCCCTGGACGTAAAGCTGAAGGGCAGCCCGGAGAGCAAGGTGAGCTCTGCACCCCCTCCCTCGGATGAAGCAGCAGGACCGGAGTAGGGCAGCGGATGCCCGTTGCACCGTCCCCCGTTGGGACCACCACTGAGTTATTTGTATGTTTGAAAGTTTTGAAATGATGAAAATGAAAATGACCGAAGTTTGTCACCTGATTGTCTGCTTGATTGAACCGGCCGGAGCCGGCACCGTTGTCCCCGTGGGGACCGTTTAAAATGCATGGGAACTATCCATGGACAAGCCCGTGAACTCTGCAGGGCAACCACAAACGTTAAGTGGCTTGTAAATATGTTGGGTACCGTTACCGTTTCCGCAATGCCGCCTCCGGAGAGGCAGGTTGGAGGGAGGGCCCTGAGCAGAGCAGGCCAGGGCCCAGCCACCAAAGGAACCGGTGGCCACCCTCTGGAGGGGAAGGACAGATCCCGCTCGGGTGACTTGTGCTGGACTGTGGGTCAAGGGGTGCTGCCTGGGTTTTAGGGGCAGCATCAGGGCCAGGTTGCTTGGGTGGGAGAGAGCGGAAACCGTGACCGTATACCGTTGAAACGTTTAAGTAAATGTGCCTCCCGTTTTGGGAAGAGTTTTTGATTAAAAATGTATATTATTTACCGTTGTTTCAGAAAAACAAAAAGGAAAATAAAACCGGTGTTGGACGGGCAGCCCGAGGACGGTCTGCGTTTTGCTAAGGGGGAATGTGTCGCCCTGGGCAAGCCAGGGGACACAGATAACAACACACACGCACCCCACATTCCCTGCAGGTACACCAGCTAACCCATAAATCCTTGTTGCCTTCCTCCAGAGGTTGATGATGCACACCAGGGGGTGGGCCAGGCGGTTGGCTCCGCCCACCTAGGAGCTCACAACTCTGGAGGCAGGAAGTAAACCAGGCAGATTAGCCCAGGGGGGGCAAGAGTGAAGACAGAGTGAAGTCTAGCAGAGGGCTAGAGTAAACAGAGAAGTGAAAGTGGTGAAAGTAGAGAAGTGTAAAGGAGAGAAGCCAGTAAAGTGACAGAAGGAAAGAAAGCCTGAGAGCCCAGCTTTGTGTAGGGCCAGAACAGCAAGGTCAGCAGACAGCGGTGAAGATCTGCAGTGGGACTGTCTGGAGGTTGCTGGAAGGGCCGCGGAGGCTGTGTGTATCCAGGGCCTGGAGCAGTATACAAAGGGCAGTCAGTACCAGAGCAGGGGCTTTCGGATCCCAGCAAGGCTTGGAGTCGCTGTAAATTGCTAAATCCGTTAGTGAAGGGGACGTAGATCTCCCAACAAGCAAGTCCTGATTGACGGCAAAGGTCCAACCACAACGGGGAAACACCGCCACCGCCAAGGCACCAGTTTCCCAGGGCCGGCGCCTGCGGGCAAAGTGTAGAGCTCCTCCGGCCCAGATTGCAGCCGGGGAGCGGGTAACCGGAGGGAATCCACCGATACCACAAGACATTTCAAAGGTGCAGGGAAGAGACCGTCACCGCTAACTGCAGGGAACCGCAGCACCGTGAACCGTCCGAGGGACCCGTCCAACCAGCCGTTTGTTTACCGAGAACTGTGTCGTGTTTACTGGCTGAGTGAGTACCTCAGTGCCGCAAGGCACAGCGCTGCCCCTGCGCCCCTGCACCCCACTGGGCCCCGGGATTACCAACCCCTACCCACGGAGGGGCAACACAACACCTGGCTGCTCCCATCACCATCCCCGGGATCCCCATCCAAAGCAGCGGTGGTGCAATCACCACAACCGTGGGTGGCGTCACGAACTATAACCCCAACAAACACCCCCTTTTCACTCACGGGCGAGGAGTGTCGCTCGAGACACCCCGGGATCCGGCCCACAGCTCGAGCCACCAGGAGCAACTGCCGGACCCGAGCAGAAGGGGTGAGCGCGGTGTGCTGACACCCTCCTCCCCGCCTGCGACACTAACCCCTGTAATCTGTTTGTTTTTTCCCCCATGCATTAGAATAGGGACCCTATCTTCTTGCCAGTACCTATTTAGGTCTTGCTGCTGAGGTACATCTGGTAACTATACTGCTAGTATAACATGTTATTTACTTTCTGAGATTTGATGAATGCTTGCTGGCATGGGTGTTCCCTCCCTGTATCACTAACAGGCTAGTCAGTTCACTCAGGGTAAGGCCAGAGTCACACTTGCGTGTAACTCACACGAGTCTCTTATTGAATCACCCGACATGGACTCACAATCTCCGGACAGGAGCGTCTCAGCTGCATAGACATACATGCAACCGACACGCTCCTGTCAGGAGAGTGCGAGTCCATGCCGGGTGATTCAGTGAGAGACTCGCGCGAGTTACACACGAGGCACGCGCAAGTGTGACTCTGGCCTTAAAGTGACTACAGTGTCTTGGGCCTGTGAGGTTTCTCTGTGTTTAACCAATTGTTGACTGGGTCAGGATCATTGGAGACTCTGATGTGGGAAATTGTACTATCTTATCCCTTCCCTCCCCTTGTGTATATCACTGTCTACCTCGCGGCTGATGATCTGGACCCAATAGGTGACGATTCTCAAGGTCTAATCTGATATCTGTTGAGATGCCTCACTAAACCTATGCTGACTTATATGTACCCGTTCTGTACTGTTGAGTGTCTGGCCAGCCTATGAAAGATAAGGTTCAATATCAATAATGAAATAATCTTTTCCAAATGTGGTATGTTTGATACTAATTCACCACTGATTTAAATATATGTATTGAATTCCATGCTACAAAACAGTGGACTTTAGTTGTACCAATTTTTGGATGAATTGTCAGACCTGATACAGGCCTTGCAGTGACCAATACTGGATAATGCATGTTAAAAGAGGATATTGAATGTAAAATCCTCAGTGGGGCCTTATCCATTATATATGAGAACTGCTATTTGACACATATTGGTGTTGATATCCATGTTGGGGTTAGCGTGTCCAGTAACTATACCCTATTTGGGCACTTGTTTTAAATGTTTTTAATGTTTCAATGTGTGTTTTCCTTTGTACATTAATCCTTGTGCTCTGTGTTCGATTGTCCCTTGAACCATTATTTTGTACACTTATGCTATAATAAAGTTTTTTCAATTTTCTAAAAAACATTTCTTCTGGTGATCCCTATTGTGGCATACTCTTTCTTTTTGTTTATCTTACCTTACACACTACGATGTCGAGAGCGACGCCGGAAGTGCGTCACTTTCGATTTGACCCCACCGACATCGCACCTGCGATGTCATAGTGTGCAAAGTGCCCCTTAAGGCTGCTTTACACCAGACATTCTATCGTGCGATACATCGTCGGGGTCACGGTTTTTGTGACGCACATCCGGCATCGCTGGCGATGCCGGCCTGTGTGACACCTCCTAACGACGCAGTATCGCTCACAAATCGTGAGTCGTGTACTGCTCGCTAGGTTCCATAATATCGTTTAATTTAGTTGTTCATCGTTTCCGGGGTAGCACACGTCGCTCCGTGTGACACCCCGGGAACGATGAACAGCAGCTCACCTGCGTCACGCGGCCGCCGCCGGCTATGTGAAGGAAGGAGGTGGGCGGGATGTTTACGTCCCGCTCATCTCCGCCCCCCCGCTTCCATTGGCCGGCGGCCGTGTGACGTCGCTGTGACGCCGAACGTCCCTCCCACTCCAGGAAGTGGACGTTCGCCGCCCACAGCGTGGTCGCACGAGAGATAAGTACGTGTGACGGGGGTTACTGACTTTGTGCGACACGGGCAGCGATTTGCCCGTGACGCAAAAAGGACGGGGGCGGGTACGATCGATTGTGAAATTGCACATCGATCGTACCGTGTAAAGCAGCCTTTAGTCTGAACTGTCAATCAAGAAGCGAGGATGGCACCGGTGGGGAGCACGAAAGTGGACTGCAAGTGCACTGATACGCCCACCAATACCCTTGTGAGACTAATTTTCAACTACAGTAATTAAAATATGAATTTCAGGACACCAGACCAATGAATATTGTTGGAAATGTGTTTCCTTGCCCTATCCTGCAGTATTTCTGGTTTCCTTGATACATTCTTACTGACAGTTTTGCTTTAAAGTTGTAGCTAATAAAGTGAATGTCCAGACTGGAACCATTTTTTATCCATTTACTGTAGGTTCAAAAATCTGTGTAGGAAATAGCTCTCCAATTAAATGAAATATGCAGCTAAATTATCTTCAAATAATAAGTTATGTAATACTAGATTTTAATTTAGTCTTACTACGCCAAGTGCCCAGTCTCTCCGCTATAAGATGCATTGTGTGTCCTAGTCATTTCATGTCTCGGCACATGAATGAATTTTGAGAAGGGAAGGCAGGCCATTTCTCTGATGTACAGTCAGGGCCAGAAATATTTGGACAGTGACACAAGTTTTGTTATTTTAGCTGTTTACAAAAACATGTTCAGAAATACAATTATATATATAATATGGGCTAAAAGTGCACACTCCCAGCTGCAATATGAGAGTTTTCACATCCAAATCGGAGAAAGGGTTTAGGAATCATAGCTCTGTAATGCATAGCCTCCTCTTTTTCAAGGGACCAAAAGTAATTGGACAAGGGACTCTAAGGGCTGCAATTAACTCTGAAGGCATCTCCCTCGTTAACCTGTAATCAATGAAGTAGTTAAAAGGTCTGGGGTTGATTACAGGTGTGTGGTTTTGCATTTGGAAGCTGTTGCTGTGACCAGACAACATGCGGTCTAAGGAACTCTCAATTGAGGTGAAGTAGAAGATCCTGAGGCTGAAAAAAAAGAAAAAATCCATCAGAGAGATAGCAGACATGCTTGGAGTAGCAAAATCAACAGTCGGGTACATTCTGAGAAAAGAAGGGAATTTTGTTACTTACCGTAAATTCCTTTTCTTCTAGCTCTTATTGGGAGACCCAGACGATTGGGTGTATAGCACTGCCTCCGGAGGCCACACAAAGCTATTACACTAAAAAGTGTAAGGCCCCTCCCCTTCTGGCTATACACCCCCAGTGGGATCACTGGCTCACCAGTTTTAGTGCAAAAGCAAGAAGGAGGAAAGCCAATAACTGGTTTAAACAAATTCACTCCGAATAACATCGGAGAACTGAAAACCGTTCAACATGAACAACATGTGTACCCGCAAACAAACCAAAAATCCCGAAGGACAACAGGGCGGGTGCTGGGTCTCCCAATAAGAGCTAGAAGAAAAGGAATTTACGGTAAGTAACAAAATTCCCTTCTTCTTCGGCGCTCTATTGGGAGACCCAGACGATTGGGACGTCCAAAAGCTGTCCCTGGGTGGGTAAAGAAATACCTCATGTTAGAGCTGCAAGACAGCCCTCCCCTACGGGGAGGCAACTGCCGCCTGCAGGACTCTTCTACCTAGGCTGGCGTCCGCCGAAGCATAGGTATGCACCTGATAATGTTTGGTGAAAGTGTGCAGACTCGACCAGGTAGCCGCCTGGCACACCTGTTGAGCCGTAGCCTGGTGTCGCAATGCCCAGGACGCACCCACGGCTCTGGTAGAATGGGCCTTTAGCCCTGAAGGAACCTGAAGCCCCGCAGAACGGTAGGCTTCAAGAATTGGTTCTTTGATCCATCGAGCCAGGGTGGCCTTAGAAGCCTGCGACCCCTTGCGCTTACCAGCGACAAGGACAAAAAGTGCATCCGAACGGCGCAGGGGCGCTGTGCGGGAAATGTAGATTCTGAGTGCTCTCACCAGATCTAACAAATGTAAATCCTTCTCATACCGATGAACTGCATGAGGACAAAACGAAGGCAAAAAGATATCCTGATTAAGATGAAAAGAGGATACCACCTTCGGGAGAAACTCCTGAATGGGGCGCAGCACTACCTTGTCCTGGTGAAAGACCAGGAAGGGAGCCTTGGAAGACAACGCTGCTAGCTCAGACACTCTCCGAAGAGATGTGATCGCTACCAGAAAAGCCACTTTCTGTGATAGTCTAGAAAGTGAAACCTCCTTCAGAGGCTCGAAGGGCGGCTTCTGGAGGGCAACTAGTACCCTGTTCAGATCCCATGGATCTAACGGCCGCTTGTACGGGGGAACTATATGGCAAACCCCCTGTAGGAACGTGCGCACCTTAGAAAGTCGTGCTAGACGCTTCTGAAAAAAGACGGATAGCGCCGAGACTTGCCCTTTAAGGGAGCCGAGCGACAAACCTTTTTCTAACCCAGATTGGAGGAAAGAAAGAAGGGTAGGTAATGCAAATGGCCAGGGAGACACTCTCTGAGCAGAGCACCAGGATAAGAATATCCTCCACGTTCTGTGGTAGATCTTAGCAGACGTGGGCTTCCTAGCCTGTCTCATGGTGGCAACGACCCCTTGGGATAAGCCTGAAGACGCTAGGATCCAGGACTCAATGGCCACGCAGTCAGGTTCAGGGCCGCAGAATTCCGATGGAAAAACGGCCCTTGGGACAGTAAGTCTGGTCGGTCTGGTAGTGCCCACGGTTGGCCGACCGTGAGATGCCACAGATCCGGATACCACGCCCTCCTCGGCCAGTCTGGAGCGACGAGTATGACGCGGCTGCAGTCGGATCTGATCTTGCGTAGCACTCTGGGCAGGAGTGCCAGAGGTGGAAACACATAAGGGAGCCGGAACTGCGACCAATCTTGCACTAGGGCGTCTGCTGCTAGAGCTCTTTGATCGCGAGACCGTGCCATGAATGTTGGGACCTTGTTGTTGTGCCGGGACGCCATTAGGTCGACGTCCGGCCTTCCCCATCGGCGACAGATTTCCTGAAACACGTCCGGGTGAAGGGACCATTCCCCTGCGTCCATGCCCTGGCGACTGAGGAAGTCTGCTTCCCAGTTTTCTACGCCGGGGATGTGAACTGCGGATATGGTGGAGGCTGTGGCTTCCACCCACATCAGGATCCGCCGGACTTCCTGGAAGGCTTGCCGACTGCGAGTCCCTCCTTGGTGATTGATGTATGCCACCGCTGTGGAGTTGTCCGATTGAATTCGGATCTGCTTCCCTTCCAGCCACTGCTGGAAGGCTAGTAGGGCAAGAAACACTGCTCTGATTTCCAGAACATTGATCTGAAGGCTGGACTCCTGCTGAGTCCACGTACCCTGAGCCCTGTGGTGGAGAAACACTGCTCCCCACCCTGACAGACTCGCGTCTGTCGTGACCACCGCCCAGGATGGAGGTAGGAAGGACTTTCCCTGTGATAATGAGGTGGGAAGAAGCCACCACTGCAGAGAGTCCTTGGCCGTCTGGGAGAGGGAGACTTTCCTGTCCAGGGATGTCGACTTCCCGTCCCATTGGCGGAGAATGTCCCATTGAAGTGGACGCAGATGAAACTGCGCAAACGGAACCGCCTCTATTGCCGCCACCATCTTCCCGAGGAAGTGCATGAGGCGTCTCAAGGAGTGCGACTGACCTTGAAGGAGAGCCTGCACCCCTGTCTGTAGTGACCGCTGCTTGCTCCGCGGAAGCTTCACTATCGCTGAGAGAGTATGAAACTCCATGCCAAGATACGTTAGTGATTGGGTCGGTGACAGATTTGACTTTGGGAAGTTGATGATCCACCCGAACGCCTGGAGAGTCTCCAGTGCAAAATTCAGGCTGAGTTGGCATGCCTCCTGAGAGGGTGCCTTGACCAGTAGATCGTCCAAGTAAGGGATCACAGAGTGTCCGTGAGAGTGCAAGACTGCTACCACTGCTGCCATGATCTTGGTGAACACCCGGGGGGCTGTCGCCAGACCAAATGGCAGAGCCACGAACTGAAGATGTTCGTCTCCTATCACGAAGCGCAGAAAGCGTTGGTGCTCCGTAGCAATCGGCACGTGGAGATAAGCATCTTTGATGTCTATTGATGCTAGGAAATCTCCTTGGGACATTGAGGCAATGACTGAGCGGAGGGATTCCATCCGGAACCGCCTGGCGTTCACATGCTTGTTGAGCAGTTTTAGGTCCAGAACAGGACGGAAGGAGCCGTCCTTTTTTGGAACCACAAAGAGATTGGAGTAAAATCCTCGCCCCCGTTCCTGAGGGGGGACAGGGATCACGACTCCTTCTGCTCTTAGAGAGTCCACCGCCTGCAGCAGGGCATCTGCTCGGTTGGGGTGTGGGGAGGTTCTGAAGAACCGAAGTGGAGGCCGAGAACTGAACTCGATTCTGTACCCGCGAGACAAAATGTCTGTTACCCACCGGTCTTTGACCTGTGACAGCCAAATGTCGCAAAAGCGGGAGAGCCTGCCACCGACCGAGGATGCGGAGGGAGGAGGCCGAAAGTCATGAGGTAGCCGCCTTGGAAGCGGTTCCTCCATTTGCTTTCCTGGGGCGTGAGTGAGCCCGCCAGGAATCTGAGCTCCCTTGTCCTTTCTGAGTCCCTTTGGACGAGGAGAATTGGGGCTTGCCTGAGCCTCGAAAGGACCGAAACCTCGACTGCCACTTTTTCTGTTGAGGTTTACTTGCTCTGGGCTGTGGCAAGGAAGAGTCCTTACCCTTGGACTGTTTTATGATTTCCGCCAATGGCTCACCAAACAGTCTGTCCCTAGATAATGGCAAGCTGGTTAAGCATTTTTTAGAACCAGCATCTGCTTTCCAGTCCTTTAACCATAAGGCTCTGCGCAAAACCACAGAATTGGCGGCCGCCATAGAGGTACGGCTCGTAGATTCTAGGACAGCATTGATAGCATAGGTCGCAAACGCAGACATTTGCGAGGTTAGGGACGCCACCTGCGGCACTGCTGGATGCATGATAGCATCCACCTGTGCTAAACCAGCTGAAATAGCTTGTAGTGCCCACACGGCCGCGAATGCTGGAGCAAAGGACGCGCCGATAGCTTCATAGACAGATTTCAACCAAAGGTCCATCTGTCTGTCGTTGGCATCTTTAAGTGAAGCCCCATCCTCTACTGCGACTATGGATCTAGCCGCAAGCTTGGAAATTGGGGGATCCACCTTTGGGCACTGGGTCCAGCGTTTGGCCACTTCAGCGGGAAAAGGATAACGGGTATCCTTAGAACGCTTAGAGAAACGCTTGTCTGGATGAGCGTCGTGCTTCTGGATTGATTCTCTGAAGTCAGAGTGGTCTAAAAAAGCACTTAATTTACGCTTGGGATACAGGAAATGGAACTTCTCCTGCTGTGCAGCTGCCTCCTCTGCAGAAGGGGCTGGGGGAGAAATATCCAACAGCCTATTAATTGCCGATATAAGGTCATTAACCATGGCGTCACCATCAGGGGCATCCAGATTGAGAGGGCCCTCAGGATTAGAATCCTGGTCACCGTCCTCAGTCTCATCACAGAGAGATTCTTCTCGCTGAGACCCTGAGCAGTGTGATGACGTCGAGGGTCTTTCCCAGCGAGCTCGCTTAGGCTGCCTGGGACTGTCATCTGAGTCAGAGACTTCAGCTTGTGAGGCTTGAGACCCCCTCGAAGTACGGACTAGTTCCAACTGAGGGGGACCAGATAGCATAGCCACAGCCGTGTCCATGGTCTGGGGAACTGGCCTGGCCTGCAAGGTCTCCAGGATTTTTGTCATAGCCTCAGACATTTTATCAGCAAACACTGCAAAGTCTGTCCCCGTCACCGGGGCAGGGTTCACAGGCGTCTCTGCCTGGGCTACCACCACCATAGGCTCTGGCTGACGAAGTGCCACTGGGACTGAACATTGCACACAATGTGGATCATTGGAGCCTGCCGGTAGATCAGCCCCACATGCAGTACAAACAGTGTACACAGCCCGTGCCTTGGCAGCCTTGCGTTTTGCGGATGACATGTTGCTGCTTCCTCAGAGCAGTACAGGGTGTCCAGCCAAGAAGCGACCTTACAGTGCAACTATATATATATATATGGTACCAAGAAAAAAGTACACTAATATATCACTGAGGCACTAGTGGGGCCAGCACTACTGTGCAGCTTACCGCCCGCTTAGGAGCGGTGTGTGGTCGCCAGAAATCCCTCTAGTCTGGGTCTCCCAGAGCCTGCTGCCTCTCCCCAGCCAGATCGCATGTGTAATGGCTGCCGGCGTCCTTGTGGAGAGGGGGGGCGGGCCCTGGGCGTACACCGACGGAGAGCGGGAAGTCTGCTTCCCCTTGTGCCTAGTGAGAGGGCTGGAGCATGTAAATAAGGCTCCAGCCCTCGGCGCTGCCATTGAGCAGCGTCTCTCCCCTACCCTGATTGACAGGGTGGGGGCGGGAACGAAGCGGCGCTAGGCCGCAGAAGCCGGGGGCTAAAGTTAAAAGCGCCGCCGCCGTAAAAGCGCGGTCGGCGCAAAGCCCCCGGCGCACCACAAGTCGCAGCTGCGCCGCCGCTCCAGGAGCGGTCGGCGCAGTAGTTCCCAACACACAACGTCACTCAGCAAAGCTGCAGTGACCTAGCCCCCAGCGTACAGCGCCACTGTCCCCGGCGCACTACAACGCTCAGCAAGCCCTGAGAGTGTCCGTGCCTGCCGGGGACACAGAGTACCTGAAAGTTGCAGGGCCTTGTCCCTGAACGGCACTCCCGCTCCCAATCCAGCAGGTTCTATGGGTCTGTGGATGGAGCCCGGCCCCAGGGCTTGGGGGCCGGCAAGATCCCACTTCCACAGAGCCCTCCAGGGGATGTGGAAGGAAAACAGCATGTGGGCTCCAGCCTCTGTACCAGCAATAGGTACCTCAACCTTACAAGCACCAACCGCGGGTGAGAAGGGAGCATGCTGGGGGCCCTATATGGGCCCTCTTTTCTTCCATCCGATAGAGCCAGCAGCTACTGCTGACTACAAACAGTGGAGCTATGCGTGGATGTCTGACCTCCTTCGCACAAAGCCGAAAACTGGTGAGCCAGTGATCCCACTGGGGGTGTATAGCCAGAAGGGGAGGGGCCTTACACTTTTTAGTGTAATAGCTTTGTGTGGCCTCCGGAGGCAGTGCTATACACCCAATCGTCTGGGTCTCCCAATAGAGCGCCGAAGAAAAGGAATTGACTGGTGAGCTTGGGAGCTCAAAAAGGCCTGGGCGTCCACGGATGACAACAGTGGTGGATGATCGCCGCATACTTTCTTTGGTGAAGAAGAACCCGTTCACAACATCAACTGAAGTCCAGAACACTCTCAGTGAGGTAGGTGTATCTGTCTCTAAGTCAACAGTAAAGAGAAGACTCCATGAAAGTAAATACAAAGGGTTCACATCTAGATGCAAACCATTCATCAATTCCAAAAATAGACAGGCCAGAGTTAAATTTGCTGAAAAACACCTCATGAAGCCAGCTCAGTTCTGGATAAGTATTCTATGGACAGATGAGACAAAGATCAACCTGTACCAGAATGATGGGAAGAAAAAAGTTTGGAGAAGAAAGGGAACGGCACATGATCCAAGGCACACCACATCCTCTGTAAAACATGGTGGAGGCAACGTGATGGCATGGGCATGCATGGCTTTCAATGGCACTGGGTCACTTGTGTTTATTGATGACATAACAGCAGACAAGAGTAGCCGGATGAATTCTGAAGTGTACCGGGATGTACTTTCAGCCCAGATTCAGCCAAATGCCGCAAAGTTGATCGGACGGCGCTTCATAGTACAGATGGACAATGACCCCAAGCATACAGCCAAAGCTACCCAGGAGTTCATGAGTGCAAAAAAGTGGAACATTTTGCAATGGCCAAGTCAATCACCAGATCTTAACCCAATTGAGCATGCATTTCACTTGCTCAAATCCAGACTTAAGACGGAAAACCCCACAAACAAGCAAGACCTGAAGGCTGCGGCTGTAAACGCCTGGCAAAGCATTAAGAAGGAGGAAACCCAGCGTTTGGTGATGTCCATGGGTTCCAGACTTAAGGCAGTGATTGCCTCCAAAGGATTCGCAACAAAATATTGAAAATAAAAATATTTTGTTTGGGTTTGGTTTATTTGTCCAATTACTTTTGACCTCCTAAAATGTGGAGTGTTTGTAAAGAAATGTGTACAATTCCTACAATTTCTATCAGATATTTTTGTTCAAACCTTCAAATTAAACGTTACAATCTGCACTTGAATTCTGTTGTAGAGGTTTCATTTCAAATCCAATGTGGTGGCATGCAGAGCCCAACTCGCGAAAATTTGGTCACTGTCCAAATATTTCTGGACCTAACTGTATAGACAAAGAAGGCTGCTAGCATAGCTGTAAAGGAATAGGAGCTTAAAGGGGTTGTCCAGGATTGTGATAATGAGATCTGGCTTTAGAGCACTTCATCAATAGATAATGCGATATGAAAATAGAAAAAATATAGCACTCACCGGTTGCGTTGCTGTACATGGTACTATTTATTCAACAGTGGAGGTTACATGTGCGGAGAGGGCTGGTGGGGAGAGGGAGTACACGCCGTGGCAGACGACGGCCGTTTCGCACCGAAACGGCCGTCGTCTGCCACGGCGTGTACTCCCTCTCCCCACCAGCCCTCTCCGCACATGTAACCTCCACTGTTGAATAAATAGTACCATGTACAGCAACGCAACCGGTGAGTGCTATATTTTTTCTATTTTCATATCGCATGATCTGTGACCTGTGGATATAAGCACCCTGGTTTTTGCTCTTGGCCTCTGGATACGAGACTTTTTCCTATATTGGATATAATGGCTTGTTGAATGCTGAGTAGTGCCCTGGAATCTCCTTCTCACTCCTGAATCATCAATAGATAATAAGTTGGGGGTAGAAATCCACCAGTGAACAGAAACAGAACAGCGCGGCTCCTGACACTGTGCAGTGGCCATTCTCAGGGACTACATCTCAGCTCCTATTTACATCAAAAGGAGATGTTTTGTAGTACCCAGGAACGGCTACTACACATTAAACAGCGCTGAGCTGATATCAGCTGATCGGTGGAGGTGCTGGGATTCAGCCCCTACTCATTCTCCTTGTTTGCCCTTATAAATTAAATAAGCCTATACTCACCTCCGGTGTGACCACAGTTCCAGCGGTGTCTACAGCTGCGTTCCGGGGGCCCACATGACATTGTTATCACACGTGAGCCCCGCGACCAATCAGCGCACAGCTTCTATCTCCTCACCTTCGAACATTTGAGCAGGAAGTGAGCGCTGCTCTGACTTCCTGCTCAAATGTCCGAAGGCGGGGAGAAGGAACCTGGTGCTGATTTGGCGATGGGCTCACGTGTCATAACAATGTCACGTGAGCCCCCGGAACGCAGTTTTAGACATCGCTAGAACTGCAACCACACAGGAGGCGAGTATAAGCTTTTTTTTTTTTAACAGGGTTGAACAAGGTGAATGAGAAGAAGTTGTACAAGAAATGGACAACCCCTTTAAAGAGGTTACTTGGAATCAAAACCAGCAGAAGGCAAAGTGCACAGATGACGTAAAAGTGAAACCAGCGCATGCGCATTACAGTACTTGCTTGCTTCATGTGGATGATGCAGTCATCCACACAGTATCCCCAATCACGCTCCTGCACAGGAATACCTCACTCAGCAGGGCAGAATGAAGTATGCCTGTGCAGGAGCATGATTATGGATACTGTGTGGAGGAGTGCGTCCACATGAAGCAAGCATTTATATACAGCTTGCAGATTGAGAGAGATCAAAGATGGCGGCCGTACTTTATATTTGGGACACCTGGTGACAAGCTCAATTTAAGTGTACCATTCTGACCCCCAAAAATGTAAAGGTAACTGAAAAAAAGGGGCAACTGTCATGAGTATTACATTATAGGAAAGGGATTTAATGCTTCCTATCAGGTTACCGGTGAGCACAATGTGGTTCATCTATTTACAGTCACACCATCGATATTCTTACATCACCTTTCACACTCCCTTCTGTTCACAAAGCAGCTGACACCTTCACAGCCTAATATCCTGCTAATTTATGGAGCTTCACTGCAGCCGTGTCATCCACCGGGTCTCACGCAGGTGACACTGGGCCGTGTATAAAAAGTCAGATATTAATATATTATTATTTAATAGACTTACAATAAGTCAGGTCTGTTGGCCCTGTGTGCAATGTGTGCAGAAAAGTGACACATACTTCACAAATAAAATGTAATAATATATTTTATATGGGAAGAGACACTAATTTATCTTCTCTTTTGTCCAAAATTGCTGCCCAAAGAAGAAATGATAAAAACCTGATAATTTAATTTTTAATTTTCAGACATTATGAGTTAAAGATTTGATGCAGATTTATTGTTTATTTTATGACTGATTTTTGTAAAAAATTACTAAAGTTATAAAGTTGAATTTTAAGACGTTTTTCATTTTGGACAAATTTCTAATT
Source organism: Anomaloglossus baeobatrachus (assembly GCF_048569485.1). Taxonomy (NCBI): domain Eukaryota; kingdom Metazoa; phylum Chordata; class Amphibia; order Anura; family Aromobatidae; genus Anomaloglossus; species Anomaloglossus baeobatrachus. The sequence goes on along the minus strand of NC_134355.1, from coordinate 46,078,438 downwards.
TTATTGGTCCAGTGGCAATAAGCAGATCATAAAGTGATCCCAGTGATCAGTTGTAATCTATGGGGAAACCTGTTGGTAAGTGTTCAATGTAATACTTGCTGGGCGAGCATGGGCTTAGTGGATCCACTGGACGGAAAGTACCAATCATTGGCCTGGAAGAGCGAACTGGATCAGCACTGAAGATGGAGATAGGCACTCACGTTGGTAGGTAGCTGACGGAGGGCAGACAGCCTCTGGTTGTAGAAGCAGCAGCAGTATATCTTGTGGATGGCTACCACAGCATCTTGCAGCGGCGTGCTATTCCATCCGGTTTGCGTTTAGTTGGACCATCATTTATTTTTCAGCAGGACAATGACCCCAAACACACCACCAGGCTGTGTAAGGGCTATTTGACTAAGAAGGAGAGTGATGGGGTGCTACGCCAGATGATCTGGTCTCCACAGTCACCAGACCTGAACCCAATCGAGATGGTTTGGGGTAAGCTGGACCGCAGAGTAAAGGCAAAAGGGCCAACAAGTGCTAAGCATCTCTGGGAACTCCTTCAAGACTGTTGAAAACCATTTCCGGTGACTACCTCTTGAAGCTCATCAAGAGAATGCCAAGAGTGTGCAAAGTAGTAATCAAAGCAAAAGGTGGCTACTTTGAAGACCCTAGAATATAAGACACATTTTCAGTTGTTTCACACTTTAAAGTATTTCATTCCACATGTTTTAATTCATAGTTTTGATGACTTCAATGTGAATCTACAATTTTCAGAGTCCTGAAAATAAGGAAAACTCTTTGAATGAGAAGGTGTGTCCAAACTTTTGGTCTGCACTATATATATATATATATATATATATATATATTGTGAGACAGGGAATATAGCTCAGCTGGGATCTTTGCTTTGGTGCAAGCGAGTGGCTATGGATTCACAGATGACAGCGGCAGACTGGCAGGTTCCAGACAGATACGGCCACTGCCGTGTTTATTGTGTACACTTATCTCTCAGTGTTACACATGCAAAAACAGGAAAATAAACGTATAAGGCCGTCTGGCCACTAACTTACAACAGAATGCTAACTACAAAATAAACCTATGTAACAAACAAAACGGTATTCTCTTACTGTGTGGGTTCCTCAGCACAGCCAGTGGAGGTATGGAGTCTCAGCCCCAGCAGCCATGAGCCTGTACCTCTCCTCAGCAGCCTCCCTGTTCTGAATGCCTCCTGATTATTTCAGCTGATCCAGTGAGGAATCAAAACCCTGGATTGAACGTGGAGAAGGGAGCATCCAGTCCCACTGCCATTCCTACTGATTGCTCCAGGAAAAACCGAGCCCAAAATTACACTGAAATAAACAGGCTTCAGTGACTACCTTATTGCTGAGCCAGATATAACTTTCCCAGCTTTTCCCAGCCCATTTGCATGGCCGACCGCTCCACAATCAATACATGGAGACATATGAAATGAACCGAGGGGAAACAAACCTGTTCTCTAGTACTTCTCCCCTCGGCATCTCACAATATATATAAAATAATCTGCTTTGTTTCTTCTACCAAGTCTCTCATTCTCTCTCCCCTCCTCCGTCCTGTCCACCATGGCTGCCCCCTCTTACTAAATAATATATTGTAAGATCAATCCAAACACAAAAGGTGGGAATACTGCTTACAGTGCATTTAATTAATCACTTTACACCCTGCATGTGTATACCGTATACACAAGACGACACATGACTGTCTTACACAACCTTGTGATGTGTCACCTCTAATCGCACGTAGTCAGCGCTGTGCATTGTCCCTGTGTGAATATATCTGCCCTTGTCTATAAATTTGATCAATAATGCAGATATAGAAAGAGAGTTTGATTGATACATTACACAAAAAAATAACACAATAATACTTATAGCAAAGAAAAGCAACTAATCTACACATAGTTAAAAAAAAAAAGGTTACAAGTTGGCATCACAATCAGGATAGTGCTTTTAATATTTCCTTATAATTCACAGAGCACTGATACTATTGTGCCGCCCTGGCAAAACCAGGGTGTCACAGAGATCTGCATCCATGTTTGGTGCAGATCTCACTCTCCCTTGGGGAGTTTCCCACACAAACACACACCAGCCAATCAGGCCCCACTCACCCCCTCCTCAGGAAAATGGGAGGGGGGAGAGTGGAGCTTGGTGAGAGCAGAGTTTGAGCTGCAGTCAGTCTGCTGGAGGGGAGAAGTCAGGGAGCAGCTCCCGTGGGGAGCTGGGAGAAAAACACCCGAATTACACACATGGGTGTGGGACCCGTCCTTACAGCAGCCGGCCATGGGCACCAGTTACCAGCAACTTGGTTAAATTCTGGTCTTGTGTCAGTTATTGCTTCTACTGTGAGTACTCCTGCACCACCCGGTCCAAGCCGTGGACTGCACCGGTTACTCCCCAATCCATCACACCGGGGTCCCAGGACATCAACACCCTACCCGTGGAGGGAAAATCACCACCTTGCTGCCCATTACCATCCCCGGGATCTTGTGACCGGCAGCGGCAGTGCTCCATTACCTCACCGCACACCACGGGTGGCGTAACGGAACATAGACTACCAAATCTCCCCTGTATATAATGCCCCTTTTGTTGTGGTGCCTGGGATCACAGACCGGGTCACGCCACCGTGATACCTCCAGAAGTGACCCCTTGGCCCGGATCTGAGTACCCCCTATCTCTGGGTGACACACTATAAGTGAACATTATCAATATCATCGATAAATGGATTGTTCAGGCTTACGACATTGATTACTTACCCTATCCTCAAGACGCAATGGGTTTGAGTGCGATAAAACATTAGATCACACTCGGACTACTGTTATTGTATGGGGCTGCGCTGGTCAGATTTTTTCCTTGCTGCCTGCCCGAGTTTGATCCGATATTTGGATCGCACTCAGCAATGCAAGTCGGTGGGTTCATAGGAACCATTAGAATGCACTTGGATGATTTCCGCGGTTTGACAGAATGGATAAGTTGGAGAAAACTTTGTTCTCCATCTTCTCCTCATCCGAGAGAATCAGGTCACACGCTAATCAAACTCCAATCAGGTTAGATGATCTATATTATTTATTATTATAGCACCATTTATTCCATGGGGCTTTACAAGTGAATACATGAAAGTAATACATAAAAAAGAAGTACAACAATCATGAACATTACAAAAACAGACTGGTACAGTAGGAGAGAGGACCCTGCCCGCGAGGGCTCACAGTCTACAGGGGATGGTAGAGGGTGCAGTAGGTGAGGACAGAGCTGGTTGCGCAGTGGTATACTGGTCTGAGGGTTACTGCAAATTGTAGGCTTGTCAGAAGAGGTGGGTCTTCAGGTTCCTTTAGAAGCTTTCCACAGTGGGTGAAAGTCTGATATGCTGGGGTAGAGCGTTCCAGAATATGGGGGAGGCACGGGAGAAATCTTGAATGCGATTCTGGGAAGAGGAGATAAGAGGTAAACAGAGAAGGAGATCTTGTGAGAATCTGAGGTTACGTGCAGGTAGGTTCTGGGAGACTAGGTCATATATGTAAGGAGGAGACAGGTTGTGGATGGCTTTGTATGTCATGGTTAGTATTTTGAACTGTAGTCTTTGGGCAATAGGAAGCCAGTGAACAGATTGGCAGAGTGGCGAAGCCAGGGAATGGGAATAGCGAGGGGACAGGTGGATTAATCAGGCCGCAGAGTTTAGGATAGATTGGAGAGGTGCAAGAGTGTTGGAAGGGAGGCCACAAAGCAGGAGGTTGCAGTAGTCGAGACAGGAGATGATGAGGGCATGCACTAGTGTCTTTGCTGATTCTTGGTTAAATCTTGATGGTGTTCCAACAGTCAATCCCCCCACCCAGCCATCAACTGTTTAAAGCTATTGTGGTAGCTAGAAAAACATAGGAAGCAGCACAACAGATGCATGTGTGACGCCCTGGGCAAGCCAGGGGTCACAGGTCACAACACCACCACACCCCACACTCCAGGTAGGCACATCACAGCTAAACTACAAATCCTTGTTGCCTTCCTCCAGAGGCTGATGATTCACACCAGGGGGTGGGCCAGGCGGTTGGCTCCGCCCACCGAGGAGGTCACAGCTCTGGAGGCGGGAGAAACCAGGCAGTTGAGCCCAGGCAGGGCAAGTGTGAGGAGCTAAAGTGAGAGAGTAAACAAGCAGTGGAAGCAGAAAAGTAGTAAAGGAGGAAAGCAAGTGAGGTGACAAGAAGGAAGGAAAGCCTGAAGGGTCCAGCTTTGTGGAGGGCCAGATCAGCAAGGTCAGCGACGGCGGTGACTGTCTGGAGGGGGGCGGTTTGGAAGTTCCTGGAAGGACCCCGTTGGCTGTGTGCCCGGTGGTCTGGAGCAGTGTTCCGAAGGACAGTCAGCACCAGGGCAGGGGCCTCTCGGACCTCGGCAAGGCTAGGAGTCGCCAAATTTGCCAAATCCGTCAGTGAAGGGAACGTAGATGCCCCAACAACCAAGTCCCGATTGAAGGCAACAGCCCAACCTGAATCGGAGAGACACCGCCACCGCCACGGCACCAGTTTCTCAGGGCCAGCGCCTGCGGGCAAAGTGTAGGGCTCCTCCGGCCCAGATTGAAGCCGGGGAGCGGGTAACCGGAGGGAATCCACCGCTACCACAAGTCAACCATAGGTGCAAGGAAGAGGGACATCACCGTCACCTACCGGGAGTGCAGGTGCAGCCGTCTGTGGGACCGTCCTACCAGCCGTTTGGTTTACCGTAAAACTGTGTCCACGTCTCAGGCTGAGTGAGTACCACAGTGCCGCAAGGCACAGCGCTGCCCCCGCGTCCCTGCGCCCACCAGGCCCTGCACCTCCCAAACCTTCACCGGGCCCCGGGATCACCAACCCCTGCCCACGGAGGGGCAACACAACACCTGGCTGCTCCGCATCACCATCCCCGGGATCCCCGTATTGAGCAGCGGTGGTGAAATCACCACAACCGTGGGTGGCGTCATGGACAATAATCATCCCCACACCCAACAAACCCCTTTCACTCACGGGCGAGGAGTGCCGCTCGAGAAACCCCCGGGATCCGGCCTACAGCTCGAGCCACCACTGAGCAGCGGCCGCCGGACCCGAGCAGAAGGGGGGTGAGCGTAGTGTGCTGACACCCTCCTCCCCGCCCGCGACACATGCGCTGTGTAGTCATAGGTAGGTAGGTACTGCAGCTTATGTCTTGTTGAAGTGAAAGGCAGCTGATAAAAAACACATGTAAGTCTATGTTCACACACAAACTTTTTTTGCTGCATTTTTTTCTGCAGCCAAAACCTGCTCCCTGGCAGTAAAAACGCAGTGTTCAAAATGTCAATTTTGCGGCCTTTTTTTTGTGGGGGTTTTTTTTCAATGGTTTTTTTTTTGCGATGTGGTTACATGTGTACTTTGTCTACAGTACGTGTTTATTAAAATCCAAAAACGCTGAAAAAAATGCTGTAAGAACTGACCTTTTGCAGTTTTTCAAATTCAGTCAGGAAATAAAAAATGAAGAGTGTGCATGAGATCTCTGAAATGTCATAGGTTTTTCTGGTACAGTGGAATTTTTCACTTTTTATACTTTTACTACGTACTTTCTAAAGAGAGCTCTTCTTGATGCAACACTATTTGTTTTGAAGGGGTTATCTGGGACTATTTTTTTTTACTTTGAGCCTAAGAAATAACAGGCAGGTAGTTGGTAACTAACTACCTGTTCTGCCTCGTGTCAAATTTTGCCGGCACAGAGCAGTCACAGATCGCTCCGACCGGTGACTCGGCATCTTTTCCTGATGTCATGTTGAATAGGAAAAAAGGAAACTGGGTGTCACGCCACGCTTGTCACCATTCACAATCAAATAAAATGAATCCATGTCTTTAATGAGGTAGCTAACTACAGGTCAATGCGTTTCGGAGGACGCATCCGCCTTCCTCAGGACATATAGCAATGACAGATTAATCCTGTCATTGCAATATGTCCTGAGGAAGGGGGCTGCGTCCTCCGAAACGTGTTGAACTGTATTTAGTTACCTCATTAAAGACATGGATCAATTTTATTCGATTGTGAATGGTGACAAGTGCGGCGTGACACCCGGTTTCCTTTTTTCCTACTCATTTGAACACTTCGGGACTGCAGCTGTCTCCACCTTATGATTACGTGAATTTAGGTTTTGTGTCTGACACAACCCCTATAGGTGTGTGTACCTATTTTATATTCTCAAGTTTCTTAATCTGGTAAGACCCTATTGCGCTATTTGTCCACAGTTTCTACACTCCTGATATGATCTTGACAGAGCAACTGCTTCTCTTCCGTTCTGCTCTATTGATGGAGCATCACTGCCGATGTTATTCGGATTGACAGCTCCCCGCTGTCTAACTGCAGGGAACTGATTGTCAATCTTGATGCTTTCGGCAGTTGGGAAATGTTGAGAGCAGCCTTGAAGAGAAAGAGTTGCTCTTTTGATGTGAAGCAGCAGAATCTCTGGTAGGAGCAGTCGGTGACTGCTCTGAGCCGGCACTGGGTAGAACCAATAGGTAGCAGCTACCTGCCTGTTAGTTCTTAGGCCCATAGTAAAAAAAATAAAATAGTCCCAGGATAAACCCTTTTAATGGAATACTCAGGGAATACTATTACTGGGTTAGAGGGTGCAATACTTGCTTTGCCCCAGGCACTGTCTTACCTGCTGGGTAAGGAGGGACTGGACCATAGCAGAGCTCGGGATGGAGAGTTCTGGTGGGTAACAAGTTGTCTAAGGTGCAGACGACATGGAGAAGGAACGATTTGGCACTCGCTGTGCCATTACTGATATATGCCAAGAAAAATACAAGGAAAAAGGTATTTCTTGCCATATGGCTCTCCACAGGTTTGTAACTGCTCAACCCCAGGGGTCCAGCAGCAGGGGGTAGGTATACCATTGATCATGTTAGTAAGACAAAAAAAAATAAAGCATGTGCGCAAATGTATAACTAGACGTTGCTGATAAAACTAAACACCCAGCTCATTAGCAGGCACCACAAGGGGTGTAGGAGGCAGAGAGAACAGATGGCGGACATGGCACCTGCTCTTATAGCCTGGAGCCTACACACTAAGCACAGAAATGGTCTGAAGGTTAGAGATCCAGCAGAGATTAATACAATGCATATGTCCCGAAAATAAAGACACCTGAGGACAAAAGTGCAGAACACCTGTAAGTTCAGAGGCAGTAGCCGATAAAGAGAATAAAGCCTATTAGCCTAGCTCTAGAGTGTTTTTGAATCTGGACTTTTTCATTTTTTTTGTACATATAGAGAAGGGGTTGGGGGAAGCAAAAACACAGAAAAAAAACCCCACTGATATCTCCGAACAAATGCTAAGGCCAGTGGGGCATTGGGGCGCCCACTTTGTGCAGATATGGAGCAGGATTGGAGCTAGCAATTGCAATATTGGCATTTAGGAGGGTGGAAATGGGCAAAAGTGACCATTCCGCTGGTCCACAACATGATTGTGGGTTGCAGAGCTGATGGCATTGTCATGTCACTTTGGTTCTGCAATATCCCAGAATTGCAACGTATTGTAGAAGTAATCGCAGATTCAAGTCCCTTAGACCAATAAAAAATGAGCAAAAATGAATGAATGAAAAATTCTAAATATATAATTCATATCATCCCCTTTTGCCAGAAAATAGAATCAAAAGAAAAAAAAAATACCAGATGTATTAAAATATAATAATTATCCCAGAAGGCAAATGCCAAAATGAAAAAAAAACAAAATATAAAAGGCAAAATCACAGTTCTTTGGCCTCTTCATCCCCAAAAAATGGAATAAAACAGATTCGTTTTATGGACTCAAAGACAGTAATGATAAAATCTACAGCTCATACCACAAAAAAACAAACCCTCATACAACTCTATCGGCTGCAGAATATAAAAGTTTAAGCTATTGGAAGACGGGAAGTGTAGAGGGGCCACTGCGACTCTAAGGAAATTGAGCAAAAGCTCCCAATTTTGGAGGAGTATTGAGTTTTCGAGGATTTTAGAGAGTTTTTGTTCAGTTTCTGCTTCAAAATTAATATTTTTTTTAACAGTATTTCATTCCCTGAAGCGATGTTGCAGAATCTTGGAAGTGCTTTTTTTTCCCTGAATCATTTTTTTTCTTCAGCCTTTTGATTGCTCAGTTGTATACTTTGGAGAGGTTTCCTTCAAAATCTACTTCAAAGTGACAAGCACTTTCTCTTGGCCACCAGGCGTTTTTCAAAACCTCTTCAAGAAAAAAAACAGCCCTCCTTAGATGACCATTAAACTGGATTTCCCATAGAAATCAATAGCAAAGGTTTTTCAAAGATTTGTCATTACAGAGGATCCGCTCAAAAAAAATCCTGAAAAAATTCTGTGCTGAGATGCTATGTGCACCATGATGTCTCTTTCAGGTGGATTTTGTTCTGAAAAAGCTCTAACTAAATGCTCGAAGAATTTACATTTGTGTTTGTATGTTCAGGTTTCCAAAAATGCTTAGTAGTAAAAAGAAGGGAACAAAACAAACATTCTTCAGGTATTTTCACGCTCTAAAGTTTATAATACCGTGTTTCCCTGAAAATAAGTCAGGGTCTTATATTTTTTTTTGCTCGCAAGGTGCGCTAGTGCTTATTGTTATCACATTCTGGAACATCAACATTTTGTGTTAATCATGTTACTGGATCAGATGCACATTTTCTTATCTGATATTATCATGATGCAGATCCAGTCCTAAAGTCGTGGGTACAAACCATGTTTACAAAGGTTTAAATTACTTGCTTAAATGTATTATTCTCTATGAACTGCTGAGTTTAACCCCAAAACAAATCAGACACCCCCTAAAAGAATCGCACTTACCAGACCCCAATTAGAGTTGGTAAGTGAATGGGCACTCACATACAGATCTGTATCACTGTCAGGTCCCCCTGGTTTCTGCAGTGTTTGGCTACCCCTGGTGATTTGAGAGCAGTATCACTTGTGTGGCGTGATACTGGTATCCAATCTGTGTGTAGAGCTGCAGTGCAATGCAACTGGAACAGCGAGAGACCTGACAGCAACGCAGATCTATGTGTGAGAGTCCATCTACTATTGACACTTGCAAACTGTAATTGTTTGAGGTCTGGTGAGTGAGATTTTTTTGGTGGGTGGGGAATGTCTGCTTTGTTTTGGGGGTGTCTGCTTTCTTTTGGGGATGTCTGCTATCTTTTGGGGATGTCTGCTATCTTTCGGGGGTGTCTGCTTTCTTTTGGAGATGTATGCTATCTTTTGGGGATGTCTGCTATCTTTTGGGGGTGTCTGCTTTCTTTTGGGGATGTCTGCTTTCTTTTGGGGATGTCTGCTATCTTTTGGGGGTGTCTGCTTTCTTTTGGGGATGTCTGCTATCTTTTGGGGGTGTTTGCTATCTTTTGGGGGTGTCTGCTTTCTTTTGGAGATGTCTGCTATCTTTTGGGACTGTCTGGTATCTTTTGGGGGTGTTTGCTTTCTTTTGGGGGTGTCTGCTTTCTTTGTTGCAGTATCCTGCTATATTCTTTAACTTTGTTAGCTGCTTGGACACTTAGTTATGGAACCGCAACTAGGGCTTATTTTTGGAGTAGGGTTAATATTTTATGCATACTAAAAAAAGCCCCCAAAATCCTACCAGGTCTTATTTTCAGGGAAACAGTGTAGAAGTCAACAGTAGAGCTTGAAAAACACCTGAAAGACACCCGGGCATGTTTATGTGTGTTATTACTTGAAAAAATGCTAACAGTTAATTCATTGTTAAATGGGGTTAAAAGAGAACAACCGGAAAATGGCATTACAAAAAATGTCCCAAACATGCAGAGAAAAGGCTAAAAATCATCCACTGGAGGTCAAAAATGTCAAAAAAAATCACTAGAGAAACAACAAAAAGGTAAAAAAAATGCTTCAGGGGAAAAAAGGTGCCCTGAAATTGACATGTTTTCAAGTAAGATAACGTGTCAGGAAAGCTGTATCTTTGACGTTGTTTGTGGGGTTTTTTGCAGCTTGTTGATTGGACAGTGTTTGGAGCATTTTCTATCAAGAGACGCTTCAAAGAAATCAAATGGTCAAATGGTCTTTTTTTCTCCCATCAGGCAGTTATTAAAACCTGAAACAGAAAAAAAACAACATATGGGAGTTAAGTGGTTTTAATAGATGAATATGAATGTTTTGATTGATTGGTGTACACACTCGAATATACTCCTTAAAAACTGTGTGTACACCTAAGGACTCACATATATACACTACAGATCAAAGGTTTGGGGTCACCCAGACAATTTTGAAGGCCAGCATCTTCACTGTAGACATTGACACTGGCGTTTTGCGGGTACAATTTAAAAAAGCTGCCAGTTGAGAACCTGTGAGGTGTCAATTTCTCAAACTAGAGACTCTAATGTACTAGTCTTGTTGCTCAGTTGTGCAGCGCGGCCTCCCACTTCTCTTTCTACTCTGGTTAGAGCCTGTTTGTGCTCTCCTCTGAAGGGAGTAGTACACACCATTGTAAGACATCTTCAGTTTCTTGGCAATTTCTTGCATGGAATATCCTTCATTTCTAAGAACAAGAATAGACTGTCGAGTTTCACATGAAAGTTCTCTTTTTCTGGCCATTTTGAGAGTTTAATGGAACCAACAAATGTAATGCTCCAGATTCTCATCTAGCTCAAAGGAAGGCCAATTTTATAGCTTCTCTAATCAGCAAAACTGTTTTTAGCTGTGCTAACATACTTGCACAAGGGTTTTCAAGGGATTTCTAAACATCCATTAGCCTTCTAACACAGCAAACACAATGTACCATTAGAACACTGGAGCAGTGGTTGTTGGAAATGGGCCTCTATACACCTATGTAGATATTGCATTAAAAACCAGATGTTTGCAGCGAGAATTGTCATTTACCACATTAATAATGTATAGATATTATAGATATATTATGTATACATAATGCTGTAATGCTGTGTTCATACATGTTTATATATAGCTTATACTATAGATATTATTATATCTCTCTCACTCTTTATCTGTATGTCTCTCTATCTCCCCCTCCATCTCTCTCTTCTTTCTGTCTGTCTCTATCTATCTTATCTTCATCTCCTTCTCCTCTACCTTTCTCTTTTTCTCCCTCCATCTATCTTTCAATCCCCCCTCTATCTATCCCTCTCTCTCACTGTATTTTTCTATCTCTCCCTCCATCTCTCTATTGCTCTATCTATCCCTCTCACCTTCCTTCTCTTTCTATCTATCCCTCTCTTTATCTTTTCTCCCCTCTCTATCTCACTATATCTATCCCTTGCTCTCTCCATCGCTCTCCATTTCTCTTTCGATCTCTCTCTCTCTGCCTCCATCTCTCTTCTCTTTCTGTCTGTCTCTATCTTTCTGTCTCTCCATCTCTCTTTTTATCCCTTTCTTTAACTTTCTTCTCTTCTCCCTCTGTCTTTCTTTCACTGTATCTATTTCTCCCTTGATCTCTCTATTGCTCTATCTCTTTCCCTCCATCCCTATCTTCTATCTATTCCTCTCTTTATCTTCCCTCCCCTCTCTATCCCTTGCCCTCGCTATAGGTTTCTTTCTCTCTCTCCATTTCTTTCTCAATCCCTCTCTCTATCTCTCTTCTCTTTCTGTCTCTCTTATCTTTCCCTCCATCTCTCTCTCTTCTCTCTCCCTTCATCTCTCTTCTCTTTCTGTCTCTCTTATCTTTCCCTCCATCTCTCTCTCTTCTCTCTCCCTTCATCTCTCTTCTCTTTCTGTCTCTCTTATCGTTCTCTCCATCTCTCTCTTCTCTCTCCCTTCATCTCTCTTCTCTTTCTGCCTATCTTATCTTTCTATATCTTCCCCCTCTCTCACTGTATCTTTCGATCTCTCCCTCCATCTCTCTATTGCTCTAGCCCTCTCACCCTCCATCTCTATCTATCCCTCTCTTTATCTTCCCTCCCTCTCATTATTTCTATCCCTTGCTCTCTTTAGCTTTCTTTCGCTCTCCCTCTCTATCACCCTCCATCTATTGCTCTATCTATCCCTCTCTCACTCCATCTTCTATCCCTCTCTTTATCTTTCTCCCCTCCCTATCTCACTATTTCTATCCCTTGCTCTCTTTAGCTTTCTTTCTCTCTCGTTCCCTCTCGATCACCCTCCATCTCTCTATTGCTCTATCTATCCCTCTATCTTTCTCCCCTCCCTATCTCATTATTTCTATCCCTTGCTCTCTCTTTAGCTATCTCTCCATTTCTCTCTTGAGCCTTCTCTCTATCTCTCTTTCTATCTCACCCTCCATCTCTCTATTGCCCTATCTATCCCTCTCTCACTCCATCTTCTATCCCTCTATCTTTCTCCCCTCCCTATCTCATTATTTCTATCCCTTGCTCTCTCTTTAGCTATCTCTCCATTTCTCTCTTGAGCCTTCTCTCTATCTCTCTTTCTATCTCACCCTCCATCTCTCTATTGCCCTATCTATCCCTCTCTCACTCCATCTTCTATCCCTCTATCTTTCTCCCCTCCCTATCTCATTATTTCTATCCCTTGCTCTCTCTTTAGCTATCTCTCCATTTCTCTCTTGAGCCTTCTCTCTATCTCTCTTTCTATCTCACCCTCCATCTCTCTATCTCGTCTATCTTTCTTTATCTCTCTATCTATCTTTCTGACATTGCTATATAGTGTATACTATCCAGCTGTGGTGTGCTCCGGTGACAGGAGCACAGCCGGGTGACAGGACGGAGCCGCCTCATGTCACCTCCTCACAGTCCCCTGTGCCGGGCGGGAGTGAGCACGAGCGGCGCGTGGTTCATTCCTCGTCACTCTCCAGCTCGCCACCCCCATACGCTGAGCAGTTGGTACGCTCCGTGCTGGGAGAATCATGGCGATAGATGGTAAGTAGGCCAATAACCGTCTTCTGATCGGCTCATTAACAAGTCATTAGGGGGGTTCTGAGACCCTGCGGCCAGCACAGGGCGAGGCAGCGGCGGTCACTATACGGCTGTGAGCCCCGGCTGCAGTATATAGTGTATACTGTGACTGCTGCCAGCTGTGCTCAGTGTGTGTTTACTGGGCATCCCCCAGAGCCCACTGCCTGTGTATGTGACTGGTGCCCAGTGCACGGCTGGTATAATGTGTGGACATTATAGGTGGCACTTTGTATACTCTAACCGGTTACTTTGGCTTTTTTGGTGCATAAAGCGACTTTTAATGGGCACATGGCAAAAAAAACCCCCAAAAGGCCGGGGCGCTGTGGCGGCTTTGGCTGCCGTGCTTATTGCGCAGTTAATGATGGGGATTCGCGATTTGGCCATCAAAGAAACAAGTGAATTGCAGACTTACGTCTCACAACTGGCTGTGTACAACCTTTGTCTATAAATAAAGCGTGGCACCCACGGCTGAGCACACGGAGCCGGGTTCAGAGGTTGCGCCCACAGATTACGGACGTGATGGCGCCGTATCCTCATCCATAGGCGCCAGGGCTACCTTTACGCCTTCCTGCATTATTCCAGCCCATAAAGCAGAATAGCATAGTGCATGCAGCCATTATTTTTTGCCACACTGACTATCTGAGTGGGATATTGGCCACGTGCACTGGAACGCTGGCTATAATGGGCCCGTGGTGCACCGTCTTCATGAGCCCTTATAGTCACACAGCGGCAAGTCATGTATCATTTTTAGTCCTTGTGACCCATCTTGAGATTTAATTCTTCCTTGGCCTTGTGCAACTCCTGACCGGGGGCGGCCTCTGATCTCTAAAAATAAGAGCAGAAGCGCACAGCTGAATGCTGCTCTCATTCAAGGCTGAAGATAGGCTCAATAAAAAGACTGTCTTGGAGGAGAGCATCTCTTGTTGAGCGCTTCTGCTCTTTCGTTGTAGTGACTGATGGTAGGTCACATCACCCGGACCCCAGAGATCAAAACTTCAAAGTCTAGTATTTTATTATCATGGGGTGAGACAGGATAACCGTGAACCAGGGCTCCTAAACTGGCTAGGGGGACCCTAGCTGTCCCTATTCCCAGTGATACGTCTGATGTTGACAATATCTGGGCTGTCCCTGATCCCAGAGATATGTCTGATGGTGACAATGTCTGGGCTGTCCCTTATCCCAGAGATACGTCTGATGGTGACATTGTCTGGGCTGTCCCTGATCCCAGAGATACGTCTAATGGTGACAATGTCTGAGCTGTCCCTGTTCCCAGAGATACGTCTAATGGTGACATTATCTGGGCTGTCCCTGATCCCAGAGATACGTCTAATGGTGACAATGTCTGGGCCACCTTCCTTGCCCTGCTGTTGAACAGCCCAGATCTATTACCCTGTCTTCTTTACACCCGGGGGAGGCCTGGGAAAAGATAAGGACAAACAGGGGAAACCAGAACTGGATCACACAACACGCTCACACAGAGGTATTAGATAACAAGTGATAAGGAAAAAAATAAGAGCAGGGAGGAAGCAACAAGATGAGAGAAGTCCACAACAACTCCACACACAAATCAATACAATCACCAGCAAGACTGACTGGGATACAACAGCACACGGAACGGTGTAGCTAAAGCGATAGCATGGGAAGATGGGCTCCTCCATCTTAAAAAGGCAGGGAGTGACTGTGATAGGTCTCCCACAACATGTGATCCATGAGGTAAGTAGCAAACTAGCCCAATCACTAATGAGAACACAGCTGGTCGACGCCTGAGCCTGTCTGTAACTCAGAAGCACCAAAGGAGGCATAGTGTGAAGTGCCAGACTCTGCAGTGTGAACACCGTCAGATGCCGCCATGACACTTAGCGAGTTTAGAGCCAAACATCGTGACATTTATCATACAAAGTTGTGACAATTTTAGTGACTTAAGGCCCCGTCACATGCAGCGATATCGCTAGCGAGCGTACCCGCCCCCGTCGTTTGTGCATCAAGGGCAAATCGCTGCCCGTGGCGTACAATATTGTTAGGAGCCGTCACACGGACTTACCTGCCTAGCGACGTCGCTGTTGCCGGCGAACCGCCTCCTTTCTAAGCGGCGTCACTAAGCGGCCGCCCAATAGAAACGGAGGGGCGGAGATGAGCGGCTGTAACATCCCACCCACCTCCTTCCTTCCTCATTGCCGGCGGCCGCAGGTAGGCTGTAGCTTGTCGTTCCCGAGGTGTCACACGCAACGACGTCGCTAACGATGCTGGATGTGCGTCACGAATTCCGTGACCCCGGCGATATATCGTTAGATACGTCGTTGCGTGTAACGGGGCTTTTATGTATACAGCTTTTTAACTTTTGCAGCACTACAACTCCCAACAGACACGTACAGACTGAAACATACTGGGAGATTTAGTTGTGACAGCTGCAAAGTCTCATATTGGAGAACCCCTTAGTGCAGCTGGTATATAGGACCTGTGGTGCTGAACGGACAGCTCCCGATCAGCTCCGTACGAGGGAGTTACACATCAGTCTGAGGGCTGCCGATTCATCATTTGTGTTCTTAATTTAGGTCAATTTTCTTTTTTTTTTTCAACTTCTGATATTTAACTTTTTTTTCAGCCAAATTCTTCAAAGTGGCACACACGGTTGATACATTTTATTTCGAATAAGAAAAAAAAAATGTTCTTTATTTCTGTTTTTAACTTTTGATACAAAAAGTCGCATGTTCCGGAAAAAAAAAAAGGCAGAAAATGTGCCCAATATTTCAGACATACATTCAAGGGGTTGTCCGGCCTTAGGCCACACTACTAGAGTTACTCTACCTGACTGCAGACGTTTGACTCCTCGCAGCTCATGCACTTTGCACTGTGAGGATTTTTCAGTGTCGGCACTCATTGCAAATGTATTGAGCGAGGTGGGACATGTCTAGATGTTATGTAGTGGGAAATCTCCATATCGGAAACTTGCGGTCACCAGAGAATCCTCAAAGTGTACAATGATGCCTGTTGACAGTATGGTCCATAATTAAAGGGGTTGTCCATTACAATCCTTTGGATTGGTCATCAATATCAGATCAATGGGTGCCTGACGTTTGGACACCCAGCATCCTAACCAAACGATCAGCCAGATGTATGGAAACAGTTCGGAGAAAAACAATGCAATGTTTAGTGGTTGGCTGTCAATTATCAGACCCCCCACTGATCTGATATTGATGACTTTCCCTGTATAGGTCATCAATATCGTAGTGGGAAACCCTTTTAAGAGCTTGTTTCAGGAGGGTAGAATTGGTGTGTTGGGGACTGTTACTGTTGATAGGGCACCTAAAACTTGATGCAAATTGATTCACACGATTCAGTGCATCAACCACGTGGGTGTAGTGCCGGCATCCCTGCACTGCCCGCAGGGGCTCCGATTTACTCACCTCCACAGCTGGGTTGGGTCCTGCTATGCTGCCCTATGGTCGTTCACGTATACTCTTGCTTCTTCCTCTTCCCAGGGCTTGTGCACATGTGCACACTGCACAGGTCTCGCGGGTATGTGCTAAGGGCGCATGTATGCACACCTGTCCTTAAAAAGCAATTACGCTCTTTGGCTTTAATGCCTCTCAGTCTATTTCTGGGAGGCAATAACTATATAAGGCACCCTCCCACTAGGGGAGGTGCCTGTACAACTAGTTGTCAGGTCAAGTGCTGTTGTCGTCGCATTACCTATTCCTAAGTCAATGATAGGGTAAGTCTGGCTGACAGATTCTGAGATAGGTGCTCTGAAGTAAAGTCAGTACTCAAAGGAAAAAATAATACTCTGGCATTCTATAGAAAATATGTCAAACCAAGAAAAATTTGTCTTTTAAGAATTGCTTTTATTTGTGTGTGCTCAAAGGCAAAAAAAAAGGAAAAACTTGTCGTGCATCCAACGTTTCGGCTAATATCCTTTAGCCTTTTTTAAGGACGACATGTTGGTTACAATAACATTGGAAGAGGAATTTCACTTAGGTGAGTGTACAGTATATTTGTGATGGGTACGTGCCTTGTTATAAGCTTACAGTTAGGTCCAGAAATATTTGGACAGTGACACAATTTTCGCGAGTTGGGCTCTGCATGCCACCACATTGGATTTGAAATGAAACCTCTACAACAGAATTCAAGTGCAGATTGTAACGTTTAATTTGTAGGTTTGAACAAAAATATCTGATAGAAATTGTAGGAATTGTACACATTTCTTTACAAACACTCCACATTTTAGGAGGTCAAAAGTAATTGGACAAATAAACCAAACCCAGACAAAATATTTTTATTTTCAATATTTTGTTGCGAATCCTTTGGAAGCAATCACTGCCTTAAGTCTGGAACCCATGGACATCACCAAACGCTGGGTTTCCTCCTTCTTAATGCTTTGCCAGGCCTTTACAGCCGCAGCCTTCAGGTCTTGCTTGTTTGTGGGTCTTTCCGTCTTAAGTCTGCATATGAGCAAGTGAAATGCATGCTCAATTGGGTTAAGATCTGGTGATTGACTTGGCCATTGCAGAATGTTCCACTTTTTTGCACTCATGAACTCCTGGGTAGCTTTGGCTGTATGCTTGGGGTCATTGTCCATCTGTACTATGAAGCGCCGTCCGATCAACTTTGCGGCATTTGGCTGAATCTGGGCTGAAAGTATATCCCTGTACACTTCAGAATTCATCCGGCTACTCTTGTCTGCTGTTATGTCATCAATAAACACAAGTGACCCAGTGCCATTGAAAGCCATGCATGCCCATGCCATCACGTTGCCTCCACCATGTTTTACAGAGGATGTGGTGTGCCTTGGATCATGTGCCGTTCCCTTTCTTCTCCAAACTTTTTTCTTCCCATCATTCTGGTACAGGTTGATCTTTGTCTCATCTGTCCATAGAATACTTTTCCATAACTGAGCTGGCTTCATGAGGTGTTTTTCAGCAAATTTAACTCTGGCCTGTCTATTTTTGGAATTGATGAATGGTTTGCATCTAGATGTGAACCCTTTGTATTTACTTTCATGGAGTCTTCTCTTTACTGTTGACTTAGAGACAGATACACCTACTTCACTGAGAGTGTTCTGGACTTCAGTTGATGTTGTGAACGGGTTCTTCTTCACCAAAGAAAGTATGCGGCGATCATCCACCACTGTTGTCATCCGTGGACACCCAGGCCTTTTTGAGTTCCCAAGCTCACCAGTCAATTCCTTTTTTCTCAGAATGTACCCGACTGTTGATTTTGCTACTCCAAGCATATCTGCTATCTCTCTGATGGATTTTTTCTTTTTTTTCAGCCTCAGGATGTTCTGCTTCACCTCAATTGAGAGTTCCTTAGACCGCATGTTGTCTGGTCACAGCAACAGCTTCCAAATGCAAAACCACACACCTGTAATCAACCCCAGACCTTTTAACTACTTCATTGATTACAGGTTAACGAGGGAGACGCCTTCAGAGTTAATTGCAGCCCTTAGAGTCCCTTGTCCAATTACTTTTGGTCCCTTTAAAAAGAGGAGGCTATGCATTACAGAGCTATGATTCCTAAACCCTTTCTCCGATTTGGATGTGAAAACTCTCATATTGCAGCTGGGAGTGTGCACTTTCAGCCCATATTATATATATAATTGTATTTCTGAACATGTTTTTGTAAACAGCTAAAATGACAAAACTTGTGTCACTGTCCAAATATTTCTGGACCTAACTGTATATCTGATACAGCGGCTCAGGTATTGTGAAGAAAATTTGCAGGATTGTTCGGGTCAGACTGCGTAGCAGTAGGTCAGAAGTAATAAACAGTATATGTTCAAAGGGTCGTGATGGTATGTTGATAATTGCTTTTTTCAGAGTGAGAACTATTGAGCCCAATGGGCGATGTGTAGTTATCTGAAGGTAGGAGGCCTCTGGATGTATACCAGGATCGATAATGTCGCTCGCAAGTAAAACGGTCTGGCTAATGAATACGGCAGTCCGTGTGTGCCGGGTACCTACAGGGAGGCTGGTGCGACTGCCTGTAACTGTTAGCAGGTTGGTAACCAGGTAATATACAGATATACTCTGTATATGAATATCCAGTCCTGGGATCAGGACTGAAATTAAACACAGTCGTTGGTATAGGCTAGTTGCCGGGGGAAAAGAGGCCTGGGCCCTGATCTGGGCCTGCAGGGAGAGCTGTGTCATGGATCGCAGTGGTATACCTGAGTCGGCCTTCCCATACCTATCTCTCCCTCCCGTGCCCACCATACCTGTCTGTCCCCACCTTCCTGTCTGCCTCAGCCATCCCACCTGTACCTGCCTGCACCTGTGTCCGTACCCAGGTCCGTCTCCTGTCTTGGGGGTCAGCTGCCACAGTCCTGGTCTCTGCCTTACTAGTGGTACCTGGTGTCTGCTTCTCGGCAGATGCTTAGTTAAGCATCTCCCACTAAAGAGTAGGCCCCCGTGGTCCAGTTGGTTCACTCCCCCTCGCCATATCCACAACACCGACGGTGAGCGTTACAGTCGGTAATCTATGGGAGCCCTGAGAATTGCCTTTTACCTCCCAACATCAGCTGCTCTTCTTTGATTATCCGGCCTGGTGCGACGTCACCCATCAGGTTGAAGGTGGTGTTCAGGGCTCCCATCTACCCACCACAGTACGGACATGGCTACTGGACTGGGTCCTGAAAATAGATTTACATCAATGCCACCTAAGACCCGTCCCTGTCAGGTTTCTTTTACTAATTGTATTCCCCATGAAATAACAGTTCTATAAGCCTTTACATTTTACGCGCTCCTCTGTTATTTCTCCTGGAAATGTACGGATGGTCCCATTCTTCTTGTATACAGGGTGCTGTTCCCGATTGGTTATACTAAATTATGTCGTGTTAATGATTAGCCTTTTTTACAGACTGATTATGTAGTCTGCAGATGGCCTTGTGGCACTGAAATGCTGATAACATAGAATAATAGCTCAAATGCTAAAATACTTTTACATTTTGAAAACGTTTGTCAAATGTGGGGTATTTGGAGACCACATGAATCATTTTGGGGAAATACTGCCCCATCTGAAAATATCTTGTAAGATGCGTCTTCTTCCTTTTTAAAAACGAACAACTTTTAATTTTTGCGCTTATATTTGTTATACATTTTATATTATTTTATGAATTTTTGTTTTGTTTACATTTTTTTATATTGCTATCTACTGTATATAGAAGCATTATCCTGAAATCTTACAGTTTTCACTCTGAGCCTCATAATGCACTGATACTTTATGTCCTGTAGGCTTTTTATTATCACAGGCCAGATTACAATGATGAGTAGAACCTATATAGAGGTGACACTGGATCTGTCGTTAAAAGTAGGTGATGTCACAGCTCGCCTCCTCCCCCTCCCTGAAGAATGACCATATGCCAGTTAGTATTCTGAATTAACAGGCAGGATATACCTTTTATATTCACCAGGAGTAAAAGTTCAGAGAATTGCTCAGTGGTTGCTGATACTGCCATGTTGCTCTGAGGATATCAGTCAGATAGGTCTCCATATATCTAAGTATATGAATGTCATAGAGAAGGCTCCTTAATTTGAGGTTTCCCTCTTATAAGCGTCAAAGTGTGGAGCCACAAATGGCCACTGGCTTCCATTCTGGCAGAGTTGGCCCATCTGTGCATTGCGTTGACAGCCCTTTCTAACTGGGTCTCCATGATCTCAAGTCCTTCATTCCTCTCCAGTGGTAATCTGGTGAGCTTTGATATAAGTCAATAAGGTCAATGACTGTAGTTGGGGAGATTTCTGTGGGACTAACGGAAATTAAGGTAAGGCTCATGCATGACTACTGCTCCATTGAAATCCCTCCATTTGCAGTTCTACATTCCATTGACTTATAGTGGAATCCATCAATCTGCCGATTGGTGCGAATCCCGGCAGTTGGGCCACCAGCTATGAGCAAATTTTTGTGAAGTTTGCCTGAGGCCACTGGCTCAAAACGGGTATCTCAGACAGACTAGGCATAAGTCACTCCATATGGCAGAATTCCGAGAAACTCTGACACCCTTTAACCCCTACACAGGGAACTGGATCTACACAACGGGGTCCAAGAGTGTGGTGCCTACGGATGGGTTGCCGTCTAGAGGTATGAACCATAGGCAGGAATGGTCGCCAAGCAGGGTCAAAGCCGGGTGGATTCACAAAAAGGACAAAATCAGAAGTTGTTAGAGAAGTCAGGGAGCCGGGTCAAAACCAAGTTGACAGCAAGGTACAAAATTCAACGGGTAGGAGGGGAGCGCCCGAAAAACAGATCTAGGTCAAACAGGAAAACAACAATGCATAGCAGGAGAACTACCAGACCTAGCCAGGAAAGCTAGAAGCAGAAAGCGGAAAGATTAAATAGGGTGTGGTGCCTTCTTATAGGTTGAAGCCAGGAGCTGACGACTTCAGCTGGACAGCACACACACCCACTCTGTCAGACTGGAAAGTATGGCAGGTCCCAGCCACTCTAATCTTAGTGGATGGGCATAGCCTAGGCTGTCCAGAGCTTCTGGCTGCGACTTCTCCTCTATCACTAACACCACATACGGCGGCGCCTGATAACAGAAGCAGATGACATAGGAGCAGGTACTGGTGGAGATGTGACAGTTATCGCCTATCGTGTGGATAGGTTATATCTTGTTTTCAGTGGACCACCCCTTTATTGTTTAAAAAGGGCGTCTAACCTCAGGTTTCTTTAGTATGACCTGGGTTAACCGCAGATCTCCACTCTTACCCTACTACCTAGACAAGCATGTGACCAGTGCAACGAATCAATGACCACATTGATCAATGCTGCTGCCAGTGATTGGCTGCAGAGGTCACATGTCTACATGGGCAGAACAGGATGCTAAGAGACTGACTTTGACGTGTGGTGCCATCTAAAAAGGAAGCATGGAGACCGAGACCCGAGCCAGCTCTCAAAGAGGAGCTTAAGGGATTGGTAAGGTGAGTATGTTTTGTTTTTTTACTTTCCTTGATGATGAGAATTAAAAAGTAAAAAGTTGGAAAAGCCCTTTAAGTAATAAGAGAAAGGGTTAGAAAGCAATGAGAACACACACACATACAACACAACATGACTTATCAGTTGATATTTTCCCTTCGCTGTATTATTTGTTGATTCCCCTGTAATTGCTCCTGCCATGTAAAACAATCATTAGGAGTCATTTGCATAATTGCCAGTGAGGTTTGAAATAAAACTTTTATTTCTTCCAGTAAAACGTCTATGATACAAGCTTCATTATCGGCGTGTAAGCGCATTTCCTTAATTCCCTTCTTATGCTTTAAGATTATCCATAGGAAAGTCTCTCCTACACTCCGTGTAATTCTCCTTTATTACAACTTTTCAAAGTTCATAAGAAATTCAGTCATTTTATAATTATGATGATTTGCTCTTTTTCCACTCGTTTGGGCGCCACTTTTTTCGGTTGCTTTGGGTATACCGACCACTTGCCTTCTGCTGTCAGTCTTCCGGCCCATAATATCCTTATAGTGGTTGGAGCTGGAATTTTTTTTATATACAAAGTTACAAATCTCCAAAAATTTCTTCTTTTAATTTGTAGCCTTTTAAAGTCTATTTCACTTTTTTTTTCCTGGTTTTTAATTCGCGAGTGTGATTTTTTTTTTTCAGTTTTTTTTTTTCTAATATGTTGGCAGCCAACTCATCAGTTGCCACTTTTTTAAAAAAATAAAAAAGGCCCCAAATTTTGTACTCCAGTTCACCCCTGATGTAGTTTTTTTTATGTGTGCCTGAAATATTTCAACAAATTTACAATATTTTAGCTGAACAGTCTGATGGGCGTCATTGCAGCGGTCCTGTCCCTCCTCTATGTTGTGAATTGCCATCCTTCCGATGTGATTGATGTGGATGAAGTGTCCTGCGTCATCTACATAGTCGAACGAAATCTCGCACCTATGCGGGGACATCCTCGGTTCGTGCAAGCGCACTTTGCTTTGCCCTATTCAGGCAGAGCCTGAAACCTAACTGAGCATGCGTCGGAACAAGTATTTCCGGCTCCTGCTAACCAGAACCATTTTGCCCATGTAGTTTTATTCCCTGCCACTGGAGATAGCGGAAAAGGAGTTCCAACACACGTTCCGACGAACGCGTAGTTAGGTTTCATGCTGTGCCCGCAGCAGCGCAGAGCAAAGGGCACCTGCGCGAATCATGATGCCCCTGCGCAGACGCGAGATTTCGCTCGGCTATGTGGATGACGCAGGCTGCTTCATCCACATCAATCACATCAAGATCATGTTGATTCACAGTGGAGAGAAGGGACAGGAGCCGCTGCATTGACGCCCATCAAACCGGACCGGTTAGACAGGTTCCCTTTAAGGGTTTGCTCACACTTTGCACATTTTCCATCTCGAATTGGGATCCAAAAATCTGCAGCAGATTACATAAGCAGCAATGGGAATAAGGTTTCAATAATCTCTTCCACAAACTGCAAATCATTTTTCGTTGACCTGTATTTCCAATTTCTAGGTTCTCAGCATGTTGATCCTGTTGAGTAGATTTTCTCTGTGAATTTGTCTCTTTGCAATGTATAGGGCTAAATCTGGAGCAAACACAATAGGCTGCTTTCACACATCAGTTTTTTGCCATCAGGCAAAAACATGAAAAAACGGATCCGGCGTCTGTTGCCGCTGGATCCGTTTTTCCCCCATAGACTTTCATTGGTGCCGGATTGTGCCGGATGGCCTTGCGTTTCATCCGTTTTTTTGCCGGATCCAGCAAAATTTACTTGTCCGGCAGCCGGATGAAACGTTGAAGTGAACGTTTTTGTGCCTGGCAAAAAAACCCGGATCCCGCCGGATCCGGCGCCGTACGGCGTGTTTTATAATAGAAGCCTATGGACGCTGGATCCGGCGTAATGCGGCAAAAAACGGATTCGGCCGCCGGATCCGTTTTTTTTAACTGAGCATGCTCAGAATCACACCGGATCCATCAAAAAACTGAAGGAACTGATGGAAAAAACTGATGCAACTGATCCGTTTTTTCACCGGATCCGTCACATCAGTTTTTTGATCAGTTCAGATAGTCCCCGCCCCTGTCGCACATACGATATTGTGTTATAGCTGCCGTAGCGAACATTATCTCTACGGCAGCTTCACACGCACTCACCTGCCCTGCGACGCTGCTCTGGGCGGCGAACCACCTCCTTACTAAGGATGCGGGTCGTGCGGCGTCACAGCGACGTCACACGGCAGGCGACCAATAGAAGCGGAGGGGCGGAGATGAGCGGGACGTAAACATCCCACCCACCTCCTTTCTTCCGCATATCCAGCGTGAGCCGCAAGACGCAGGTAGGAGATGTTCCTCACTCCTGCGGCTTCATACACAGCGATGTGTGCTACTGCAGGAACGAGGAACAACATCGTAACATCGGTCCTTCCGAAATTATGGAAATGATCGACGCTACACCGATGATACGACTGCGACGCTTTTGCGCTCGTTAATTGTATCAAAAACGATTTACACACTACGATATCGACAGCGACGCCGGATGTGCGTCACTTTCAATTTGACCCCACCGACATCGCAGCTGCGATGTCGTAGTGTGCAAAGTACCCCTAAGGCCCCTTTCACACGTTCGTGAAAAATCACGCACGTTTTTCATGGACGTGTCAGAAGTCCGTTTTGCCCTCCGTGACCCGTGTTTATGGGCTACGTGTATTCTCCGTGTGTTATCCGTGATAACACACGTAGAACGGGAACTTTCTACTCACCTGTCCCTGGCGTCGCTGTCCGTGGTGCTGATCTTCGGTCTCCAGTCCAGCCGACTCCCCGCTGCTGCTGCTGCTTCCGGCCGCAGTGAAGAGAATATGCAATGAGCATAATGAGCGGTGGTCGGAAGCAAGTGACAGCAGTGGCAGAGACAGGAGGGCTGGAGAAGGTGAGTAAAGATTTGTTTTGTCTTCACGCAGACACGTCTTTTCTCTGGTGCGTGTCACACGGAACACATCTGTGTGGTCCGTTTTTGGTACGTGTGACACGTTTTAGTTCCGTGTGACACCCGTGATGCCGGAGAGAAAACGGACATGTCGGTGTGTGGAGCACACGGGCACACGTAAGTACGGAACGGACACACGTTCCGTGCAAAAATACTTACGTGTGTCCGAAACCATAGAAATACCTTGGTCTACGTGTGTACGTATCTCCAGTACGTGAGGAAACTGTCAAACACGTACCGGAGGCACATGCGTGTGAAGGGGGCCTAACAGAGAGGGGTCCCAGGTAGCGCGATACCAAAGACGCTTTTAAGATGTGAAGCCCAAGAACTACTATGGAAAATGATGTTCTAATCTTGATTTTTGTATTTAGGGAGTTACATACGGTAGGTACATAGTAATAAATGAAGAATGATTATTTTTTCGTTTGGGGCAGTTTTTAATGCGTCAAGCCCATTGTGTCATTCCACGCCAGTGCTGCAGTAATTTCTTTAATACTGCCCCCTAAGGAAAAGAATATAGAATAAGAAGGGGACATTTTACCATATGAATGGCGCGCAATACTCGGATTATAATCTTCCCCAGCGGTTTCCCTGCCAAGTCATTTGGGTCAATGAGTCACTCTGGCTCGGTGTTTTCACGGTCCCCATGGTAGCACTGAGACGTTCGATTGGAAATAGAAATAAAATCCGCCCCCATCGAAGTTTAATTTGAGGATTTCTTTGTAGTTCAGAACATATTCCATTTCTTATTCATACAACGAGAGGCTGCTTAAAAAGAAATTCACCACTCGCCACTGATATGAATAGGAAGGCAAAGGAAAGGGGGGTTGGTTTGTATAACTACGTTATGGAGTTAAAACTTTTCAGAATAAACTGTATGGTGTGTGTATATGAGGAATAACACCATGTATACGAAATTAAAATACTGATATCTTCCGTATTCACCAGTTTTCCCGTCCTCAGGCTTTGTTTCTCAAATTGCAATGGTTTTTGAGCTGGTAGGGCATGATGCTCAGCACGCAAAAAGGTATTCCCGCTCTTCTTTCCTTGGTTAGAGAGAAGCATCAGAGGTATTGAGGATATTATACTGCAGTACTGAGCAGCATAGATGTGAATCCATCTCTCTGATGTGGTAAAAGACTTGTTAGAAAGCTCAGCTTGATATGTCTATATTTCCCTCTGCATATTTTCTCACTCCTCACTCCTCATCCCATCTGTCACGCCTGGTGCGAGAGCACGCCCGTCGAGCGGCACACCCACTGTCACACCGGGTGTGAAAAAACACACATCAAGTTGGGCAACACAAAGGGAGAACCAGGAAAGATGAAAAGGAAGGCTCTGGCGATAGGGAGAGGGAAGTGGGGTCACCTCCTAATACTCACCTGAGTCTAATCCCTGCACTCTCTAACTTCTCTAGATGGGTTCTTTTCCTCCCGTGCAGTAGTGATACTAGTGTCTCACTGGCCCACACATTAGTCAGGGTGAGTTCAAGCCAGCGAGGGCCAAGGCGCCGTCACACACCTTGGCCCTTGCTGGCTTGAACTCACCCTAACTAATGTGTAGGCCAGTGAGACACTAGTCTCGCTACTGCAATAAACAACCCAAGGAAGGTAAGACAAACTGATGGGGAAAGAAACAATAAATAGCATTCCTGAGGTTCTTCAGCAGGAAATTTCACAGCTGCAACTGAAACAAACATCTCAGCTTTTTCAGACACAGGCTCCTTCAAAGTGTGAGTATAGAAGATCTATCACTGGCATGGAGTGAAGCCAGGAGTGGCTAAATACAGCAGAAGGGAGTGATGACAAGATGATGCAGCTGTGATTAAGTCTAAGAGTAATCTCCGCCAGAAGGGAAAGGGTCCTTAACTCCTTCAGCATCAAATGAAAGTAAGAGGACCTGTGTTCAATTTAACGTTGAGACCTCCTGATCTCAGATCTTCAGAGGTAACACGTGGATGCAACACACTTGTGATACCCACTCTAAAAAGTATGACAGGTACTGTCTATATAACAATGACGGCACCTGCCACATATAAGTTAGACTCTATATAAAGGGACCAGATGTGATGTACATGTGTGTTACAATTCGGAAGGCACTATTGGTAGCCAAACGCTCGTTATCTTTCCCAATAAAGATAACGAGAGGGGGAATAATCTAAAGAGACAATTCTGGTGGAGGCTTATCTCTTGTAAGAACAAAGGATTGGACATATTGAAAGCTAGCATGCCCAAACTTTCTTTTCTCTGATAGGTGAGAACTGAGACACCACCATACACTTTAGCTGTTGGTCGGTCCTTCTAAATTCAGCATGGTCGACAGTCTTTCTTTTAAGGCTACTTTCACACTTGCATTAGTGGCAATCCGCCACTTTGGAAAACAGTGCAATTCGTTAACGGCTTGCACTGTTTGCCATAGACTTGAATTGACGACGGATTGCGACTAATGTGTCTGCGAGGAACGACTGACCGTTGGGCGTCAGGAACGCAGCATGTAGCGTTTTTTGGGCGGTGGAATACTTTTTTTTTCACTGCGCATGCTCAGCTCTTATGTTTCTCTTTCGGCGGCCGAACGATCAGCTGATCGGCCGGCTTTTGAGTGTGATCAGCTGATCGCCCGGCGGCCAGTTTTTGAGTGCGATCAGCTGATCGCTCGGCTTTTGAGGGCGATCAGCTGATCGCTCGGCTTTTGAGGGCGATCAGCTGATCGCTCGGCTTTTGAGGGCGATCAGCTGATCGGCCGGCTTTTGAGTGCGATCAGCTGATCGCCCGGCTTTTGAGGTCGATCAGCTGATCGACCGGCTTTTGAGGGCGATCAGCTGATCGACCGGCTTTTGAGGGCGATCAGCTGATCGACCGGCTTTTGAGGGCGATCAGCTGATCGGCCGGCTGTTGAGGGCGATCAGCTGATCGCCCGGCTTTTGAGGGCGATCAGCCGATCGCTCAGCTTTTGAGGGCGATCAGCCGATCGCCCGGCTTTTGAGGTCGATCAGCCGATCGACCGGCTTTTGAGGGCGATCAGCCGATCGACCGGCTTTTGAGGGCGATCAGCCGATCGACCGGCTTTTGAGGGCGATCAGCCGATCGCTCGGCTTTTGAGGGCGATCAGCCGATCGGCCGGCTGTTGAGGGCGATCAGCCGATCGCCCGGCTTTTGAGGGCGATCAGCCGATCGCTCGGCTTTTGAGGGCGATCAGCCGATCGCCCGGCTTTTGAGGGCGATCAGCTGATCGCCCGGCTTTTGAGAGCGATCAGCTGATCGCCCGGCGGCCGGCTTTTGAGTGCGATCAGCTGAACACCTGGCGGCCGGCTGCCGGGTGATCAGCTGATCATTCACAATAGCCTGCCGCCGGTAAACAGTAAAAAAACCCCAAAACAACGGACCTTTGTTTTGCAGCATCAGTCATATCAGTTGTGCCACTATCTGCAACACATCCGTTGCATCAGTCACACAACTGATTGTGACGGATGCCGCACAACGCAAGTGTGAAAGTAGCCTAAGGTGTATAGCCAACCAGAGATTGGCAAGGACCCCTTATCCCCTTATTCAGTTACTGATTTGGGATAGTGTTCCTCAGGGGAGGGAAATACGACCCCACAGTGATGCTAGTATTATATAAGTCGTGTTCTTCATGGGCGGCGGCAGGTGTGCTGCTGAATTCCATTGAATATTTACATTTCCTCGGCGTCTCATGTGTCAGGCACGGTTTGGCGGCACATCTATCTGGACAAGGCAGTGTCATTGCATGAGGTTGTGTGTACGAGACACAGATGGCCCTGCATTGTTTGTCTTCATCACGTGCCGTCTCCGGAGACATCCTCCGGTTGGATTAATGCACCTTTAATAGGGAGATGAGGTTAAATAAACACCTCATTAGGGCTCATCTGGCTGCAGGCATCAGTGTTTTTCGTAAGGGAGGATTGCAGGTGTAGTACATCTTATAATATATCAGTGTTACAGCCATACAAGACCGGAGCCATCACTTTTTAAAAATGCACAAAGCAGCAAATACTGCTGTGGTCATTGCCTGCTGGTGCCTTAAAATTCATAGTTTACACTATG
The DNA here is from genome assembly GCF_048569485.1 of Anomaloglossus baeobatrachus. NCBI lineage: Eukaryota > Metazoa > Chordata > Amphibia > Anura > Aromobatidae > Anomaloglossus > Anomaloglossus baeobatrachus. The sequence continues at coordinate 46,049,602 of NC_134355.1, read as the reverse complement.
AGGCTCAGTAACTACAACTCTCAGCATGTCCTGACTTTGAGGGCATGGAGGGAGTCTGTAAGTATGTCTGCATTACATCTGTTTGTCCGAACTAGATCCACAAGCCAAGGTCTTCTGTTCTGGGAAGATGTCACGGCGGCGGGGTCTGACTCCGTGACCCTGGCGGTGTCGTTTTAAATGAGTGAGGGATATTTACATGGGATGATTTGTGACGCCACCTGTGGTCTTCGGCGAGGTATGGCCAACGCTGCTTAGACGGGACCGCTGGGGCAGAGGATGACGCAGCTGAGATGGTACAGCTCCCCACAGATGGAGCTGGGACCCCAGGGCAACCTTAGGCAGTTGTTAGCCGATGAAATGTTGGCACAGCGCGGGGCAGTTTAGGACACAGCGGGGTGCAGTCATTAGTTCTTTTACTCACATTTGTCAGTTTCAGACTATCATGGCCGGCCGGCCGGCCAAATGCTGCCCTTGGAGTGCTGAGTCCTGCGGTGACAGGATCCAGCCAATCCGCAGGTAATTCGGAGGCACACAGCCGGTGTCCCTTTCTGTGTCCCTTTCCTGGTCGTCTTTCCACGCTGGCTTCACCGTCCTGCCCTGCGTCTTCACACACAGTGCCCTGAGACGGTGTAGGTGAACCCTGTTTTGGGAGGCTCTTCTGCCTAACCCCTGGCCCTCTGTGGTCACCTTTTGAGTGGATTTACGTGTGGTTTTGGCTTTGGCACATGAAGATACCTCAGCCTCCGGTTTTGTTAGCTGAGCCTTGTAGTTCTCCACTAGTCTAGGGGCTGGTCCCCTTTGCGGCCAAAACCCTCCACACCAGTCAGTCAGCTGTGGATGTAAGTCCATGGGTGGATCTCTCACTTCTTGTGGCTCTAGGACCCCTTCTTCCTTTCTTCCTTCTTGCCCTAAGACGAGCTCCTCCGGCTCCCGTCCTCAGGACCTCTCCCCTCCGCTTCTTAGTTCGTTCTACTCTCCGTTCTAAGTGTCCACCCACTAACTAACCCCACTTTCAGACTGGTTCCGGGACTGCACAGGTGAGTCCTTCACGTTTGACCGCAAATCAAGCCGTGTTACACTCACAGAGCTGCGCAATCACAATGAAGTCGGGTGAAGTTCATTCTCATCGCGCGGCACTGTCTCGCAGCCAGCCATGCTCTTTTTGACAGTGCGGTCCCACTCAGCTCTGCTGCAAATCTATGTGGGACTGCACTGTCAAAAATGTACGTTCAGGATGCTTTTCCAACTCTGTCTATGGCAGAGCAAGCATCCAGAACACATGAATTCTCCAGGAATGTGCGCACGTTGCGTTCTGCCGAATGCGTCTCAGTACGCAGTTTTTTCGGCTGCGTTCTGAGACGCACATGCAGTGACTTACACGCTGCGGAATAGAACGCAACGTGCGCACATAGCCTTAAGATCACATGGTGTTGGAAACCTATCACAGTCACTCCCCCCCGCCTTTTTTAAGATGGTCGAATCTGTCCTCCCATGCCAACTAGTGCTTACTGCTGTGGGGGGGTCTGTGTGCTGGGGTGTCCTAGTCCTGCTGGTGATTATATTGTTGTGGAATTCTTTCATTGTCTTGTTGTTTCCTCACCATTCTTATTTTCCCCCTAACCTCTTATTTTGTTATACAGTACTGTACTTCCGGGTCAACGTGCTGTGAGATAGAGCTTTGGTTTCCCCTGTCTGTCTATCTCTGTTGCTTTTATCACACTCCTGTCCCGGTCACCCCCTAAGGTAGATGGGAGGGGGACATAAGAACAGGGCTGGTCAGGAGCAGGGCCAGGAAGGCGGCTCAGACATCTACACCTTCAGGGGTATCTTTGAGATCAACGATACCCAGAGCCCCCCTTAGCCTAAGGGCCAGTCTAGGAGCCCTATTTCCCTGCTATACCCATAGTCACACCGTGACACCCTGGTGGACCTAACTAGGCAGCACAAGGTCAATCTTCCTACAGAGTTTTCATCCATTAAGTCGCCATGGCTCAAGATCGAGCTGAAGGCCGTTAAAAGAACAGTCGAATGGGCAAGTTTGATCCACAAATTGGATCAAAAATGGACATCTCTTTTTTCTTTCTTTCTACGGACAGTTGGTCCCCAAAAAACGGATATATGAACGTGCGGTTAGACTATAGTTTAGATATGTAACGTCTGTGAAACACATGGATCGAACATGTGACTGAAAAACAGATGTCTGAATGAGGTCTTATGGTGAAGAAAAGTATTTATTACTACAGGGTCATAACGCTCTCGTTTTAGGTTAAGATACCACACGGCTGGAAAAAAAATGGTTTTGTGAATTGAGCCTCTCACCATTTTTGTCCATCCGGGAGCACCTAGCCAACAATTAAAGGATGGTGGTCTCAGCAGTTTCCGCCGTCTCAGATGTTCCACCAGACATAACACAACGTATACGCATTTTTCCGGACGGTCTCTTTAAATCCTATAAATTCTATATAAAACAAAGGCAGCGCTATGATGTGTCAGCCACACAGAAGAAGGGAAAGCCTAAATAATGGCTAGGTAAGTGCACGGGTATGGATTTTCTTTGACATTCACTATGACTAACGACCCATGAAGTTTATGAGGTCATCGCGCAGTATAGATTTACGCCAGGTCGATAAACACATACTTTTCTATTTCTTTCATTGTTATAATTACTGTATAGTCGCAGAGGGTTTCAGTGCAACTCTACAGCGGTGTATACAGGGAGGGGGCTGAGTCTGTGGGGAGATATACCAGCGCTGCAATAATCCATAGAAACCATGACACTACTGCAGTACTCAGGCTTTTCTCCATCGATATTCCTGCTGCTGTGGAAAAGAACTATAAATTTAATTTATTTTAGAGTAAAATTATGAATGTGTGACATTAAAATAAAATATAAAATTAAGATTTAGCTCTTAAGTCTAAGACTGTCTACAACTCATATGCAAACCTATGTGTCTCCATGGTAACAGGCAACAACAAACCCCATGTCATTTAATCTTGGAGCGTCAGGGTTTGTGTCACGATGACTATGCAGGGAACCAGGGTTCCTAAATTATTCCAAACTAGGGAACCCTATGCTATCCCTAACCTCAGACATACTCCTGATGGTGGAGATGCCTGAGTCTCCTTCCTGGCCCTGCTCCTGACCAGTTCTGATTAGGGCTGAGTGGATCCGAACGTTAAAAGTCCGGATCTGCGCGGTTTCAAAGATTTCCGGGTGCCGGATCCGCAATTCCGGGTGCACGATCTGGATCCGGCACTGAGGAAAATAATTACTTAAGCCTGCTTTACACGTTGCAATTTCGCATACGATATCGTATGCGATTTGCAACGCCCCAATCGTATGTGCAGCACGTTCAATTTGTTGAACGTGCCGCACAAACGATTAACCCCCGTTACACGTACTTACCTTCCATACGACCTCGATGTGGGCGGCGAACGTCCACTTCCTGGAGTGGGAGGGACGTTCAACGTCACAGCGACGTCACGCGGCAGCCGGCCAATAGAAGCGGAGGGGCGGAGCTGAGTGGGACGTAAACATCCCACCCACCTCCTTCCTTCCGCATTGCTGGCCGGGAGCCGCAGGACGCTGGTAAGATCTGTTCATCGTTCCCGGGGTGTCACACGTTGCGATGTGCGCTACCCCGGGAACGTTGAACAATCTGACGTTCAATTCTAGAGAAATGAACGATGTGCGTGCGATGAACGTTTTAACGTTCAATCGCAATCGCACGTACCTGTCACACACTGCAATGTAACTTACAATGCCGGATGTGCGTCACTTACAACGTGACCCCGCCGACACATTGTAAGATATATTGCAGCGTGTAAAGCAGGCTTAACCGAGACTCGGTGTTGTGGCGGAACACTGCTTCCAGGTCGCGCATTCACTTCCTGTACTGTGCATCGTATACACACAGTTTTCCCCGCCCACCGGCCGTCCTCTCGTCTGTGATTGGTTGTAGGCAGAAGCACCCCCAGCCTGTGACAGTATCTGCTTGCTATGCAGTCATCGCGGCTCTGTCATTGTCTGCACAACCAGCGGTCGTGCTCTATGGTCGCTGGCTATGTAGCAGAGCTGAAGCGGCATGGGACCTCATGTGGATTACGCCGGTTCTCCAGGGTGTTAGGGATTAATAAAGTGGTGAAGGAGGGTAACTGTTTTTGTATATTTTTTATTTACATTCATTTACAGGTTAGTGTGATGGAGTTATCTCATAGATGCCTGTGCCATCACTGACCTAGGGTTTATTTACAGCTGTGCGCTGCTATTAACCCCTTATTACCTTGATTGCCACCGTTCCAGGGCAATCGAGAAGAGCCGGTAAAGCATCGGGATTGTTGCATCTAATAGATGTGGCAATTCCGGGTGGCTGCAGGCTGAGAATACCAGCCCCTAGCTGGCATTATCATGGCTGGGGATGAAAAGTAGGGGGGACCGCACATTGTTTTTTTAAAAATTATTTATTTAAATAATAATAAAAACAAAAGCTGCATCACCGGCACAGCCGCGCACACTTCTGACAGGAGCGTGCATGTGTTTCTGTGTACATGCACGCTCATGTTCAGAGAGCGCAGGCTATGCCTGCTGATGTCATGTCAGACTTGTACAAGTCCGACAGCGTATCACTAGCACAGCCGCACACTTCTGACAGGAGCGCATGTGTTTCTGGGAGACATGCACGTTCACCATACTGACCCGCAGACACTTGCACTGCTTTCCCCGCCCACCGGTTGTCCTGCCACCTGTGATTGGTTGCAGTCAGCTGACTTGCTGACACTCAGGGTTGGGGCACGTCTAGCTGCAACCAATTACATGCGCCGGTGGGCGGGCAAAACAATGAATAGTGAATTGTTGGCTCCAGAAGGGAAAAGCAGGAGTCTGCTGCCATGACACAGACTCGGGTGAGTACACTGCACGCTCCTACACCCCTGTCCCCTCCACATACGTTTTTAATCTCTGGATTCTGGTCCCCATAGACTTATATGGGCACAGGAATCCGGAGCGGAGCCAGAATTTTTTTTTTAATCCGGCAGGGTCCGCCGTTCCCGGATTTTGGCGGATTCAATCAGCCCTAGTCCTGATCTGATTCCCCTTTTCCACAGGGAGGGACAGGAGTATAATGAAACCCACAGATAAAGACAGACAAGGGAAAACCAAACTCTGACACACAAAGGTAAAGACAATAGGAGGTTCAGGGGGAAAATCGAGTAGGAAGGAACCTACAAAACAACAGGGGTAAACTCCACAACCGCACCAAGCAGTAAGCACAACTTTCAGCAGTAAGTCTGGGACACAAGACCTCACAGGCCAAAATAGGATAAACTATAGCTGGCATGGGTGGAAGGTTTCAACCAGCATAAATAGGAGGAGAGCAGATGTGATAGGTCTCCCCAAACCATGTGACCAAAAGAGCAAGCAGACAAGCAAAGATTAACTCTTGCTAGCCTGCCTATGAATCAGCACACAGCAGATCGATGTCCGAGTATGCCTGTGTTGATTTCAGACACCGGAGAAGCCATCGAGCGGAGTGTCAGAATCTGCAATCTGAATCATGACTGTCGGCGAAGTTTGTGCAAAACTCCGTGTGACTGTTTGTAGTCTGGAACCAGGGAGATCCATAGGTTTGCATATGGGCTGTAGATGAAAAGCGGAATCTTTTTTTTATTTACAGTGATAAAGGTTTTGTATTTTCTTAAAACTTTTTTTATTTTTTAAATCCCAAGCGATTTTTTTTTTCTAGTTTTTCCTTCCCCTTTTTATTTTTCTGGCCACCTAGCTATATCAGGGCGTTTTTTTTTTTTTTTTCGCTGGACGAGTTGTACATTTGAATGACACCAATCATTTTACCATATAATGTTGTGCAAAAACGGGAAAAAAATTCCAAGTGCGTTGAAGCAAAAAATAGTGAAATTCTGCAATTGTTTTTTGGGGTATTTATTTACCGTGCTCACTATATGGTAAAATTGACCTGGCAATAAGTAGTGAAAAAATTAGCAAATTTGTAAAATTAAAATTCACTTGTGTCACTATTTGCAGCTTAGGGATCTGTGGTTACGACCACTCATATAGTGACAGTTGGTTGTGGTCGTAACCATGAAACTGCAATACCCTGCACATGAGGAGACACAGCTATATCAGGATAACTATGCTACATTTCTAATAGGAGGTATTTGCTAATATTATTATTATTATTATTACACCTTCTACGTATTAAGATAGGAATAGCCCTTTACGATCCTAAATAAAGTTAAATTTCTTCACTATATGTTGCTTATTTTTTTATATTAAAACTGGGATCCTGTGGACCCCACGTGACTAATAATATAAGTATTTTGTCGCGATTAAAATTATGTTGTTTTTTTTTTTAAATAATGAACATGTACATGTTATGGTAGGGTGCCAACCTACAAATACTATCGTGAAACCAGTCTTTTTGCTAAATGCATCATATTAACTATCAAGACTAATTAGTAATTTCTAGAAATTTAGCCCTTTTTGATGTTCGTTAGTCCTACTCTGCTTCTGGATACTGGTAGTCCACAGCACTGGTGGTGTCATGAGTGTGTCCCTCTCTCGGGAGACCTCTGGTAAGTCTGGGATCAGAAGGTCACAACGTCTTATTGCTCTCAGATTCACTACTTGTATTTGAGTGAAATCTACTTGCTTTTAAGGCTGTAAGGGTTAATGACTCTTTCCTGTCTGGCTGTCCTTTGGAGCCTTAATCTCAGGTGCAGCTCTTTTGTGATCGCTATAAAAAGTCACATGTCTTACCATCTGATGCCGGTTATAGAATCTTCATTCCTACGCTGACTACTTTGGAAGGAGCCTGTCTCTGGAAGAACCTGAGGAGTCGGGACAGTTGCAGCTGTGGTGATTAGCTGCATTGGAGGAACTTCGAGTGTTTTCCTTCTGTGTCTATTTTCCCCCCTGTCTGTCTCTATTCCCTTGTGTTGTGTTACTGCAGTGGGGAGACTAGTGTTCTTGCCGGCCTTCTCACTTGTCAGAGTGGGTTCCAGTCAAGCGAGGGCCTTGGCACATGATCGGCGACTGGGGGAAGGACTCTTATAAGGATGTTAGGGAGTGCAGGAATCAGCCTCAGATGAGTGGCAGAAGGTGACCCTGCTCCCCTCTCCCTAGCACCAGGACTCACCATTGTACAGTATAATGTTCTCTATGTACCCGGTGTGTTATGTTGCTTGTTGGGAGTTCCAGAATACTTGGCGGAGCCCCGGAAGTCACTACATGACTTATGTACTGCTAATTGCAATAAGCCATTATTTTTTTATGATTTATCGAAACATAGAATCCCAATAACTAGCAGGAGGAGGATATTGTGTGTGTAAATGATGGCAATTGTCATCTCTAAAGACAAAACGCATTAAATCTTTTTTTTGTGTCTCAATTTTGCAGGTGGGGAAAGAACTTGTGGAGTCCATGAACTAATCTGTATCAGGAAAGGTAAGGATGCATATTTTCACACATACATAGGAAAGCCAGAGAAAACATACTTTCCTTTGCTTCCTCACAATTTGGCAACTCTTTAGGTTGTTTTTTCTCTAGATTTGTGTTTGATATACAGCTGAAACCAGAACTTTACATCCACTATCTAAAAAGACACATCTGCAGGTTTTTCCCTCGCTCTCTATACAGACACATCTGCAGGTTTTTCCCTCTGCTCTCTATACAGACACATCTGCAGGTTTTTCCTTCCGCTCTCTATACAGACACATCTGCAGGTTTTTCCCTCCACTCTCTATACAGACACATCTGTAGGTTTTTCCCTCCACTCTCTATACAGACACATCTGCAGGTTTTTCCCTCCACTCTCTATACAGACACATCTGCAGGTTTTTCCCTCCACTCTCTATACAGACACATCTGCAGGTTTTTCCCTCCACCCTCTATACAGACACATCTGCAGGTTTTTCCCTCCCCTCTCTATACAGACACATCTGCAGGTTTTCCCCTCTGCTCTCTATACAGACACATCTGCAGGTTTTTCCCTCCACTCTCTATACAGACACATCTGCAGGTTTTTCCCTCCACTCTCTATACAGACACATCTGTAGGTTTTTCCCTCCACTCTCTATACAGACACATCTGCAGGTTTTTCCCTCCCCTCTCTATACAAATACATCTGCAGGTTTTTCCCTCCCCTCTCTATACAAATACATCTGCAGGTTTTTCCCTCCCCTCTCTATACAAATACATCTGCAGGTTTTTCCCTCCCCTCTCTATACAGACATATCTGCTGCAGGTTTTTCCCTCCCCTCTCTATACAAATACATCTGCAGGTTTTCCCTCCACTCTCTATACAGACACATCTGCAGGTTTTTCCCTCCGCTCTCTATAAAGACACATCTGCAGGTTTTTCCCTCCGCTCTCTATACAGACACATCTGCAGGTTTTTCTCACTATCTGACTTGAAATCAGAATAAACCTTTCCCGTTTTAGGTCATTTAGGAACCAAAATTATTTATATTTGCCAAATGCCAGAAATAATGAGAGAGAGAATGTTTTAAGACATTTTTATTACTTTTTGCAAAGTCAAAAGATTACATACAATTTATTTGCATTTGGTGCCATTGCTCTTACACTGTATAACGTGGGTCAAATGTTTTGGATCTCCTTCCACAAGCTTCTCACAATAGTTGGTAGGAATTTGGGCCCATTCCTCCTGACAGAACTGGTGTAACTGAGCCATGTTTGTAGGTCACTGCTCGCATCGGCCTTTTCAGCTTTGCTCATGAATTTTAAATAGGATTGAGATCAGGGCTTTGTGATGGCCACTCCAAAACATTGACTTTGTTATCCTTAAGCCATTTTGTAACCAGTTTGGCAGTATGCTTTGGGTCATTGTCTATTTGGTAGACCCATCTCTGTCCATGCTTTAAGTTCCTGGCTGATGTCTTTAGATGTTGCTTCAGTGTTGCCACATAATCTTCTTTTCTCCATGACGCCATCTATTTTGTAAAGTGCACAAGTCCTTCCTGCAGAAAAACAACCCCACAACATTTGTTTCACAGTCGGGATGCTGCTCTTAGGCTTCAAGGCTTCTCCCTTTTTCCTCCAAACATAATAATGGTCATTATGACCAAACAGATCAATTTTAGTTTCATCAGACCACAGGACAAAAATTAAGTTCCCTAGGTGCCCTTATGCGCGTCCTCTCATCTTATGGATCCTTTTGAAGTTTTAGATGTCCAATAAAATTTTAAATTTTGGATTTTTGGTGCTGGGTCCAATTCTCCTAATCTTTCATAAATGATGTTGTGCCAACCCGGAGATTCTCAGAAAGTAAAATATTTCTCGAGACTCCCGTCCAGCGATCACAGAACGCCAACCTGGCCGATAACACCGGAATCTCACCTAAAGGCCCCGTTACGCGTTACGATTTAGCTGACGATCTCATTAGCTATGTGACACGCCCAGATCGTAGTTCCGATTTACCGAGATCGCTCATAGGTCGTTTATTAGCTGTCACATGTAACGTTCTCACAAACAACGCAACATCATTCAGCGATATATTGTTTGACCAAGGCGGTCGTGTGGATGTTGTTCGTCATTGGCAGGGTGTCAAACGTACCAATATGTGTGCTGCGTTCCAAACGACGAACAATATTTTGAAACTGAACGACGTGTCAACGATCAACGATTTTCAGCCTCTTTGCGATCATTCAGAGTCGCTCATAGGTGTCACACGCAACAACGTCGCTAACGATGACGGAAGTGTGTCTCGGAAACCGTGACCTCAACGACATATCGTCAGATAAATCGTAGCGTGTAACGCCGCCTTAACTCTAAAAGCCGCTTTACACGCTGCGATATCGCTATCGATATCGCTAGCGTGCGTACCCACCCCCATCGTTTGTGCGTCACGGGCAAATCGCGGCCCATGGTGCACAAAATCGCGCGGACCCGTCACACATACTTACCTGCCTAGCGACGTCGCTGTGAGCGGCAAACCGCCTCCTTTCTAAGGGGGCGGCCAATAGAAGCGGAGGGGCGGAGATGAGCGGGAGGTTCCTCGTTCCTGCGGTGTCACACATAGCGATGTGTGCTGCCGCAGGAACGACAAGCTACATCGTAGCTGCAGCAGCAACGATAATTGGGAATAGGGGAGCATGTCAGCGATTAGCGATTTTGCACGTGTTTGCGACGATTTTCGATCGCTCGTAGGTGTCACACGCAACGACATCACTAACGCGGCCGGATGTGCGTCACAAGTTCCGTGACCCCAACGACATTGCTTTAGCGATGTCGTAGCATGTAAAGCGGCCTTAATTGTCACATTTAGGAACTATTGTACCTAATTCTGGCGCAACTAGTAAAGTATTTTGGGATGAGGGTATGTTTCATCGTCTAGGTAGACGTTCTCCTACATAATTAGACCAGGCTCAGGGCAAATTTGTTTCGAAGGAGTAAAACTGCAGGTAAAGCAGTTTACGACAAAAGTTTTTCCTTTGTCCTTAATTATGTTTTGTACTCCTGAAGATCTCCTATTGCTTGTAAAATGTGTGCTCCCGTCCCCCCGCCGCTGAGCCTTTCTTTGCGTTGTGCCTAATGGAGTGGACGGCTCTCACTGCCTTTCAGGGAGTGGTTTGCAGCCTTTGATAAAAGCTGAGTAGTACATTCTGCTCTGTGTAATGAAGCGGAGCATGATAAAGAGACCATATGATGCGGAGCGCTGTAACTAAACATAAAAGATCTCCGTGTTCTTCCAACCTTGACCGTCCAACCAAATCACATTCATTTGACATGTGACGAAATATTACGTTCAGTAACATTATAAGAAAATGTCTCACCCTGCATTGTGATTAAAGACGTCACAAAGTGACTTTATGATAATGTTATTATATACAGTGCCTACAAGTAGTATTCAACCTCCTGCAGATTTAGCAGGTTTACACATTCGGAAATAACTTGGCATTGTGACATTTGGACTGTAGATCAGCCTGGAAGTGTGAAATGCACTGCAGCAAAAAAGAATGTTATTTCTTTTTTTTATTTTTTTTTTTAAATTGTGAAAAGTTTATTCAGAGGGTCATTTATTATTCAACCCCTCAAACCACCAGAATTCTGTTTGGTTCCCCTAAAGTATTAAGAAGTATTTCAGGCACAAAGAACAATGAGCTTCACATGTTTGGATTAATTATCTCTTTTTCCAGCCTTTTCTGACTAATTAAGACCCTCCCCAAACTTGTAAACAGCCCTCATACTTGGTCAACATGGGAAAGACAAAGGAGCATTCCAAGGCCATCAGAGACAAGATCGTGGAGGGTCACAAGGCTGGCAAGGGGTACAAAACCCTTTCCAAGGAGTTGGGCCTACCTGTCTCCACTGTTGGGAGCATCATCCGGAAGTGGAAGGCTTATGGAACTACTGTTAGCCTTCCACGGCCTGGACAGCCTTTGAAAGTTTCCACCTGTGCCGAGGCCAGGCTTGTCCGAAGAGTCAAGGCTAACCCAAGGACAACAAGGAAGGAGCTCCGGGAAGATCTCATGGCAGTGGGGACATTGGTTTCAGTCAATACCATAAGTAACGTTCTCCACCGCAATGGTTTCCGTTCCAGACGAGCCCGTAAGGTACCTTTACTTTCAAAGCGTCATGTCAAGGCTCGTCTACAGTTTGCTCATGATCACTTGGAGGACTCTGAGACAGACTGGTTCAAGGTTCTCTGGTGTCATGAGACCAAGATCGAGATCTTTGGTGCCAACCACACACGTGACGTTTGGAGACTGGATGGCACTGCATACAACCCCAAGAATACCATCCCTACAGTCAAGCATGGTGGTGGCAGCATCATGCTGTGGGGCTGTTTCTCAGCCAAGGGGCCTGGCCATCTGGTCTGCATCCATGGGAAGATGGATAGCACGGCCTACCTGGAGATTTTGGCCAAGAACCTCCGCTCCTCCATCAAGGATCTTAAGATGGGTCGTCATTTCATCCTCCAACAATACAACGACCCAAAGCACACAGCCAAGAAAACCAAGGCCTCGTTCAAGAGGGAAAAAATCAAGGTGTTGCAGTGGCCTAGTCAGTCTCCTGACCTCAACCCAATTGAAAACTTGTGGAAGGAGCTCAAGATTAAAGTCCACATGAGACACCCAAAGAACCTAGATAACTTGGAGAAGATCTGCATGGAGGAGTGGGCCAAGATAACTCCAGAGACCTGTGCCAGCCTGATCAGGTCTTATAAAAGACGATTATTAGCTGTAATTGCAAACAAGGGTTATTCCACAAAATATTAAACCTAGGGGTTGAATAATAATTGACCCACACTTTTATGTTGAAAATTTATTAAAATTTAACTGAGCAACATAACTTGTTGGTTTGAAAGATTTATGCATCTGTTAATAAATCCTGCTCTTGTTTGAAGTTTGCATCTTATCAAACCTGCTAAATCTGCAGGGGGTTGAATACTACTTGTAGGCACTGTAGCTTTCAATATTGTGCAGTATTTTTTTTTTTTTAGCTTCTATTTATATATTTTTTGCAGTTTCACTGACTATGTTAAAGGGGTTGCAGCTTCTGCCTCCTTCAGGAGGGCATCGCTCCCCAGCCTGAAGGCTTCTGACTTAGTGGGGATGTTGCGATACTAGAGATTGTCCCGAACAGCTTTGCCTTGGTAGTATCAGAGGTTTGCAGGGACGCTGGAACTGACCAACTTTAGAGCTGAAGCAAAGAGCTGTGCCAGTGCGCACTTCTTACCTGGGAAACCGACCACCACTGGTAGACTGCAGAGATGGGGGAGAAAACTATGGTATTAAAGGGGGTTGTTCTACTACTTGGACAACTTCTTCTCAATCCCAATGTGTGCCCCCATAAAAATAATAAAGCCTATGTTCACCTCCGACGCCGGCGCTGTTCTAGCTATGTCGAAACTCATGTACCTGGGGCTCTGCTTTATCACTAGAAGTCCCAGGAATTTCAAGCTCCATAGGGTTCCAATGGTAAAAATGTCAAATGACCCCTCTCTGGGACTTCTAGTGTTAAATCAGTACCAGTTCCTCTCTCCCCGCCTACTTACAGTTAAGTAATTAACAGGAAGTAATTGGCAGTCGCGGCTCTCACTTCCTGTTAATTACTTAAACGTCCTTAAACGGGGGAGAAGGAAGCCGGGGCTAATTGGTTGTGAGGCTTGCGTGTAATAACAATGGGCCTCAGGAACACGACTTTAGACATCGCTGGTGCCGACACTGGAGGGGAATACGGGCTTTGATATTTTTATGGGGAATGAGAAGGAGTTGTCCAAGTAGTGGACAACCCCTTTAAAAATTCCTTCATTTTTGAGAACAGGGAAGATTTTTAGTAGGAAGTTAGTTAATTACAAAATTGCTTATTTTATTCTTTTTCTCTACAAGAACTTTGCAATTTTACCTATTTAACAAGATGAGGCACCCAACTTAAGCCGATACTTCCTGTCACTTTACAGATTGGGCTGTCTACCCTAGGACGTGGGTCAGCGCTCTTTTTAGGGTATGTGCACCTGAGACTGAGCCTGTCATCCCTGAGCACTTCGGACTGAGCCTCTCCCCCCTGAGCACCTCGGACTGAGTCTGTCCCCCCTGAGCACCTTGGGCTGAGCCTGTCCCCCCTGAGCACCTCGGACTGAGCCTGTCCCCCCTGAGCACCTCGGACTGAGCCTGTCCCCCCTGAGCAACTCGGACTGAGCCTGTCCCCCCTGAGCACCTCAGACTGAGGCTGTGCCCCCTAAGCACCTCAGACTGAGCCTGTCCCCCCTGAGCACCTTAGACTGAGCCTGTCCCCCCTGAGCACCTTAGACTGAGCCTGTCCCCCCTGAGCACCTCGGACTGAGCCTGTCCTCCCTGAGCACCTTGGACTGAGCCTGTCCCCCCTGAACACCTCAGACTGAGGCTGTGCCCCCTGAGCACCTCAGACTGAGCCTTTCCCCCCTGAGCACCTCAGACTGTGGCTGTGCCCCCTGAGCACCTTGGCCTAAGCCTGTGCCCCTTGAGCACTTCGGACTGATCCTGTCCCCCCTGAGCACCTGGGACTGAGCCTGTCCCCTGAGCACCTCGGACTGAGCCTATCCCCTGAGCACCTCAGACTGAGCCTATCCCCTGAACACCTCGGACTGAGCCTTTCTCCCCTGAACACCTCGGACTGAGCCTATCCCCTGAGCACCTCGGACTGAGCCTGTCTCCCCTGAACACCTCGGACTGAGCCTGTCTCCCCTGAGCACCTCGGACTGAGCCTGTCTCCCCTGAGCACCTCGGACTGAGCCTGTCTCCCCTGAACACCTCGGACTGAGACTGTCTCCCCTGAACACCTCGGACTGAGCCTATCCCCTGAGCACCTCGGACTGAGCCTGTCCCCCCTGAACCCTTCAGACTGAGCCTGTCCCCCCTGAGCACCTTGGACTGAGCCTGTCCCCCCTGAGCACCTTGAACTGAGCCTGTCCCCCTGAACACCTTGGACTGAGCCTGTCCCCCTGAGCACCTCGGACTGAGCCTATCCCCCCTGAACACCTCGGACTGAGCCTGTCCCCCCTGAGCACCTCATACTGAGCCTATCCCCCTGAGCAGCTTGGACTGAGCCTGTCCCCCCTGAACATCTCAGACTGAGGCTGTGCCCCCTGAGCACCTCAGACTGAGCCTTTCCCTCCTGAGCACCTCAGACTGTGGCTGTGCCCCCTGAGCACCTTGGCCTAAGCCTGTGCCCCTTGAGCGCCTCGGACTGAGCCTGTCCCCCCTGAGCACCTGGGACTGAGCCTGTCCCCTGAGCACCTCGGACTGAGCCTGTCTCCCCTGAACACCTCGGACTGAGCCTGTCTCCCCTGAACACCTCGGACTGAGCCTATTCCCTGAGCACCTCGGACTGAGCCTGTCCCCCCTGAACACTTCAGACTGAGCCTGTCCCCCCTGAGCACCTTGGACTGAGCCTGTCCCCCCTGAGCACCTTGAACTGAGCCTGTCCCCCTGAGCACCTCGGACTGAGCCTATCCCCCCTGAACACCTCGGATTGAGCCTGTACCCCCTGAGCACCTCGTACTGAGCCTATCCCCCCTGAGCACCTCGTACTGAGCCTATCCCCCCTGAACATCTCGGGCTGAGCCTATCCCCCCTGAGCATCTCGTACTGAGCCTATCCCCCCTG
Organism: Anomaloglossus baeobatrachus; assembly: GCF_048569485.1. NCBI lineage: Eukaryota > Metazoa > Chordata > Amphibia > Anura > Aromobatidae > Anomaloglossus > Anomaloglossus baeobatrachus. The sequence continues at coordinate 46,034,482 of NC_134355.1, read as the reverse complement.
AGCACCTTGGACTGAGCCTGTCTCCCCTGAGCATCTCGGACCCGCCTACGTATGTCCAGTCTGGTTCACTGCCGTCACTATTGGGTTAATAGTAATGGAATAGGTAGTAAAACCATCCATTCTTACTCCTTTGAATACTTTTAAAGCTGTTCCCGGAGGTGCACTCATTGTTGGCGTGTCTGGATATGGACCAGCGTGATCGGTGGGTTAGTGCTTTTATGGAAAGTCCACATAATACGGCATGTGGCGAGACACATATTTTTTTATTTTCTTACTGACAAAGCTCGCACGTGCCTTTTATACAAACCCGCTGCTGTCTGTGAAAGTGCAGGTAAGCACGACAAGCTGTTAGCTTACACGCCACAGCTGGCAGACCCTCACTCCCAATTACCATTATTTGCAGCACGGAGTCTAATACATGTAAATCTCCATGCATCACTTAGTAATATAAACCATTTTTGTGCCTTTCTACAATCAATTGAGCTGTGACGCCTACTGGAGTTGGCTCATTTCCAAAATACATTACTTTTCTATTTTATTTTATTTTTTATTATTATTTAAAGAGCTATTTATTTATTTTTTTTATCACGAAGATATTAGATCTAATTGATTCAGTTCAGACGTCTTCGCCAAATAAAACCCCCTGTACCGACGAAGGGCAAAACCTCCGAAACATTCTATGGATAAGTTTCTCTGGTTTCGCTTATGCCCTCAGTCGTGTCTGAAAGCTTTTTAAGGCTATGTGCACATGTTGCAGATTTGGTGCAGAAATTCTCTGCATCAAATCTGCTCGTTCTGGCAGAAAAACGCACCAAAAATGCATGTGGTTTTGGTGCATTTTTTTCCATGCATTTTTTTAAGTAAGGTCACTGGCTGGAAGGGCCAAAAAAACGCAGGAAATGGTTGATATGCTGCAGATTTTTTTCTGCACCAAATCTGTGTATCTTTAGGATAGGTCATCAATCAGCTGTTCTCGGTCCCGGCAGCAGGTACCCGGAAATGCTCAGTTCCGGTGCTGCTCCGGCTTCTGATAGCGGCTGCGGCCGGGTACTGCACATCCACCTCTTATTGATTAGAATGGGAGGCGGATATGGAGTACCCGGCCGCTACCAGGGACAGCTCCGGAACTGAGCATTTCCAGCCACCAGCTGCTGCTACCGGGACCAAGATCAGCTGATTGGCGAGGGTAAAGCCGACCATGCATTGATGACCTATCCTAAAGTAGTGGACAACTCCTTTAACTTTATTTTCCATCAGACAAACCCTTTATCAGCTAGCCACAGAGTAGGCAATAACTCGGAGATTGGTGAGGGTCAGACCTCTGGAATTCACACCGATCAGCAGAACAGGGAACCTTTATAGAGCTCAATTGTGCAAGCGCAACCTGCGCTCCATTCATTCCGTATGGGATGCTGAATGGTGCATTTGGCTTTTTCTGCCTGCCCCATAAAGAATGAATAGAGGTCAGATACGGGCACCGTCGTCCCATTCTAAAGCTGGCTTTACACACAGCGACATTACTAGCGATGTCGTTGGTGAACGCACCAGCCCCCGTCGGTTGTGCGTCACAGGCAAATTGCTGCCCGTGGTGCACAACATCGCTAACACCTGTCACACATACTTACCTGCCTAGCGACGTCGCTGTGGCTGGCGAACCGTCTCCTTTCTAAGGGGGCGGTTCATGCGGCGTCACTAAGCAGCCGCCCAATAGAAGCGGAGGGGTGGAGATGAGCGGCCGTAACATCCTGCCCACCTCCTTCCTTCCCCATTGCCGGCGGCCGCAGGTACAATGTTGTTCCTCGTTCCTGCGGTGTCACACATAGCGATGTGCGCTGCCGCAGGAACGACGAACAACATCGTACCTGCAGCAGCAATTATATGTGAGATTAGAAAGACGTGTCAACGATCAACGATATGGTGAGTATTTTTGATCGTTAATGGTTGTTCCTGCGTTTCACACGCAACGACATCGCTAACGGAGCTGGATGTGCGTCACGAATTCCGTGACCCCAACAACATCTCATTAGCAATGTTGTTGCGTGTAAAGTGGCCTTTAGGCCCCCTTTAGATATCCGTGAAAAACGGTTGTGTTTTGCACAGCCTTGTTGAAAGTGCGTATGGCTCATCCGTGTGGCTTGATTGTGGCACACTAGTGTTCATCGTGTGGTATCCATGATAGCACACAGAGAGCAGGAACTTTTTACTCACCTGTCCCTGACACTGCTCTCCCCGATGCTGATGTCTCCAGCGCTGCTGTCCCCAGTGCTGATGTCTCCAGCGCTGCTGCTTTCAGGTCTGTAGTGCAGTGAATATTCATGAGCATAATGAGCCAGCCTGGAAGCAAGTGACAGCAGCGCCGAAGACAGCTTCACTTTAGACAGGTGAGTATAGAAAATAATTTTCTTTCAAAGACACGTGTTTTCTCTGGTACGTGTAATTTCACACGGATCACATCAGTGTGTGACATCAGTGCTGCCGGAGAAAAATAGACTTGTCTCCGTGCAGAACACACAGACACGCGTATGTTCCATATGGACATGTGGCGCCCTGGACAAGCCAGGTCGTCACAGAACTACACCAACACACCCCACACCCCGGTTAGGCACACCGAAGCCAAACACAAAATCCTTGTCGCCTTCCTCATGGGGCTGATGTCCACACCAGGGGGTGGGCCAGGCGGTTGGTCCCGCCCACCGAGGAGTTCACAGTCCTGGAGGCGGGAAAAGGAAGCAGATCAGATTAGAGTTTTGAAGTGAGAGGAAGTAAAGTGGTAGAGGAGCAGTCTGAAGGTGGTCCGGGTGTGTGGCCCGGACGGAACAGCAAGGTTGGCAGACGGTGGTGACCGTCTGCAGGAGACGCTAATTGGAGCAAACCGTATGGACCGTGGACGGGTGGTGGCCCGGCGGTACCGGATCGGAGAGTAAAGAGAAGCCAGCACCATCCGGCAGGGCTTACGGACCCTGACAAGGCTAGGAGTCGCCGTTAAATTTCTCAAATCCGTTAACGAAGGGAACCTCCGGGGTTTCCCAGCAGCCAAGACCCGATTGAAGGCAACCGCTCAAACCGTAGAGGGAAACACAGTCACCGCCAAGGCTACAGTTCCCAGGGCCAGAGCCTGCGGGCAAAAGGGGCTCCCTCAGCCTCCATCCAAGCTGGGGAAGCGGGTTACCGGTGGGAAGCCATTGGAACCGTAACACAACACAGGTGCAGGGAAAGGCAGTCACCATCAACCTGCCGGGAGGAGAAACACCGCAGCCGTCTGTGGGACCTGTCCATCCAGCCGTTCGTTTTACCGCATTCGTCATTGGCTGAGTGAGTACCACCGTGCCGTGCGGCACAGCGCTGCCCCCGTGACCCTGCACCTCACCAGGCCCCGTAACCCGCCTTACATCCATCCCTACCCCCTCACCGGGCCCCGGGACAACCAACCCCCTACCCACGGAGGGGAGAACCAACATCCAAGCTGCTCCCCGTCATCGCTCCCGGGATCCCCGTCCAGAGCAGCGATGGTGTCACCAATCTAACCACAACCGTGGGTGGCGTCACGGACAATATCCCTAAACCCAAACCACTCCCTTTCACTCACGGGCGAGGAACGCCGCTCGAGTCCCCGGGATCCGGCCCACCGCTCGAGCCACCACCGAGCAGCAGCAGCCGGACCCGAGTAGTGGGCGAGCGCAGCGTTCCCTCCTCCGCCCGCGACAGACACACAGTCCTTGTGAAAACACTGATCCATTGATTTTAATGGCTCTCTGTATGTTCGTGTCTCTGGTACGTGTGAAAACAGTCATAGTCATATGTACCGGAATCACTGACGTGTAAAGGGGGACTAACAGGGATAAAAGTAAGTAAAAATTCCCCGTTCTGCCAATCCTTGGACATCCTTACTGTCGGACCACCTCTGAAGTTATCGCCTATCATTTGGTTAGCCGATAACTTGTTTTCACCGGACAACCCCTTCAATAAACTTTAGGAATTATGGCTACTGTTTGGCGCTTGCGTTCCTCTCTGCGTTCCTTGCTCTTTTTTTCCGGTTCTGTTATATTTTTCTTTTTGTGCAAACTCTTAAATTGCCATTAAGTTTGATCATGTAGTAGCTCCGGTTCTTATATGACAAACTACATTTCCTTTGACCTGCCTGTGTGGTGGCAATCTGCCCATAGTTAGTTTTCGTTGATGGATCGTATTGGGAGCTATTCATGCATGCTTAATATCAAATGCCCTGAGTCCTTCTAGATTGATGAAGAGACTTCTGCACAAGCCTATGGAAGCAGCATGTCTGCCTCGTCCTTTCAGAATATACAGTGTATCAGAAAAGTGCGTACACCCCTCACATTTTAGTAGATATTTTATCATATCTTTTCATGGAACAACACTGAAGATCTGACCCTGTGATACAATGTACAGTGTCAGTGCGCAGCTTGTATAACAGTGTAAATTTGGTGACTTCTAAATAACTCAACACACAGCCATTAATGTCTAAACCATTGTCAACAAAAGTTAGTACACCCCTAAGTGAAAATATCCAAATTGTACCAATTAGCTATTTTCCTTCCCCGTTATGTGACTCATTAGTGTTGCAAGGTCTCAGGTGTGACTGAAGGAGCAGGTGTGTTACATTTGGTGTTATCGCTCACACACACTCTCATACGGGTCACTGGAAGTTCAGCATGGCTCATCATGGCAAAGAATTCTCTGAGGATCTGAAAAAAAAAAGAATTGTTGATCTACATAAAGATGGCCGAGGCTATAAGAAGATTGCCAACACCCTGACACTGAGCTGCAGCACGGTGGCCAAGACCATACAGCAGTTTAATAAGACAGGTTCTGTTCAGCACAGGCCTCGCCATTGTTGACCAAACAAGCTGAGCGCATGAGCTCAGCGTCATATCCAGAGGTCGTCTTTTCAGAAAAGATGTATTAGTACTGCCGGCATTGATGCAGAGGTTACAGGGGTGGGGGGGTCCGCCTGTCAGTGCTCAGACCATACACCGCACACTGCATCAAATTGGTCTACTTGGCTTTTTCCCAGACGGAAGATTCTTGTAAAGATGATGCATAAGAAAGCCCAGAAACAGTTTGCTGAAGACAAGCAGAGTGAGGATTTGGATTACTGGAACCATGTCCTGTGGTCTGACCAGACCAAGATAAACTTATTTTGTTCAGATGGTGTCAAGCGTGTGTGGCAACAACCAGGTGAGGAGTACAAAGGCAAGTGTGTCCTGCCTACAGTCAGGCATAGTGGTGGGAGTGTCATGGTTTGGGGCTGCGATAGTGCTGCCGGCTATGTGGAGCTACAATTCATTGAGGGAACTATGAATACCAACATGTACCCTCCCTTCATATTCCAACATGATAACTCCAAACACACCTCCAAGACGACTGCTGCCTTGCTAAAGCAACTGAGATTAAAGGTGCTGGACTGGTCAAGCGTCTCCAGACCTAAACCCTATTGAGCGTCTGTGTGGCCTCATTAAGTAGAAGGTGGAGGAGCACAAGGTCTCTAACATCCACCTGCTCTGTGATGTTGTCATGGAGGATGGAAAAGGATCCAGTGGCTCCTGTTAAGCTCTAGTGAACTCCATGTCCAAGAGAGTTAAGGCAGTGCTTGTAAATAATGTTGGCCATTGAAAATGGCCAAATTGTCAATATTTTGTGTGGCCACTAGTGATGAGAGCACTACTATACTTGGGTGTTCAGTACTCTTTAAGAGCAGTTGGATGCTTGGATGGGCATCCAAATATAGTAGACCTCATAGATTTGAAGGACAGATTAATCAGTAGAATTAACCAGGATTGGAAAAATGGTCAATATTCAGAAGATCAAGGGTCAAGTGGAACCAAACTGTTACGCCTGTGACTCATACAGCTGGAAAAATGCTGCCCTACTCACTGCGGGCACCGCTCTGCTCCTCCCGATGTTAGTTTGTCTCGTGACCTGCACTTTGCAACCCATTTGGTTCTACTATAGTTTCCTGTTACTGGAGAATCTCCACCTGACTCTAGTGAGGTGTGGTAAGACTCTGCAGGACTTTAATCACCTGCCTCCTCCGAGTTTGCTGCTTTGGTGTATCCCCTACCAGTAGTGGGTTCATAAGGCATCTCCTCCCTTCACACTTTGCCCGAGCTTTGGTTCAAGTGAGTTTGTTGTCTTTTTCCCTGTTTGACTGCATTTCTGTGTCTCTCCTGGTACTGACCCAGCTTGTGTACCTGTATATCCTGACCCCAGCTACGTCTTTTGATCCTGTGCTGACTGCCCTGACTTTGGACCGTCTGAATCCGTCTCTGCCTTTGCCCTCTGCACTTGCTACTCATGCTTTGACCCGTTGGTCCGCAGCTGCAGTCCTGGGGACTACCCTGGAGTGAAACCTGGTGGCTACTGGTGGCTAAGCCAATCATCACCAACAGAGGCTCTAGTGAATACCCGGTAGTCAATTAGTCATGCCTTTCCAGGGTAAGCCTGGCCTGTTGCGTAGTTTGTCCACACCCACCAGCATTACAGTAAACTCGAGCCATAGATCCCGTTGACAAATCGGGACCCAGTGATGGTGAGTCTAATGTACAAATCCTGTATGACGAAGTCCATTCACAACAGGAGTGTATGGACCAGCTGATGCAGGCAATTAATGTGGTGGCTACCCAGATGCAGGACTTTTCCACCTCAGTTTCCACCTTCTCCAGCGCCTCTATCAGGACAAGCTCTTTTACCCATGGAACCGCGTAAGGCTGCAGTTTCTGGTGGAGCAGCCAAGCTCCAGCTTCCACTCACAACCCTTCGATGGAGATCCCTAGGAGAGTCGCAGCTTTATTAACCAGTGTTAGATCCATGGAACTAAGGTTGTGCTTGTGGTTTCTCTCCTGTATGGTCAGGCCCTCATTTGGGCAAATCCTACTTTGGAGCAAGAAGATCCAGAGACTCATGATTTCAGGTGGTTTCTGGAGATGCTTCGTACAGTGTTCAAGGCTACAGGCTGCACCCTCACAGCCACTTTGTTAATTTTTACTCTGATACAGGATGCAGACACTGTGGCACAGTATACATTATGCTTTTGCATCCTTGCTGCGGAGCTGGCTTAAAATGAAGAAGCCCTGGTGGCAACCTTCTGGAAGGGAATGTCCAGTTGTATTAAGGATAAATTGGCATGTAAGGAGATATCTACTATCTCCCCTGGATGACCTTGTACATCTGGCTACTTGGATTGATCTCCGTTTCCACGAGTGAACCCAGGAACAAACTCAAGAATCTTCTCGTGCTCCAGAACCAACCAGGCTGGCTTCAACCTTCCTGCTCCACTTGCGGCCTTCACCTTCACCTTCTGATATTGAGCCAATGCATGTCGAGAAAGCCCAACGTTCTTTTCAAGAGTGACAGTGAAGGTACTTGTGCATGGAAGCAAAGGGAATTATAATTTTCAGTGTACTATTAGGCCAGGAGAACGCCAGCACATTGGGTTTATTGGAGAGATGTCCCTAGGATGGAATGCTTGCTTTCTGGAACTCTTGACCGATGTTATGCTGTCCTGGGGAGATAGGTCTCATTCTGTGTCAGCGCATTTAGACACCACTACCAACTTCTTCTGTCAGGATATGGGTCATTAACGTCAGCTCCCTATACGATGGCTACATCAACTCCTGGCTTTTGCCTCGATGGACGGGCTGCTTCTGATGTAGTCTATCCGAGATATCATGCTGCCAGTCACATTTCAGGTTGGAGTCTGGCATTCCAAAAAATGTTTGTTATTCATTCTTCTCAGATTCTTGAATTCTGTTCTCCTGGGTCTTCCTTGGTTGCATCTCTACAAGCGGGTTATTGACTGGTTGAGCAGTCAGATGCTTGTCTGGCTGCATATCTGTATGTCTCTCCTGATATTGACCCAGCATGTTTACCCATATATCCTGATCTCTCCATCCTGACCGCAGCTACGCCTTTTGATCCTGTGCTGCCTGCCCTGACCTTGGACCAACTGACTCCGTTTCTGCCTGTGCCCTCAGCACTCATCAGCTGCTGCAGTCCTGAGGACTACCCTGGAGTGATACCTGATGACTACCTGCGGCCAAGCCTATCCTTACCATCAGAGGCTCTGGTGAAAACCGGTACTCATGTCCTTCCACTGTAAGCCCAGCCCGGCCAGCGTTACACAGAAGAGAATAAAATGATTTTCATACTTAAAGAGCAAAGTTGGTTCATTCCAACTACTTTATGTATATGGGAGCTTTTTCATTAGTCTGGGAAAAGAAGGATTGGGCATGTTGAATTTCAACATGCTCAGTCTTTGTTCTCACAGGAGATAATCGACAACCAGAGAAGTCTTCTCAGTTGCTTACTTCTCCTTCCCCATTCAGAACACACACTCTCTGGTGAGCCCAGTGCACATTTTTGTGGGCCATTTGGTCGAAAGAAACATTTGGCCAACAGCTACTGAAATTCTATTACTTTCAAAATCAGGTCTTATGCAACGTAGTAGAGTCAGAAGGCTACAGTCAAAGACACGAAAACAAGCAATTTTTGGAGGCTCATAGCAAGGTTAGGAATAGGACATCACCATACCATGATTATCTTACACCGAAAATATCTTCAGGTCTTGGAAGATGCCCAATTATTTTGGTACTTTTTCTGTACCAGCGATCTACATTAAATTTTCCATTCCCCCTTCCACCACTTTTCCTTTCTATTATTCAACGTGATCATTAAATCCACCTCAATTCTTGGAGGAGTTGGGCGTCACAGCTACCGGGACCCTACAGCTGTAGTTATTTCCATGTGGGAAATATCAGAAAATAAATTAGTCATTGGTTTTTAAGAAAACATCTTAAAGTGTGTGCACATAACAGACTTTCTTGTTCCTACGCTTGTCCACCTGTTTGTGTCAACTTTCTATAGACTCCTGCTGCCTAAGTAGTCAAACAAGTCCGTGTGAACGGAAAGGCAGTGTATTACATAGCAGCTAGAAAGGGTTTATTAGAGCAAGACCTTGCTTTATGGCATCCTTATGCCCTACTGTGACTTATAGCGATGGGTTGACTCCATAAGACAAGTCAATTGATACATTTTAGACTCCGACGCTATAATTTAGGGTGGTTTAATCGACCGTCTTCTACAACTTTGCGGTAACCTTCTGTGTGGATTTTCTGAAGCTTTTATACTACATAAAAACTCCTGTTGACTCAAAGAAACAGATTTTTAGCATCAGGAGCAGCGAGCATTAGTAAACAAGTCATGCTAAAATTAATCGTGATCACAAGTACGGTACAGCAAGCCATCTGTTCCGGAGAAGTCAGTTTAATAAAGCCACTCTGTGAAGATCTGGGCAAAGTCACTGTGCCAATAAAGTTTCAGATAAGACACAAGGACGGAAAATGTGCTCGTAAAGACAACTTTAGTGGTGTCACGTGAATGTAGAGCAATCTTGTGTCAGACTGTGCGAATTGAGCTTTGTAGGTTAGAGTTACTTTGGGACCTCAGTGCCTCGTGGCCTTGGTGGTTACATTTTTGCTTGCCATTGTGCACAAAATCCCAGAGGTTTCCAACTGGCTATAAAATTGAAATTAAAGAGTTAATACACACATCCCAAGGCCCATCCAACTGATTCTGGTATGGATCTGTCATGCGCTGTCCGGATTATTACTCGCGGATTACAGCAACATTGCAGAGTCCGACAGGCAACCTGGTTTCTCTTAAATGCTCAATTCTGCTGGCTGTCGGCTGAGTTATCTCTACTGCTCCAATCCGTGTAGGATTTAATCCTTCTCGGAGCAGTGTGTGACTCTTCTGATAGTCAGGTTGCTGATTACCATCCAGAGCTGGTCTCTCCCTATTTAAGGGTGAGGAGTTTGTTAGGAGATCGTCGAAGATAGCATCTGGTCATGCTTTTGTGAATATCTGGTGTCCTTGGCGATCCTCTTTTGGTGACCTGTGATCTGTTGCTTGTGTGGTGTGGAAGTGTTCCTTCATGTGTTTTACTTCTTACCTTATATTTTATTTCCTCCTGTGCCTTTACTGTCTTCTATTTGTGGTTGTTTGCAGAGTGAACGTGTTTCAGTTCTTCCCCCTTTCCATGTCTTTTTGGGAGGCGGGTTATGTTGGTGTGTCCTCCCCACCCCAGGGGTGGGGGGTGGGGTGATTGGGGTTGGGTCAGGGCGTGACTAGGAGAGAGGAACATACTGGAGGCCGAGACCTCACTACCCTTATGTGTACCTCGGTGTTGAGGGTCAGCGCAGGGATTCCAGTCTTAGGGCCAGTTTAGGTCTTTCCAGCTAGCCTAGCCCACATGTGACCGGATCCTTATTTTATGGTGCTATGATATGGCCCCTATACCCTCTTATAGAGCCATAATGTATCTTCATGTTCCTCTGAGTTTATGCGGAATCATCCAAAAGTTTTATCTAAAGAATTTCATATGGTGGCACAGCCCAACACATGTAAGATTATAGAAGAAGGACCACTCGGCAGCACATATATAGACCTAGAGGGACTTAATCAAGACATTTTGGACAATTGTAGCTTCCAACTTTGTGGGAACAGTTTAGGGGAAAGCCCTTTTTTGTTCCAGCATGACTGTGTCTAAGTGCACAATGCAAAGTCCATAAAGTCATGGTTGTTGAAGTTTGTCCTGGAAGAACTTGACAGATCCCTGACCTCAACCTCATCAAACATCTTGGAATGAGCTAGATCGGAGATTGTGAGCCGAGCCCGGCCCTTTCCTCCAACATCAGCCTCTGACCTTACATATTCTCTTCTGGATAAATGGGCAAAAATCCCCAAAGACACAAGTGGAAACTGTTATGGCTACAAAGAGACCGACTTTTTATCTAAGTCAATGGATTAAAAATGGAATATCACAATCTTTTGGGATGAGCTAGTTCGGAGATTGATTGTGAACCCGGCCCTTTCCTCCAACATCAGCATCTGAGCTTACACATTCTCTTCTGGATACATGGGAAAACATCCCCAAAGACAGAAGTGGAAGCTGTCTTTGGCTACAAAGGGACCAACTTTTTGTCCAAGTCTATGAATTAAGAATGGAATATCATAAAGGTAAAATTTGGATTTTAGTGTAGGTGTTAAAATACATTTGCTAAAAAAAGAATCCTTTTTATATTTGCCCGTATCCTCCACCAAATATGGAAGAAGGCTTAGATCCAGGACTCACATTCTTATTTTAATACGATGTTACAGGTCTTTAAACCTATTAGTAAGAATCAGTAATTTATTTGTTCTTTATTGCATTGATAATTGGCAGATGACTGAGACCACAATGAATTGGAAGCTCCTTTAGGTAATTACATTAGAAAAGTGAAGGATACTTACAGTTTCAGATGACTGTAGCTCCCGCTGTCAAGTTACGTTTATGTATCAAGTGTTGTGAAGACCAGGACACTTGGTGTTACCAGGACATGCACCGTCATTATATGGCCTGAGCTGACTTCCATTGACTTACTATCTAGAAATGCATTATTTTGCTGCTGTATAGTACAGATGTCTTCAGATATCAACTATATATTTTTTTCTTTTTTGATATCATGCCATCATTGCTGGGAACATTGTAAAGAATAAACAATTTCAATATTCAGTAGGGAATGTACATCTCAGGAACCTAGACACAGACTACGGTCCTTCACTCTGCCCACCACTCTTCTTATAATAGTAAAAATATTTATTTTTGTATAGCTCCTTCATATTCCACAGCACTTTACAATTCAGGAGGGACATGTACAAACAATATCAGACGTTACCCTGTTCACAAGAGCTTACAATCTATAAGGAGATAGTGGAGACACAAATAGTAAAAAGTGCTTATATAGTATGGTCTGCATGAACCAGTCACCGGCCAGTATCTGTATATATCCAGATGTGAAAGGCTACTGTCGGCATTGGAGGATGTAGGAAACTGATGAAAAGGTTTGTAATGCTCACGGGCGGTGTAGGGGCAGTGAGCTGGGTTAGTGGACCCACTGGGCCATAGGTGGGACGTGGGCTTACCCTTTAGTAGGAGGGGTTAACTAAGTACCCACTGCGAGGCGGATGCCAGGTACCACTCCCAGGGTAGTGACCGGGACTGTGGCAGCTGACCCCTAGGATGGGTGACGGACTCAGATACAGGTGGAATGACGGAGGCAGGCTGGACAGGTGGATGCGGACAGGTATGGTGGGCATGTCAGGGACACATAGGTATGGGAAAGCAGGTACAGGTGACAGACACAGGGATAACGGGACAGTTGTTCGGGACCTGACAGCTATTTAGCAGATTAGTAGCCAAACGAACTAAGGATGTTCTGCAGGCACCTCCCCTAATGGGAGAGTGCCTTATAGGGAACCAGTCACCGGATGTTTATAATACTCACCTAACAGTTGGTGCAGAGCAGACTTGTCGGATGGGCGTCTCCGTTGTCCGGGTCCGCGCCTCCTCTTTCGACCATCTTTGTCCTCCTTCTGAAGCTAGAGTAGATAATGCGCTCTACGTCATACACAGAAGCCGACATTGAGGTCCTGTGCAGGCGCAATTTGATCTGCCCTGAGTAGGGCAGATCAAAGTATTGTAGTGCGCATGCACGGGACCTCAATGTCGGCTAGTGTAGATGACGTAGAACATGTCATCCATACTAGCTTCAGAAGACGGAGGACAAAGATGGCCAAAAGAGGAAGCGCGGACCCGGAGAATGGAGACGCTCATCCGACAAGTCTGCTCCACACCAACCATTAGGTGAGTATTATCAACATCCGGTGACAGGTTCCCTTTAAACACATAGTGCTTCTTAGCCATATGCTATTTCCAGGCATTTAAGAGGAGGGCCAGTGTGCACGTGTGTGCCCTAAGCACGCTCCCGGGATACCTGGCCTGCGTGCACAGGCCTCGGGAACAGAAGGAGGCAGCAGCACATGTGGATGGTCAGGGGAGTGCGTGGGAAAACTTGACCCAACCGGGGCAGTGAGTAAGTCGGCATTCCTCCAGGGATGCTGCCACTACAAGGTTTATGAGAATAAATTTAAAAAGTTAGTGAGTTGATATTATAAGCTATGGACATTAGCAATTACCCTGATTGTCTCAGATAGCACATTCCAGTGAACTGGTGCAGCACAAGGAAAGTCTGGGAGATGGGAGCAGGAGGTTTGGATTATAAAGGATGTTAGTTTTATACCAAATTCAGAATAGAGAACACAACTATCGTGCTAGACAGAGATGGAGTAAGAAATGTAGGGAGGTGGAGCACTTGGGAAAGCGGAAAGCTGTGATTTTGAAGGTAATGTTTGATACATGTTTTCTATCTGGACGAATGGAAATCATAGAGTGACTATGAACAAATTCTGGTGGACCTAGCATGACCATGGGTAGGACTTTAATTTGAGTTGCCACCATGAAATGTTACATTGCCCCTGTTTACATAGCCCATTACGGCTTTTTCAGGTTATAACAGCCAGTCACCTGTGGTTATGGAAGCCCATTCCAAATAGTTAGTTTTTTAGGTCAATGTGTAAGCCTGGGCTGCAGCAATTAGTTTATTGTGCCAATGGATAAAGGAAAAGTATCACTTGATTTCATCGTGCCAGAGAATGCATAGTTTGACGAGACTAGTCCAGCGCAGCCCCCGGCCAGCTTCTCTGTGCTGCGTTTTAAGTGATTGTCCGGCAGATTTGCCAAATTGACTTTTTTATTTTTTTCTGGACAACTTATGAAAAAAATCATGGACGGGCAATGCTCGGAAAACAGACACATTGGAAAACCATAACAAATCATTATGACAATTAGTGAAATATGTCTATAGCCAATAATTTTGATAATAAGACATCAGCTGCAATCAACGTCAACTATAAAATGATGATAATTACAGTAAAAATAATCTGTAGAAATTTCTTTAGTTTAAAAAAAAAAATCACAGACACCTTAAATTTTTTTTTTACACCTGTTCACACTTGTCTGTTTGGAAGTACCATCAGTTTTTTTTTTATTTTAATGATAGCTTCATCCCTTCTGACTGAGCACACTTTTCCCATCAGCTTAAGGCAATTTTTAATTAACAATTAGCAGGTTCCTGCCCACCCATAAAATTGTAGGCTTTTCAGCCCAAGTAGAGTCATTTTAGAAAAAAGAGATACGCCTTGACGCTAGCTGCTGGGCTCACATAAAACTGTCCTTTTCTTGTGCTTAGAAAATTAATTTTTAAATGTATTTCCTTAGCAGTAATGAATGTCCAGATTCCTGTATTCTATGTTTGCATACCTGTAGACTGTGAGCCCTCGCGGGCAGGGTCCTCTCTCCTCCTATACCAGTCTGTCTTGTACTGTTAATGATTGTTGTACGTATACCCTCTTTCACTTGTAAAGCGCCATGGAATAAATGGCGCTATAATAATAAATAATAATAATAATAATAATAATACCTCATCGTCTGTATATTTCTTAGCATATATTTCATGTTCAGGTTGCACCTATTCACACTTATGCTGTCAGTTTTTTAATTTTAATTTTTTTTTATAGACAGCAAAAAAGTACTACATTTTAATGGAAATTATGGATTTTCTGGACTGTTGGCAATGCAGTTGTCAAGTCTTTTTTTTTTATGTACACACATGGGAGAAACCTGCCAATCAACAAGAGTGGTGAGGGGGAATTTGCTGTTTATTCTATTCAGTTAGGAGCTAGCCAGGGAGCAGAGAGGACGTGTTCTTACTGCTTCTGCTGTGATTGTTTTCAGTGATTGTTGATATGATAAGCTATGGACATTAGGGAGGAGGAACACTGGTGAAAGTGGAAAGCTGTGATTTTGAAGGTGATGTTTTATACAGATTTTTTATCTGGGCTAATGGAAATCATAGAGTGACTATGAACAAATTCTGGTGGACCTAGCATGACCATAGGTAGGACTTTAATTTGATTTGCCACCATGAAATGTTACATTGCCCCTGTTTACATAGCCCATTACGGCTTTTTCAGGTTATAACAGCCAGTCACCTGTGGTTAGGGAAGCCCCATTCCAAATGGTTAGTTTTTTAGGTCAATGTGTAAGCCTGGCCTGCAGCAATTAGTTTATTGTGCCAATGGATAAAGGAAAACTGTCACTTGATTTCATCGTGCCAGAGAATGCATAGTTTGACGAGACTGGTCCGGCGCAGCCCCCGGCCGGCTTCTCTCTGCTCCGTTTTAGGTGATTGTCCGGCAGAGTTGCCAAATTGACTTTTTATTTTTTTTCTAGATAACTTATGAAAAAATCATGGACGGGCAATGCTTTTTACACACACATTGGAAAACCATAACAAATCATTATGACAATTAGTGAAATATGTCTATACACCTATAATTTTAATAATAAGACATCAGCTGCAATCAATGTCAACTATAAAATGATGATAATTACAGTAAAAATAATCTGTATAAGTTTCTTTAGTTTAAAAAAAAAAATAGCAGACACCTTTATTTTTTTTACACCTGTTCACACTTGTCTGTTTGGAAGTACCATCAGTTTTTTTTTTATTTTAATGATAGCTTCATCCCTTCTGACTGAGCACACTTTTCCCACCAGCTTAAGGCAATTTTTAATTAACAATTAGCAGGTTCCTGCCCACCCATAAAATTGTAGGCTTTTCAGCCCAAGTAGAGTCATTTTAGCAAAAAGAGATATGCCTTGATGCTAGCTGCTGGGCTCACATAAAACTGGCCTTTTCTTGTGCTTAGAAAATTAATTTTTAAATGTATTTCCTTAGCAGTAATGAATGTCCAGATTCCTGTATTCTATGTTTGCATACCTCATCGTCTGTATATTTCTTAGCATATATTTCATGTTCAGGTTGCACCTATTCACACTTATGCTGTCAGTTTTTTTAATTTTAATTTTTTTTTTATAGACACAGCAAAAAAGTACTCCATTTTAATGGAAATTCTGGATTTTCTGGACTGTTGGCAACGCAGTTGTCAAGTCTTTTTTTTTATGTACACACATGGGAGAAATCTGCCAATCAACAAGAGTTGTGAGGGGGAATTTGCTGGTTATTCTATTCAGTTAGGAGCTAGCCAGGGAGCAGAGAGGACGTGTTCTTACTGCTTCTGCTGTGATTGTTTTTAGTGATTGTTGTAAAAGGGGCTTTATACGCTACAATATCGCTAGCAAGCGTACCCGCCCCCATCGTTTCTGCGTCACGGCAAATCGCTACCTGTGGTGCACAATATCGCTAACACCCGTCACACATACTTACCTTCCTAGCGACGTCGCTGTGGGCAGCGAACAACCTCTTTGTTAAGGGGGAGGTTCGTGCGTCGTCACAGCGACGTCACACAGCGACCGACCAATAGAAGCGGAGGGGCGGAGACCAGCCGCATTATCGACACGCCCACCTTGTTGCCGGAGGACGCAGGTAAGCTGTTGTTCGTCGTTCCCGGGGTGTCACACGTAGCGATGTGTGGTGCCTCAGGAACGGCGAACAACCTACGTCCACAACGATCAACGATTAGGTGAGTATTTTTGATCGTTAACAATCTCTCCTAGCTGTTACACGCAACGCCATCGCTAACGACGCCGGATGTGCGTCACAAATTCCGTGACCCCCGACAACATATCTAACGATATGTCGTCGTGAAGGGCAGGGTGCCATATGGCCTACAGATTTTCCATCACTTATGGTAGAATTTGGTGCACATTATAGATAATATTTTTTCTGTACTTCCACCGTAATTCTACTTCATGCTACATCTTGTATTGGAAAGGATTTACTTTTATTTGATGCTGAATGGGTTAAGGACCCTTTCCCTTCTGGTTGAGATTATGCATAGCCTTAATCACAGCTACAGCATCTTATCATCATTCCCTTCTGCTAGATTTACCCACTCCTTTATTGACTCCATGCCAGTTGTAGATGTTTCTTTACTGATCACTTTGAAGGAACCTGTCTCTGAAGAAGCTGAGGTGTTTGTTTCTGTTGCAGCTGTGGAGTTTCCTGCTGGAGAAACTCAGGATTGCTATTTCTGGTGCTTTTAATAACCCTTTTGTCTTACCTTCCTCATATTGTTTTATTGCAGTTGTGAGACTAGTGTCTCAGTGGCCTACACACTAGTCAAGGTGAGTTCAGAGCTAGCAAGGGCCTAGTAATGTGACGGCACACAGGGGGAAGGACCCGCCTAGGAACGTTAAGGAGCTCAGGGATAAGCCACAGGTGCGTTAGGTGGTGACCCCGCTTTCCACGCCCTATCGCCAGGGCCACCTTTACATCTTCCCTGTTTTTTGTTTTGTGTCGCACTGCACGGCGCATGTTTCTTCGCCCCTGCTTGGCACATAGCTCATAAAAGGAACAGATTTCAACTTCTGGGGCACATAATGCCAAAATTGTTCCATATTATTTTTTAGTCAGTTCGCTTCTTAACAAATAATAGCACTCCAGTGCACTTCAGATTCGAAACACCAGCCCTGATATCAGGCCTATCAAAAAGGAGGCATTGATTATGTATGATGCTACCATTGGAGCAGGGACATTGGTTCAGGTTAGGCCCCCATTCCCTGGTGATGGACCTTCTGCCACCTTTGTCATCTGCAAAAAATGTCAAAAAGTTTTCTATTACAAGGTTATTCCCATCTTCATGAATGGATATTGTCGGATACTTCTTGCAAAGCAATCACTTTTGCAATTTACTGCCTATTAAAATTTTCTGCCATTCTTGAGATTTTTACAATTTGTTGCCTTGGAGACCGACCACTGCTGCTATCTAGCTTGAAGGCACTGTACTGAGTTGTACCGGATTAGGAGGTAATAGCTCATGTCAGCCATCCTGGTCAGTTTCAAGATAGTACCTTTAAAGGGAACCTGTCACCACTTTTTTGGCCTATAAACTGCGGCCACCACCAGGCTCTTATATACAGCATTCTAACATGCTGTATATAAGAGCCCAGGCCGGGGGTATAACATAAAAAACACTTTATAATACTTACCCATCGGTCGCGCTGTGGGCCTTATGGGCATCTCCGTTGTCCGTTGCCGGCGCCGCCTCTTTTAGCCATCTTTGTTCTCCTTCTGTGGCCGCGGTGCATGACGCGTCCGACGTCATCCACACTCGCCGACATTCAGGTCCTGAGCAGGGCAGATCAAAGTATTGTAGTGCGCCTGCGCAGGACCGGCGAGTGTGTATGACGTAGACGCGTCATGCACACAGGCTTCAGAAGGAGGACGAAGATAGCCGAAAGGGGAGGCGTCGGCACCGGAGAACGGAGACACCCACTAGGTCCACCGCGCGACCATTAGGTGAGTATTATAAAGTGTTTTTTATGTTATACCCCCGGCCTGGGCTCCTATATACAGCATGTTAGAATGCTGTATATAAGAGCCCGGTGGTGGTGGCCACAGCTTATAGGCCAAAAAAATGGTGGTGACAGGTTCCCTTTAAGCTCAATAGAAAAGAGTTTGTACGCATTGCATATGTTGTGCCGTGTTGGAGCGGTGGTCTGTCTCCAAGGCAACAAGGTGTAAGCAAAAGAAAAAATAAGTGTTAATATCTTAAGAATAGCCGAAAATATTAATAAGCAGTTAATTGCAAAATTCATTTTATTTACTCATTTATGAAAATGGGAAGACCCCTGACATCACTCAGTATAGTACCTTATTTCTCTGTTTTAGGCTATGTGCCCACGCTGCGGATTTACCGCGGATTTTGCCGCGGATTTGCCGCGGATTTACCGCGGATTTGCCGAAAATCTGCAGCAGCAGCACTTCCAAGCCATTTCAATGGCATTTTGGAAATGCTGTGCCCATGCTGCGGATTTTTCCGCGGCGAATTTGCCGCGGATTTTGATGCGGAAAAATCTGCAGCATGTCAATTATTGTTGCGGATTTTGGTGCGGATTTTTCCCATGCAAGTCAATGCAAGGTGTAAAATCCGCAAGAAATCCGCAGGTCTGTTCCCACAGGCTCTTTTTCCTGCGGATTTGGTGCGGATCTCGCAAACAAATCCGCAGGAAGTGATGTAGGATAGTTCAGGAAGAGGAAGTTTCACCATTTTGTAGTGTAGAGTAGTGGCAGTGTAGTCGTGTTGTGTCCGGACTCTGGATTGCCAGCTAAAAGCAGCTAGTTACAGGCTGCTTGCTTTTAGCTGGATCCCAGCTCTTTTTTCACAATTCTTTTTAAAAAAAAAAAAAAATGTGCTCCGCTGTATTTTCACTGTCCAGCCCGATGCAAGCAAGCAACTGAGGGCTGTGCTTCTCAGCGGGATAAGGCTGAAGCATTCTCTGCCCCTCCCGCTGAGAAAAACAGTCCTCAGCTGCCCCTGAAAATGGCGGCTTCATTGTGAAGCGCCATTCTCAGGTGCTGTACCGAGGCTCATCCAGCCGCCCTGATGCATTTGGCTGGCTGGGTAATCTGAAGGGGTTAATGCCAGTTTTCTGCAAACTGGCACTAAGCCCGAGGTTCATAATGTCATGCCTGTGTAGACACGGCCATTATGAACCTCCGTTTGGTAATAAAGAAAAGAAAACACTTTTTGAAAAATTTTATTTGAAATAAAAACACACAAACATCCCTGATTCCCATCTTTATTACTCCCTGAATCCCCCGACGATAATCCATGACAGCTCCGATGTGCACCCGGCTGACCCGGGCACTAGCGTCAGCCGGTCACAGCAGCTGTCAGTGTACGAGATGCTGCACAGCTCTCTTCTGTCTGCTGGGACCGGCTGACGTCCGTGCCCGGGTCACATGAGTGCAAATCAGAGCCCGGCACATCAGCTGGTCGGTGTGCAGTCAGCTGACCCGCCCGCGCTCGCGAATTAAGTCAGCTGACGATGTGCAGTCATGTGACCCGGGCACGGACGTCAGCCGGTCCCAGCAGCCGTCAGTGTACGAGATGCTGCAAAGCTCTCTTCCGTCTGCTGGGACCGGCTGACGTCCGTGCCCGGGTCAGATGAGTGCACATCGGCCGACTATTCAGCTGTCGATGTGCACTCAGCTGACCCGCCCGCGCTCGCGAATTAAGTCAGCTGACCGGCTGACTTCTGTGCCCGGGTCAGCTGATGCTCTGAAGTCAGCTGACCCGAGCTCAGCTATGAACTGAGCTGACCCGGCCAGTGAGTTCTGCCGCTCCCAGCAGCCGGCAGAGAGCTTTCCTGTGATATTGTCCTGGATTAACCTCTGAGGCTTGGGAGTAATAAAGATGGGAATCAGGGATGTGTGTGTGTGTTTCTTTCAATTAAAATTTTTAATAAAGGTGTTTTTTTTTCTTTTTTCCCAAACGGAGGTTCATAATGGCCGTGTCTACACAGGCATGACATTATGAACCTCGGGCTTAGTGCCAGTTTGCAGAAAACTGGCATTAACCCCTTCAGATTACCCAGCCAGCCAAATGCATCAGGGCGGCTGGATGAGCCTCGGTACAGCACCTGAGAATGGCGCTTCACAACGGAGCCGCCATTTTCAGGGGCAGCTGAGGACTGTTTTTCTCAGCGGGAGGGGCAGAGAATGCTTCAGCCTTATCCCGCTGAGAAGCACAGCCCTCAGTTGCTTGCTTGCATCGGGCTGGACAGTGAAAATACAGCGGAGCACATTTTTTTTTTTTTTTTTTTTAAATAACAGTGAAAGGGAACATGGGACCACATTTTTTGGCTATAAGCTGCGGCCACCACCACTGGGTTATTATATACAGCCTGTTAGAATGTAAGAGCCCAGTGGTGTTGGCCGCAGCTTTTCTGTATAAGCACACTGTGAGACTGCTAACAAAATGGATAATGGAGAAGAAAGGAGGGTTGGGACAGGAAATGACACAAAGAGACTTTTTTTGCCTTCAAAACAGTCAAAGCTTTATTCAGAAACACATTAGAGTACAATGGACAAAATCCGCATCAAAATCCGCAACGAAATCCGCGTCAAATCCGCGTCAAATCCGCGTCAAATCCGCGTCAAATCCGCAGCTATGCTAAGGTGCGGATTCTGGGGGAAAGCTGCGGATTTTGAGGCACAAAAATCCGCAGCAACATTCTCTCGTGGACACATAGCCTAAAGGACAACGACCTACAAACCTTACCATCTCCTCATCAACCTTCAAGGAAGGAATAAGATAGTGAAGGCCCTTCTGTTTCCAAGAAAGCAGTAATACGAGAAGGGTCCAAAGGGACTTGTCTTGTATTCCCTTTCAATGCATGAATGTTATGTATTGTTCTCTGTTATCAGGTAGGCTGACATAATATTACTGCACACCAGATCGAACAATGTACGCAGTATAGGTAACACATATACATCCCACCACCACATTGCTACAGGTGTTTTATATCATTTTCAACCATATGCTGAAATACAGTGTGCACATACCCCCCCAAATATCAGATATATTAAATAATATGAAAATTATGTCTGTTGATAGAGCTGCCCTCACTCCAAATCAGAAGCTTTTGGGATTCGTTTTTTGATTGGTCAGAATGGAAAGAAATACACAGGCATGCGATTTCCAACATTCCCCAAGGCTTTCCCGGAATGTTCGTATATTTATAGGATTCATAAATATAGACGTTCTGTACATAAAGTGAGGCGGTTCATACACAATCGCAAAGGGCAGAATTCATAGCTGCATAAAAAGTAATAGACACACCATGTGTCCACCATGCTTAGTCACACGCCTCATTAGTTGCTTGTTCAAGTGTTCTTGTGAGAACGACCATAGCCTAAAGGGGGCTTTACACGCTACGACATCGCTAGCAATTGCTAGCGATGTCGAGCGCAAAAGCACCCGCCCCCGTCGTGCATGCGATATCGTGTGATTGCTGCCGTAGCAAACATTATCGCTACGGCAGCGTCACACGCACTTACCTGCCTAGCGACGTCACT
Source organism: Anomaloglossus baeobatrachus (assembly GCF_048569485.1). NCBI lineage: Eukaryota > Metazoa > Chordata > Amphibia > Anura > Aromobatidae > Anomaloglossus > Anomaloglossus baeobatrachus. The sequence continues at coordinate 46,012,700 of NC_134355.1, read as the reverse complement.
GTGACCGGCAAACCGCCTCCTTTCTAAGGGGGCGGTTCGTTCAGCATCACAGCGTCGTCACAGCAGCGTCACTGAACCGCCGCCCAATAGAAAAGGAGGGGAGGAGATGAGCGGCCGGAACATGCCGTCCACCTCCTTCCTTCCTCCTTTTTCGGTGGACGGAGGTAAGGAGATGTTCCTAGCTCCTGCCGCAGGAACGAGGAACAACATCGCTAATGAGAGGTGAACGATTTTTGGTTTTAGGACGACCTCTCCACGGCAAACGATTTTTGCTACTTTTGCGATTGTTTTTGGTTGCACATAAGTGTCACATGCTACGATAACTTAATGATGCCGGATGTGCGTCACTAACGACGTGACCACGACGATAAAACATTAACGATATCGTAGCGTGTAAAGCCCCCTTAACTGTGAGATTTGGCAGGCCGTGTCGATAAAGACAACCCTCCTTACTAACATTGGATATCCAATGCAGGTAGGATATAATTATAATAAATCACACTCTAATCTCAACATTTGGAAACACCCTTCCAGTAGGCCATTTTACACGCTGCAATCGCTGCAATATCGGTACCAATAGCGTGGGTACCTGCCCCCATCGGTTGTGCGACACGGGCAATTCGCTGCCCGTGGCGCACAACATCGCCCAGACCCGTCACACTACTTACCTGCCTAGCGACGTCACTGTGACCGGCGAACCGCCTCCTTTCTAAGGGGGCGGTTCGTTCGGCGTCACAGCGACGTCACTAATCGGCCACCCAATATAAGAGGAGGGGCGGAGATGAGCGGGACGAACATCACGTCCACCTCCTTCCTTCCGCATTGCAGGCGGGACACAGGTAAGGAGATGTTCGTGCGGTGTCATACGTACCGATGTGTGCTGCCGCAGGAACGAGGAACAACATCGTTACTGCAGCAGCAACGATAATCGAGATTAGGGGGGCATGTCACCGATGAGCGATTTTGAACGTTTTTGCGACGATTCAAAATCGCTCATAGGTGTCACACACAACGACATCGCTAATGCGGCCGGATGTGCGTCACAAAATCCGTGACCCCAACGACATCGCATTAGCGTGTAAAGCAACTTTAACTTGAAGCAACAGCAAAATATTATGTAACTATGTCCCTTTCCTGGGACATGCCCCTCCACACCTCTTCCCTGCCCCTTCCATGTATCTTCCTTGCCCCCCAATGCCTGTTCCTCATTCTCTATATGTCCCTTCTTCTTCCCTTCACATTTGTTCCTTGTTCCTTCCATTCCTCTTCATAATCCCCTCTACGCCTCTTCCTCGACCTCTCGATGTATCTTTAGGGAAAATATATGGAAGAAAATCTGCTCACCCTCTTCACTCCTGATCACACCACCGACTCACGGAAACACCCTGACCCGGGTGGGGAATCACGTAAAAGGAAGAAACTTCCAGCGTCTCCAGGAGAATTGTAAAGTAAAAATAGATTCTTTATTTAATCCTTAAAAACATCCATCATGGATACAAGAGGAGGCACATATGAACAGGACGGAGGAGCTTTCCATGTATCTTCCTTGCATTTTCACACCTCCTCCTTGTTTCCACCATGCCACTTTCTTGCCCCTTCAGACCTCTTTCTTGCCCTCTTTAACACTCTTCTTCACCCCTTTATGCTTCTTCCTCACCACCTTCATGCCTATTCCTCGACCACTCCATGCCTCTTTGCCGCCCCCTTTATTCCTCTTCCTCGCCCCATCCATGTCTCTGTCTCACCATGACATGTCTTTTTCCAGTCTACTTTTTCTCCCGCCCCTTCACTCCTCTTCCTTGTAACCTCCACGCCTCTTCCTCACCACCTCCATGCCCCTTAATCACGTCCTTCACCTCCTCCTCCTCACCTTCTCTACCACTCTTCCTCACCCCCTCTACGACTTTGACTCACCCCTTTACACTTCTTTCTCACCCCCTCCAAGCAGATTCCTTGACTTCTCCATGCCTCTTTGCCACCCCCCATACGCCTCTTCCTCACCCCCCATGCCTAATCCTCGACTCCCACCACACCTCTTTGCCGCTCCCTTTACACCTCTTCCTCACCCCCTCCATGTCTCTTTGCCAGCACCTTCACTTCTCTTCCTTGTCTCTCCACAACTCTATCCCACCACTTCACTCCCCTTCCTCTCTCCCTCCAGGTCTCTTCCTCACAGCTCCATGACTTATTCCTGCCTTCTTCACTTCTTTTCCTTGCCACTCCATGCCTCTTTCCCACCCCCTTCACTCCCCTTCCTCATTCCTTCATATCTCTTCCTCAACGCTCCATGTTTCTTTCCCACCACCTTTACTTCTCTTCCTTGCCCCTCCACACCTCTTTCCCACCCCTTCACTCCCCTTCCTCGCCCCCTCTATGTCTCTTCCTCTCCCCTCCATATCTTATTCCCACCCCCTTCACTTCTTTTCCTTGCCCCTCCATGCCTCTTTCCCATCCCCTTCACTTCTTTTCCTCACCTCCTCCATGTCTCTTCCTCACCGTCCATATATCATTCCTGCTTCCTTCACCTCTCTTCCTTGCCCGTCCATGTCTCTTTCACTCCTCCTTTCTCATCTTCTTCACCCTTCCGCACCCTCCATGCCTTTTATGCCTTGCATCATGAAAACGTCTAGAATTTATGCTTTCTTCGGGAGCCCAGGTGGTCTCTCGTTTTTCCTGCCTCCCCTTTTTTCTGCCTCCCCCTTTTCCTGCCTCCCTTTTTTACTTGCCTCCCTTACTTCCTGTCTCCCCTTTAGCCTCCTAAATGTCCAGGAGGATTTGGGAAGTTTTCAGGAAGTCCAGGTAAATCCCTGCTCCGATGATTCTCAGTTTATCTCACACAGCTCTAGTTCCTCTAGGCACATTTATGTACCTACGTATGATATCAGCACTTTGCACTATAATTTTGGTGCCTCTTTAAGAGCTAATTTTTTCGTGCAATAGTAAATAAGGTCCAGCATCAGATTACTATAGTCGGAACATTAAGATGATGCAAACTCTAATCTTCAGTTGATGGGAACGGGTCCTATTCACTGTCGGAAATAAAATCTCCATTATATTATATGGTAATTTTTTTTTTTGGGCGTCAGCTTTCTTCGCACCCCATATTACAGCTGTAAACTATACAAAGCTGAGAAGACAAACTGCTAAAAATACAGCCTAAAACAATGAGGAGCAGGCGGCATGTAACGCTGTCCCGGCGTCTCACGTGACTTCCTTATTTGTACATCAGGCAGATAGGATTGCAGCACCGAAATCAATAATTTACGCTTCAGTGACATATAGCCAGGTAGCCATATGGTCACAAAGGAATCACCAAGCAGCACCATGCTCAGAGGACCTTACTTGTGATAGCGGGAATTACATTTGTGCCTTTTTATGTCACGGTTATTGGTACATGATAGCGGCTTTCAGTACCAGCCGATGGTTCTGCATGGTAACACCAGAGCCCTGAAACGCGCAGGTAAGAGACGGCTGCACTTATCTAATGAGACTTCACTTATTACACATCTGTGACCTCGAATGTTTTGGAGTTTATTTTGTAAGGGGAATTTTAGAATTAAAAAGGGGTGTAATGAAGTAAAAAAAAGGTCTCCTGGATTCAGTTGGATTCCATTATAGGCAGGAGAACCTTAGGTCAGTTCACCCCTCCTTTGTTTCCCTATATCCTCAGGTTCATATGACCTATTAGGAAATACACTGACGAGCAAAAGGGTAACAATGTGTTGAACGTTTGACAATCAAGCTCAATATCTCACCATCCACTACAGCTTTGAATGTAAGACCAGCTTCATTTTATAGACAATCATCTTGGCTATCTCATACTTAAATTTGACTTCCAACTATTTAGTATATGATTAATTATCCAGATTCTTGTCATGTCACTGCATTATTACTGTTTTGCTTCTAAAAATCCAACAACCCCATATCATCAGGCTTGACTTGATTCCTTCAATATCTCTATTTGTTATCCTCTTTTTCCCTTGTTTATTCCAGACCCATTTGCACCCATCAGAGCCTATTTTGTCTCATCGCTCCAACATCGCCTGCTTCCAATCTTCTACTGTTCACACTTTGCACTTTTTTGCAAACTTGAGCCAACGCTTCTTATGATGATATTGAAGTTGTGTCTTCTTCACCATTTTTTGGGCCATCATTCCAGACTTGTGTAACGTGCGTCGCACGGTGTTTGCATGCACGTCTGTGATCTCACTATTATGGAGCATACGAGCCGCCTCCACTGTCGGGTGTCACCAGAACTGATAGACCCTGTGATGAGCCAACTTGTTGATTCCGATATTTCGCCTGGACATCCACCTCTTGGCTTTTACCAAAGCCTCTTTCAAAGCCCCAATTCATAAATCTAACTAACTTAGACTTATGTACATGGCTAACTACACCCACTTTACAGTCCACAATATAAAATTGCAGAGAACTTTGCAAAAATGGTATGTGTCAAAATGTGCACCCCTTTAACACCAAAAAACTGTTGACAAATGGCATAAATTACTCCTTTAAAGGGGTTGTCCACTACTTGGACAAACCCTTCTCTTCCCCCTTGTTCACATCCCTGTAGAAATAAATAAGCCTATACTCAGTCTGGTGAGGCCGCGGTTCCAGTGATGTCTAAAGTCGTGATCCCGGGGCCCATGTGACACTGTTGTGACACGCGAGCCCCACGACCAATCAGTGCCGGCTTCCTTCTCCCCGCCTTCGGATGTTTGCGCACGAAGTCAGCCCAGCGCTCACATCCTGCTCAAATGTCCGAAAGCAGAGAGACAGATGCCGGGCGCTGATTGGTCCCATGTCACATGGGCCCCAGGATTGCGGCTTTATAAATCGAGGGAACCGCGGCTGCAGCGGAGGTTAGTAGAGGCTTATTTATATTTATGGGGGCGAACAAGGGGGATGAGAAGGAGCTGTCCAAATAGTGGACAACCCCTTTAAAGCTCAGCTTAACTTGATGAAAATTGACAACGTTTTGCCAAACTTCCTTTGGTTATTTACGCTATGAGGATGTTTTAATTTAAAACTTAAAGTGGTCATGCACAATGTACATATGTTTTAGAAAAAATGCTGGAAATAGGTTAAAAATACTCACCTTGCCAATCTTCTGCTGTGCCCGTTTTGATTCTGCCCAATTTCCAGCTTTAGTGAGGATGCACCATTGCAAGATTATGTGACTGCTGTAGCCAATTACTGACCAGTAGTGATCAACTACAGCAACTGATTGGCTGCTGTAGTCACATGTCGCCCTTCACCTACTTGTTGCCATAAACAGAAACTTAAAGGACTGAATGAGACTTTCAATGTGTGACGCCCTGGCCGGGCCAGGTAGTCACAAATAGGGCCCTGCATTACACCTTTCCCTCATAGGTAACATACAGCCAAACACATTAAACCCTAGTCACCCCCCCTCAGAGCTTGATGGACACACCAGGGGGCGGAACCAGGTGGTTGGAAGACGCCCACCGAGGAGATCAGAGAGCCTGAGGCTGGAAAGTAACAGAACAAGTCTAGAGTTCAAGTTGGAGAGGTGTGTGGGCTGGAGCTGGGTGCAGCTCCAGCGTAGGAGAAAACCCAATTTGAGCAGGTGCCAGGGTAGGAGCCCTGGTACCTTGGGCTAGGAGGCAGACGGAGGCCTCTGTCTGCAGGATCCGGGAAGACGGCTCGGTGGAACCGAGGTGGACCGGGACAGGGTTGTAGCCCGCCGGTACCGACCCGGGGAACCGACTCGGAAACCGGAGCACAAAGGGGGGTACTCAGACCCTGAAGCTAGGTCCAGAAGCCACTGGGGGCTAGCTAATTAACTGATTGCAGCCAGGACTAGAGGTTCTGTCCCACCCAAAGTCCCGACTGAAGGCAACAGCCCAACGAGGGGGATAGAAAGCCACCGCCACGGCTCAAAGATCCCACTGGCCAGCGTCTGCGGGCAAAAGGGCTCCTCAGGCAACCACAAGCCGGGAGCGGACTCCTGTAGTTGCAAGCGCAGGTAGTCCACCATCACAAACAAGTGCGGGAGAAAGACAGAGACCACCAGCCGGGTGTGGGAATGAGACTGCAGCCGGCTGCGGGCACTGACCATCATCACCTTGGTTTACCAGAAACTCGTGTGTTTACTAATAGTGAGTACATCAGTGCCCTCCGGCCGCCCATCTCCCTGCACCGCCAACCAACCCCCTAACGGGTCCCGGGGCCACCATCCCTGCCCACGGAGGGGTTAACAACTTGCTGCACAACATCTCCCCCGGGTGCCCCGTAACTGCAGCGCTGGTGTCCATCTTCACCACATCCCATGGGTGGCGTCACGAACTTAACACGGCTCCGGCCGTACACCTACGTCCCCAAACCACAAACCCCCTTTTGATTGGAGTGACCGCAGGACCCCTGGGTCCGGAGACCCTCGAGCCACCCACTGAAGGTCCGGATCCGAGCGGCTCGGCTGCCGAGCACGGGGCGGTACAAATTCAATTTGGTGGCTTCTTTTGGGCAAAAATGTGCTCACACGTGCATCCCTACTTTAATTACGGGCAGTTGTTTTCTATCGCTTTTAGTGCGGAATGGTTTATTTTTTTCCTTGAAATCTAATATTAGGTTAATCCTCCATATACAGTAGACGATTCTTTCGACGCCTGTTGTACATATGTATTAGCGGGTATACACTGTGTAATTATCACAAATGGGTTTCAGGGATTACCTTTATCTGACAAACTATCATTTGAAATACCAAGTGCATAATTGCTTTTAATGGTAGAGTTTGTCATAGAATTCGGCTGATATAATGATAGCGCTCGAGAAATATGCCTTAATCGTCCTCTAATTTACACGACTGCTTTTTACTGTTTTTCTTTTAAATCTCTTGAATCTGAAAAATAATTGTACATATTCTCAAAGTGTCAATCTTAAGACCAATGTGGATCCACACATATGGCCTAAAATAAGTGGACGGCAAACCGTCGCTATATCAGCTTGTTGGATATCTCTTTTCATAACTTTGGGGTTGTCCTGATTTCTATTTGTTAGTCTATAGATTCATAGCGTTATAAAATAACAATCTGAGCTTTTTCTTATCTTCTCCGAGTCCGCCACTGCTTTGGATTTTTTTGATTGGCTGCAGCGGTGTTACTCATAACCACTGCAGCTAATCACTGGTCTCTGTCACGGGTGTGTCACAGGTGACAGACCGTCATGTGGTTTCTGGCCATAGAAGGTCACAGCGTATTGCTGTGCAAAATGCCCCCTGACTTTCCATTGTTTCTGCTGTCAGTATTCATTGGTATAGGTAGCTTTGCTGCTGGATTCATCTCTCCCCTTCTTGGACCCAGCAGGAGCTCGACTTCCACCCAGCTGCTGATCATCAGCATTATCTTGGTGCTTAAATACCCCTTCCTTCCGTGGACTGGTGCTGGTGATATTATTCAGTTAATTTTAGCCCTAGGTGCAAGCAGGTGCCTTGTACTCCTCTGTGGTACCATTGCTGAAAACTTTGCGGAACAACTACCTGAGTCATCTGTGGATAAGTAGTTCATGCATTTCCCCCCTGTGTGTCCTCCTTGTTGTCTTCTTTAGGGTTTAGTGAGGTTGACAAAAAGCTCATCCCATCCGGTCCCTATTTAGGGTCCAGCACTAGGGATACCTAGGGTCAGGTAACTGGCTCAGTGCATAGGTGCGGAATCTATCTAGGGTGATGAGGGACCCCAGGGACCATCAGTAGGCTTGGCCAAGGGTCACCATCTTCCCTTCCCCACACAGGTTTTCCCTTCCCTTTCGCTTGGTTCTTCCCCATACTTAGCAAGACAGTCTCAGAGGTGATGCTGTTGTAGATTGCATGAGCAGCTGAACTTAGTGATCGGCTGCAGAGGTGACATGCTTTATAGACTTGAAGGTACTGCTGCAGCCAATCAACTAAGACAGAAACAGTGATAGAGGGCATCGCTGGACCCAGGAAGGTTGAGAGACAGTTCAATTTTTTTTATTTTAAAGGGTGAGAGACAGTTCAATTTTTTTGATTTTAGAAGTCTGCAAGCCAATGGACTAATAAAATCACATTCAGATTAATGAAGGTCCAGCTTTTGGGTATCCCTTCAATTTTGAAAACAAATTGGTAGCAACCCCTTCATTTTTCTCCCCCGCACAATACTGCTCCCACCAACCCTTGATGTAGGGAACACCTTTGTAGTAATTATATCCTTGTTATATTGGGAAAACTGCTTTAAAAGCCACTAAAATAGGGCTAAAAATGATAAACAGTAAACAACTAAAAATGGAAAAACTCATTTTGCAAAAAATGTCTAAGGTAAAAAAAATTCTTTACTTGAGTGGCCATACCGGCTTTACGAAATACTCCAACCTCTGCTCATGTTTGATGGCAGCGTTTTAGCCGCCTGATTATCTGCTTCTGTTTCTCCTCTAGTGTCCCCAGAAGCTGTTGGCTTTCTCTCAGCTGTCGGCGTGTCCATCGTTCTCCTCCTGTTACTTTTTATCTACATCAATAAGAAGATGTGTGTGGGTAAATCTGGAGGGTTCCACAGAGGAAGCTCAGAGTTTGGTGCAAGGAATCATCAAGGTGAGATGGAACTTTTTTTTTATTAGTGTGCATTCAAATTACTTTTTGTAATGAACTGTTAGCAATATCTAATAGGGTTATTCTTAAAACTAAAAGTGATCACTGTTCCAGAGGATTGGTAATAATTTGCAGAGCAGTGGGGGTATAACCACTCGACTCGTCACTAGAGATGAGCGAATCCGAGGTTTGGTGTTCGTAGCGAACACAGACTTTACAAAAAGAACCGTTCGCGTTCGAAGTTCGGGTGCGTTACGTATGAACACCACTTGTGCTCGGGTACGCTCAGTGCTCAGCCCAGTTCGAGCCACTTGCAGTGTTTGACTGGCTTGTACTGGGGGTAACAACAGCGTGAACAGATGTGGTGTGCACCTCTCCAAAAAAATGGAAACACCCTGCCCACCGGCCCCGGAAGTATTTGTTTGTGGCTGGCTGCATGTGGGCGGAGACCCGAATTGCCTAATTAGAGACTTCCATTGGCATTCGGGTCAAGTTCTGGTCTGAAACCAAACTTTTTCAAAAGCCCGGCTTCGCCCGCCGAATCGAACCTACATGGGACCGCTCACCTGTAGCCACCACCACTCTCAGGATAAACAGGGCTCCGAAATTGCTGTCAGAATGGAGCGGTGGCCACATGTGAACTCTACCACTGCCTTCACCGACTATGGTACTGCCTAAGATAGTCGTGCATGGTACTTGTCTCTTGGGGTTCAGGTCAAGTCCGGGTCTGGAACCAAACTTTTCCAAAAGGCCGGCTGCGCCCGCTGAATCAAACCTACATGGGACCGCTCACCTGTAACCACCATAACTCTCAAGATAAAAAGGGCTCCGAAATTGCCGTCAGAATGGAGCGGTGGCCACATGTGAACGCTACCACTGCCTTCACCGACTATGGTAGTGCCTAAGATAGCCGTACATGGTACTCGACTCTTTCTGGCAATCTCCATGAGAATACGTGGAGAATTAGAGCGCATGTTCGACTACTGCTCAATTCTGATGGGGCATTAGGGTGCTCACTGCATGTAATTGTTGGGGTTCCACCGATATGCAAGTTTTCACCTTAAGTTATTTGCATGTCTGCAGATCTTTTGTTTTGAATCTCCAATGAAAATTGGCTGCAAAGGTTTGCTTAGCCAACCCCTTCTCATTCATGTTCGCCCCCATAAAAATAAGAAAGCCTATATTCCCCTCCGGTGCCGGAGCGGTTCCAGGAATATTGGAAATCTTGTTCCCGTGGGCCACATGATATTGTTATGACACGCGAGCCCCGTGGCCAATAACCACTGGCTTCCTTCTCCCCGCTTTCATGTGGTTAAGTAATTAACAGGAAGTGAGCTGCAGCCGCATCACTCGCTTCCTGTTAATTGCTTAAACGTCCGAAGGCAGGGAGAAGGAAGCCGGTGTTGCTTGGTCGTGGGGCTCGCGTGTCATAACAATGTCATGAGAGTCCCCTGGAACACGAGTTCTCACATCGCTGGAACCGCTTCGGCACCATAGGGAAATATAGACTTTGTTATTTTTATGGAGTGCGTAAATGGGGAATGAGATGGTGTTGTCCAAGTAGTGGACAACCCCTTTAAATGAATTGCCTGGCTTAGAAAACCCAAATTCAAATATATTTTGATGATGTAAAAGAAAGGGTTATCATTCACTTCAGACTCCAATCTATTGGCCAGAGAAGAAAGCTGATCGAAAAATGTACGACCTCTGGAGGACTTTGCACAATCATCCCATTGCAATGCTCCTCTTACCCTGCGGTGGCGCTGCAGAGAAATTAACACCTACTTCATGGTGTTTACAGCTGGGCGCCCTGTGATTATCTTGAAAATGGACCCTTGAAAAAAAACGGTTTATCCAAAAGAAACACAAGAGAAGGGAAAACGAATACAGTATATAGCATAAAGATTGCCCGGAATCTTGAAATTAAAAATAAGCATAGGAGAAAAGTGACCTCGAATTCTGTTTAGATCCTAAAGTACCATAAAAAGTTAGTGATGCTATATTTTTTATTTTCAAAAGGACATCGCTATATGTCTGGATTGCATGCACATTACCACAATCTGCCATACAGTTAAGTCTTGAGGATTGCGCAGGCTCAGCAGCTGAGCTTGCACCATCCACAGCACATGTCAGCTGTAACATACTGCTAATACCAGACTGGAATGGCCAGGACTGCAGAAACCTGCGATCTCAGATGTTTAACCACTTAAATGCCACAGTCAATAGTGCCTGCAGCATGTAAGAGGTTAGACAGAGGAAGAAAGCTTCTTCTGTCCTCTAATCAACTCCCAGAAATGCAATCATGGGGTGAGAATTTGCTGTCCCTCCACGGCTGCCCTTCGTGTACACCTATAGATTCCCGTCATGCTCACAGTCATAATATACTAAAATAAAAAATAATATTGCAGTCTATTATTTTAGCAATCAGAGGATCCCATGTTCAAGTCGACTAGTCACACAAAATAATAAAATAGGAATAAATAAAATAAAGAAAAAAGTTGGTAAAAATAATATTGGCCCAAAAAATCCTCAAAATTCCCCCTTTCTTTCTCCTATTATAACATATATATATATATATATATATATATATATATATATATATATATATATATATATATATATATATATATATACAGTATATACTGTGTGTATATATATATATATATATATATATATACTACTCACAAAAACGTTGGGATTTTTGGCCTTCTGGTGAAATGTATGTAAGACAAAAAGTTCACGCTGGGCATTTAAGTAGAAGCAGCAGTGGTGATTTCCTCATTTCAAACAATTTATTGAGACAAAAGCCAACAACACTGGAGGGTATACCCCTCAACCCCCAAAAAATGTCAGTGTCTTAATAACTTTTAATTTGGCATTGAGCATCAACTACAGCTGACAATGACGCCTCCTGCTGGTCATAAGTGGAGTTATTGTCTGTGGAGGCCGGCATCCCACTCTTCTTGTAGGGTGGCCCTCAGGTCATTGAGGTTCTGGGGTACAGAGATACAGCCTCTACATGGCGACTTAGCTGATTCACAGGTTTTCTATGGGGTTCAGGTCTGAAGAAAGTGCAGCTGCTCCAGTTGGCGCTATAGAATTAAAGATTATTATTATTTGATGTCTCCCAGTCTCCAGCAGCTATTCTCTAATGATTTGACTTCTATGAACTGGAGCATTGTCATCCATGATGATGAAATTCAGCCTGTGTTGCTCATGCAGAGGCACAATGACTGGATTAATGATGTTATTCGAGTAGTAGGGGCAGTCACTGTACCAGTCAAACAGTGCAGGGCCGTTCTGTAGTGACGAGACACACCGTCCCACACTAACACCACCACTACCAAAGGCTCATCTGGTGACAAGAGTGGCTAATACATAACGCTCGTTTTGATGTCTCCAACATCGTTGATGGCCATCATTTCTGCTCCAGGTGAATTGACTTTCATCAGTGAACAGCACTGAGGCCCACTAGTCCCTCGTGCAGCGTAGATGATGCCTGTGCTTGGTGGTGCAGTCATGTACCTTGCAGGTCGCTTAGCACGCAGACCATGCTGATTATAAACGGTTTGGAATGGTCGGGCATGATATTTGGGTGCCTCTCACTTCCCTTAAATGTGCCTGGAATTTTGCAGCATTCATCATCCAGTTCTGAAGGACATCGTTCACAATGAAGCAGTCATCAGTGTGGGATTCGGCCAAAGGACGTCCACTTATTTGCCTTTATGTGACTTTTCCAGTTTCTCTGTATCTCTGTACAACCTGCTGATGACACTCTGTGATGCTCTAAGCTCAGTGGCCTCTTCTATCTGTGAACATCCTGCTCACAATGGCGAGATCCTGTTGATCAATTGTTAGGCATCGTCATGGTCTCATTATGTCAAAATGATGCGGACCAATTCTAATTGAACCCCAAAATGTATTGGGCGATTCATGGATCAAACACCTCTTGTGAATTTTCCCATTAAGCTCCTTGTTAAAAAAACAGCAAGTTGTGCAAAAAGAGCTGAAACATTGAACATTCGGGACACGTGAGGTCAAAAGATTAGAGAAGGACACATTAAGTTCCCCTAAAAAGGTCAGAGGGTATTTTAAGATCATCCTGAAATTTCACCCGAAAGCCAAGTATCAATACCTTTTGTGAGTATTGTGTATATGTGTGTATATATATATATATACTGTATATATACTGTCTGTATATATATATATATATATATATATATATACTAGCTGTACTACCCGGCTTCGCCCGGGTTAATGACTGCTGTTAACAAAATAGAGTGTATTAACAAAAATGTATTCTGCACACAAAAAACACAAAACAAATAGATATAAGTGTAATTATAATGTCTGTCTCCCCCTCTGTATATATCTCTCTGTCTGTCTCTCTCTCTCTATCTCTTTGTCTGTCTGTCTCTTTCCCTGTCTGTCTCTGACTGTCTCTGTCTCTTTCTCCGTCTGTCTCAATTTCTTTCCCTGTCTGTCTATCTCTTTCCCTGTCTGTCTATCTATCTCTGTCACTTTCCCTGTCTGTCTCTTTCCCTGTCTGTCTCTTTCCCTCTCTTTCCCTGTCTGTCTGTTTCCCTGTTTCTGTCTCTTTGTCTGTGTCTGTCTCTTTACCTGTCTGTGTCTGTCTCTTAACCTGTCTCTCTCTTCCCCTCTGTTTCCCTGTCAGTCTGTCTCTTTGTGTATCTTTGTGTCTGTCTCTTACCCTGTCTATGTCTGTTTCTTACCCTGTCTGTGTCTGCCTCTTTCCCTGTCTGTGTCTGTCTCTTTCCCTGGCTGCATTGTGACACGCCAATATTCCATATAAGGGCGTGGCTGCTCATTCTTCTGAAGTTCTGGCTGCACTGTGGCTCCCAGGTCCATTCGCTGTAATGGAGTCTGTTTTTTTGGCGAATAACTGTAAAGCGCGGGGTTAAAATTTCCCCTCAAAACATAGCCTATGACGCTCTTGGGGTCCAGACGTATGAGTGTGCAAAGTTTTGTGGCTGTAGCTGCGACGGTGCAGATGCCAATCCCGGACATACACACACACACATACACACATTCAGCTTTATATATATACTAGCTGTACTACCCGGCTTCGCCCGGGTTAATAACTGTTGTTAACAAAATAGAATGTATTAACATTCCCGGGATAGAATGTATAAATAGAATGTATTAACGCCTGGGATAGTAACTGTCTCTCTGTTTCTCTCCCATTCTCTGTCTGTCTCCCCCTCTGTATATAGCTCTGTCTCTCTCTATCTCTTTGTCTGTCTGTCTCTTTCCCTGTCTGTCTCTGACTGTCTCTGTCTCTTTCTCCGTCTGTCTCAATCTCTTTCCCTGTCTGCCTGTCTATCTATCTCTTTCCTTGTCTGTCTATCTATCTGTCACTTTCCCTGTCTGTCTCTTTCCCTGTCTGTCTCTTTCCCTCTCTTTCTCTATCTGTCTCTTTCCCTCTTTCCCTGTCTGTCTGTTTCCCTGTGTCTGTCTGTCTCTTTGTCTGTGTCTGTCTCTTTACATGTCTGTGTCTGTCTCTTAACCTGTCTCTCTCTTTCCCTCTCTTTCCCTGTCAGTCTGTCTCTTTGTCTGTGTCCGTCTCTTTGTATCTGTCTCTTACCCTGTCTATGTCTGTTTCTTACCCTGTCTGTGTCTGCCTCTTTCCCTGTCTGTCTCTTTCCCTGGCTGCATTGTGACACGCCAACATTCCATATAAGGGCGTGGCTCTGTGTCTGTCTCTTTCCCTGGCTGCATTGTGACACGCCAACATTCCATATAAGGGCGTGGCCGCGCATTCTTCTGAAGTTCTGGCTGCACTGTGGCTCCCAGCTCCATTCGCTTTAATGGAGGCAGGTTTTTTTTTAATAACTGTAAAGAGCGGGGTTAAAATTTCCCCTCAAAACATAGCTTATGACGCTCTCGGGGTCCAGAAGTGTGAGTGTGCAAAATTTTGTGGCTGTAGCTGCGACGATGCAGATGCCAATCCCGGACATACATACACACACACACATACACACATTCAGCTTTATATAATATATATATATATATATATATATATGTTACACCTCGTGGCTCTCCTGTGGCAAGGAATGAGACAGTCTCCTTGCCTGCCACGAGCGCTCCTCCTCAGCAGCGCCGAAGGTCTGCCAGACTGCGCAGAGTGCAGGAGAAACCTCCTCAGAGAGGCAGCACAAGGGTGACACCTAGTGGTACTCCTGTTGCAAGAAATGAGGCGGTCTCCCATTCCTTGCCTGCCACAGCTCCTCCTGCTCAGCAGCCTCGAAGGTCTGTGAGGTTGCGCAATGTGCAGAGGTTTGCTGTTCAGGGAAGCAGTGAGACTCCTGTTATCTCTACACATTGTGAGACCGAGGATCCTGCCTCTATTTCCCAGAGGCAGGAGGGTGAGCATGTGCTATGCTTGGTGGATCCTGATTCACCCACTGACGTCACACGGCTTGATGACAAGGCTGGTGAGGTGGTGAATCCTGACTGGCCAGGCTGGGATGTCGTGGATCCTGATTGGGTCAAGTCCGTCATCTCCGCCTCGCGCCCGCCCTTGGCTGGAGCTACAGCTCCTTAAAAGCTCCTCCTGCCATCATGGCGGCGCGCGACCGTCCTTCTATGTTTGGATGTCTGGCAGCGTGCTGCCACGCCACTGCTCAGGCATTATCTTCTTCTGTGGGCTTGGCCCTTGCTGCTTAGGCAGCACCTGGTTTGCAGGCCGTGTCCCTGCCTTGCTGCTCCGGCAGTAGCTCCTTCTACAGGCCGTGTTCCTGTCCCAGGTGAGCTCCTCGAGTCTCCACTGGACTCACCTGGTTATTGAAAGCACACGTGCGTGGGCACCTCTGTGCTACCCTCGTGCCATATTCTCGTGACTTCCACTGGCACACGTGCGTGGGCACCTCTGTGCTTCCCCGTGCAACAGGTACACCGAGCCGTGTGATCCCTGCCATACAACCCACACGGGTTAGGGCAGACCGGTGTACATAGATCGTCTGTGACATTCCAGACGATCGCTAGCAGCAACCCGCTCACTCTTCACCCACCATAGCAGCAGTCCCTTACACCGCACAGTGGACCTTGACCGGCGGAAGCTGTCCATTCCCCATCTTGGCACGCTTCCCCGGGTCCCCCTCGTAACATATATATATATAAAACTTTTTCCTTTTTTTCATTCTTACATAGCTCCTTTAGCAAGACTTAATATAGGAACATGAAGGGTGAAACGTGAAGAATGTGAAAAACAATGCGGCGTAGACTCTTATACATAGCTGCCGGCATTATTAACAATACCTACACATCGTCTCGCTATCCATTTCAGAACATGAATAAAAATACCGGGATGTTCTCTCCATACAATAATGTATAGCTGTGATTGGCAGCGCCATAAGAATGTCACTTAGTTATGCTAAGCCGTAGCTGAGCGATGACAAAAGAAGAACGGCGTTTCCTTTCTTGGTAAGTCATTCATCGGAGGACAATGTAACATAATTCTAGAGCCGCTTTTCAGTAAGGCTAGAAGAATATTAAGTGCTAAAATTATAACATGCTCATTGAAGCAAAGTTGTGCACTGAAAAACACCCCGGGTCTATAGGCGGCTGATTTTATTTGTTGCTTTCACAAGTCTATCGTTTTATTCCGGGGGGAAAGGAAAAATAAAAATCATAGTGATTTTTTTGACTGTATGGGGCCCAAAATTGACTTTCTGAATTGTCATTATCCTTTCTTAGCTAATGCTGCATTCATAGTGCATATTTCACCTTAAAACAGGTAATCTGTCGCCAGAGTTCACAATACAAACTGTATACATTATTAAATAGACCTGATGGGGATGGTGTACTTATTTTCTACATAGGAATGGCTGTATGATCCTGATATTAAAATGAGTATTTCATGAGTTCAGCTATAAAGTGAGAGTGAGCCCCAAACTCGAGACCCTGCGTTGTCCCTTATTACAGAGGTAGGCTTGATGGTAGCCAAATCCGAGCCCCCAGCATGGCCCATTTCCTTCTCCCCCATCCTTGGGGCAGGATGGAAACAAGGTAACAAAACACTACTGAAACGACATGGACAATGGAGAATGGTAACTGGTACACAGTGCACTCAAACACAAAGGAGAGACAATATGTGTACAGGGAATAAAGAAAAGGGAAGGAAATAACGCACAACAAAGTAACTTCCACACCACTCAAAATCGCAACTACAAATCACCATAAACAGTAATAAGACCGGGATTGCTGGAGCTATGCTGAAGCTATCATCGGCGCATACTGTAAGAAACCCTTACCTTAAATAGGGAGGAGACAGCTGCACGTGTCAAATAGCAACCTGAGTTACTTCCTGCTCACCAGTCTGCAGGAATTAACTCCCGCAGGGCTGAAGACCAGTGAACCTGAATCAGCCAACACCCGGCTCTGGCTGAACAACTCTGAAGTCTCAGGTTGTAATGTGAACAGAGCCCCATGCCGCCATGCCAACAAATGCGTGCAGAGCTGAACATCGCATGACAGAGCTCAGGTGTCCAAGTGTATTTAGTCTCCATCGATCCAGCCTGACTTGCAGCTGCAGCTTGTACTGAGCACTATGAGATCACTGCAGGGAGGAGGGATATTGAGGAGCTGACAATCAGGCGAGGTGGGCAGAGTCTTACTAGCAGGAGGGAAGAGGGACACCCAGAAGCTGTCAATAAGGCAAGGTGGACAGAAAGTTAAACTTTTGAAAATGATTATACAGCCATTCTCATATGGAATTTTAAAGTACACTAGTCTCATCAGGCTTAAATCTATGTAAGGCTATGTGCGCATGTTGCGTACAGTTCACTGCAGAAATTTCTGCAGCGATCTGAAGAGCACATGTGCGCTTTAAATCGCTGCAGAAATGTCCGTAGTGAAGCCAATTCCATGCGCTCTGCCTGCAGCTCCTCCC
The DNA here is from genome assembly GCF_048569485.1 of Anomaloglossus baeobatrachus. Lineage (NCBI taxonomy): Eukaryota > Metazoa > Chordata > Amphibia > Anura > Aromobatidae > Anomaloglossus > Anomaloglossus baeobatrachus. The sequence continues at coordinate 45,995,229 of NC_134355.1, read as the reverse complement.
ATAGACAGAGCAGGAGCTGCCGGCAAAGCGCACGGAAGAAGTGACATGTCACTTCTTTTTGCGCAGCGCCGAAGCGCTGCGCTCTAAAACGCCACGTGCGCACGGCCCCTGCACAATCTCCATAGACTGTGCAGGGGACGCAGGACGCATGCAGTTACGCTGCGCTACAAAGCGCAGCGTAACTGCATGTATTTACGCAACGTGCGCACATAGCCTAACAATGTAAGTAGTTTGTAATGTGAAATCTTAAATGTTATTGATAGGCGTAAACAATCCCAGAACCTCATTTGCTAAATTAGGGATACTGAACCCCTGTTAAAATTTTAGCCATGGGTAGGGTCCAACACAGGTCTTGTTCTACTGGACCTTTAACTGGATTGGGAAATAATCATATGCATTTCTGACCGATGAAAATCTATGATTAGCTTCTGTGGTGTTCAGACACTTTAAAGAGTCCCTGTCACCAGATTTGGCCCCTATAAGCTGCTGCCACCACCAGTGAACCCTTATATAGAGTATTCTAGAATGATGCTTTTATTATACTCACCTGTATAGGGCGGTTGACAAAAATAAAGCCAAATTTGTGTTCCATAATTCAAATATTGCTCATTCCCTTCGAGCCTTGCCGTTTGTCTAAAGAGAACGTTTTGACCTGGGGGTCTAGTTTCCAAAGTAGGATCACTTGTGGGGGATTTCTGCTGTTTAGTCACCGTAGAGGCTCTGCAAATTCGAAATGGTGCCTGCAATCTACTTCAGCGAAATTTGTGTTCCAAAAGTCTAATGGTGCTCCTTCCATTCTGAGTACCTCTTAAAAAGGTGTGAAATTTGGGGCTAAAGCTGCATTTTTATGAAAAAAAAAGAAAATGTTATCACATTTTGTGTAGTACCTGGGGGTTCACTATACTCCTGGATAACATCTTTGAGGAGTCTAGTTTCCAAAGTGGGGTTACTTGTGGGGGGGTTTCTGCTGTTTAGGCGCCTTAGGGACCCTTCAAATGCAACATGGTACTTGCAATCTATTTCAACCAAATTTGTGTTCCAAAAGTCTAATGGTGCTCCTTTCGTTCTGAGCCCTCCCGTTTGTCCAAACAAAGCTTTCTGACTACACGTGGGGTATCACAAAGCTCAGAAGAATTTGGGTAACAAACATTGGGGTCCATTTTGTTGTGCGATTCTTGTAAAAGTGAAAAAATTAGGGCTAAATCAACATCTTAGAGTCAAAAAAAAATTATTTTAATTTTTCATTTTACTTTGCATTAGTTCCTGTGTAACAGCTGAAGGGTTAAAGGTTTTGACAGCAGTTTTGAAGTATTTGAGGTATCACTTTTGGGGCATTTCCAGTATATAGACCCTTTAAAGTCCATTTAAATCTGAATATGTCCCTAAAGAAACACATTATGTAAATTTCTTGAGAAAAAAAAAATAGAAATTGCTGCTAAACTTTTAACCCTTTTTTACTGACCAAAATAAAATGTTTGAATAATGATGCAGATATAAAGTAGAATTACGGGAAATATTATTTATTAACTATTTTGTACAATATGACTAACTGGTTTAAGGATATAAAAATCGAAAGTTTGAAAATTGCGAAATTTTCCCCAAAATTGTGTTATTTACACTAATAAATGGAAAAATATCAAATATCAACCACTAACATAAAGTACAATGTGTCGCGGAAAAACAATTCAGAATCAATGCGATTCGTTGAAACATTCCAGAGTTATTAACACACAAAGTGACACTGGTCAGATTTCTAAAATTTGGCCTGGGCTTTTAGGTCAAAATTGGCTCCATCATAAAAATATATTTTTTTTAATGTGAAAGTTGTCTATAACCTTAAAGGGAACCTGTCACCAGATTTGCGGCCTATAAGCGGTGGCCACCACCAGTGGGCTCTTATATACAGCATTCTAACATGCTGTATATAAGAGCCCAGGCCGCTGTGTAGAACGTAAGAATCACTTTATACAGTCATATGAAAAAGTTTGGGCACCCCTAATAATGTTAACCTTTTTTCTTTATAACAATTTGGGTTTTTGCAACAGCTATTTCAGTTTCATATATCTAATAACTGATGGACTGAGTAATATTTCTAGATTGAAATGAGCTTTATTGTACTAATAGAAAGTGTGCAATCTGCATTTAAATAAAATTTGACTGGTGCAAAAGTATGGGCACCTCAACATAAAAGTGACATTAATATTTTGTAGACCCTCCTTTTGCACAAATAACAGCCTCTAGTCGCTTCCTGTAGCTTTTAATGAGTTCCTGGATCCTGGATGAAGGTATATTTGACCATCTGTTTACAAAACAATTCCAGTTCAGTTAAGTTTGATGGTCGCCGAACATGGACAGCACGCTTCAAATCATCCCACAGATGTTCAATGATATTCAGGTCTGGGGACTGGGATGGCCATTCCAGAACATTGTAATTGTTCCTCTGCATGAATGCCTGAGTAGATTTGGAGCGGTGTTTTGGATCATTGTCTTGCTGAAATATCCATCCCCTGCGTAACTTCAACTTCGTCACTGATCCTTGCACATTATTGTCAAGAATCTGCTGATACTGAGTTGAATCCATGCGACCCTCAACTTTAACAAGATTCCCGGTGCCGGCATTGGCCACACAGCCCCAAAGCATGATGGAACCTCCACCAAATTTTACTGTGGGTAGCAAGTGCTTTTCTTGGAATGCCGTGTTTTTTTGCCTCCATGCATAACACCTTTTTGTATGACCAAACAACTCAATATTTGTTTCATCAGTCCACAGGACCTTCTTCCAAAATGTAACTGGCTTGTCCAAATGTGCTTTTGCATACCTCAGGCGACTCTGTTTGTGGCGTGCTTGCAGAAACGGCTTCTTTCGCATCACTCTCCCATACAGCTTCTCCTTGTGCAACGTGCGCTGTATTGTTGACCGATGCACATTGACACCATCTGCAGCAAGATGATGCTGCAGGTCTTTGGAGGTGATCTGTGGATTGTCCTTGACTGTTCTCACCATTCTTCTTCTCTGCCTTTCTGATATTTTTCTTGGCCTGCCACTTCTGGGCTTAACAAGAACTGTACCTGTGTTCTTCCATTTCCTTACAATGTTCCTCACATTGGAAACTGACAGTTTAAATCTCTGAGACAACTTTTTGTATCCTTCCCCTGAACAACTATGTTGAATAATCTTTGTTTTCAGATCATTTGAGAGTTGTTTTGAGGAGCCCATGATGCCACTCTTCATAGGAGATTCAAATAGGAGAACTTGCAAGTGGCCACCTTAAATACCTTTTCTCATGATTGGATACACCTGCCTATGAAGTTCAAAGCTCAATGAGGTTACAAAACCAATTTAGTGCTTTAGTAAGTCAGTAAAAAGTAGTTAGGAGCATTCAAATCAAGAAATTGATAAGGGTGCCCATACTTTTGCATCGGTCAAATTTTGTTTAAATGCGGATTGCACATTTTCTGTTAGTACAATAAACCTCATTTCAATCCAGAAATATTACTCAGTCCATCAGTTATTAGATATATGAAACTGAAATAGCTGTTGCAAAAACCCAAATTGTTATAAGAAAAAAGGTTAACATTAATAGGGGTGCCCAAACTTTTTCATATGACTGTAATACTTACCTAAACAGTCGCTGGGGTGGAGTTGGGTCATATGGGCGTCTCCGTTCTCCAGTGTTGGCGCCTCCTCTTTCGGCCATCTTCGTCCTCTTTCTGAAGCCTGGGTGCAAGACGCGACGCGTCCTACGTCATACACACTAGGGGCAGATCAAAATGTGTCAACAGGGCAGATCAAAGTGCACCTGCGCAGGACCTCAATGCCGGCAAGTGTGGATGACGTAGGACGCGCCATGCACCCCGGATTCAGAAGTAGAACGACAAAGATGGCCGAAAGAGGAGGCGCCGGCATCGGAGAATGGAGACGCCCATATGACCCAACTCCACCGCAGCGACCGCTTAGGCAAGTATTATAAAGGGATTTTTACGTTCTACACAGCAGCCTGGGCTCTTATATACAGTATGTTAGAATGCTGTATATAAGAGCCCACTGGTGGTGGCTGCAGCTAATAGGCCCCAAATGTGGTGACAGGTTCTCTTTAAAGTAGTATTTCCAACTTATTATGAACGTAATCATTTTAAACATCTATTACCGTAGATGCTGGCCTTTACCTTTAGAGCCAACACTGACCCCCAGTAGTTGGGTTCCCCGAGCCCCACCCTGCATGATGATATGCGATAAACTCATATAATTCTGAAAGTTTAAAGGAAACCTGTCATGTATAAAAAGCACTATTAACCTGCAGATATGGGATTAATCTGCAGTTTAATAGCATTGTGACATCGGGCAGAGAGCGCCACTGCCTGGAGGAAATTATTTTTATTCCTCCTGACAGTCTCCGGCTTTCAGTCATAAGGGTGGTGCTGACGTGGGTTCAGGCATTGCTCTGTGCATAGTGAGCAATGGCTGTAACCGCTCCCCTGGCACTGAATGATGGCCGACTCTGTACTAATGCAATGTGGAGCCGGCTGTTCGTATGAGGGTGCGGTTTCAGTCGCTGCACAGAGTGGTGACTGAACTCGCACCAGCCCCTCCCATTTGACTGAAAGCCGGCGGCTTCCCGGAGGAATAAATTTAATTTCCTCCTGGCAACAGTGCTCTCAGCACAGTGTTAGAGTGCTACTAACCTACAGATTAACCCTTTTCCCCTCACCCATGACAGCACCACGTGAGAGAGGGATCCGCCCAGCAAGGACAGGAAACCATTCTGAATAAAAGGGCGGTACTTCTCCCCTTCGTCAGTTGGTTTCCTGTCCTTGATGGGAGACCCCTGTTCTGAATACCAGCGGTAAAGAAGAGAAAGAAAAGAAAAAAGCGATTGTTTGGAAGGGGTCGTCACCCTGTCCTGGGCGGTCAGACGTTCTCTCCTCTGGTGGACGTCCGTGGACAATCTGTCTGTGGGGGTTCCCTGGCTACCTCGGGACCGGAGGGTGGTCACTACCGATGCCAGCCAGTCCGGCTGGGGGGCTCACCTTCTCGAGCACATTTCTCAGGGATGGTGGTCGCCGCAGGAGACGGCGCAACCCTCGAATCTCCGGGAGCTATGGGCGGTGGAGCGTGCCCTACACGACTTTCTCCCTCACCTTTGGGGGCGGCATGTTCTGGTCATGTCCGACAACCAGTCCACGGTCTCATATGTCAACCACCAAGGGGGCACGAGATCCCCATCCCTCATGCAGGTGTCCTACAGACTGTTTCTCTGGGCAGAGCAGCATCTTCTCTCCCTCTCGGCTCTCCACATCAAAGGAAGTCTCAATGTCACGGCAGATTACCTCAGCCGCCATCAACTGCGGCAAGGGGAATGGTCCTTGAATCCTCGGGTCTTTCGACAGATAGTGGCTCTCTGGGGCTTGCCGCAGATAGACCTCTTTGCCACCAGACTGAACAGGCAGGTAGTGCAGTTCTGTTCGCTAAGCCCCTCGGACCAGCCCTTCGCAGTAGACGCGCTACAGGTTCCATGGACCTTCAGGCTAGCTTATGCGTTTCCTCCGATCATGCTGCCGACCGTTCTGCAAAAAATCAGGGAGGACCGGGCAAGAGTACTTCTTATCGCCCCCTTCTGGCCCAAACGACCATGGTTTTCTCTCCTAAGGGCAATGTCTGTCACGGATCCCTGGGTTCTGCCGGAAGTTCCGGACCTGTTAGTACAGGGACCAGTATTCCACGCGCAAGCGAAGGGATTCCATTTAACGGCTTGGAATTTGAAAGGTCGCTGTTAAGGAGCAAAGGTTTTTCCCCTGACCTTATTTCTACTTTGTTAAAGAGCCGAAAGCCTGTTACCACCAAAATATACGGGAGAGTGTGGCAAAAATTCCTGCAATTCTCTGATGGTCCTCTGGGTCCGGAGGCCCCTGTGGAGTGCATTTTAGAATTCCTTCAGAAGGGGTTTGATCTAGGGTTAGCAGTGAACACTCTCAAGGTTCAGGTCTCTGCCTTGGGAGCCCTGTACAATTGTAACCTGGCGGCCAACAAATGGATTAAACGATTTATTATGGCTAGTGGTAGGACTAGGCCAGTGGTCATACCAAAGGTTCCTCCCTGGGACCTGAACTTGGTCTTGGATGCCCTCACGGGACCCCCCTTTGAACCCCTGACTGAGATCTCCCTGAAATTACTTACCCTGAAAACCGTATTGCTAGTCGCATTGACCTCGGCACGACGGATCGGTGATTTGCAGGCCCTGTCGGTAGTGCAGCCTTACACTCAGGTCCTTGAGGATAGAGTCATCTTGCATCCGGACCCAGCGTATCTCCCGAAGGTTGCTTCTCATTTTCATAGAACGCAGGAGATAGTCCTGCCCTCATTCTGCAGCCGTCCCACTAATGAGGGGGAACGTAGATTTCACACCCTAGATGTTCGAAGGGCCCTCCTACACTATCTTTCGGTCACACAGGCAGTGAGGAAGACACAGTCATTATTTATCTCCTTTCAGGGTAGTACCAAGGGTCAGGGGGTGTCCAAGAGTACTATCGCTAGGTGGATTAGGGAGGCCATTAGTTTGGCCTACTCCTCCAGTGGAGCGCCTGTTCCGGAGAACATCCGGGCCCATTCCACCAGAGCGGTGTCTACCTCCTGGGCTGAGCGTGCACAGGTATCTATTGAACAAATTTGTAGGGCCGCTACCTGGTCCTCACAATCTACTTTTTTCCGACACTGTCGGTTGGACCTATCCTCCTCGGCTGCTCTTTCGTTTGGTAGAAGGGTGCTTGAGGCGGTGGTCCCTCCCTAAATGGTTTTCTCTGGAAATCTCTCACGTGGTGCTGTCATGGGTGAGGGGAAAACACAACGGTTACTTACCGGTAGCCGGTTTTTCCAGAACCCATGACAGCACCCTTATATTCCCTCCCTTTCTCATCCTTGGTGTGCACTTTTTCGGTGTGCTTGTGTGTGTTTAGTGGTGGTGGAGTAAGTTCTAACAATTGTTGGAGGTCCTCTCATTCTCGGTAATCAACTGACGAAGGGGAGAAGTACCGCCCTTTTATTCAGAATGGTTTCCTGTCCTTGCTGGGCGGATCCCTCTCTCACGTGGTGCTGTCATGGGTTCTGGAAAAACCGGCTACCGGTAAGTAACCGTTGTGTATTTCTGCAGGTTAATAGTGTTTTTTTTACATGACAGGTTCTCTTTAAGGAGTTTGAGGGGCTTTTTTTTTCAGAAGGGCCATTTAAAAATTATCATTTTGCTTTTCGCTGCCAGAATCCTCAGAAATCAGCTTTAGTCTATGGGAAAACTGAGCATTAAGTTTTGAATAGTCCTTGGGGAAATTAAATATTTTATGGTGCCCATTATAATCATTGTGCTGTTTATATGATGTACAGATGTGCCCGGTATTACAAAGAAAGAGACCCTCTTTATAACTACTCCGCACCGCAGATAATTGATGGTACATGGACTCCCCACTATTAAGAATGTCCTATTGTGTATGGCAGAAGTTTTTGTCTTCCCGTCTGCGGTATTACTGCTGGATTTGTATATTTCAATTTCCTCTGTGCAAAAAGATGAAGATGTGTTTTTATAAAGCAAATCATTTTCTTTAATATTTTCTTTATAAATGTACACTACAGACCAAAAGTTTGGACACACCTTCTCATTAAAAAGAGTTTTCTTTATTTACGTGACTCTGAAAATTGTAGATTCACATTGAAGGCATCAAAACTATGAATTGAGAACCATTTCCGGAGACTACCTCTTGAAGCTCATCAAGAGAATGCCAAGAGTGTGCAAAGCAGTAATCAAAGCAAAAGGTGGCTACTTTGAAGAACCTAGAATATAAGACATATTTTCAGTTGTTTCACACTTTTTTGTTAAGTATTTCATTCCACATGTGTTAATTCATAGTTTTGATGCCTTCAATGTGGATCTACAATTTTCAGAGTCATGAAAATAAAGAAAACTCTTTGAATGAGGTGTGTCCAAACTTTTGGTCTGTACTGTACTTCTGTAACGAGATTATTCACCTCTGAATTAAAAAAAAAAAAAACAACCTCTGAGCATGCTCGAAAATAATGAAATAAAGTATACTCACAACGTATCAGTACTGTGGCTTATGATTGGCTGCAACAGTCACATGTCCTTCTGACTAGAACAGGAAGTACAATGACTGGAAGGGGGGATCTAGGCAGGATTGGACAAGGGAGAACTGAGGGATAAGGTGGGTATACTTAATTGTATTACTTTCTGACATGCTCAGTGTTTTTTCTACAAAAAAATTCAGCGGTGGAAAATCCCTTAAATTCACATAATTTGTTGAAATGCAGATGGAATTAAGAAAATCTAACAGCCAGTGTCGCTTTTACTATAGAGATCATTATGAGCAATCAATAAACAATTGGATTACAGCAAAAAAAAGTATTTTTACTGGACTATTTGTGATCGAGCAATTGGACGACCATTGCCATACAACATATTTTCCGTAATATTGTAAGAATTAGAAGCAATTGGTAATGGCATTCTTTAAGAGCTTTCAGCCGAACATCAGTCTTCCATCCATGTCTTCCATTGCGAACACTCTGAGTAATGCCGTGGACGGTTTGGCAAGTGCTGTTGAAGAAGTCAGTTATACTGTGGCAGACTCCGTTACGGAGCAGGTTACCAGTATGATTCATGTACTCCGTACAGATGAGGAGGAAAACCAAACGAAAGGGGCCAATGATAAAGACAATGGTCAAACACCTCAAGATATTCCGAATAAGCCTTATGGAAGTCAATCTGATTTTGTACCAGTGGACACAAATGGACATGGATCAAGCGTTAATACAGTTACAACCCAACTGAGGTCATCAGAAGGACGCAAGAGGGAAAAGACTCGAAGACAGGACAACGTTGATGACTACAGTAGGTATCATGAAGATGCAGAATTCATGCAAGATAGTAATGAGATTTCAACATCGGAGAGAGGACAATATGATCACTCCAGGGAGATGAAAGAAGACATGGTTCCCCTACAAGGTAATCAAGACAGTGAGTACAGTGATGGACACGGATATGGTCAAACCACTGAAGAAACTGTAAGAAAAGGAAAATCTAAAAAGACTACTCATAAATCCAATGAATATAAGGACAGTGACCATGATCCCAGAGAACTTACAAAAACAAATGACTTTACTGATCAAGGTTCAAAAACATTGAGGTCAAGATCACCCAGGAAAAATGACTTATCATCTACTCGGGATAACAGAGATAATTACTTAGAGGAGAATGTGAAACAACCAAAGCACCGTAAACTTCCAAATCTTAATCAGATTCGTAGTGACCAATCTAAAAAGCAGAGGAACCATTGCAAAGACCCCGGAGAACAGTACGTAAAGAATGATGAAAGTCCATCAAGGAGAGTTAATGAAAGCAGAGAAAGAAGAACGAAGGAGAAGCAATCTCGCAGGGGAAAGGAAAGAGATGTAGACATCTCTGGAGACAAGAAAGTGCAACATAAAGGTACAACGCTCTTCAGCACTTCCTGACTTGAAACGACTCCTCTCTGCTGTCCTGCAAATCTTCTCTCCCAAATTCTGTCACCTTCTGACTTGACTATTTTAGTTTTGGTGAACTATGTGAAGTTGGAACGCTCATTTTCTTGGAGGTTTCTAAGTGGCCGCTCAACGTCTAGTTGGTGGATAAACCTAATTTCTCCTATTAAACTTCTCTTCTGGGCTTCTGTTAAATTCTTCTGGAAAAGTACTCAAAATATCTAAATACTTGTTTTAATCTGTTTTGATGGATGTCTCTGAAAGTTTCATTTATGTATCATATACAGTACTGTATATATATATATATATATATATATATGTATATATATATATATGTGTGTGTGTGTGTGTGTGTGTGTGTGTGTGTGTGTGTGTGTGTGTGTGTGTGTGTGTATACACATATACAGCTCTGGCAAAGATTAAGAGATCACTTCCAAATTGTCAGTTTTTCTGATGTTTCTCTTTATAGGTATGTTTTTGAGTAAAATGTAAATTGTTCTTTTATTCTGCAAATTACTGACAACGTCTCTGAATTTCCAAGCAAAAAAATTTGTATTTATTTTCAAAAAATGAGAAATGGTGAAAATGACAAAACAATGCATTGCTTTCAGACCTCAAATAATGCAAAGAAAACAAGTTCATAATCATTTAGAAACAACAATACTAATAATGTTTTAACTCAGGAATAGTTCAGAAATCAATATTTTCTGGAAAAAACATGATTTTTAATCACAGCTTTCATGCGTCTTGGCTGCTTTCCACCAGTCTATCACACTGCTTTTGGGTGACCTTATGCCACTCCTGGCGCAAAAATGTAAGCAGTTCTTTGTTTGATGGCTTGTGACTATCCATCTTCCTCTTCATTACATTCCAGAGGTTTTCAATGGGGTTCAGGTCTGGAGATTGGGCTTGCCATGACAGGTTTTGATGCGGTGGTCCTTCATCCACACATTGATTCACCTAGCTGTGTGGCATGGCGCCTTATCCTGCTGGAAAAAACAGTCCTCAGAGTTGGGGAACATTGCCTGAGCAGAAGGAAGCAACTGTTTTTTCTTGGATCCTTTGTTATTTTGACCATTTCTCATTTTCTGAAAATAAATACAATTTTTTTTAACAACTTTCATTTTACTCAAAAACATACCTATAAAGAGAAAATAAAAAAAAATGAAAATTTGGAAGTGGTCTCTTAATTTTTACCAGAGCTGTATGTATATATATATATATATATATATATATATATACTCGCATATGTATATATATATATATATATATATATATATATATATACACACACTCGTATATGTATATATTTATATATATATATATATATATATATATATATATATATATATATATATATATACTGTATATATATATATATACACACATACACAAATAAGTATATTTCTAACGGTTCTATTGACATGAATTTTTCACCAGTTGTCGGTAGTAATCCATCCAATTCTCAAATCAATCCATAAATTTATTAATGTGTAATTATGAGAAATGACACAGGGTCAAAGTGTTTCACCCACTTTCTGAAATGTAATGCTTTGTACAAAATCCTTTGATGATGATGACAGCTTCAACATGCCTCCTGTGGAGAAACTAGTCACCTGCATTGCTTAGGTGAGATTTTGTTCCAATCCTTTACACAAACAATCTTCAAATCCTGAAGGTCCCGTGGGCTCCTTTTAGAAACTCTGTTCCTTCATTTTTCTATTGGATTCAGGTACGGTGATCGGCTTGACCGTTATAGTAGCTTTATTTTTTTTCTCTGAAAACAACTGAAAGTTTCCTTGGCTGTGTGTTTGGGATCACTGTTTAGCTGAAATGTCCACCTTCATTTCATCTTCATCATCTTGGTAGATGGAAGCAGATTTTTTTCGAGACTGTTTTGGTATATTTGTCCATTCATCGTTTTTTCAGTTATATGAAGATTGCCAGTATTCCCACTTCTATACTTCACTGTTGGCATGATGTTTTTGGGGGATATGCAGTGCCTTTTGGCCTCCAAACATGGTGTTTGGATTCCGCCTCTTAGTGCGTCTTGGACACAATGAGTGACTGTTTGCTCTAGTATGGAATCAGGGCGTACTGTGCTTTCATTGTGTTGAATGACACCTCAGTTATCCAATATAATACCGGGAGGTGTTAGGTTTCTTCAGGTGTTCCCTATTTTCTTTGATTGCCCAGCTACTTAGCAGAGCAGTTAGTCCCAGAACACTGTCAGTTGGAGCATTCTACTTAGTGGTGTTTGTTGGCCTGTTTATCTGTGCTGATCTATTGCTGCCGAACCTTGGACCTCATCTGACCTTCCGTTTGCCTTGTGCCTTTGCTCTGATCCACTATCCTCCAGATAATTTGACTCTGGTCTGTGACCTGAGTACCCCTATGTCTATCCCCTTAATCCTTTGTGTACCCCCTTAATCGTTGACTTGCTCTCCTGGTATATGACCGTGGAACGTTTGACTACCCTGCCTTACGACTTGTCCGTGTAGTGACTAACTTCACACATGATGTACATTATGGCTTCCGAAGAGTTCAATTTTGTTCTCACCTGACCAGACTATATTCTTGCAGTATTTCACAGGCTTGTCTAATTGTTAAGCAAACGTTAATTGTGCTTGAACCCACTTTTTGTTCAGCAGTGGAGTCTTGCATGGTGAGCGTGCATATAGGCCATGGCGGTTGAGTGCATTACTTATTGTTTTCTTTGAAACAATTGTACCTGCTGAGTTGAGGTCGTTATGTAGTTCTTCGCAGGTGGTTCTTGGCTCTTGGACAACTCCTGATAATTATTTTCACTTTTCTGCTCAAATCTTGTGGGTAGCACCTGGTCATGGCTGGTTTATGAAGAAATTATGTTATTTCTACTTCCAGATTATGGCCCCAACATTGCTCACAGGCATTTTCAATGGTTTAGAATGTCTTCTATAACCAATACCATCAGTATGTTTTGCAACAATAAGGTTGCAAATGTCTTGAGGCAGCTCACTGGTTTTACTTGCCATGAGAAGTTTATTGTGTGGTACCTTGGTAATGAGACACATTTTTATAAGCCATCAGTTGAAACTAGCTGATATTATTTTTCACTAAGTAGCAGGATTGCTTTCTAATTACTGATAGATTTCCGCTGGTGTCATGAATTTCCATGGCTTTTTGCACCTTACATGTGTTCAATACTTTTTCCCTGTGTCATTTCTCATTATTATGCATACTAGATTGATGGACTTCTATGGTTTGATTTCATTGCCTGTGTAGATTGGATGGGATGTTACCAACATCTGGTGAGAAATTCATGGCAATCTCACCTTTAGAAATATATTTACTTAGAAAATTGGTGATGTGTTCAATACTTATTTTACCTGCTGTATATACACAAAATGAGATTTTTCCTGCATTCCTATACAACTTGGGGTGTAGAGCTTGTTTGCTTTCTGGTTTCTTGCATGGTTTCTCTGTATTGGAACATATTTAGGTTTTTACTATTCAAAGCGCCACTCCAGCATTTTTGTGTTTTTTTTTTTTGTTTCAGCGCTAGAGTGGCGCTAAGGTCTCTTTCACACATCAGTTTTTTGCCATCAGTCACAATCCGTAGAATTTTGAAAAAAACGGATCCGGCGACTGATGCAGCTGGATCTGTTTTTTTTCTCATAGACCTGTATTGTCGACGATGGATTGCGATGGATGGCCTCACATTTCATCCGTTGTTCGACGGACCCGTCTAAAAATTGATTGTTCGTCGGACGGAGACAACGGACCAAGTAATGTTTTTTGTCTATGTCGAAAAAAAACAGACAGCGACGGATCCATCACCATCCGTCATTTGGTAGAGTGGAAGCCTATGGGCACAGGATATGTCGTACAGATTCCGTTTTTTTAACTGAGCATGCTCCGATGGGGTGTAAAAACACACTATATATGATGCGACCGATCTGTTTTTTCAACGGATCCATCGGATCAGTTTTTCCACAATCTGAGATGGTCCGTTGATACGTCGAGCCAGCGGATTGTGACTGATGGCAAAAAACTGATGAGTGAAAGGGGCCTAGGAAGTTTTGGGACATTGGAGATTTGTCGACTCATCAAGGAGTCCGGCAAGACTCCCCTTATCTCAGAAGAGTTGTCAAGTATTCGTATTGGCTTAGTATAAAGTCCAACACTTATTTTAGGACGAAAGTCTTCCGTTATGAACTTTCTAGCATTGTATTTATCATTTTACTAGGGCGAGACTTTCACGGTTCTTCGTCAGAAAGCGAAGATGAAGGCCTAGCTAAATACCATGAAGCAAAAAGCCGCTTACATGGCTCCAGACCTGCCTCAGACAAGCAACAGAACTACATGTGGGAAACCAGGCAGAAGTACAGCCCGCTGTCTGCAGAATATGACGGCTACAGCAGTGAAGTGTCTGCAGATGAAGGTAAGAAGTCACATTTTATATCTCCCGCCTTCAGTTTTGTTAACGTGAAGGAGCCTTGTGAAGATACATCCGTCTCGTGATATCAGTGCAGGCTTCAGGTCTCAGAACTTCAGCTTTGGTCTGAATACAGGAGAGATCCTTTTTTCCCCCCCCGCTCTGTGTTGGCCTTTGACCAGTGATGTGAGGACGGTGGCTGGTCTAGCTACTGAAATGAGGTAGACTACCATCTTCCATCATCATCATCATGTCATTAGGTGCCTACACAGGGAGTGCGGGAAGAAAATGCTCTCCGGTGTGGACTCCAATGTGGACGTGGAGGTTGTTTGACTTCAGGACCATCGCTGATATCATGAGAGTGGCCCAGCTTGTATAATTTCCGAATAACAGTAGACTTTGTTAAATCATATTTGCAAAACAACTAAATATTTTAATTATTTAATTTATTTATTTATTTTAATGTATTTAATTAATTATCCCGCTACACGTACATTAATTTTCCTTTTTTTTTTTTGTATATCTTTATTTTCCTTGTGTTGTGACTGTATTGTAGTCTTTAGCCAGGACATCACTGTACTTATTATCTGTCTCTGTACTTAATAATACACATCACTGTGTGTATTACCCCTGTACTGTGACATCGCTGTCTTTAAGATCGCTGTACTGTGACACCGCTGTGTGTATTATCTCTGCACAATGACAGCACTGTAGATATATATTATATCTGTACTGTGACATCACTGTGTATATTATTTCTTGACTGTAATATCACTGTGTGTATTATATCTGCACAATGACATCACTGTCTATATTATCCTCTACTGTGACATCACTGTGTTTATTATATTTTACTGTGACATCACTGTGTGTATTATCTCTGTACTGTGACATCACTATATATATTATCTAAGTACTGTGACATCACTGTGTGTATTATCTAAGTACTGTGACATCACGGTGTGTATTATCTCTTACTGTGACATCACTGTGTGTATTATCCCTGTACTGTCACATCACTGTGTGTATTATCCCTGTGATGTGACATCACTGTGTGTATTATCCCTGTACTGTGACATCTGTGTGTATTATCCCTGTGATGTGACATCACTGTGTGTATTATCCCTGTGATGTGACATCACTGTGTGTATTATCCCTGTACTGTGACATCACTGTGTGTATTATCCCTGTATTGTGACATCACGGTGTGCATTATCCCTATACTGTGACATCACTGTTTTTATTATCTCTTACTGTGATACCACTGTGTGTATTATCCCTGTACTGTTAAGCCTGCTTTACACGTTGCAATATGTCGCGCGATCGCATTTGCGATCGCACCCGCCCCCATCGTTTCTGCGGCACGGGCAATTTGTTGCCCGTGTCGCACAATGCTGTAACCCCCATGACACGTACTTACCTTCCAAATGACCTCGCTGTGGGCGGCGAACATCCACTTCCTGAAGGGGGAGGGACGTTCGGCGTCACAGCGACGTCACACAGCGGCCAGCCAATAGAAGCAGAGGGGCGGAGATGAACGGGACGTAAACATCCCGCCCACCTCCTTCCTTCCGAATTGCCGGCGGGACACAGGTAAGCTGTGTTCATCGTTCCCGGGGTGTCACACGGAGCGATGTGTGCTGCCTCGGGAACATTGAACAACTAGACGTTCGATTTTTAGAAAATGAGTGACGTGTCAACTATGAACAAGAAGGTGAGTATTTCTGCTCGTTCATAGCTGTCACACGCTACGATATCACTAACGATGACGGATGTGCGTCACTTACGACGTGACCCCACCGACATCTCGTTAGATATATTGTAGCGTGTAAAGCCCACTTTACATCGCTGTATATATTATCTCTTACGGTGACATCACTGTGTGCATTATCTCTGTACTGTGACATCACTATGTATTATCCCTGTACTGTGACATCACTGTGTGTATTATCCCTGTACTGTGACATCACTGTGTGTATTATCTCTTACGGTGACATCACTGTGTGCATTATCTCTGTACTGTGACATCACTGTGTATTATCCCTGTACTGTGACATCACTGTGTATTATCCCTGTACTGTGACATCACTGTATATATTATCCCTGTACTGTGACATCACTGTATATATTATCCCTGTACTGTGACATCACTGTGTGTATTTTCCCTGTACTGTGACATCACTGTGTGTATTATCCCTGTACTGTGACATTACTGTGTATTATCCCTGTACTGTGACATCACTTTGTATTATCCCTGTACTGTGACATCACTGTGTATTATCTCTGTACTGTGACATCACTGTGTGTATTATCCCTGTACTGTGACATCACTGTATATATTATCCCTGTACTGTGATATCACTGTGTATTATCCCTGTACTGTGACATCACTGTGTATTATCCCTGTACTGTGACATCACTGTGTGTATTATCCCTGTACTGTGACATCACTGTGTGTATTATCCCTGTACTGTGACATTACTGTGTATTATCCCTGTACTGTGATATCACTGTGTGTATTATTCCTTTATTGTGACATCACTTTGTTTATCACCCCTATACTGAGACATCACTGTGTGCATTATCTCTGTATTGTGACATCACTGTGTGCATTGTCCTTAAGGTGTGACATCACTGTGTTAATTAACTCTGTACTGTGACATCACCATTTAATAACTCTGTACTTTTACATCACAGTTTATTACCTCTGTACTGGGACATTATTGTGTGTGTTTGATAGCTTTATACTATGATATCACTGTGTTTATTATCTCCATATTATGGTTTCACTGTCTGTTATTTATCTCCTGTGACATTGCTTGGTTTATTTCACTGTACAATGACATCAGTGTGTTTATTATCCCTGACCTTTGGCCTCACATTGTTGTTATCCCTTTACTGTGATATCGCTTTTTTGTTATCCCTGTACTGTGAATCAGTGTGTATTACCCCTGTACTGTGAATCAGTGTGTATTACCCCTGTACTGTGAATCAGTGTGTATTACCCCTGTACTGTGAATCAGTGTGTATTACCCCTGTACTGTGAATCAGTGTGTATTACCCCTGTACTGTAGCAACACTCTATTTATTATGCCTATATTGTAATATGAATATGTTTATTCTCTTTGTACTTTGACATTACTATGTTTATTAACCTCGTACTATGATGTTACTGCATTACATGTTTATTTCCTTTGTGTATTGGAACAACACAAAAAAAAAAATCAAAAAAGGCAAATTGGACATAGTTTCACACCAAACTCCAGATATGGTCTGGACAAAATTGTTGGCACCTTTGTAAAATTGTATGTAAACTTTGTTTCAAGCATGTGATGCTTGTTTAAACTAACCTGTGGCAAGTAACATGTGTGGGCAATATGAAAATCACACATGAAACCAGATAAAAAGGGGAGAAGTTGACTCAATCTTTGCATTGTGTGTCTGTGTGTGCCACACTAAGCATGGAAAACAGAAAGAGAAGTGTCTGAGGACTTGAGAACCAAAATTGTTGAAAATTGTCAACAATCTCAAGGTTGTAATTCCATCTCCAGAGATCTTGATGTTCCTTTGTCCAAGATGCACAACATAATCAAGACGTTTACAACCCATGGCACTATAGCTAATTTACCTGGACATAGACGACAGAGAAAGATTGATGAAAGGTTGCAACGCAGGATAGTCCAGATCATGGATAAACCCTAATCAAGTTCCAAAGAAATTCAATTTGTCCTGCAGGCTCAGGGGGCATCAGTGGCAGTGTAAACTATTTGTGCACATTTGAATAAAATGAAACGCTATAGAGGAGACCCTGGAGGACCCTACTGCTGTAAAAAAAAACTAGACGGTAGTGATGAGCGAGCATGCTTGTCACTACTCGGTACTCGCACGAGTATCACTGTACTCGGGCTGCTCGGCGGGGAACGAGTAATCTCGCGATACTCGTGCTTTACTCGTGGTCTTCATTTCTGCATGTTGGCGCTCTTTTGAGAGCCAGCCCTCATGCAGGGATTGGCTGGCAGACCACTGCAATGCCACAGCCCTGTTAGTTGTGGAATTGCAGTGATTGGCCGGCCTGCACAGCGTCACCGAGCCTTTATATAGGCCGGCGCGCTGTGCTCTGCTCACAGCTATTCTGACAGTGAGTGTAGGGAGAGTGTCGCTGATTCAGGGAAAGCTTTGCGGCCCTTTATAGCTTTTTCAGTTGCAGGGCTGCAAACAGTGTGACCAAAAGTCCTTCTCAGGACTATTCTAGTTGTATACAGGCAGGCAGGGTATAGCCAGGTCGGCGTACAGTAGCAGAGTCCTTCTCAGGACTATTGTTGCTATATACAGGCAGGGTATAGCCAGGTCTGAATACAGGCTAGTGACCAAAAGAGTCCTTGTCAGGACTATTGTAGCAGTATACAGGCAGGCAGGCAGGCAGGGTAGTGGTGACCGTATACCAGCCTTCATATCTGGGGCTGGTGTACACAGTGTAAAACAGTCCAGATAGTGTCTGACTTGTCTGTACTGTAATTGTCGCTCCCCAAAAAAACCTGTTAGGTTATTATTGCGTCCGTGCTTGGTTTTTAAAACCGCACGTGTGTGCCTGTTGGTGGCAGCGTACAGGTGCACTGGTGTGCGTTTACCAAACTATTATATAACGCACAAGTGTAGTGTATAATACACGTCAGTCAGCAGTGGCTGATAGTGTCAGAGTTCTTAATTTTTGCTCCTAAAACCTGTGTTAGGTTATTATTGCGTCCGTGCTTGGTTTTTAAAACCGCACGTGTGTGCCTGTTGGTGGCAGCGTACAGGTGCACTGGTGTGCGTTTTTACCAAACTATTATATAACGCACAAGTGTAGTGTATAATACACGTCAGTCAGCAGTGGCTGATAGTGTCAGAGTTCTTAATTTTTGCTCCTAAAACCTGTGTTAGGTTATTATTGCGTCCGTGCTTGGTTTTTAAAACCGCACGTGTGTGCCTGTTGGTGGCAGCGTACAGGTGCACTGGTGTGCGTTTACCAAACTATTATATAACGCACAAGTGTAGTGTATAATACACGTCAGTCAGCAGTGGCTGATAGTGTCAGAGTTCTTAATTTTTGCTCCTAAAACCTGTGTTAGGTTATTATTGCGTCCGTGCTTGGTTTTTAAAACCGCACGTGTGTGCCTGTTGGTGGCAGCGTACAGGTGCACTGGTGTGCGTTTACCAAACTATTATATAACGCACAAGTGTAGTGTATAATACACGTCAGTCAGCAGTGGCTGATAGTGTCAGAGTTCTTAATTTTTGCTCCTAAAACCTGTGTTAGGTTATTATTGCGTCCGTGCTTGGTTTTTAAAACCGCACGTGTGTGCCTGTTGGTGGCAGCGTACAGGTGCACTGGTGTGCGTTTACCAAACTATTATATAACGCACAAGTGTAGTGTATAATACACGTCAGTCAGCAGTGGCTGATAGTGTCAGAGTTCTTAATTTTTGCTCCTAAAACCTGTGTTAGGTTATTATTGCGTCCGTGCTTGGTTTTTAAAACCGCACGTGTGTGCCTGTTGGTGGCAGCGTACAGGTGCACTGGTGTGCGTTTACCAAACTATTATATAACGCACAAGTGTAGTGTATAATACACGTCAGTCAGCAGTGGCTGATAGTGTCAGAGTTCTTAATTTTTGCTCCTAAAACCTGTGTTAGGTTATTATTGCGTCCGTGCTTGGTTTTTAAAACCGCACGTGTGTGCCTGTTGGTGGCAGCGTACAGGTGCACTGGTGTGCGTTTACCAAACTATTATATAACGCACAAGTGTAGTGTATAATACACGTCAGTCAGCAGTGGCTGATAGTGTCAGAGTTCTTAATTTTTGCTCCTAAAACCTGTGTTAGGTTATTATTGCGTCCGTGCTTGGTTTTTAAAACCGCACGTGTGTGCCTGTTGGTGGCAGCGTACAGGTGCACTGGTGTGCGTTTACCAAACTATTATATAACGCACAAGTGTAGTGTATAATACACGTCAGTCAGCAGTGGCTGATAGTGTCAGAGTTCTTAATTTTTGCTCCTAAAACCTGTGTTAGGTTATTATTGCGTCCGTGCTTGGTTTTTAAAACCGCACGTGTGTGCCTGTTGGTGGCAGCGTACAGGTGCACTGGTGTGCGTTTACCAAACTATTATATAACGCACAAGTGTAGTGTATAATACACGTCAGTCAGCAGTGGCTGATAGTGTCAGAGTTCTTAATTTTTGCTCCTAAAACCTGTGTTAGGTTATTATTGCGTCCGTGCTTGGTTTTTAAAACCGCACGTGTGTGCCTGTTGGTGGCAGCGTACAGGTGCACTGGTGTGCGTTTACCAAACTATTATATAACGCACAAGTGTAGTGTATAATACACGTCAGTCAGCAGTGGCTGATAGTGTCAGAGTTCTTAATTTTTGCTCCTAAAACCTGTGTTAGGTTATTATTGCGTCCGTGCTTGGTTTTTAAAACCGCACGTGTGTGCCTGTTGGTGGCAGCGTACAGGTGCACTGGTGTGCGTTTACCAAACTATTATATAACGCACAAGTGTAGTGTATAATACACGTCAGTCAGCAGTGGCTGATAGTGTCAGAGTTCTTAATTTTTGCTCCTAAAACCTGTGTTAGGTTATTATTGCGTCCGTGCTTGCATTTAAAAACCGCACGTGTGTGCCTGTCGGTGGCAGCGTACAGGTGCACTTGTGTGCAATTTCCAGAAACTTTGATATAACGCACAAGTAGTGAATATACACGTCAGCAGTGCACAGCATTGCAAAATGCGCAAGGGCATTGGCAAGGAACAAGGAAGTGGACGTGATGGTGGTGCAGGCAGAGGCCGAGGTCGTGGGCAAGCTCTAATTTCGCCACAACAAAGGGCCACATCTAGTCGCTCGCACGTCCTGTCCCAAATTCTTGGGGACCGCAGCAGTACACCGCTCTTGAACCAAGACCAGTGTCAACAGGTTGTTAGTTGGATAGCGGATAATGCTTCCAGTCAGATTGGCACCACCACAAACACTCTGTCTTCCACACGGTCAAGTGTCAGTAGCCGTGATACTGCACCGCACATTTCTGAACCTGATCCTCCTTCCTACCACCAGGCTGAGTACACGTCCTCCTCGGACATTAATGATCCCACACTTGGACACTCGGAAGAGCTGTTCACGTTTCCATTCACACATTCTGGCCTCTCGCCAGCTCATATTGAAGTGGGTCATGAGGAGATCGTCTGTACAGATGGCCAAATATTTGAGCAGCCACGTTCTCACGAAGTTGGCAACGTGTCTCAACAAGTGGTGGACGATGATGAGACACAATTGTCAGCAAGTCAGGAGGAGGAGCAGGGTGCGGAAGAGGAAGACGACGTGGTGGATGATCCAGTAACTGACCCAACCTGGCAGGAGGATATGCAGAGCGAGGACAGCAGTGCACAGGGGGAGGGAGGCGTAGCATCACAACAGGCAGTAAGAAGCAGGGTGGTGGTCCCAGGCAGAAGTCAGGCAACCGTTCCCCGTAACAACACGACGACACAAGGTGCCTGTACAAATGTTAGGTCTTCACGAGTCTGGCAGTTTTTTAAGTTGGATCCAGATGATTCAAAAAAGGCCATTTGCAACACCTGCCGTGCCAGCATCAGCAGGGGTACCAAAACTAGCAGCCTGACCACCACCAGCATGATCAGGCACATGTCAGCCAAGCACCCGACTTTGTGGGAAGTACAACAGAGTCGAGGAGCAGTGCTTGCTGATGTCACTGCTACGTCTTCGCTGGTTGTGCATGCGAGCCAATCCTCTGTCCATGCTGCCTGCGAACAAGCCTCCTCCACTCCTGCACCTGCAGTTGCCTACGCAGAAAGAACACCATCATCAAGCACGTCCTTGTCCCAGCGCAGCGTTCAGTTATCCATTCAGCAAACCTTTGAACGCAGGCGCAAATACACTGCCAACACCCCACATGCCACAGTTCTAAATGCTAACATTTCGCGACTGCTTGCGCTGGAAATGTTGCCTTTTAGGCTGGTGGAGACAGAAGCATTCCGTGACCTGATGGCGGCAGCTGTCCCACGTTACTCGGTCCCCAGCCGCCACTATTTCTCCCGGTGTGCCGTCCCCGCGTTGCATAACCACGTGTCACAAAACATCACACGTGCCCTGAACAACGCTGTTTCACCCAAGGTCCACCTAACCACAGACACGTGGACAAGTGCTTGTGGGCAAGGCCGCTACATCTCGTTGACGGCACACTGGGTTAATATTGTGGAAGCTGGGACCCAGTCTGAGCGAGGGACGCAACACGTCCTTCCCACACCAAGGTTTGCAGGCCCTACCTCAGTCAGTGTTTCACCCACACTCTACAGCTCCGGAATGTCATGCTCTTCAGCCTCCTCCTCCTCCTGCGCATCCTCATCCACTGTGCCCTCCACACCAGTCACAAGCTGGAAGCACTGCAGCACTGCCTCGGCGAAGCGGCAACAGGCTGTGCTGAAGCTAATCTGCATAGGTGACAAACCCCACAATGCAGAAGAGCTGTGGACAGCTCTGAAACAGCAGGCAGATCACTGGCTCACACCTCTGAACCTAAAGCCAGGAAAGGTCGTTTGTGACAATGGCCGGAACCTGGTGGCGGCTTTGAGGCGAGGCCAGCTGACACATGTTCCATGCGTGGCCCATGTGCTCAACCTCGTGGTTCAGCGGTTTATAAAGTCATACCCAGAGCTGTCTGATCTGCTGGTAAAAGTTCGCCGCCTGTCTGCACATTTTCGAAAGTCACCTACTGCTTCAGCCGGCCTTGCCGGCTTTCAGCGCCGTTTGCATCTTCCGGCTCACAGACTGGTGTGTGATGTCCCCACGCGTTGGAATTCAACTCTGCACATGTTGGTCAGGATATGTGAGCAGAAGAGGGCAGTTGTTGAGTACCTGCATCACCTAAGCCGTCGGGAAATGGGTCAAACTCCACACATAACACCTGAGGAGTGGAGATGGATGTCAGACCTATGTACCATCCTCCAAAACTTTGAGGACTCCACCAAGATGGTGAGTGGTGATGACGCCATTATTAGCGTCACCATACCGCTACTCTGCCTTCTAAAACGGTCCCTGCTGAAAAACAAACATGATGCATTGCAGGCGGAGCGCGATGAGTTGCAGCAAGAAACAGTAGTGGGTGTGGGTGATAACACACAGCCCAGCCTCGTCTCATCACAACGTGCAGTGGAGGACTATGACGAGGAGGAGGATGAAGACATGGAGCAACTCTCCGGCCAAATTGAGGATATGACATGCACACCAGTCATATCCTCGATTCAGCGTGGCTGGCCAGAGGACAGGGTAGATGAGGAGGAGGAGGAGGAGGAGGAGGAGGAGGAGGACAGCATGTTCAGTCATCTTGTTGGTCAGGCTACTGAAGTCCTGGCTGTTAAGAGTCTGGCGCACATGGCTGACTTTATGGTAAGCTGCCTGTCTCGTGACCCTCGCGTTAAGAACATCTTGGCCGACAATCATTACTGGTTGGTAACACTGTTAGACCCACGCTACAAGGAGAACTTTTTGTCTCTTATTCCCGTGGAGGAGAGGTCAACCAAAATGCAGCAGTTTCGGAAGGCCATACTCACGGAAGTAGGCAAAGCATTCCCCTCACAAAACGCTAGCGGCATAGGTCAGGAATCAGTGGACAACCGAGGCGTACAGCCGAGAGAGGCACAAGTCCAATCCGCCAGAGGTAGGGGAACAGTCTTTAAGATGTGGGACAGTTTTCTCAGCCCCTCACGTACCACAGCCCCTGAGGTGCGGGGTAGTGCCACAAGAAATCCTAAGTTTGCCCAGATGCTGAAGGAGTACCTTGCAGATCGAACAACTGTACTCCGACATTCCTCTGTGCCTTACAATTATTGGGTATCCAAGCTGGACACGTGGCATGAATTGGCTCTCTACGCCTTGGAAGTCCTGGCCTGCCCTGCTGCTAGCGTTTTGTCAGAGCGTGTTTTTAGTGCCGCAGGTGGAATCATTACAGATAAACGCACCCGCCTGTCAACTGAAAATGCTGACAGGCTGACTCTGATAAAGATGAACAAGGGTTGGATTGGGCCAGACTTCACCACACCACCAGCAAATGAGAGCGGAGTTTAAAGTTTGCCATGTACCTCCACTCACCCATGGGTACACTTCTCGACTTTGGATAATCGCTGGACTGCTCCTCCTTCTCCTCATGCGCCATCATGATGACCGTTACAATAGTTAGGTCTTTGTTTCAGGTATACCCCCAGTGGTAAATTTTTTCGCCCATTCTTTGCAGAATGGACATTACAACGACAGGAGACCCGCTCCTTTGCAATGGGAACAATGTTTTGAGGCCCTCATGCACGTCTCTACCCAGGGACAACGTGGAGCCTCCCAATTTTTGGCTGCCCTGCCTAAGGGCTATACTGAAATACACCCACTTCCTTACAATGGGCACTTCAGGTTTACAGGCCATCATGCACG
Organism: Anomaloglossus baeobatrachus; assembly: GCF_048569485.1. Taxonomy (NCBI): domain Eukaryota; kingdom Metazoa; phylum Chordata; class Amphibia; order Anura; family Aromobatidae; genus Anomaloglossus; species Anomaloglossus baeobatrachus. The sequence goes on along the minus strand of NC_134355.1, from coordinate 45,970,832 downwards.
TCTCTATCCAGGGACAATGTGGAGCCTCCCAATTTTTGGCTGCCCTGGCAAAGGGCTATACTAAAATAGACCCACTTCCTTACAATGGGCACTTCAGGTTTACAGGCCATCATGCACGTCTCTATCCAGGGACAATGTGGAGCCTCCCAATTTTTGGCTGCCCTGGCAAAGGGCTATACTGAAATAGACCCACTTCCTTAAAATGGACACTTAATGTTTTGAGGCCATCATGCACGTCTCTACCCAGGGACAATGTGGAGCCTCCCAATTTTTGGCTGCCCTGGCAAAGGGCTATACTGAAATACACCCACTTCCTTACAATGGGCACTTCAGGTTTACAGGCCATCATGCACGTCTCTATCCAGGGACAATGTGGAGCCTCCCAATTTTTGGCTGCCCTGGCAAAGGGCTATACTGAAATAGACCCACTTCCTTAAAATGGACACTTAATGTTTTGAGGCCATCATGCACGTCTCTACCCAGGGACAATGTGGAGCCTCCCAATTTTTGGCTGCCCTGGCAAAGGGCTATACTGAAATACACCCACTTCCTTACAATGGGCACTTCAGGTTTACAGGCCATCATGCACGTCTCTATCCAGGGACAATGTGGAGCCTCCCAATTTTTGGCTGCCCTGGCAAAGGGCTATACTGAAATAGACCCACTTCCTTACAATGGGCACTTCAGGTTTACAGGCCATCATGCACGTCTCTATCCAGGGACAATGTGGAGCCTCCCAATTTTTGGCTGCCCTGGCAAAGGGCTATACTGAAATAGACCCACTTCCTTACAATGGGCACTTCAGGTTTACAGGCCATCATGCACGTCTCTATCCAGGGACAATGTGGAGCCTCCCAATTTTTGGCTGCCCTGGCAAAGGGCTATACTGAAATAGACCCACTTCCTTACAATGGGCACTTCAGGTTTACAGGCCATCATGCACGTCTCTATCCAGGGACAATGTGGAGCCTCCCAATTTTTGGCTGCCCTGGCAAAGGGCTATACTGAAATAGACCCACTTCCTTACAATGGGCACTTCAGGTTTACAGGCCATCATGCACGTCTCTATCCAGGGACAATGTGGAGCCTCCCAATTTTTGGCTGCCCTGGCAAAGGGCTATACTGAAATAGACCCACTTCCTTACAATGGGCACTTCAGGTTTACAGGCCATCATGCACGTCTCTATCCAGGGACAATGTGGAGCCTCCCAATTTTTGGCTGCCCTGGCAAAGGGCTATACTGAAATAGACCCACTTCCTTACAATGGGCACTTCAGGTTTACAGGCCATCATGCACGTCTCTATCCAGGGACAATGTGGAGCCTCCCAATTTTTGGCTGCCCTGGCAAAGGGCTATACTAAAATAGACCCACTTCCTTACAATGGGCACTTCAGGTTTACAGGCCATCATGCACGTCTCTATCCAGGGACATTGGTGAACCTCACAATTTTGGACTGCCCTGGCAAAGGAAAATACTACAAAGACTCACTTCCTCAAAATGGGCACATTAGACTCAAGAGGCCTTCATGTACGTCTCTTCTCAGGGACATCGGAGTGCCACACAATGTTTTCACGTAAAATCTTTCATGTATTAATCTCAAAAAGTAACATACACCAGCTCTATCTCACTATTGGGTATGTGCCCTTAACATTTCTGCCATGAAAAATCATTTTGGGGTCATTTTGGAAGGTTTTCTGGTGAGTCCGTAAAAATGGCGTAAAACGCGGACAAAATTGTTCACAGCTGTGACTTTTGAGTGATAAATGCTTCAAGGGGTCTTCCCCATGCTGTTGCCATGTCATTTGAGCACTCTTCTGAGACTTTTGTGCCATTTTTAGGGTTTCTCCATGCTGCCGGGAGGTCATTTCACAAAAATACTCGGGTCTCCCATAGGATAACATTGGGCTCGTTGCTCGGGCCGAGTACACGAGTATCTTGGGAGGCTCGGCCCGAGCTTCGAGCACCCGAGCTTTTTAGTACTCGCTCATCACTACTAGACGGCAGTCTGCCAAAATGTATGGGATCAACCAAAATCCTTCTGGGAAAGCGTCTCGTGGACAGATGAGACCAAGATAGAACTTTTTGGTAAAGCACATCATTCTACTGTTTACCGAAAGAGGAATGAGGCCTACAAAGAAATGAACACACTACATACGGTGGAGGATCAAAAATGTTTTGGGGTTGTGTTGCTGCCTCTGGCACTGTGGGCCTTGACTGTGTGCAAGACATCATGAAGTCTGAAGATAAAGGATTTTGGGTGGCAATGCAGTGCCCAGTGTCAGAAAGCTGGGCCTTCATCCTAGCTCAAGAAAGCCATGGAACCCATAGGGTGGAGGGGCGACATGACTAGAGGGAAGGGAAGGAGTGATGGGGTTAATGGAAACAGGAATGGTTTGTTTATAAGGCATAGTAAAGGGATTGGTGGGTAGGAGGAGTTCCCTGGAGGAAGAGGTGGGACAATTGAGGGGTGTAAGTAAAGGACTTTGACTTACCCCCTCTCTCTTGACTTCCGGATATGGAACGATCTGACTGGAGAGGTTCCTATAAGGTGTCAGGACGTCACCTTCTCTTTCTCCATGGAGGAGTGGGAGTATTTAGAAGGACACAAAGATCTGTACAAGGACGTCATGATGGAGATTCCCCAGCCCCTCACATCACCAGACTTCCGGATATGGAACGATCCGGACGTGCGACAGGATGGCTGCTACCCGGGAGCAGCGGATTCATCATGGCAGTGCACGGGCCCCTGGCAGCGCGGTCCCACGTCTTGGCTGCTGGGGGTTACCCGTTGGCACTTTCCCCTCGCTCCCCTGTCAGCTGCGGGCGGCGTCCCCCCTCCCTCATATCTCAGGTACTTGCCGTGTGCGGGGGGAGCGAGGAGGAGATGCGAGAGCCCCTTCGGGGACCCTCCGCGGTAGGACGTGGGCAGGGCAGTACTCAGCTGCTGCTCCGGCCGCGGGAGGAATCTCCGTCCAGGCCGCGTTAGCCGGGAGGGGGCGTGGCTTGGCTGCGGCCTACTTCCGGTCCGAGCCGCGGCCTGGATTGCTGGATGCGGCGGCTCCCGGACGGGGAGAGCGCCCGGCGGTGACAGAGGCCAGCTTTACCCCTCGCGGAAGGCGGGGGGGGGGCCGCGGAGCTGCAGCCAGTGGTGGGTCCGGCACCAGGGCAGGCGGGCCTGGGGCGACGGGTGCCCAGGAAGCGTCGGTGAGTGGGGGGTGACGGCAGGGGCCCTGCAGTTCCTGCTTGGTCACCCAGATCAGGTTGCAGCTCCCGGCCGCGGCGGTCTCCCCCAGGGGGGAGGGCCCAGCGGACAGAGGCTTTCATGGGGCCCAGGAGGGCTGGATGCGGCGGCTCCTGGCCAGGAGAGCGCCCGGCGAGGACGGAGGCCAGCGTTACCCCCCCCCCCCGCGGGTGGAGGGGGGAGGGGCCGGGGGGCTGCAGCCAGCAAGGGGTCCGGCACCAGGGCAGGCGAGCATGGTGCGACGGATGCCCGGGAGGCGTCGGTACGTGGGGGTGACGGCGGGGGCCCTGCGGTCCCCGCCTGGTCACCCAGAGCAGGCGTGCAGCTCCCGGCAGCGGCGGTCTCCCCCAAGGGGGGGAGGGCCCGGCGGACGGATGCCTTCTGGGCCCAGGAGGGCAGGAGGCTGGCGGCTCTGGATGGGAGTCTGCTGGCAGCGGGTCGGGCCACAGGTACCCCCTGTCCTTGCAGGTAGCAAGGGGGGGTCAGGCCAGAAGATAAGGCCCGCGGTGGCAGCCCGTAGGACGGGACGGTTTCCGGGGTTGTCGCCGCGGGACAGAAGATGGAGCTTGGAGGATGGTGCCCACGCGGCGTACCAGGAGGACGGCCGTGGTGGTGGCAGCGCTTCGGCGGCGTCTGCATTACATGAGCCAGAGGCGGTCGGCTCCAGCAAGGAGGAGGAGGAAGCAGCGACGGATGAATCAGACGTCCGGATGGCGTGATTTTTATTCCAGGATATGCCGGGTCGCGGTCGGGTGAGACGGCCGTGGATTTGGCAGGGCTGGGGGGGGGGCGGCTGCGGACACGGCAGCGCCGAGTGGGTTGGTGTTTTGACCAGGTATGGGGTTTACTGAAGTGGTGTATACGGTTGTGGAGAGTGCGCATGCACCGCCGGCGGCATGGACGGGATCGGTGGTTAGTAGGCGCAGGTGCGGCAGGCAGAGTGAGGGCTCATGAGGCGGCAGGGGAGCATTTTCGGGCAGAGGCGGCAAGGGCTGTGACAGAGTGAGTGGTGAGGAACGAAGAGGGGGATGAGGTGGTGCGTCTGGCTGACAGTGGCCAAGTGTGAGAGGTATGGGTGCTTCAAAGGCCCGCTGGGGGGGCTCACTTGCTGGAGGATGTGAGGGATAAGATTTGAATGGGGAACGTGTAGCAATAGTTTCGCTGCTCCCCCGTGAACAGTTTCACCTGGATTAGGTTAAGCCAAGTGATTCCAGGAAGGATAAGTAGAGGGAGGGGAGCGCCGGTGGAGGCTCACCCTCGTACATTTGCAACGTGGCTGCGGGCATTTGCGTTTTTTGGCAAGGGTATCGGGGGAAGGAATTGGGTAATTGGTTCGGCATGGTTCGGTTATATGGATCCATTTGGGGTGGCTTGTTAGGTCATATGGCGGTTTAGTCTGGCTTCAGTACGCCGAGTAATTTCAGCAAGGGAAGGTGTTGCGTGCCAGTATGCGGTAGGATCATACGGGCACATCCTTATGGCTGCAGTGGATGGCGGCTCCTAGTCAGCCCCCCCCCTTTTTGGGGGGTAGTTGGCTGTTCGGGGCTTGGAACCCCGGCGACACGGACGATGAGGGTTTTTTGGGGGGAATAGAAGGATGGGTGGTGCAGATTTGGCGCGGACGGTTGTCTTAAGCATAAGTGTTGGGTTGTGGTAAGGAACATAGTAATTCTGCGTCATTCTATTTATATTGGTGGATCTTTGCCTCCTTATTGGAAGTTTGCGCTGGGCTAGGGGACACCTGGTGGTTGTCAGTGGAAAGAGGGGTCAGGAAGTGGTGTTGGGCAGGATGGGTGGGCCATTCGGGGCCCTCCTTGTCACGATTGGGTTTCTCTGTTGGGGGGTAGTGCCGGAAATGAGCCGTATATAGATGTATATATTTCGGCTTGTTCAAAACGTATCTTATCTGGAGGAGTCATCGGTGTATGCCTGCTTGGCTCCAGAATTGTCGGCGGTTTATTATGTGTCGTTTGACAGAGGGTGGGATTTGGTAAAGGCGGTGAGCCGGGGAGCATTGATGGCAAAGGCGAATTTGGAGGTGGCATTTAGGTTGTTACTGGTCCACCCTGCTAGCTAGCAGTTCTGGTGCTGCGGTGGGGAGGGGAGTTATTATTATGTTGATCGGTGGGTGCTAATGGGTTGTTGTCCCATTTTATGTTCCTTTGGAGGCGGTTATTTCTTGGTGGAGTGGTTTGTGCGTGGTGTGTCCCAGCTTACACCTCTTATTCATTATAGGTTGATTCTCTTTACATCGGGTTGGCGGGTTGATGATTCGTTGAGGTTGATTGTTTTATTACAGATGGTGGTGGATACTCTTTTGGGCCTGTTGGCGCAGGCGAAGACTGAGGGTCCAACGCCAGTGATACGGTTTGTGGGGATAAAGTTTGATGTTATGATCAGAGGGGTAGGATTCGTGGGTAATGGTGTGGTCCTATGGGCTGCGATAGAGGCAGTTAGGTCAGCTAAGACGGTGCGGTTTCAGGCGGTGCAGTCTTTGCAGGGGCGGTCGAACCACGGGTGCAGAGTTACGCCGCTGGGGTGCGTGTCTGCTGGACGGCTGGCGATGGCTGCGCCAAGGGTGCAGCCATCGGATCCTTTGTGTGTGGTCACGAGGGAGATCAATGATGATCTGATGGTGTAGGAGGTTTTTTCTTACGGCGATTTAGTGGCCGCGGATTGTGGCTGGGTAAGGTGCTACCTGATGGAACGTAGCTGCGGTACTCGGAGGCAGCGGGTCCAGTTGTTTTCTGGTTGGGCATTGTGGGGTAGCGCTTCCAATCGGTGGTAGTGGTCGGGTGGTGGAGGTTGGCAGTTTTTTCCAAGAGGAAGGTGTGCTGTCATTCTGGCTATCAGTTGGTGGAGAATTCGATTAATAGTTGGTTTGCTAATCCTGGGGCCAAGGGTGGCGTACTTGCGACAGTTGGTTTCTCAATTGGATGTGTTTTAAAAAAAAAAAAAAAATGTTATGCATGGCGCAACCAGTACTGGGGTTCGCCAAGGGAATAGCAGCTGCTGTGTTTCCTTCCAGTTCTGCAGGTCTCGGGAGTTGAGGCCGGGTAGCAGACGAGGTGGGCACGGTGTGTCCGGAGGGCTTGTGGAGTCTGGTGTGGCTGTGTTGGGGAGCGGCTCGGTGCCCAGTGACTGAGGTTATTTGGGGCTGATATTCAGAAGTATGGGTGGCGCGGATAACGTTTGGGACAATGTGTGAGGAAGGCCCGGTGGAGTATTTGATGAAGGCGTTGGCAGTGGTGAGTAACGGTTTTCAGGCTGCTAGGCCGGCGTCCGCAGTGGAGCAGAGGGTGGCGGCTGTGGCTGTCTTGTTAAGGATTAGATGTGGAGAGATGTTTTCGCAGGATCTTAGGGCGCGGCAGGCCTTGAAGGGTTTGGTCGTAAGGGTGTGAGGGAGCGGGATACAAGGGTCCGTCTCCGTTGTTTTGTGGCAGCGTTTGGTGAGTGGTTTGTGGCGGCTATGTTCATCTGAGCACGAGCGGGTTTTTGTTTCCCTTGTCCAAAACGGTTTGTGTTAGCCTTTTGGGGGGCTTTGAGATTGTGGGGTTGGTCAGCCCATCTACGGTCAAGAGCGGAGGTTGGATGTTGGAGGATGTGTCCGAGGTGGTGCAGTGGGTTGAGCGCCGGCTTTGTCGCTCACCGAATTAGATTAGGCGGGTGGTGAAGGTTGGTGTTGTTATACGCGGTCCCGGGTGCGGAATTATGTTGTGAGGGCGCCCAGGCTCATTATTGTGTCGCGTTTGTTAAGGTACCATTTTGTGGCAGTGCTGCAGACTTGATTGCAGGTGGCGGGGGTGGGCGCCCGGAATACTATGGGTCGTATTCCTTCTGGATTGGGCTGCCACGGAGGCCCCTCGGTGGGCTCAGAAAAGGGGTTGTGAGAAGTATTGGGAGGTGGGAGTCCTCTTGTTTCGGTGTTACGTTTGGCCTCAGTTGTTATCGGGTTAAGGCAATGGGGGCATTTGAGTCTTTTGGGAGTGGAATGGGTTGGCGTAACAGGTTGGTGTTATCTGTGGGTTTATAACCCCTGGGTTTTTGTGGTGAGGGTGTGCCTCATTTGGATATTTGGGCATTCGTTGGTTCTCGGGGCCTCGACGGTCTGAGGCTCGCCTGAATGTTGCCAGTTGGGTCTGGACGGGTCGATGGTACTGGTCCAGTAAATTGGAGGCAGCGATTTGGTATCTCGAGAAGTTATTTATGAATGTTTTAAAAAAAAAAAAAAATTGTTGGTTGTTGCATTGTGTAAGACATACCTGAGCTTAATCGTGGGGTAGTTTTGATAGTGTGACCAGGTTGGAATGGCGTGTGGCTCGTGCGATAGGCAGTATCAATCGAGCCTTATTGGGGGGGCGGCGCCAAAAGTTGGTGGCGCTGAACTGGTGGTTTTGGGGATGCGATGGGGGTGCATCTTCACGTGCTTGGTGCTGTTTTGTGGACGCTGGGATTGCGTGGAGGTGTGGTACAAGCTTTTGGTGTGTGGCGGGTCCAGGCCACGTAAGGAGTCACGTGCCCTGTCCTGTGGCGGGGGGTAGGTCTGGTCCAGAGGCGGTTGAAGGCAATGGTAACTGGACAGAGAGACACCATCTTGGTATGGTGGCTCCAGGTTCCGGGATGTTGCAGGCACGGGGTTCTGCAAAGTTGGGGGGTTAATCCGTAGGTGATTAATACCTCATCTCTGGGTCGGTGTGTTGCGGCCAGGGATACTGGGGTGAGAAGTGGTTCCTGGACTGGGCCTTCTCAGGGTTGTATATTTACTGTATTGGTTACTGTGTTACCTATTGTTATTTGTTGGGGTCGCCCGTTGGACGGCGCCCCCTTGTGTTAGTATGTAAATAATAGGTAATAAAGGCTGCTGTGGCCAATTTTAAACCAAGTCACATGCAGTTCGTGTATTATTTACAGATGGTATTGGTGGGTAACACACATACAGCACGACTGGAGAATCCTTCCTCAATGGTCAAGAAAGCCATGGAACCCATAGGGTGGAGGGGCGACATGACTAGAGGGAAGGGAAGGAGTGATGGGGTTAATGGAAACAGGAATGGTTTGTTTATAAGGCAGAATAGAGGGATTGGTGGGTAGGAGGAGTTCCCTGGAGGAAGAGGTGGGACAATTGAGGGGTGTAAGTAAAGGACTTTGACTTACCCCCTCTCTCTTGACTTCCGGATATGGAACGATCACCGCCCACCCTCCCTTGTGTTTAATGCCGAGGGGAATTTGGTCTGGGTTGTTTCTTTGTCACAGCAGCGGGGGGTAGGTCTGGTCCAGAGGCGGTTGAAGGCAATGGTAACTGGACAGAGAGACACCATCTTGGTATGGTGGCTCCAGGTTCCGGGATGTTGCAGGCACGGGGTTCTGCAAAGTTGGGGGGTTAATCCGTAGGTGATTAATACCTCATCTCTGGGTCGGTGTGTTGCGGCCAGGGATACTGGGGTGAGAAGTGGTTCCTGGACTGGGCCTACTCAGGGTTGTATATTTACTGTGTTGGTTACTGTGTTACCTATTGTTATTTGTTGGGGTCGCCCGTTGGACGGCGCCCCCTTGTGTTAGTATGTAAATAATAGGTAATAAAGGCTGCTGTGGCCAATTTTAAACCAAGTCACATGCAGTTCGTGTATTATTTACAGATGGTATTGGTGGGTAACACACATACAGCACGACTGGAGAATCCTTCCTCAATGGTCATGGGTCTTCCAGCAGGACAATGACCCTGAACATACTTCAAGAAGCCCCAAAAATGGATGGAAACAAAGCGCTGGAGAGTTCTGAAGTGGCAGCAATGAGTCCGGATCTAAATCCCATTGACACCTGTGGAGAGATCTTAAAATTGCTGTTGGGAGAAGAGAAGACTCCTTCAAATATGAGAGACCTGGAGCAGATTATATAGAAGAGTCTGAAATTACAGGTGAGAGGAGGAAGAAGCTGTGGACGGTTATAGGAAGCGATTGATTGCAGTTATTTATTCCAAAGGGTGTGCAACTAAATATTAAGTTGAGGGAGATAACAGTCTATTTTTGGAGTTTTATGTGAAATTATGTCCAGTTTGCCTTTTTTTTTTCTTTCTTTTTAACTTTGTTGTTCCAATACACACAAAAAAATTAAACGTGTAATTACAATAATTTTCTGGGAGAAATATTTCATTTTCTGAAACAATTTCAAGGGTGCCAACACTTTTAGCCATGACTGTACGTAGTGTGACATCACTGGTAATATCCATGATTTGTACCATCATGTGTTATCTTTGTACAGTGACAGCACTGTGTTTATTATCTCTGTATTGTGACATCACTGTGTGTTATCTTTGTACAGTGACAGCACTGTGTTTATTATCTCTGTATTGTGACATCACTGTGTGTTATCTTTGTACAGTGACAGCACTGTGTTTATTATCTCTGTATTGTGACATCACTGTGTGTTATCTTTGTACAGTGACAGCACTGTGTTTATTATCTCTGTATTGTGACTTTCCTGTCTTTATTTCTGTGTACTGTTACATTACTATATTTAATGTCTCTGACCTATGACATCACATTGTTTGTTATCCCTGTACTGCTGTTATCTCTGTACTGTGACAGCATTGTGTGTTTATAGCTGGACTATGACATCACATTATTGTTCCTGCAGTGTGACATGTAACTGCGACCTCACTGTCTGTTACCTATTTACTTTAACATCCATGTGTTTATTTTTCTATTCTTTGACCTCACTGTGTTTAAAATCCCTGACCTATGACTTCATATTGTTTATTACCCCTGTACTGTGACATCACTGTATTGATTACCCCCGTACTGTGACATCACTGTGTTTATTATCTCTGTACTGTGACATCACTGTGTGTATTACCCCTGTACTGTGACATCACTGTGTTTATTATCCCTGTACTGTGACATCACAGTATTGATTACCCCTGTACTGTGACATCACTGTGTGTATTATCCCTGTACTGTGACATCACTGTGTGTATTATCCCTGTACTGTGACATCACTGTATTGATTACCCCTGTACTGTAACATCACTGTGTGTATTATCCCTCTTCTGTGACATCACTGTGTGTACTATCGCTATACTGTGACATCACTGTGTGTATCCGTGTACTGTGACATCATTGTGTCTATTACGTCTGTACAGTGACATCATTGTGTGTATTATCCCTGTACTGTGACATCACTGTGTGTATTATCCCTGTACTGTGACATCACTATGTATTATCCCTGTACTGTGACATCACTGTGTGTATTATCACTGTACTGTGACATCACTGTGTGTATTATCCCCGTACTGTGACATCACTGTGTATTATCCCTGTACTGTGACATCACTATGTATTATCCCTGTACTGTGACATCACTGTGTGTATTATCACTGTACTGTGACATCACTGTGTGTATTATCCCTGTACTGTGACATCACTGTGTGTATTATCCCTGTACTGTGACATCACTGTGTGTATTATCCCCGTACTGTGACATCACTGTGTATTATCCCTGTACTGTGACATCACATTGTGTATTATCCCTGTACTGTGACATCACTGTGTGTATTATCTCTGTAGTGTGACATCACTGTGTGTATTACTCCTGTACTGTGACATCCCTGTGTGTATTATCCCTGTACTGTGACATCACTGTGTGTATTATCCCTGTACTGTGACATCACTGTGTGTATTATCCCTGTACTGTGACATCACTGTGTGTACTATCCCTGTACTGTGACATCACTGTGTGTATTATCCCTGTACTGTGACATCACTGTGTGTATTATCTCTGTACTGTGACATCACTGTGTGTATTATCTCTGTAGTGTGACATCACTGTGTGTATTATCTCTGTAGTGTGACATCACTGTGCAATAGACCGCGGTGATGCGCACTGAACGAGATGTAATAGATTGGTCGGTGGACATAGGCTGCCCTTGTTCTCGGCAGTGGGAGCGCTGTACTACACAGGATGATGCTTTTCTGAGAACGATGATGTTCTGCGCTACACAAAAGATCACCTTACCCAATAAGTGAGCATTTTGCTCATTCATCGTTTGATCAGCAGCCTGTTTACACTGAAAGATTATTGTGTTACAAATGTTCTTAAAGGGAATCTGTCATCCGTTTTTTCATCCATGAACAAAGACTAGCACCTTCAACAGTGCTTATGCTGCCTTTCATAAAGTTATTTATTATCCCCTGCCTCCCCCTGTATACTTCCCAAAAATTCTCCCGCACTCTATGTAAATCCGGACAGTCCAGTCCAATGGGCATCCTTGAAGTGGCATTCATCCCTCCTCTCTGCTGCTGATCGCTGTCCTCTTGCTTTGATTAGACGTGGATGATGCCTCGACATAGCCAGGTGAAATCTCGCATCTGGACAGAGCCATTGCGAGCTCGTGCATGCGCACTTTGCTCTGCCTCACTGCGGGAGGAGCCTTAAACATAAGTGCACATGCGTCATCCACGTTGTCGGACGAAATCTAGCACCTGCATAGAGACATTACTGTCTCGTGCATACACACTTTGCTCTGCCCTACTGAGAGCAGAGTCTAAAACATAAGTGCGCAAGCATCATCCACACCGATGGGCAAAATCTAGCACCTGAGCAGAAAAATCACAGGCTCGCGCATGCGCACTTTGATCTGCCCTTGTGTGGACAGAGCCTAAAACATAAGTGCGTATGCGTCATCCACGTTGTCGGACGAAATCTATTGCCTGTGCAGAGACATCACTGGCTTGTACATGCGCACTTTGCTGTGCCCTACTGTGGGCAGAGCCTAAAACATAAGTGTGCATGCATCATCTACGCCGCTGGGTGAAATCTAGCACTTGTGCAGAGACATCACTAGCTTGCGCACTTTGCTTTGGGAAGAGCCTAAAACATAAGTGCGCATGTATCATCCACACCACTGGGCAAAATATAATGCCTGCGCAGAGACATCACCGGCTTGTGCATGCACACTTTGCTCTACCCTACTGTGGGCATAACCTAAAACAAAAGTGTGCGTCCGTCATCCACATTGCCGGACAAAATCTAGCACCTGCGCAGAGACATCACCGGCTCACACATGCGCACTTTGCTCTGCCCTACTGTGGGCAGAGCCTAAAACATAAGTGCGCATGCGTCATCTACTTCACCAGATGAAATCTAGCACCTGCGCAGAGACATCACCGACTCGCGTATATGCACTTTGCTCTGCCCTACCGTGGGCAGAGCCTAAAATATAAGTGTGCATGCGTCATCCGCGTCGCCGGACGAAATCTAGCACCTGTGCAGAGTGCACATGTGCACTTTGCTCTGCCCTACTATAAGCAGAGCCTAAAACATAAGTGCGCATGCGTCATCCATGGCTCTGGGCAAAATCTAACGCTTGCGCAGTGACATCACTGGCTTGCGCATGCGCACTTTGCTCTGCTCTACCGTGGGCAGAGCCTAAAACATAAGTGCACCTGCGTCATCCATGCCGCTGGGTGAAATCTAGTGCCTGCACAGCGACATCACCAGCCTGCGCATGCGCACTTATGTTTTGGGTTCAGTCCACAACAGGGCTGAGTAAAGTGTGCATGTGCAAGCTGACGCTGCCTGTGCGCAAATGTGAAATTTCGCCCGGCTATGTGGATGACGCAGGAGGCGTCCAAGTCAATCAAAGCAAGAGGACAGCAATCAACAGCAGAGAGGAAGGATAGACACAGCACCAAGGATGTCTATCTGACCGTCCGGATTTACCTAGAGTGCAGGAAAATTTAAAACAGGTTTTGGGGGATTATACAGTGGGGAGTCAGGAGATAATATACACCTTTAGCACAGGCGCTGCTGAAGGTGCCAGTCTTTGTTCCCCTTTTAAACATTTTTTATCAAACTGCATGTAGTCCAGTCTTCAGTATGGGCCCATCGGCAGATTTTCCGGCAGTGTAGCGGGCCAGCCTGACCCTTCCGGTACATGTGAACCTACCTTCCTTTACAGGGAAGAAATATCTGTATGTTGGTATTGGTGCAACTTCAAGAGCCTTGGCTTGATGTATACTAACATTACTTATTTACATCAGATATCAAAGATAAAGGGTAGAATCCCTGTCAATCTGTGAGGTATATAAGCAGCCGCCTCTCTGTATTTCCATGGGTGACATCCAAGGAGAGAACCGAGAGATAATGATGTGAGGCTGGGAAAGGATGTAAGAGGCTGCCACTCACACTGGACACTTTTATTCCACTGGGGCTTTAATATGCAAATTACATGCAAATAACGATTGAAGGATTGATATCATCTGGGATGGTTTCAGCTGGAACCAAAAGGATGAAAATGCCAATTAATGCCATTGAAATGCATACATTGAAACCTCGATAGAGTCATTTTTACTGTCGTCTTTTTTGTTTTTCGGTCTATTAAATTGATAAAAATATATTTTTTAACAATTTATTTCTTTGATTTGCAGTATAGAAGATGAGCAACTGCTGTTTTATTTTTTATTTTCTTTTTTTTTTTTCATAAATCAATAGTGCATATGAAAATTAAAAAAAATCTTTTTCTTTCTCCTGGACTGATCATTCATTCTCAACATTGTTAAATTACTGGTCAAATCTGTATTCGGTAAAAACAGTTTCTGACATTACTGAGATGGATGATAGTTGGTTCTCATTAGATTCTATGGAGAGGGGAGGGAAAGCAGGAGGAGCTGAAGCCAGACACATTGTGCTTCAAGATCTCCTGGAATAACAGTTACATTTTATAGTGTAAAGGGGGCTTTACATGCAGCGACATCGCTAACGAGATGTCGTTGGGGTCACGGAATTCGTGACGCATATCCGGCCTCGTTAGCGACGTTGTTGCGTGTGACATGTACGAACGACAGCTAGCAATCAAAATTACTCACCTAATCGTTGATCGTTGACACGTCGTTCTAATCCCAAATATCGTTGCTGTTGCAGGACGCAGGTTGTTCGTCGTTCCTGAGGCAGCACACATTGCTACATGTGACACCCCAGGAACGTTTAGAGACAGGTCTGTAGTTGGCTGTGCAATTCCTGTCGAAGGATGTTTTTTTTAGTAGTGGATTTATGGTGGCATGTTTGAAGGAGGAGGGAAAGATACTTTAAAACAGAGAGAGGTTAAAATTTTAGTTGCGTGAGTGGTGACAGCCATAGAATGGGACTGAAGAAGGTGAGAGAAATTGGGTCACTGGTGCAAGTAGTAGGATGAAAAGATGCGAGGAGTTGGGTAACCTCATATGTGACTGGTTCAAAGACAGAAATTGAATTTGGTGAAGTGCGGGAGGGAGAAGGCGCCCCATAAATTTAGGTCTACACGTTCTATTATATTAGGGCAAGGCACACACAGTATTAAAGGAATGTCCTCTACTTTGCTATTTAGTCCCATACTTAAGGCCCCGTTACACGCAACAACATATCTAACGATATGTCGTCGGGGTCACGGAATTCGTGACGCACATCCGGCGTCGTTAGTGACGTTGTTGCGTGTAACAGCTCCGAGCGACTGTTAACGATCAAAAATACTCACCTTATTGTTGATCGTTGACACGTCGTTCATTTTCAAAATCTCGTTGGTCGTTGTGCACGTAGGTTGTTCGTCGTTCCTGAGGCAGCACACATCGCAACGTGTGACACGCCGGGAACGACGAACAACAGCTTACCTGCGTCCTCCGGCAACGAGGTGGGCGTGTCGTTAATGCTGTTCTCTGCCCCTCCGCTTCTATTGGTCGGCTGCTGTGTGACGTCGCTGTGACGTTGCAGGAACCTCCCCCTTAACGAAGAGGTTGTTCGCCGCCACAGCGTCGTCGCGAGGAAGGTAAGTGCGTGTGACTGGTGTTAGCGATATTGTGCACCACGGGCAGCGATTTGCCCGTGACGCACAAACGAAGGGGGCGGGTACGCTCACTAGCGATATCTTTGCGTGTAAAGCAGCCTTTAGGCTAGATCATCAATACCAGATTAGTGGGGGGACCCACAACCAGCAACCCATTGATCAGCTGGTCCATCGGCTCCACAGTTCACAGGTAACGCAGCACAGCTTCCATTCACTTCAGTCTTCACGTTTCAAGTTCTGGACAATCCCTTTAAGGGATGGATTGAGGCAGAGAAATGTGATGCAGAATCTTTAAAAATTCTCCAAAATTTTACTAACATCCTTTTTGCTAATCTTGAATTTAAGATATTTGGTGGTAGCTTTATATCCATCATGTGTTGTGATAGGATTTTAATGTAGAGATTGGTAAAAATAATACAGAAATGTTACATTATAAGATTTAATAACGATAATAATATATATACCGTACTTCTCTTTCTCCGATCTATTTGCTCCTAACATTTCTTGTTTTATATCTTCTTGCTTATGCATGGTTTTACGTTACTTTATGCATTTTTATTTTTATCATCCTGACTTTTTAAGATTGTTTCAGGCTTGAAATATTTCATCTATAAAAAGAGATTTAGCATCTTTTCGATTTGGCCATCTTTTTCGTTATGAAGGCTATAACCGCAGCACTTCCTGAATGATTCCTCTAGATGGCCTTATAAAACTTCCTTTCACATAGGGCTATTAGTGCGGCAATGATTCCCGTATACCTTGTCGTTATGAAAGAAGGGAAATGCTCACACGCTTATATTCATCGCGGGGTAATGGTGATGCCGCGCTGCACACCTCATCCAATATCGGGCTGTGCAATCCCATAATGTCTAATGTTAGTTACTTTTACATTGTAATAAATGTCCCTATTTGCTGTTATGTCTCCTTCGTACTGAAAGAAGTTGGCATTTCTCAAGAAAAGGTTCAATATCTGGAAAATAAAATTGCTGAGAATAAGAACTAAGGACTAAAATAAGCCTGGAGCTTATGTATCAAGGTATTTTGCGCAGTAGGTTTAGAAACATATATATTCTATGAACTACTGACAACGTCTCTGAATTTCCAAGCAAAAAATTTTGTATTTATTTTCTGAAAATGAGAAATGGTCAAAATAATAAAAAAATGCATTGCTTTCACACCTCAAATAATGTGAAGAAAACAAGTCCATAATCATATAGAAACAACAATACTAATAATGTTTTACCTCCAGAAGAGTTCAGAAATCAATATTTTGTGGAATAACCATGATTGTTAATCACAGCTTTCATGCGTCTTTTCATGCTTTCCACCAGTCTGTCACACTGCTTTTGGGTGACCTTATGCCACTCCTGGCGCAAACATTTAAGCAGTTCTTGTTTGTTTGATGGCTTGTGACTATCCATCTTCCTCTTGATTAGATTCCAGAGGTTTTCAATGGGGTTCATGTCTGGAGATTGGGCTGGCCATGACAGGGTTTTGATGTGGTGGTCCTTCATCCACACGTTGATTGACCTAGCTGTGTGGCATGGCACATTGTTCTGCTGGAAAAAAACAGTCCTCAGAGTTGGGGAACATTGCCTAAGCTGAAGGAAGCAACTGTTTTTCCAGGATAACCTTGTATCCGGCTTGTACAGATGAACAAGGCACCTTCAGGTGTCTGGAAATTGCACCCAAGGATGAACCAGACTTGTGCAAGTCCACAATTCTCTTCCTGAGATCTTGGCTGATTTCTTTTGACTTTCCAATGATGCTGCACAAAGAAGCCGTGTGTTTCAGGTGTGCATTAAAATACATCCACAGGTGTGTCTCTAATTAACCCAGATGTTGCCAATAAACCAGAATAAATAAATAAATCAGAAGCTCCAAAGACATGACATCATCATATGGGCTGTCCCATATTGTTTAAAGGGAAATTGTCACCAGATGTTTATATTACTCACCTAACGGTCGGTGCAGAGCAGACTGGTCAGATGGGCGTCTCCGTTCTCCTGGTCCGTGCCTCCTTTTTCCGACATCTTTGTCTTCCTTCTGAAGCTAGTGTGCATGACGCGTTCTAAGTCATACACACAAGCCGACATTGAGGTCCCGCGCAGGCGAACTACAATACTTTGATCTGCCCTACACAGGGTAGATCAAAATGCGCCTGTGCAGGACCACAATGTCGGCTTGTGTGTATGATGTAGAATGTGTCATCTACACTAGCTTCAGAAGGAAGACAAAGGTGGCCGAAAGAGGAGGCGCGGACCCAGGGAACGGAGACGCCCATCCGACCAGTCTGCTCTGCACCGACCGTTAGGTGAGTATTATAAACATCTGGTGACAGGTTCTCTTTAAAGGCATAGTACTCATAGTGAATGGCTTGGTTAACATCCCCGGGCCATGTTTCAAGGTTCATTCTAGGGTCAGGCATTGATTAACAGTTCTAGGCAGCATTAGAAACAGGTTGATTTTTATGCTCATTTCTTCTACTTTAACAGCCTTCAGCTTGATCTCGAGCCATGGCGACTTGATGGATAAACGCTCTGTATGAAGATAGATCTTGTGCAAGCCTACATAGGTCAACCAGGGTGTTCTCCTTTTTATTGATAGTATCCATCCATCCATCCATCAGGCTGCAGGTCTTCCACTTCACCTTTTTGTGCTAATTTGCATAGTAAGAATTTCCAAATGACCTTTACCTGTTCAAAGATGGCTCATGTTAAGGAAGGAAAAATAAGTTAAACATTGCATCGGATAAGAATTATAACCTGCTCATCCGCTTTGCTTGAGGTACAGTCTGGTGCTTCATTTGTGGTGATGGATGAGGGGGCAAAGATGGATGTCTCTGCACCTTCTGAAGTTTGAGCCCAGTGTACTCTGGCTCCCCAACAAGAATCCAAATGATGGACATTATTTCCACGTGGTTTTGTTAACAGACACCCAATGTGAGGGTACTTTTAACATTTTTCTATTTTAACTGCCTTCAGCTCCATCTCGAGTCATAGCAACTTTAATGGATGAATGCTCTGTAAAAAAAAAATGATCTTGTGCAAGCCTAGATAGGTCCATCAGGGTCTTCTCTACCATTATCTTGATACTATAAAGCCATCGGGTTGCTTGTCTTCCTCTTCACCTAAACATTACACAACAGCAGAACGTCTACACAAATACTGTATATACAGTCTCTGGTCTCTCCACCTTTTCTGGTGCGCCTGAGCTTCCATCTCACTGGGCATTCAGCCCACTGCAATCTCGCTGCTGGAGATTGTAAAGCGGCGAGCAGGAGTGGACCCATTAGACCACACCGTAAGCCAGATGCCAGGTGCCCCTCTCAGTGCAGAGACCAGGACTGTGGCAGCTGACCCCCAGGGCAGGGACAGACACAGGAACACATGGGCTGAGTCTCTAGTGTAGACAGTGACCACCAGGATGGCGGAGGCAAACAGCACAGCCAGGATGGACAAGCAGAGTCACTAGTAAAGCTGGGACCACTGGAATGGCTGAAGCAGTAGGTTTGACCAGGGTGGACGGACACCGTCACTAGTAAAACTTTGGCTACTGGAGTAGCTAAGTCAGATGGCATGGCTGGGGTGGACGGATGCAGTCACTATTAAGGCTGGGAGCGCCTGAGTAGCTAAGTCAGATGGCACAGCCGAGGTGGACAGACAAAGTCACTAGTAAAGGCTGGGACCACCGTAGCAGCTGAGGTGAATGGCACGGCCGGGGTGGATGGACACAGTCATTAGTAAGGCTGGGACCACCAGAGTAGCTGAGGTGGATTGCACAGCCCGGGGGAAGTCCAAACATAGGGATACCGACAGGACCGGGAGATGGGTAAAGGGATACTGACACTGACATAGGAAGCACAGCGGACAAGGAGACAACTAGCTGGCAAAGGCACAGAACCACTAACTAACTGAAAACGTTTATCAGGCACCTCCCCTAGTGCGAGAGTGCCTTAAGTACCCATTGCGTCTCAGTGATAGGCTGAAAGGCACTTCCAAGGAATGACACGCTGGCACTTTAAGAGAAGGGCAGCGGCACTCTCGTACGCCCCTGGAGTATTCCCCGAGGGCCTCTGCCACGTTCACAGGACCTGGGAGGGTGAAGCAGGAAGCACCCACATGGAGATAAGCTGGGTAACGTGGTGAGAGCCGTCCCTGCGGAGAGGGGACCTAGGAGTGCAGGGACGCCAGCGCTACAACCACTTTATCTCAGCTACTGCAGATGACACGCACTTAGATTCTCTTATCTATACTCTGCCAAACATTGTCTTTTATTGCCATTTTAGGCAGCATTTATTCACCCTACTTCCGCAGCCCATAACGCCTTTCAGAAGGAAACTCCATATCAGGGCGATCTCTTCCTTTTCTCCTTTTACTGGCACCTGACCTCTTATGACTGGGAGGGTCTGTCACAGAGGTAACGTGCCCTCTGTAAACTGGTGCAGCAGCTCAATTTGTTTCTGCTACCCAATACTCAGAAACTTGTCTCTAGCTCACAACTGACGCAGGCTGAAGGAAAACCAACCCGTAAATATCCTCGGTCACTCACATTCTCTGTCGACAGTACAACAGACAGACAGAATGACCTCTGTTGTGTAATCCAAATAACTTAGATGACGAGTATGGAAGCAAATGTGACCACCTTTATAATAATCATCCACCTCGTAATTTTTAGGGCACCATTTCACGGAGGTTATTGTGCCATTTCATTCAGTAATAGGTTCCCTATAAGATATCCTAAGCGGCTCATGACATTGACAGATTTCCTTCGATGGGTTTGAAACTCTTCTTGAACTGTCAAACGCTTCTATAACTTTAAGAAGAAGCCACATCTATTATTGCCATTCTACAAAGTAATGAATACTTCTTATAGATTATTATTATCATTGTGAATGGCTGTCAATCATGCCACAGTCAAATATATTAAAATCTATTTCACTCCAAAATCTTTTGTAGCGTAGAATACTAACCGCGTCCTTCAACGCAATGTATTATTTTAGTTGTATTATTTTTACATTTTAGCACACTTTTAAGACAGAGTTGTTTTGCAGCACGCTGTCAATGAAAATTACCTATTTTTAAGATTCACACAATATGCAGCAAAGAAAGGAAATATTCCTGTTTTTTCTTCTTTTTAAGAACCTCCGTAAGAGAAATTGTATGCTTTCTGCTTCAAGACTCCGAGCTTTGGATTTTGTAGCTGTTATTATTTGCGCTAAAGCTATTATTACTGACAAGATGGTTGGAAAAAACAATAGGGTGATTTATTATTGTGGATGAAGGATGCTCCTGGCTTTGAAGCCTGTCAATTAACGTGACTCTTCAGCCCACGGAGTGAAGCCATCTTACGCCGTCTGCAGGAGTAAATATGGAGAAATGAAATGAAAAATTGCACGCTTGAAAGAGACAATGAAATTAAAGAAATGTTACACTTCAATAGATTGCACAATTTCTGGTAGAGGCAAGAGACATTCTGTTATAAGGAGTATCTCGGCGGCGGTGTATTAAAGGAATAAACGGGGAGCTATAGCTAAGGAATTTATCATTTTCACCTTAACGCCACTTGCAGTGAAAGCTTTACTGCGGGGCATCACTGGGTCGAGTTCCCTAGAGATGGGCAAACCCGAGGTTCGGTGTTCGTACCAAACACAGCCTTTACAAAAGAAACAATTCGAGTTCGGGTGCTTTATGTATGCAAACCACTCTCGGTGCTCGGGTACGCTCGGTGCTCAGCCCAGTGTTTCATCGGCTCTCTCTGGGAGTAACAACGGCGTGATCGGATGTAGTATGCACCACCAAACAATCTAAAAACATCTCCACCCATCCCCGGGAAGTGATCTGTTTATGTCTACTTGTGGGCGGAAACCCAAACTGCCCATTAGTGATTTCCATTGGGGTTCAGGTCAAGTCCAGGTCCCAAACCGAACCTTATCTAAAGTCCGAGTGAACCTGCCAAACTTTCACGGGTTCGCTCATCTCTAGAGATAACCATTGGTGGTTTAAATAGTTTATACCAAGTTTATAAGTTATCCCCTATTGTATGGGCAATATACCGATTTACTAGGGGTCAAAGCATTGGAATCTCCACCAATCCCAAGATCGGGAATACTTGGCTATCTGTGACAGTAAAATAAGAAAAACATCAGCTCACCAGTAACAATGAAATCAAATCCAAAATACTGCGGGGGCACGGATCAGCGAAGCCTGCATCCTCGGGTTAAACAATTGGTAGATACGGTAGAGTCCAGCACTATAATAAATTCTAAATAAACTCTAAATTTATTAAAGGGAACCTGTCAGGTGCAATATGCACCCAGAATCACGAGCAGTTCTGGGTGAATATTGCTAATCCCTGCCTAACCGTCTCTGTATCTAGTAGCATACATAAAGAGTAGGGATGATCGAATACCTCAAATAGTCGGCTTTGCAAATATTTGCCGAATAGGTCGCCGCTATTTGACTATTCGTGAATATTTGATGCGCAATGTAAGTCTATGGGAAACCCGAATAACAACTATTCAGAACTATTCGGGCTTCCCATAGACTTCCATTGCGCATCGAATATTTGCATAGCGGTGACCCATTCGTCGGATATTCGCAAAGCCGAATATTTGAGGTATTTGATCATCCTTAATAAAGAGATCTTTAAAAAAAGTATTTATAAAGATCTTTTATGATATGCTAATGGGTGCAGGGACTAGTCGCAAGGGCCTTATGCGGGTGTCACACGGTACGATATATCTGGCGATATGTCGTCGGGGTCACGTCGTTAGTGACGCACATCCGACATCATCAGAGATATCGTACCATGTGACACCTATGAACAAGCAGAAATACTCACCTTCTCGTTCATCGTTGACACGTCGTTCATTTTCATAATCTCGTTCCTCCTTCTGTGCTCCGGTTGTTCGTCCCTCCCGTGGCAGCACACATCGCTCCTTGTGACACCCCGGAAGCGACGAACACAGCTTACCTGCGTCCTTCCGGCAATGCAGAAGAAGGAGGTGGGCGGGATGATTACATCCCGCTCATCTCCACCCCTCCGCTTCTATTGGCCGGCTGCCGTTTGACGTCGCTGTGACGCCGAACGTCCCCCCCCCCCTTCAGGAAGAGGATGTTCGCCGCCCACAGCGACGTCGCCCGGGAGATAAGTATGTGTGACGGGGGCGGGGGGGTAACGACTTTGTGCGCCACGGGCAACTAATTGCCCGTGACGCACAACGATGGGAGCGGGTGCGATCGCACGATTTATCGTCCCGTGTGACGCCCGCATTAGTTCCTGTACTTATTCCGCCCTTTTGGCATGTTAGCACGCCCACAGGCCTTGGCAAAAGTTAAGGTATCAATAGCACCAGGAAATTTTCCAGCAGCCATAAAGGCATAAAGGCAAAGTTTCAACCACCCAAAGGTCTTTTTTAGAAGAAAGGACTTTTAAAGGCTAAAACGTTGTCTTGTATTATTAATTAAAATAAAAACTAAACGCCTTGAATGGCACCAGGAAACTTCTAACAATTATGCCCTATTTTCCAGCAGGTATAAAAGCAGAACGACAACGTTTCAACCTCCAAAACGTCTTTTTTTAGAACAGATAAAGGCCTTTTGAAGGCTGAAATGTTGTCTTGTTTTATTAATTAAAATAAAAGCTAAGTGCCTTGAACGGCACCAGGAATTTTCTATAAAATCTCCCTTATTTTCTAGCATGCCTAAAAGCAGAAAGACAACTTTTCAACCTCCCAAAGTTCCTTTTCAGATTTTCAGAAAAGAGAAAGGCCTTTTGAAGGCTGAAACGTTGTCTTGTGTTATTAATTAAATAGAAGCTAAGTGTCTTGAATGGCACCAGAAATCTTCTAAAAATTATCCCTTATTTTCCAGCAGGCATAAAAGCAAAAAGACGTTTCATCCTATAAAAGGTATTTTTCAGAACAGAGAAAGGACTTTTAAAATGTTGTCTTGTTTTATTAATTAAAATAGAAACTAAGTGCCTTGAACAGCTCCTGGAATCTTCTAAAAATTATCCCTTATTTTCCAACAGGCATAAAAGCAGAAAGACAACGATTCAACCTCCAAAAGGTCTTTTTCAGATTTTCAGAACAGAGAAAGGCCTTTTGAAACCTGAAATATTGTCTTGTTTTAGTAATTAAAAAAAAAGTTAAGTGCCTTGAACGGCAGCAAGAATGTTCTAAAAATTATCCCTTGTTTTCCAGCAGGCATAAAAGCAGAAAGACAATTTTTCAACCTCCCAAAGATCTTTTGCAGATTTTCAAAAAAGAGAAAGGCCTTTTGAAGGTTGAAGCGTTGTCTTGTGTTATTAATTAAAATAGAAACTACCTAAGTACCTTGAATGGCACCAGGAATCTTCTAAAAATTATCCCTTATTTTCTAGCAGGCATAAAAGCAAAAAGACAACGTTTCATCCTACAAAAGGTCTTTTTCAGAACAGAGAAAGGCCTTTTGAAACGTTGTCTTGTTTTATTAATTAAAATAAAAGCTACCATAAGTGCCTTGAACGGCAGCAGGAATCTTCTAAAAATTATCCCTTGTTTTCCAGCAAGCATAAAAGAAGAAAGACAACCTTTTAACCCCCAAAAGGTCTTTTCAGATTTTCAAAAAAAGAGAAAGGCCTTTTAAAGGCTGAAATATTGTCTTGTTTTATTAATTAAAATAAAAGCTAAGTACCTTGAATGGCAACAGGAATCTTCCAAAAATTATCCCTTGTTTTCCAGCAGGCATAAAAGCAGAAGGACAACGTTTCAACCTCCCAAAGATCTTTATCAGAATTAAAGCCTTTTGGAGGCTGAAATATTCTCTTGTTTTATTAATTAAAATAGAAGATAAGTGACCAGAAATCTTCTAAAAATTATCCCTTGTTTTACAGCAGGTATAAAAGCAGAAAGACAATGTTTCAACCTTCTAAAGGTCTTTTTCAGAACAGAGAAAAGCCTTTTGAAAGCTGAAACATTGTTTTGTTTTATTAATTCAATATTTTCAATAATAGTGAAAAGTATAGTCAGGTCATAGAGTAGACTACACATCCAACTGATAGTTAGCTGGGTCATGACTGTTGCCAAATTTCGAGCCATACCTTGGAGTAAAGGCCCCGTTACACACAGCGACGTATCTAACAATATATCGCCGGGGTCACGGATTCCGTAACGCACATCCGGCATCGTTAGCGACGTCGTTGCATGTGACACCAACGAGCAGCCGTTAACGATGGAAATACTCACCATATCGTCCATCGTTGACACATCGTTCATTTTCAAAAAATCATTGATTGTTGAGGACGCAGGTTGTTCGTCGTTCCCGTGGCAGCACACATCGCTATGTGTGATACCTCGGGAACGACGAACAACACCTTACCTGCGTCCGCCGACAATGAGGAAGGAAGGAGGTGGGCGGGATGTTACGGACGCTCATCTCCGCCTCTCCGCTTCTATTGGGCGGCCGCTTAGGGACGCCGCTGTGACGCCAAACGAACCGACCCCTTAGAAAGGAGGCGGTTCACCGGCCACAGCAACGTCGCTAGGCAGGTAAGTCCGTGTGACGGCTCCTAACGATGTTGTGCGCCACGGGCACCGATTTGCCGTGACGCACAAATGACGGGGGCGGGTACGCTCGCTAGCTTTATAGCTGCGTGTAAAGCCTCCTTTAGATTCTAGGTCGATTGACCCAAAGAAAAAAAAATTAACATTAGGTCCAAAAACTGTTTTGCATCTTTGACTTTGTGAACTATTTTATCACATCTTGTGTTATCGTCCTGACTTGAATTGCATTGGATCTGCGATTTCTTGCCCAAGTGAAAGTTTGGCTCACCGTGATTTGTCTGCTACTCGCTCTCGGAGCCTCGAGGTGGACTCACGTGCCAATCCTGTCATCCTATTTTAATGATTTAACAGTTGGAGTCTTTGACACATTTATCATCAATGCATTTATTGACACTTTACTGACACCAGGAAGCAAGCTGCCGTCTTGGCTCTACTAAGTCTTGTTGTGAGTTTTATCCAAAGCAGACAGCAGATTATCTGTATTCCAACTCTTTAGATTTAGGCTGTGAAAAAAAAAAAAGAAATCGAAGAGTGAAAATAACTGTTTTGAGTAAGAGACACCAAAAATCATGGTTGGTGTACAGCACCTTTTTCAACCCGGGTCTTACCAGCTGGAGCAATGGCAATGTCTAAAATATATTTTAATTGCCTTTACCCAATATTACATTATTCCCATCTTTATAGAGGGATATTTTAAGATTGAGCTTGCAAATACAAACAAATTTGCAATTTACTACTTATTAAAATTTGAATCCATTCTTGAGCTATTAACACTTTTCTTTAGTTGCCTTGGAGACCAACTACCGCTGCTAGACAGCAGAACATGTGCAGCGCTTACAAGCCCTTTTCTATTGAACCTGTACTGTTTTGAAGGTGGGTGTGCTGCTAATTCTGGCCAGATTCAGCGCTTTGTTTATAAACTAGATCGCAGCGGTGGTCGGTCTCCCGGGCAACGAGCTGTAAACAAAAGTGTTAACATCTCAAGAACGGCTGTAAAATTTAAAGAGCTATGAATTGCAAAAGTGCTTGTTTCTACAGGCACTATCCGACAATATCCATCTGTGATGACTGGAATAACCCTTTATCCCTTTAAGACCCAACAATTTTCCATTTATTCGCTTTTTAATAAAAAGTCAGAGTTTGGTGCTGTTTGTAAGCTAATAAAGTTTGTTGAAAGGCTGCAATGCCTGCATTCCACAAACTTTATTGCATGTGAAATATGCCTGTACGCTGCTGTGAACAATAAATAAGATAAAAAGAAATGATGTGGGCTCCTGCCTATTTTGATAATCAGCGTAACCCTCAGTTCTCTGCTTTACTTTCGCTAGTTATCAAAAAAGGGGGATCCCACACTGTTTTGTTAAATAAATAAAAAATGGAAAAAAAATCGGCATGGGTTCCGCCCTAATTTTGTTAACTAGCCATGGTAAAGCAGACAGCTGGGGTCTGGTATTATCAGGCTGGGGAGGCACATGGTTATTTGGTCCTTCCCAGCCTAAAAATAGGAGACTGCTGCCACCCTAGAAGTGGCTAATTCATTAGATGTGGAAATTCTGGTTCTTTGGCAAGCTTTTTTCGATTGCCTTGCAGTGGCAATTGCAGTAATCATTTTAGGGTTGATGTCAGCTGAGAATTGAATTGAATTGATGAGCTGGCACCAAGCCCAGGGGTTAGTAATAGAGAGAATTCTACCAGACAACCCAATTACTAACCCGCAAGTGTAGAGTTGAACACACACAGGAAAACAGTTTACTTGAATAAAGTCTCCCACACACCCCTTTGTTCACCAATTTATTAATTAAAAAAAATCATCAATGTTTTGACATAATCCAATAGTGTTATTTCCCACAACTCCTATTGATTCGTATGGAGCTTTTTTCTGAGAATGTTCTCAAAACGAGGCTCAATAGTTCAGTCAGTCAGCAGCAGCCCGGAATTTCTCATGAGTGATTCAAAATGTTCTATATTTTTTAAATAATTTTTATATTTTTAAAACATTTTTTTTTTTCTATTGGGTACTTGAAGCTGCCATTGTTCACTCGCTTATATTAACTCTGTTCTGCCATGCCACAATATTGCAGTATATTGTTAAAATCATGGTGTTGTATGAATTCAGCTTGTTAGAGAGATTCACAGTAGTACTAAGATGGCAGCGATAGGGGCCTTCAGCAGGCCCCCGACTGCCATGATATCCCATCAGTGTCCAGTGGTAGCTTCGTGGGGGACCATAAAAACCGGTGCATGTGAGCAAAGGTGCGTGTTTCACTTAAATATCAATGTCAAAGATCAAGACAGTGGCATTTAAATGGTTAACAGCCGCAGTGGCATTTAAATGGTTAACAGCCACAGCCAGAGCTCCGCTCCGGTCGCGGCTGTTAAAGACAGATAACGGCTACGTAATCTAGCCGGCATTTGTCTTGCACAGATAGAGTTTTGTTTCTTAGCCTTCTCCACAAACCCCGCAGTCACGTATATTTGTACCAAGGCTTGTTTTTTGTAGGATGAAATGTAATTTTGAATTATATGATTCATTTTATCATATTGTGTATTGAAAAACAGGAAAAGTTCCAAGTGGGGAGAAATGGTGAAAATTAGTGCAATTCTGCCATTATTTTTTTATTTTTTTTACGATGTTTATTTGGACCTGACATCGTGATTCCTCAGGTCAGTGTGATTACGGCGATACCAAATTTGAATATTTTCTTTTTTCTATTTTCATGGTTAAAAAAACAAAGTAAAACTTTTGTAAAAATTTTTGGTTTCTGTCTCCATTTTCTGAGACGTGTGATGGTATGATTTTTGTGTGCAACTATTTGATCATTTTGTATTGTATCTTTTCTGGAATTTGCAATGACCAAAAGATAGCAATTCGATTTTTCTCTATGTTTTTACCTTATGGGTAGAGCTGATCGAATTGGCCAAAAACCGGGACCAACGGATCACTGGCAGATTAAAAAAAAAAGTCCGATCCGCTCTGGTATTGCCGCATCCATTAGATGTGACAATCATCAGTGCTTTACCAGCTCTTCTCGATGGCCCTGGAGCGGTGGCATTCGTGGTAATAAGGGGTTAATAACAGCGCACAGCTGCTACTAAACCC
Organism: Anomaloglossus baeobatrachus; assembly: GCF_048569485.1. Classification (NCBI taxonomy): domain Eukaryota; kingdom Metazoa; phylum Chordata; class Amphibia; order Anura; family Aromobatidae; genus Anomaloglossus; species Anomaloglossus baeobatrachus. The sequence goes on along the minus strand of NC_134355.1, from coordinate 45,943,130 downwards.
TAGGTTAGTGATGGCACAGGCATCTATGAGATAACTCCATCACTAATCTGTAGATGACAGTAAATAAGTACAAACACAGAAAAAATCCTTTATTTGGAATAAAATACAAAAACACACCCTCCTTCACCACTTTATTATTCCCAGCGTAATCCACACGAGGTCCCACGATGACACATCCAGGTCTGCTACATCTCACAGCTAGCAGCCATAGAGAACGACCGCCAGCTCTGATTGTAGCCTATGACTGAGACGTGATGAGCGATAACTGCAGATGCTGTCACAGGCTGGGGGCGCGTCTATCTGCAACCAATCAAAGACGACAGGATGGCTGGTGGGCGGGGAAAGCACGGAAAACTGTGTGTATGCGATGAGCCTATTGGACAGTATAGGAAGTGAATGCACGACCCGGAAGCAGTGTGCCACTATGACACCGAGTCTCGGTAAGTATGAAACGCTGTTTTAATTCTGTTTTCCTTTATTTTTCAATTATTTTCCCAAGTGCCAGATTCGGATCGTGCACCCGGAATCCCGGGCCATGGTCCGGCACCCGGGCAACTTTGAAACCGCGCGGATCCGGACTTTTACAGGTGGTGTTTAGCTGCATTGGAGAAGCTTGGAGTGTTTTCCTTTTTGTGCCTATTTCTCCCCTGTCTGTCTCCCTCCCATTGTGTTGTATTTTTGCAATGGTGAGACTAGTGCTCCCGCAGGCCTGCTCACTAGAAAGGGTGAGTTCAGGGTTAGCGAGGACCCAAGCACGTGATTGGCGACGGGTGGAAGGACACCCATTAAGGAGTGCAGGGATCAGCCTCAAGTGAGTGTAGGAGGTGACCCCGCTCCCCTCTACCTAGAGCCAAGACCCACCGAGCATGGTAGTGCTCGTTCATCAGTAGTCACGAGTACCAAGCACCCAAGTATGGTAGTACTCGTTCATCACTAGTTACGAGTACCGAGCACCCGAGCATGGTAGTGCCCACTCATCACTAGTTACGAGTACCGAGCACCTGAGCATGGTAGTGCTCGCTCATCACTAGTTACGAGCACCGAGCACCCGAGCATGGTACTTAGCTCGCTCATCACTAGTTACAAGTACTGAGCACCGAGCATGGTAGTGCCCCCTCATCACAAGTTACGAGTACTGAGCACCCGAGCATGGTAGTGCCCACTCATCACTAGTTACGAGTACTGAGCACCCGAGCATGGTAGTGCTCAGTCATCACTAGTTACGAGTACAGAGCACCCGAGCATGGTAGTGCTCGCTCATCACTAGTTACGAGTACCGAGCACCCGAGCATGGTAGTGCCCGCTCATCACTAGTTACGAGTATAGAGCTCCCGAGCATGGTAGTGCTCACTCATCACTAGTTACGAGTACAGAGCACCCGAGCATGGTAGTGCTCGCTCATCACTAGTTACGAGTACAGAGCACCCGAGCATGGTAGTGCTCGCTCATCACTAGTTACGAGTACTGAGCACCCGAGCATGGTAGTGCCCACTCATCACTAGTTACGAGTACTGAGCACCCGAGCATGGTAGTGCTCAGTCATCACTAGTTACGAGTACAGAGCACCCGAGCATGGTAGTGCTCGCTCATCACTAGTTACGAGTACCGAGCACCCGAGCATGGTAGTGCTCGCTCATCACTAGTTACGAGTATAGAGCTCCCGAGCATGGTAGTGCTCACTTATCACTTTTTACGAGTACAGAGCACCCGAGCATGGTAGTGCCCGCTCATCACTAGTGATGACTCATTTTCACCAGACAAACTATATCAGACCTCTCTCTATGTATATGCAGTGAGTGACCTACATCTCAAAAATGTTTTTGTCTTCCTAATTTCCTTAAAAGGGAGGAAAGGTCACACTTTTTGTACACAGCAATCTTTGATTTCCAATGTAGAGCAATGTACAAAATCAAGAGACCTATCAACTGCTGCTGTTTATGGGACCTGAATACTCCACCTTGTTTATATGGTAAAATGCGGCCCATTCCGCTTCATCTTTTCATGAACTCATAAATATTAGCTTTCTGTAAGTACGATGTGTACATCCAGCCGTTCATTAAAATTGTCTATGACTCTTACATAGAAGGGAACAGTCGAGGATGTAGAATAAATTACATGGAGGGATGGGGGGGGATCTGACAAGAGACAGGAAAAGTTGCAAAGAGTTGAATGATCAAGAGAGGAGCTGACAAAGATAGACACTGGAGAGATCTTATCCCGTACGTACGTCTCGATACCTGGAGACTGATAACTACCTTCTCTAATGAGCTCCAGGTCTAGGAGTAATAGTCCTGGGTGTGTAAACACGTTCCCTTGCCCTCATATATGGCCATATACTCATATATACATTCAGTGTATGGTGGTAATTTTTATATTAAAGGGATTGTTCACTACAAATTTTTAATTTAAAATTGGACTTAGGACAATGTAGAAATATAAAACAGATACCTACCGGACCTTCTACACTCCTGTGCACCGCTGCCTGCGTCCCCTAATGGTCTCCTAGCTTTCTCTTCTGGTGAGGGACATCATGTGACTGCTGCAGCCAATCAATGGCTCAAAGTGGGTTAAAATCTAAAATAAACCACTAAATGTTTTCTAATGACCGTGCACTGCGACCTCAGGATGTAGCAGAGCCGGAGTCGAAGTGGAACCTTGTGTGGATTACGACGGACTTGCCTGGGTGTGTTGGCGGTTACTATATTAGAAATAGAGGGTGTTTTTGTTAAAGAGAGAATTTTTCTCTTTGTTTTGTGTTTATTTCTTTTTATTTACACAATTAGTAATGTGGGGTCTCATAGACCCCTCCCCATTAATAACCTCGAGCTTCATGACAGCTGTGATTTTTTGACAAATCACAGCTGTCATTAAACCCTTATACTACCCAGATTGCCACCGCACCAGGGTAATCGAGATGACCAGGGTAAAGCGCCAGGATTGGCACATCTGATGGATGCACCAATTTTGGGGCAGCTGCAGGCTGCTAATTTTAATTTTTAATTTTAAGCTGGGGAGTGCCTAATAACCATGGGCCTCCCCAGACTGAAAATACCAGCCCCTAGCTGTCTGCTTTGTCTTGGCTGGGTATCAAAATTAGGAGGGACCCCACATTAGTTTTTAAAATTATTTATTTAAATAACTTAAAAAAGCCTCATAGGGTCCCTTATGTTTTGAAACACAGTCAAGATAACGTACACAGCTGGGAGCTGCAGCCTCCAGCTGTCTTCTTTATCTGTGCTGGGTATCAAAATACAGGGCACCCTACTCCATTTTTTTCCAATTATTTATTTATTTTTACACTCTACTTCGGGGACCCAGACAGCTAGTGTGAGGTCAGCCAATTACAGACGCTGGCACAGAGGGTGCGGGCGCAGTCTGACTGCAACCAGTCACAGAGGGTGGGCAGTGAAGCAGTGCATATTCATGATTGTTAAAGGGGAACCTGTCATCAGTTTTTTGCCTATTAAACCAAAAATATCCCCTTCTGCAGCTCCTGGGCTGCATTCTAGGAAGGTGCACCTTGTTGCTGGCCCCCCCTTGCAGACCCCTAAAAGAACTTTATAAAATCTTACCATTTCCAATGCAAATGAGTTTGGTTGGCCAGATGGGCGGGCTCTAATTCGTCTCCTGTCTCCCCCTCCTGCCGCTGTTTGCCGTTCCCCAGGCATGATTTAAATGAATGACACCGCCCCTGTCTTCGTGCACGCTGCTGTAGTCTCGCGCAGGCGCATTTCGCTGTGCCCCTATCGCGGGGATGAGCATAAAGATTCCCTCGCATGAGCGCCGGTGATGTAGTTGCACAGGCGCGAGATTATGGGCGGCGCTGTGTATGACCTCACCAGCGTCATCCTTATACCCGCCCATAATCTCGCGCCTGCGCAACTACATCACCGGCGCTCGCGCTGCTCAGCCCTATGATAGGTGCACAGCGAAATGCGCCTGCACGAGGCTATAGCAGCGTGCACGAAGACGGGGGCGGCATCATCCATTTAAACCATGCCTGGGGCACGACGAACAGCGGCAGGAGGGAGAGACAGGAGACGAATTAGAGCCCGCCCATCTGGCCAACCAAACTCATTTGCATAGGAAATGGTAAGATTTTATAAAGTTCTTTTAGGGGTCTGCCAAGGGGGCCAGCAACAAGGTGCACCTTCCTAGAATGCAGCCCAGGAGCTGCAGAAGGGGATATTTTTGGTTTAATAGGGAAAAAACTGATGACAGGTTCCCTTTAATGAGCAGACCCGGAAGCAGTGTGACAGTTGTGTGAAGACTCACTAAGTATAATTGTCCTGCTTTAATCACCATTTTGCTTCCTTTTTTCATCCAAACCCAAACAGTAACACAGAGTTCCCTGAGAAGTCTGTGTTCCGGGTCTGTACACGGACACTTGATGTCCAGAACGGACCCCAAACTCTACAGTTCGGGTTTGCCCATCACTAGCCAGGGCATCATTGCTGCAACAAAAAGTACATCGCCAAAAACAAACCCCTTTAAGGAAAATCAGTGTTAGACATTGACTTCTGTAGAATAAATCATGTTGTGAACATTGACCTTCAAAGACAAATTAGTCTTGCCATTGACTGATTGCAAGGACCACCTCATCCAAAGTTTTGGTAGAAGTCCAAGATTCCTGACTTACTAATAGATTAAGAGAAATAAAACTCTTAAAATAATGGACTCCACAATCTTTGTTAATTTTCATTCCATTGGAATCGTGGCAAACCTATAAATATCAATTTTGTGCAGAAGCTTCTTTTTTATCCAAACAGTGCACTCTTGTCACCGCTACATTCTCTACAACAAGAAGTCACACCTCAGCTAATTTGAAGGCAGATTTAACTCAGCTTTAGAAGCCCGGGGATAGTAATTTGAATTATGCATGAGTGTCTGGTGCGTAGTTCCATTAGCCTGCTAGATAGTAATGTAAACATGCCCTGAATTTTAAGTATTCCATACAAGTGTCAGGTATAAAAATAGAGTTTGTCTGCCGTTGTGCTAAACCGCTCTCGAGATTTACATAGTTACATATTCGTGGTTGTTACCAAAGAAAAATAGTTAATGTCTTATTTATGAGCTATCTATGTAAATGTCACCAGATTAGCTTTGTCTTCTAAACGGTATGGTCCATCTCACAAAAAGGGCTGTCATCTCTTAAAGGCTTCAATCGGCAGGCTTTGTGCAAGCCACTCTGTTTAGCAGGTGTCAGTGGAACTCTAGCCTTCACTTTTTAGCTGTATGGAGGGATCTGGACTTTTATGGGGGCCTCCTTTCCTCCACCCTTATAGTAGGTGCTAGCCGGTGAAATGGGCTGGCAGAGAATGATCAGAATGCCAGGTCAGATTCAAGAGATTAAGGTCAGGAACAAAACTGAGAAGCAGTCGCGTAGTGAAAAGACAAGCCGAGGTCAAAGATGAGAATAAACAGGCTGAGAAGCAGGAGTGAACCAGAGTAAATCTAGCCTATAACCGGCAGCTGGAAACCTTTTGGTAGTGTTATAGTAGGGAACTAGTATGATAACAATGCTCAGGTATTAACTCACAAGTTCACTGTCTATGTGGCACTACAAGTATCAGAACTGGTGGTCATCCACAACAGATGTAAAAGTAGAAGGAGCGAGTTTAGAGATGGATGTTTCAATAATGCATTTTAAGAATTGTCTATTATGTCATTTATTATCATTTAGAGTAAATGATTGGGTCATTGACAGGGTAATATGATTTGTAAAAAATCAGGACCATAGCCTTACCTGTATAGAGGGATCTGACCTTTCTAGGGCCTCCTATGCTCCACCGTTACAGTAGCTGCTGGCCGGTGAAATGGGCTGGCAAAGAATGATCAGAATGCCAGGTCAGATTCAAGAGATTAAGGTCAGGAACAAAACTGAAAAGCAGTAGTGTAGTGAAAAGACAAGCCGAGGTCAAGGATGAGAATAAACAGGCTGAGAAGCAGGAATGAACCAGAGTAAATCTAACCTATAACTGGCAGCTGCAAACCTATTGGTAATGGTACAGTAGGGAGCTAGATTGATAACAATGCTCAGGTTTTAACCCACAAGCTCACTGCCTAGGTATCACTACAAGTACCAGAACTAGTCTAGTCATCCGCAACAGATGCAAAAGTAGAAGGAGCGAGTTTAGATATAGATGTTACAATAAGGCATTTTAAGAATTGTCTATTATGTCATTTATTATCATTTAGAGTAAATGATTGGGTCATTCACAGGGTAATATGATTTGTAAAAAACAGGGGATATGGCAGATAGAAGGGGACATGGCCTAACAATGTAAACTATTTGTCCTTAATCCCGTAATGACCCTTTTTAAGCACAGGTCCCTGAAGGCTGTATGAAGCAGGCTCAGACACCGAGCCTGTTTCATACTCAACGAATGCCAGATATGTCACATACCAGCCACCGGTCTCTTAGCAGCTGAGCTACCATTGCTGCTGTTGACCATTTATATGACAGCGGCATTTAAATGAGATAGTTGACGGTTTGATCGCATTTTGTCCCCCTCCATGTAAATCACAGGAGTCCGGTGGGTTACCATCTTGGATCTTCTGTTAATATCAACCACAGGCTGAGCGTCATAGTAGACCGCAGTTTACAGTATGCAGTGTGTCCACCCATATCCTGTCCACCGCCATTAACTTGAGAACGGCGGCAGCTATAGGCATAGAAGTGGTGTCTAGGTATAGTAAAGTAGCCATGCGCTACGCTATGAAAACACCTATAGCGCCACCTGGTGGAAGACAACGGAGTTAGCATTTTTATCTCGAAAATGGAACGAGATAGAGAAAAAAAGTGAATTACAAAGTTGTAGGGCACCATCAATTCAATACGAATCCACACCTTGCATACAGAAATGCTATGATTAGAACGTGTAAAACTCACAAGGCTGCGGACGTGAAACGATACCTCATGGAGACCTTCCTACAAGTCATTAGGTATGGTGGCTGTGTGGAGTGGCCTCCACGCTCACCTGACCTGACCCCATTGGACTTCTTTCTGTGAGGTCACATCAAACAGCAGGTGTATGCGACCCCTCCACCAACATTGAAGGACCTACGACGACATATCACAGATGCTTGTGCAAATGTGTCACCTACCATATTGCACAACATGCAGCAAGATACAGTATGCTGTCCAGAGGCCAGATGTGCATTGCAGCTGACGGGGGCCACTTTGAGCATCAAAGTTAAATGAGCGCCATTCGTGACCAACATTCAGTGTTTGGAGGGGGTCATGGGTTTCATATCATAGCATTTCTGTATGCAAGGTGTTGATTCGTATTGAATTGATGATGCCCTACAATTTTTTAATTCCCTTTTTTTCTTTATCTCATTCCGTTTTCGAGATAAAATTGCTAACTCTGTTGTTTTCCACCAGGTGGCGCTATAGGTGGTTTCATTGCGTAGTGCATGGCTACTTTACTATACCTAGACACCACTTCGATGCCTATAGCTGCCGCTGTTCTCAAGTTAATGGCGGTGGACAGGATATGGGTGGACACACTGTATAGTGTAATAATTCTATATATGGTATAAGCGATCAAACGATAGAAGGTTCGAAATCATAATGTAAAACTGAAAAACAAATATTTGAAAGTTTAAATTACCCTTTGTTTACAAATAAATTGTATAAAAAGATTTAAAAAATAAACATATTTAGTATCATCGTGTCTGAAAAATCAAAATATAAAATTATCTGTTAAAGTTGTTGTCCACTACTCGGACAGCCCTTTCTCATTCCCCATGTTTGCCCATATTAAAATGATGTTCCAGTGGTGGCGGCGTTTGCTTTCCTGGGGCTTACGTGAGGCTGTTAAATCACATGAGCCCCGCTCCCAATCAGCGCCTTCTTCCATCTCCTCTCATTCGGACGTATAAGTAATTAACAGGAAGAGAGTGGAAGCTTATACATCTGAAGGCAGGGAAAGAGAGGCCGCAGGGCTTGCCTCAGGAGAGCAAGTGCCGACACTGCTGGAACAGCGCCGGCATGGGAGGAGTATAAGCTTTTTTATTATAAAGGGAGTAAACATGGGAAATAAGAAGGGGTTGTCCTAGAAGTGGACAACCTCTTTAATCATGACTGCAACTCATAATGTGACTCATTAAAGTGTATGGCCTCCACGTTCCTGTATATCTCCTGATGGCATGTGAGATGACGGATGATGTCCTGGGTGATCTCCTTCCAGACCTGGACCAGGGCATTAATGAGCTCTTTGACAGTCTCGGGTACTACATTTAATGGTCTTTGGAATTTGGGGTTCAGTGAATGGCATCAGAGTGATTCTTGGGTTCATGATGAATGATGAATGCTGGTCTAGCTGCACGATGCTTGGCTCTGAGAATAGGTCCTATTACAAAACGTCGGCCGCTCATCCCACCTTCATCGAGGGTGGTCACAAATATGTACACTTGTCATGCGATGTTCGGTTCCAGAGTCATTAGGTATCATGGCAGCATTGGGCTCTGTTCACACTGCAGAGCCTGACATGCAACCTGATGTCTCCTAGTTGTTGAGCCAGAGCTGGGCGTCGGCTGTTTCATGTCCTCTGTTCCTGAGTCCTGCAGAAGTTAATTCCTGCTGATCTGGGGAACTTCTTCTTCAGGTTGCTAATTACCAATCACAACCATCTCCTTCTTACATAAGATCCTGGTGCTCAATGCCAATAATAGTTCCAGCTTGTGCAGTGATTACGGTGTATTGTGGTGAACCAATTTTGTGTGCTGTGGTGTGCTTGTTGTGCAGCATGGAATTTTTCTGGTTGTCTGTTTACTTTCTCCCTTTTATGTTATTTTCCCTTGTGCACATATAGTATACCCTTTGTGTTTGATTGACGTGTGTACGAGTTTGTTTTTTTCCCCTCTCTGTGCTTAGTTGTGGGTTTTGTGACTATGCTCCTCGCTCACCCTTTAGGTGGGAGAGGGGAGTTACACCAGGGCTTGGACAGGAGTTAGGGTCATGTGGTCGACTCAGACCTCCCTACCTTCAAGTGTATCTCTGAGCTATGAGACAGCACAGGGTCCGCAGTATGATGGTCAGCCTAGGTGTCCCTGTCCAATCATCCCATCCCTGTGACAACACCAGTAACCATGAGTTGGATCAAACTCTGAAATGTCTCAGTGCTTTTCTATGGACCACTTGGTCAGCAAAAGTCCACAGACGTGACAAAGCCTGCCTGTGTGCAGCCAAAATGCGTTGCTTTTAAACTCCATGTCTGCTTTGTTGATCTGATCTCTATTAAAATCTAAAATATAAAGCTGAGTGTGTGTGTGTGTGTGTGTATGTCCGCTAAAGGAATCCGCACCGTCGCATTTACAATCACGAAAATTTTGTACAGACACTCCATGTGACTAAGGGAACGTCATAGACTATATATGGACGGGAAAATGTAACCTCACGCCTTATAGTTACTCTCCAAAAATCCTGCCTCCATTAAAGTCAATGGAGCTGCGAGCTATTAGGTTAATAGGAGCTGTGAGTGGTTGCTATAGGAACAAAATTAATTGTTAGTATAAGAAGCTTATGTGTGAGGTAATAAGATGTTGGTGGGGAGACGGATAGAGACAGACAGAAAGAGACAGAGAGAGAGACAGACTGTCAAAGAGACAGACAGAGGCAGACAGATACAGGCAGACAGGGAAAGAGACAGACAGAGAGACAGACAGTCAAAGAAGCAGACAGGAAAAGAGACAGTCAGACAGGGAAAGAGACAGAGACAAACAGGGAAAGAGACAGCCATACAGGGAAAGAGACAGCCAGTGAAAGAGATACCCAGACAGGGAAAGAGACAAGGAAAGAGACAGACAGGGAAAGACAAAGTCAGACAGAGAAACGGACAGGCAAAGAGACAGACAGAGGCAGACAGGGAAAGAGACAGCCAGACAGGGAAAGAGACAGACAGAGAGACAGACACAGACAGAGAGGGAAAGACAGGCAGACAGGGAAAGAGACAGACAGAGAAAGACAGGGAAAGAGACAGACAGACAGAGAGACAGACAGAGACTGACAGGGAATGAAACAGCCAGACAGAGAAAGAGACAGGGAAAGAGACAGAGACAAGGAAAGAGACAGAGAAAGAGACAGACTGGGAAAGAGACAGACGGGAAAGAGACAGAGACAGATGGGGCAGAGACAGATGGGGAAAGAGACCGATGGGGAAAGAGACTGATGGGGAAAGAGACAGATGGGGAAAGAGACAGATGGGGAAAGAGACAGATGGGCAAAGAGACAGATAGGGAAAGAGACAGATGGGGAAAGAGACAGACCTGGAACGAGACAGACCTGGAACGAGACAGACCTGGAACGAGACAGACGGGGAAATAGACAGACTGGGAAAGAGACAGACGAGGAAAAAGACAGACCTGGAACGAGACAGACCTGGAACGAGACAGACGGGGAAAGAGACAGACCTGGAATGAGACAGACGGGGAAAGAGACAGATGGGGATAGAGACAGACCTGGAATGAGACAGACGGGGAAAGAGACAGATGGGGATAGAGACAGACCTGGAATGAGACAGACGGGGAAAGAGACTGTCAGACAGATAGAGACACAGACAGACACAGAGAAAGAGAGAGACAGACAGAGAGACTGTGACAGACAGACAGACAGAAACTCGAAGAGAGACAGAGACACAGTTACTATCCCGGGCAATGCCCGGGTACTACAGCTAGTTAAAGTATAAAGTCCAAAGACATTTTTTAGTGAGCTTTAAGTTTTTTCTTTCTACAGAATTGTCTACATGGAGTCACACGGTTCTCCTTCCCTGCCCCTTGCACGTTGACAGCCGATGGTATAGATGAGCTGGTTTTCCATCCATAGACTATAATAGCCAAACGTTATGTCCTTAAATAAATACCGATAGATGTCATACATAAAAAAGTGACGTCTGAATGAGCCCTAACAACTTCTCTATAGTCCTATGTGAGCACCCGATCATTCCAGAACTTCCTTCTAGTGATTGATGTAAAAAGAACAAATAAAATAGTTTTTTCTTTTAAAGCGAAAAAATAAAATAAAGTTTTTGGTTTGTGATTGCGGAGAGAACTCTTCATTGTCTCTTCATTGTTTTATTAAAATTGCAGCCATCAAGCAGCAGTATTAATTACAAGGTAAAACACCGCACGCAATAATTAACCTGACATTTCCCCGAAATTACTTAGAAGGCATGTGAGAAATTCTCATACTTTTTACCGCGGCTCCTTAATCATTTAAGGCGACTCCTATAACACATTAATAACCCAGCAAATCAATGTTATTCCCCTTTGTTGTTTCCCATTGTTATGAGCACAATACGTTCTGCCTTCACTTCAATTTATGGAGCGAGTACAACAGGTTTAAATTAGCGAATGTAATACCGGAGACAAGTCCATCGCTAGCTGCGGTATCAATCTAGATTATACTGTATGTACCAGCGTTTCCATCAAAAGATTTTGGTATGCTGAGGCGTTCTGTCTGTTCTGGAACTAGAGCATGCTGGGTATTGTAGTTCTAATGGGAAAGTTATGCCTCACCAATAACATTCGATGAGCCATACGTTGCAAACCACATACTTATTAAATATAAGAACCCCCATACAGCAGTATAGAGAGTCATGCTAGGCGTGTCTTAGCCTATATTGGTCATTAGACCATAGCACAGACTCAAAATAACATGAAAAAATAGGAGGTCAAGGGTCATAAAGTGCAAAAAATGAACAATTTTATTATATGCAACCAGTGAAAAGATAAAAACACAGAGGGATGTGATGCACACAACAGGACAGAGTCTCTAGCAGCAATATAGACCAGAAAGGTTAATCAAAAAATGACCAGTCATACATTGTAAGGGTAAGGTATTAGGGCAATCTGAAAGTGCAAGTGCATGCAATAAATGGTTATAAATAAGCCCACATAACCCCTAACCCGATTGTGTCCAAATAATCAGGTGAGAGACATAGTAATACAAAAGACAATGCTGTAAACTGGCCAGTGCAAAATCCTGAGTGTGTGTGAAAAAGGCTCCCTCATACCCCACCAACGTACGTTTCGCCTCTTTGGGATCAAGTGCCCAAACCCGGCTTCCTCAGGGAGGGAGAAGGCAGCGCCATGCTCGTTATCATCATGGGTTTTTAAATAATGTGCCCTGTAGCTACCGCATGCGTCACTTCCTCAGGTGACGCGCGCATAGTCCAACGGCGTAATGACGCGGAAAGGCCGTCCGTCAGGTGGTACCACGCACGCGCGAGAGCCGGGACGCGTCATCCCACTTCCGTGAGATTGTGGCCACCATAGCGACGGAAAGGGTGCCGGCAACAGGAAGGTATGGACGCAGCGCGCGTGCAGAGGGATGTCTCAGTAGGTAAGATAAGAAAACGTGCACTTCAGGCTGAGACTGTTACAATTAGAGAAAAAGGTTTTTACACCATTCCAGACATCAGATATACATATATATCACAAACATGTCCGCATATTTTAAAAAAACTATTTTTACTAAGTGAAAAACTTTAAAAATCTTTAGAAACATAACACACAAAAAAGGGCAGTCCAGACATCCCAAAAGGTCTGCCTAAGGCTAGGTTCACGTTTTCGTTTTTTTTCATCAGTCACATGCGTTGCTTGACGCTTGTGACTGATGCGTTGTACAACGGATGACAAGAATAGGAATTCATTGTCGGACTACATTGTAAAATGTGAGAGAGAGAGCGATCAGCTGATCGCTCTCATTACCCGGCCGCCGGGTGAACAGCTGATCGCTCACAGCAGCCGGCCGCCGGGTGATCAGCTGATCGCTCACAGCAGCCGGCCGCAGGGTGATCAGCTGATAGCTCACAGCAGCCGGCCGCCGGGTGAATAGCCGATCGCTCACAGCAGCCGGCTGCCGGGTGAACAGCCGATCGCTCACAGCAGCCGGCCGCCGGGTGATCAGCTGATCGCTCACAGCAGCCGGCCGCCGGGTGATCAGCTGATCGCTCACAGCAGCCGGCCGCCGGGTGAATAGCCGATCACTCACAGCAGCCGGCCGCCAGGTGAACAGCCGATCGCTCACAGCAGCCGGCCGCCAGGTGATCAGCTGATCGCTCACAGAAGCCGGCTGATCGTTCGGCCGCCGAGAGAGAGCATGCGCAGCAGAAACAAAAGGATACTGCTGCTCAAAAAACTCTACATGCTGCGTTCCTGCTGCCCGACGGTCAGTCGTTAAACGACTGATCAGTCGGGTGGAGGATGCAACGCAGCGTCATCAGTCACAATCCGACACTCATACAAGAATATGGGAACAACGGAATCCGCCAAACGGATTTGATTGTTTATCAGAGCCGCGGATTGTGACTGATACAAATTGACGGAAATGTGAACCTAGCCTAATACAAAGCATAATATGCACACAGGGAACAATCTGTAAAAAATAGCCAGGGTACAAAAGAGGGGACACTCAGAGTGTCACAGATCATATAGCTTAATCAGCATAAATTAACACAGATAACATATGTACAAGACACCTAGAGCAGGCTCAAATAATATTTATTATTATCAATATAATATCTGTACAAGGAAATATAAAGAGATAAATAACCTCAGATCCTTGTAAAAGAGGGGAGCCGGCTGCTGGCCCCACGCGTTACGCCAACCAAATGCTAGGCTTCCTCAGGGGTGCAGTCTATATTTCCTTGTATAAATATTATATTGATAGTAATGAATATTATTTGAGCCTGCTCTAGGTGTCTTGTACATATGTTATCTGTGATAATTTATGCTGATTTAGTTATATGATCTGTTTTGTACCCTGGCTATTTTTGACAGATTGTTCCCTGTGTGCATATTATGCTTTGTATTAGGGAGACCTTTGGGATGTCTGGACTGCCCTTTTTTTGTGTGTTATGTTTTTAAAGATTTTTAAACTTTTTCACTTACCGTATTTTCTGGCGTATAAGACGACTTTTTAACCCCTGAAAATCTTCTCAAAAGTTGGGGGTCATCTTATACGCCGGGTGTCGTCTTATACTGTGGTGCACAGTGCTGCATGAGCCCATTGTTTAGTAATGCCCTCCTATCGGTCCCCTTCTTGCACACAATAAACATTATTCTCACCGGTCCTCCATTCCACCGGTGCCTTCAGCTTCTTCTGGCAGACCGCTGGCCCATAGACCCCTCCTCGATAGCTTCCTGTACACTGGGCCGCCGCTGCCGCTGCCGTCATGACTTTACTGCAGTTGAATGTTTTGCGGTGCCGTAAAGCATTCAACTGCAGTAAAGCGCTGACAGCAGCAGTGGAGGCCCCGTGTACAGGACACGATCATGGAGGGGTCTATGGGCCTGTGGTCCGCAAGAAGCACTCCTCCATGATCGCATCCCATAAATCCTGCATGATCGCATCCCATACATGGGGCTGCTGCTGTCAGTGCTTTACCGCAGATGAATGCTTTACGGCACCGCAAAACATTCAACTGCATTAAAGCCATGACGTCAGACAGCAGCCCCGTGCATTGGACACTATAACGGAGGGGTCTATGTGCCTTGCGGTCTACAAGAAGCAGCTAAGGTCACCCTGGGAACGGAAGAGAGGTGAGAATAATGTTTATTAAGTGTAAACAACAGCATAATAGGGGACACGAAGGTGACCGGTAGGAGGGCATTACTAAACAATGGGCTCATTACTACAAGGGGGGGACAAGGATGGGCACAATACTAAACAATGGGCTCATTGCTACAGGGGACATTACTAAACAATGGGGACATTACTGCAGGGGACATTACTAAACAATGGGCTCATTACTCAGGTCGGCTTATACTCGATTATATATGGTATATCCTAAACTCTATATTTTAACTGGAAAAGTTGGGGTTTGTCTTAAGGGGGCTTTACACACAGCGACATCGCTAGCGATGTCACTGGTGAAAGTACCCGCCCCCGTCGGTTGTGCGTCATGGGCAAATCGCTGCCCGTGGGTCACAATATCGTTAGGAGCCGTCACACGGACTTACCTGCCTAGCGACATCACTGTTACCGGCGAACCGCCTCCTTTCTAAGGGGACGGTTCGTGCGGCGTCACAGCGGCGTCACTAAGTGGGTGCCCAATAGGGGCGGAGATGAGCGGGCCGAACATCCCGCCCACCTCCTTCCTTCCGCATTGTGGGCGGCCGCAGGTAAGGTGATGTTCCTCGTTCCTGCAGTGTCACACGTAGCGATTTGTGCTGCCGCAGGAACGACGAACAACCAGCGCCCTGCAACAGCAACGATTTTATGAAAATGAACGACGTGTCAACGATCAACGATAAGGTGAGTATTTTTGATCGTTAACACTCGCTCGGAGCTGTTACACACAACGACGTCGCTAACGACGCCGGATGTGCGTCACAGAATCCGTGACCCCGGCGATATATCGTTAGATACGTCGTTGCGTGTAACGGGGCCTTTATATGACCAGTCGTCTTATACACCGGGAAATACGGTAATACAAATTGTTTTTTTAATATACGCGGGCATGTTTCTGATATATTAAGTATTGACGTAGTTCCAGTGCCCGTTTAGACACAAAAATTCCCTCTGTGTTTTTCTATATATGCCCTTTATGAGGTGCACGGAACTGTTCATTATCCTTCTATTATATTGCAGTAGTGCAGACCCATTTTCTTTGTTTTTTCTAAGTGTTCCCCTATTGTGCATTACTTCCCCCCTTTTTCCGTTATTTCCTAGTACACATATTGTCTCTTCTGTGTATTTTCAGTGCTGTATGTATGAGTTTTCGTTCTCCCTGGTCCGTGTCATTTTGTGGGGTTTTATCTTTGTGTTTTCCAGCCCGCCCTGAGGGTGTGGGAGAGGGGGAGTAAGATCAGGGCTCAGACAGGAGTTATGGTCATGCTGGTGGCTCGGACCTGGCTACCATCAAATCTACCTCCGAGATAAGGGACAGCACAGGGACTCTAGTCTGAGGGTCAGCCTAGGGTCACCTGTCCCATCATTACATACCCTGTGACAACCCATGACAGCAAGTCTTTGGGTGAAAGAAAAAAAATCACACATGCCTTACGATTTTTTTCTTGTACACATTTCAAAGGAAAAAAAAAACTAATAAAAAGATGTAACTACATAGATAATAGAAATATATTAGATAGGAAGATAAATATCATGCAGATTTATAATTTCACAACCTCCCTACATATTATACACTTAAGGCATTAAAGAGTGTTTAGGCATCATTAACTTAATAAATAAATATTTTTTTCTTAAAAAAAAACAAACAGCGTGCGTCACCCTCTATTTTTGATAACCAGGCAAGGTAAAGCAGACAACTGGGGACCATTATTATCAGGATGGGAAGGTCCATGATTATTGGGCCCTCCCCAACCTAAAAATAGCAGCCCACAGCCACCATAGAATTAGATGCGCCAATTCTGGTGCTTCACTTTAGCTCTTCCCGATTGCCCTGGTGTGTTGGCAATCGGGGTAATGGTAGTTGGGGTTGATGTCAGCTGTGTACTGTCAGCTGGCATCAAGCCCTCATGTTATTAATGGAGAGATGTCTATCAGGACACCCCTATTGCTAACCACACACAAAAATTGTTTACTCTCCATATTTTTCCCTGGTCTACCAATGTATTTAAAAAAAAACCCAGGCAGGTCCAATGTTGTCCAGGGAATCCAACGTAGTCCACAAAATGGATACCTGAAAAACATAAAAAGAGAGAAATAAAAACAAAACACTGTCCCTTGTTCACCAATTTATTAGAAAGCAGATCTGACCGAGTCCAGAGCTTCACAAGACGTTCTTCGATGTCGTCGATCAAAGGCTATGGAGCCTCAGAACAAGTAACAGCCACTGTCGGCACCTCTGATGAGCAGTGATGTAAGGAATGTTGCTGGGTTGGACTTGGAGGCAGGAGGCCAGTTGTCCTGTACTGATAAGCTCCTGCTGATAAAACACTGATAGTATTGAAACAGCACACATAGTAGATTAAGTGATGTCTGTAACGTTGTTGAGTTGGGACTAGAGGCCCTGTCACACACAACGACTTACCAGCGATCCCGAAAACGATGCGACCTGATAGGGATCGCAGGTAAGTCGCTGAGAGGTCGCAGGTGAGATGTCACACAGTCAGATCTTACCAACGATGCAGGAACGATACAGGTCTCAGTAGCGACCTGTATAACGATCTCAGCAGTCACTGTGATCCTGTCACACAGTGTCAAACACAGCGATGTGTCCTGCCCAGCAGGACATCGCCTTTGAAGAAAATGGCCTGGACCATTTTGCAACGACTAGAGATCTCACAGCAGGGGCCTGATCGCTGGTAGATGTCACACATAACAAGATCGCTAACGGGATCGCTACTGCATCACGGAAACCGTGACTCAGCTGCGATCTCGCTAGCGATCTCGTTATGTGTGACGGTTCCTTTAGAGGCAGGAGGGCAGTTATCCTGTAGTGATAAGCTCCTGCTGATAAAACACTGATAGTAGTGAAACAACAAAACAGTCAATTAAGTAATGCCTGGAACGTTGTTGGGTTGAACTAGGAGGCATGAGGCCAGTTGTCCTGTAGTGATAAGCTCCTGCTGATAAAACACTGACAGTATTGAACCAGCAAACACAGTCCAGTAAGTGACACATTGCTGTTATCTGGGTCTCTGATGCTCCTACATTTTGGTGCTCTTAAATTACATGTCAAAAACCTGCTAACAGATTCCCTTTAAGGAAAGGCTCGTTGAAGATGCGGTGAAAAGCTACCAAATAATCCAGACCCTTAGGCATTTACCTTCTTTAGAGAAATTAGTTCTTAATTCCGATTGGCTACTTTAGTTCTTAGTCCTGTCATTTAAGTCAGTTTTCAAAAATTTTCCATTAGGGTAACGCATTCCTATTATAATATTGTGACTTTATTTTAGTTAATTGCAGTTGCGGATATTTACATGTAAGCAGACATATTAGCGGATTATGGCTCCCCCCAGTCGGGGGTCTTTAGTATTAATTTGCTATAAATCATTATGTAAATTCCTTTAATTCTTTTGTTCTTTGATTACTTGGCCTTCAGATCTCGCAAGGATCCCGAGCAGAACAATGTTTTGCTTCGTTGTTTTTTTTTTTGTTTTTTTTTCCTCTTTTTAATTGGCTGCTAACGATAGTCGTTAGATAATTAACTTGTATTCAGTTGAATAGCCATTAACGGTAGCTCAAGGCAGGTCTTGCTTACACGGGTATTACCTAATTTCCAACGTGCGCTGTTTCTTATCATCCATGAAGTCATTGGCGTTGTCTAAGTGGCTGATTAATTGCAATTATGAGGCATATACTGTATACATTACCGTCATCGGAAATACAGCAGTTTATCGAGCGTTAACACGTTCCGCTTCATTAATTAATCCTGAGGATCTAAAAATACTAATTTAGTTACAAAAAAAAATTCCTGTAAATTTCAAGTCCGGAGAATTGCTATCTTGGGTTTTTTTTTTGTTTGTTTTTTTTTTGCAAAATGCTCGCCAGGTGCGGCATCAATCAGTTCACTTCAGTGCAGAAATTAGGACGAAGAGAACCTGAAGAACTTCACAGGTTTCCTCATTAAGAACGTGCACTGATACATGTGTGAAAACCTGTCTCGTTAGCCCAATAACTTAGCCGTAGAAATCACAACATATTATATATTTATCATAGCCCATATACACACTTAACCCCCTAATGATCAGCCCTAAACGAGGCTTTTTTTAATCGTGGTGTTTTTTTGTTTTTTGCCTCTCAACATTTTCACACCCATAACTTTTTTTTTTTCTACTGATGTGATAGTTTTATTCCTGCATTTTCTTTTTTACACCATTTGAGTCTACATATGAAAAACTAAGGTTTTTTTTTACTCTTTTTTATAAAAATGCAAATATGGGAAAAAAGGAAATTATTTGGCATTTCTTTGCACATTTTAAAATAAATAGCCTGTTAAATGAAAGGATTTTTTCCAATTCTAGAAAACCACTGATCCCGCATCTGCAGTTTTCACACGGCGACGTTTGTTTTTCTCCGGCAGCACTGAAGTGATCCATGTGACATCAGTGTGACACGTACCGGAGAAAACACGTGTCTTTAAAATAAAATTATTTTCTATGTCAGAAAGAGGACGGCACTCACCAAAATCCAGTAGATTCTTTATTAGAAAAGGTGCAGTAAAAGCAGCAGGTGTAGAGCTGTCAGCAGGCCCCCTCACAGACGACGGACGTTTCGCGTATGGACCCGAGGAAGCGTATTCATACTCGAAACGGCCGTCGTCCGTGAGGGGGCCTGCTGACAGCTCTACTCCTGCCTCTTTTACTGCACCTTTTCTAATAAAGAATCTACTGGATTTTGGTGAGTGCCGTCCTCTTTCTGACATGGACCCTATTATTGAACTCTAAAGTATTTTGAACGAGCACCTCTCCACCAGCTGGGTGGAGGATCCCTGCCCTGATCCTGCATTAGTGATTCACGCTTGCACAAGTGAGGAGGTTGGTGCGGCAGTTCTCTCTCTGTGGAATTGTAAAATTAGTTTCTATATTCACCTGTTTCCAGTGCTGCAGTCTTCGGCGCTGCTGTCACTTGCTTATGTGGCGCCCCTGAGGCTTCAGTCGCCACAGAGTATTGCACCCAAATTTGGGTGTAATGCTAAATCCAGATCCTGAGAAGATCATTCCCGGTTACACCACATTACACACTCAAATTCACACCAGGTTGCCCCTGTTCCCACTGGGGACTTGGCTCGGGTTGGGTAATAAAGGGGTTGCCTACAGAGAGGCATTTACAGGATGCCCTCATACAGGGGCCCCAGTCCCACTAGCTTAGGACCTGGAAGGGGGGAGGTGCAGCCAGCAGGGGGAGTCAGGAGCCAACACAAAAGTTAGAGAGTTCTCCAGCAGGAGAGGAAGGGAGCAGTCGCATCCACAGGTGCTCCGGTGGGAAGGAGGAGAAAGTTCACACAGTTGCCAGTGGGAGAGTGAATCTGCTGCCCTCGAAACCGACGCCACACAGTGCGGCAGGATCCTAGGGAAGATCATACTTCACGTTGGTTTTCCAGAATCTGCCTGGACAGGGAAAGTTTGAAGCTTCCCTGACCACACAGCACCCAACAGCACCCAACAGCACAGTACCATATAGGATCTGGGGCCTCGCATCAAGCCAAACCCCACAGCGGAACTGCGGCACTTGCATATAGCAACAAGAGTACACCTTGTCAAAGCCAGGGTCCCCTCGTAGCTTCAAGCCAGGGGATCCACAGGCAAGCGTTACAAGGAGGAGACCCACCGAACACCAAACCGGACTGATCTCTAACGGGTTCGGGTTTGACGGAGCCCATCATAGCAAGTGACTGGTATTACCTGGGTGAGCGGCATCATACAACAGTGAGTAAACAACCTGGAACCGCAGCTATAGACCCTGACTCTTTATTACCGGTACTGCTGCTACGAGCCGCCATTACTACTCCCCTCATCATCCTCCTTGGGGCCCGCTCAACCTGCGGGGAGCGATACCACCCATAGCTGCTACCACTATCTGCCCCGGAGGACAGCGACAGCAGCGGTGGCCCATTACCTGGCCGCATACCACAGGTGGTGTCACGACAAACACCTCATCACTACCCTCATCATCCTTCCCCCGCCATCTTCTGTACACCTTGGGGCAGTGGAACCGGGCTAGGCTGCCTGTGACAAGCGAAAGTCGACAGCCCAGCGATGAGTAAGTTAACCTACCGGCCTGGGGGGCGCTACACTTCCGGATCCTCTCATTAAGCTCATGCTTATTCACTGCACTGCGGACCCAGAAGCAGCAGCGCCGGAGGGAGCAGCGAGTATAGAAGTTCCTGACAGCTGACGCTAAACACACACACGGAAGACGCACATACATACGCACGCATACCACGGACTGTGAAAAGCGAGCATTTTTATCACAGACGTCTGAAGGAGGCCTTAGGCTGTGTGTGCACAGTGCATTTTTTATGCCTTTTTTATGCAGATTTGGTGCAAATTGTGGTACAAATCTGCATGTCTATCTTTATACCAACAAAGTCAATGAGAATTCTGAAGTTCTGTGCGCACGTTGCTTATTTTTTCCTTGCAGATTTGGTGCAGAAAATAATTTGCAGCATGCATATTGTTGGTGTGTTTTTTTTCCTATTTTTTTTTTAACCCTTTCACCGATTGACTTCATTAAGAAAAATGCATGGCACAAAAATACACCAAAAACACATGCGTTTTTGGTGCATTTTTTTTCTGCCAGAATTTGGAGATCTGATGCAGACATTTTTTGCACCAAATCTGCAACGTGCCCACATATCCTAATAGTCAGCAGCTCTGACGTCTGCAGCTGATCATCGAGCTCGCCGACTCTGAGCTGCTCTTGCCATTAAAAAAAACTCTTTAATTTTTAGGTTATTGAGGTCGTGAGTGTATAGTTTTTTCATAGAAATTCATTTTATTTATAATTTTTAGGGGGATTGCACAGTGTTTATTTTTTTTTAAGTATTTTTTATATATATATTTTATATATACACTCAACAAATATATAAACTAAACACTTGTCTGTGCTCCCATTTTTCATGAGCTGAACTCAAACATCTAAGACTGATGCTGATTAGACAGCATGATTATTGGACAGGTGCGCCTTAGGCTGGCCACAATAAAAGGCCACTCTAAAATATCCAGTTTTACAGTATTGGGAGAGTCTGTGGGTGTTCAACCAGTCAGGATCTGGTGTGACCACCATTCGCCAATCTGCTTTTTGCCCTGTACAGTAAAAACCGGGATTCATTCTTGAAGAGGTCACCTCTCCAATGTTCTCTTCGCTATTGAATGTGAGCATTTGCTCACTCAAGTCGGTTGTAGTCAGGTGTAGACCCCGATGAGGTAGAAGAGCCTGTAGATGATCTTCCCCGAGACGGTTTCTGACAGTTTGAACAGAAACTTTTTGGTTTTATAGCAGATGGTGGCCGGTCTCAGATGATTTTGGAGGTGAAGATGCTGGATGAGGGGGTCCTGGCCTGGTGCGGTTACACGTGGTCTGCAGTTGTGAGGCCGGTTGAATGTTCTGCCAAACTCCCTGAAACACTTTTGGAGACGTCTTATGGTACAGAAATGAACATTCAATTTACGGGCAATAAATCTGGTGATATTCCTGCAGTCACCATGCCAATTACATGCTCCTTCAAAACTTGCGACATCTGTGGCATTGTTCTGTGTGATAAAACTGCACATATTACAGTGGCCTTTAATTCGGGCCAGCCTAAGGCACACCTGTGTGATAATCATGCTGTCTAAGGCACACCTGTGTGATAATCAGCATCTTGAAATGCCACACCTGTGAGTTGGATGAATTATCTCGGCAAAAGAGAAGTGATCACTAACACAGATATAAACAAAATTCTGATCAATATTTGAGAGAAAAAGGCCTTTTGTACTTAGAAAAAGTCTTCCATCTTTGAGGTCAGCTCATGGAAAATGGGAGCAAGAACAAAAGTGCTGTGTTTATATTTTTGTTCAGTATATATATATATAATTATGGCGCCCAATAGGTCATATAGAATCTTTTGGAACATCAACTTTTTTTATTTTGTAAGTTGCAATTACAGGAAAGAAGGCCCATGCCAGTCACTGCGGGGCTGATTTTGTATCTTTGATCTTGTGACCTCGGGGTTCAAGAAAACTGCGACATTGATGATACTTTTATTCACTGCATTGCGCTCATTTTGCTCTATGTAGGAAGAGGCGGACCCGATTAAAGCGTTAACGTTTTGCAGGCGATACTATGCTGTCCTAGTCATTTCATGGACACAATTTGGAATTGTTTGAAAACGTATCTTTAGCATTGAGCAGAGGACCACATTCACCGTAAATCAGGATGCCACGTCTTCACATGTGACGCCTTCCTCGGTGACCTCTACTAGACTGTGCCGGCAGCAGTGTGACATTGCGCTTCATGTTAAAGGGGTTTTTCTAAGATTTTAATCCTGATCTTCTTTAATAGGGATAGACAAAATGTTATAACTGGAGTATCAGTGGATTTACAATGTGTATGTGCCGCCTTATGACTACTTTCACAAGGAAGCATGGGCCATTAACTTTATAACACTGCATTCATCATTCATAAGTGTTAATTTGCACCACTAATTCTTCCTGGAGGGTAAAATATGATAATACCATCAATGCCGTTTTATGGTGTCTATGGGGACTGTTACCTTCCTCCTATATGCGTATGTGAATGGAAAATCAGATAATATAGTAGTAGTAGCAGTAAAACTATGGATATGGTGATAAATCAGAATGATCTAGGCAAAGTTACTACATTCTGTTCTGGCTTCTGAGACCTCCACAGACTGTGAGAATGGTGGGTTGACAGTTCCCTATGTGAATAGAGTAGTAGTGAGCATGTGTGACCTCTAGATGTGGAAAGTGAAGGTTCAGCCTTCGCACATGCTCACTACCCCTCTCACAATGCTTCTTCGCACATGCTCACTACCCCTCTCACAATGCTTCTTCTTCACACATGCTCACTACCCCTCTCACAATGCTTCTTCTTCGCACATGCTCACTACCTCTCTCACAATGCGTCCTCTTCGCACATGCTCACTACCCCTCTCACAATGCGTCCTCTTCGCACATGCTCACTACCCCTCTCACAATGCTTCTTCTTCGCACATGCTCACTACCTCTCTCACAATGCGTCCTCTTCACACATGCTCACTACCTCTCTCACAATGCTTCTTCTTCACACATGCTCACTACCTCTCTCACAATGCGTCCTCTTCGCACATGCTCACTACCCCTATCACAATGCTTCTTCTTCGCACATGCTCACTACCTCTCTCACAATGCGTCCTCTTCGCACATGCTCACTACCCCTCTCACAATGCTTCTTCTTCACACATGCTCACTACCTCTCTCACAATGCGTCCTCTTCGCACATGCTCACTACCCCTCTCACAATGCTTCTTCTTCGCACATGCTCACTACCTCTCTCACAATGCGTCCTCTTCGCACATGCTCACTACCCCTCTCACAATGCTTCTTCTTCGCACATGCTCACTACCTCTCTCACAATGCGTCCTGTTCGCACATGCTCACTACCCCTCTCACAATGCGTCCTCTTCGCACATGCTCACTACCCCTCTCACAATGCTTCTTCTTCGCACATGCTCACTACCTCTCTCACAATGGGCAAGGACAAAACAGAATCCGGTTTCGGGTACTCCTAGTCTGTACAGGGACCTGTGGCTAATATCTCCCCTAGTTTGTTTCCCATGTGAGTGGATGAGCTCAATGGGAACGGTAATATTTGGGGGTATTGAGTTCTTGAGAGGTTGAGGTGCATGCGAGAAGTGATATCATAACTCTTCGAATAACATGCAATGACATCACCCCTGAACAGATCTCTTCTTTGTGGCGGGCCACAGCCCTTAGTGTACAGGAGTGCTCATGCCTGACTAGTATGCTGGGGTCATAGGGATATGCCACACATCAGGCACATGATAGCTACATTTGGGCTACCAGTTGATATAAACTGTGAATTCTGATTTCTCTCGGAGAAGTTGTGACTCCCATGGGCTTAGCGTAGTTTTCTATAAATTGTAGAATCTTGTAAGCTTTTTTCCTACCTGTAGTACATCAAGCAGAACGTCTGGCTGATACATTATATTTTTCTGCACATTATGGAACCCAAACATCCGAAGTTATTCCACTTTTTAATTTTCTTTTCACGTTGTTTATCAGAGATAATGATGGCACTCTTTCCAGTGCTCTACCTACGCAGAGAGTGGTGTTTGTGCTCCATGGGGACACGTAATGGCGTTCATCCGAGTGACTCACAACCATTGTATTCACTTACTGAGACAATAACTGTGTCAATCACAAATCTCGTGTTTCCTTGAAAAACACTGAACTATCCATTTCTGATTCTTAGCAGCGTTTCCCCCTCATCTTATCAAAGCACCGTATATCTTCTAGTAAGGCTATGTAACAATCATCACAGAGCTATCTATGTATGTCCTTATCTATATATCCATTCTCTGTTTCACTTTTATCTATGTCAATATTTATTTCAAAGGAACCTATCACAGAAAAATGCTATTAACCTGCAGATATGGGGTTAATTTGCAGGTCAATAGCATTTTGAACCTGCTTACACCAGCACATTGAACCCTGCTGCCGGGAGGACATTAACTTTAATCCCCCCTGCAGTGTTCCAGTTTTAGTCATGGAGGCGGTACCAGCGAGGACTTAGTCACTGCTCTGTGTATGGAGAGCGGCGGCTATAACCGCACCCCTTGCACTGACTGACAGCTTCCTCTAATGCTGAGCGGCCCTCAGTCAGTGCGGGGGGCGCGGTTATAGCTGTTATTCTCCAGCGGTGTCCGAACCTGCAATGGTGCCACCGCCGTGATTGAAACCCCAACCCTGCAGGGAGGATGAAAATGTATTTCCTCCCAGCATCGGGGTTTAATGTGCAGCCGCCGGACAGCTTCAGAATGCTATTAACCTGCAGATTAACCCCATATCTGCAGGCCAATAACATTTTTCCCTGTGACAGGTTCCCTTTAATTCCTGCATCTATCTGTCTATCTATCTATCTATCTATCTATCTATCCTTCTATCTATCTATCTATCCCTCTATCTATCCCTCTATCTGTCTAATCTATCCCTCTATCTATCTATCTATCTATCTATCTATCCCTCTATCTATCCCTCTATCTGTCTAATCTATCCCTCTATCTATCTATCTATCTATCTATCTATCCCTCTATCTATCCCTCTATCTGTGTAATCTATCCCTCTATCTATCTATCTGTCTATCTATCTATCTATCTATCTATCTATCTATCTATCTATCTATCTCTCTCTATCTATCTATCCCTCTATCTATCTATCCCTCTATCTATCTATCTATCTATCTATCTATCCCTCTATCTATCTATCCCTCTATCTGTCTAATCTATCTATCTATCTATCTATCTATCTATCTATCTATCTATCTATCCCTCTATCTATCCCTCTATCTATCCCTCTATCTATCCCTCTATCTGTCTAATCTATCCCTCTATCTATCTATCTATCCCTTTATTTATCTATTATCTATCTATCCCTCTATCTATCTATCTATCTATCTATCTATCTATCTATCTATCTATCTATCTATCTATCTATCTATCTATCTGTCTAATCTATCCCTCTATCCATCTATCTATCTATCTATCTATCCCTCTATCTATCCCTCTATCTATCCCTCTATCTATCCCTCTATCTGTCTAATCTATCCCTCTATCTATCTATCTATCTATCTATCGATCTATCTATCTATCCCTCTATCTATCCCTTTATTTATCTATTATCTATCTATCCCTCTATCTATCTATCTATCTATCTATCTACCTATTATCTATCTATCCCTCTATCTATCTATCTATCTATCTATTATCTATCTATCCCTCTATCTATCCCTCTATCTATCTATCTATTTATCATCTCTCTATCCCTCTATCTATCCTTCTATCTATCTATCTATCTATTATCTATCTATCCCTCTATCTATCCCTCTATCTATCTATCTATCTATTATCTATCTATCGCTACTTGTTTTTATATTTATTTATCTATCTTTCTTTAATTATTTATTATTTTATCTACACTTAAAGGGAACCTAACGGCTGATATATTCTGCCCAATCCACGGGCATTATGTGTCAGTCTGGCTGTATGATTTCAGCAATATATGTTTGCCTCTGAAACGCTGCATATTTTACTAGCCGTGCGGGGAATGAGCCGCATAACGTACTATTTGAACAGGCGGGTTCTCCCCACCCACTGCCCTGGACTGACAGGTCTCTCCCTATGCACACATGCAATACTATAGTACTACATAGGACAGGCATCCAGCAGAAGTACTCTTAATTCTAGCGTTCTTTGAAATGTAACTTTAAGTTTTGCATGTAAAAATAACCAGAACAATAAATACTGGCAGTAAAGGTGTACGATTAACGACAACGCGTTTCGATGCAATACTACGCCTTCATGATGGTCAGGTCTGTATTTTTTTATTTTGGTATAACACAACATGTATTGCCATAAATTGAATATATTCACTCTCTATATATATATTTGTATATATCCATATTATTTGTTTTATTTTACTGATTGATTGTCACTCCTATAATAAGCTGATTATTATTGCACCAATTTGTTCATTTGATAAAAGCTCTATGCGGGAGCCAAAACATCATTCATTTTGGAGTAAATCTTCTATTTTTTGCATATATGCCGCGGTACGGCCACCTCCTTTGCTCAGCTGCACCCATGTTTTTCACAGACGTGTTGACGATGCGCATGGCCCTCCGTGTGTTGTGATTTTGGCACATGTGTGTTCTTCGTGTGCTATCTGTGATAGTACACGAATAGTAGGAACGTTTTACTCACCTGTCCCCAGTGCTGCTGTCCGTGGTGATGCTGTCTCCGATGCTGCAGCTTCCGGGTTCGCGGTGCAGTGAATATTCATGAGCATAATGAGTGGAGCCTAAAGGGGGCTTTACACGCTGCGAGATCGCTAGCAATTGCTAGCGATGTCGAGCGTGACAGCACCCTCCCCCGTCGTCCGGCCGATATGTGGTGATCGCTGCCATAGCGAACATTATCTCTACAGCAGCGTCACATGGACTTACCTGCCCTGCGATGTCTCTCTGGCCAGCGAACTGCCTCCTTTTTAAGGGGGCGGTTCGTGCGGCGTCACAGCGACGTCACACGGCAGTCGTCCAATTGAAGCGGAGGGGCAGAGATGGGCGGCCGTAACATCCTGCCCACCTCCTTCCTTCCGCATTGCTGATGGAGGCAGGTGAGGAGATGTTCCTTGATCCTGCGGTGTCACACACAGCGATGTGTGATGCCGCAGGAACGAGGAACAACATCGTTAATAAACGTTTAACGATATTTGGTTTTAGGACGACCTCTCCACGACAAACGATTTTGCCCGCTTTTGCGATCGTTTATGATCGCTCAAGAGTGTCATACGCTGCGATATAGTTAATGACGCCGGATGTGCGTCACTTACGACGACGTGACCCCGACGATAAATCATTAACAATATCGTAGCGTGTAAAGCCCCCTTTAAGCAGCGCCGAAGACAACATCACTGGAGACAGGTGAGTATAGAAATTTATTTTATTTCAAAGATACATGTTTTCTCCGGTACGTGTCACACGCCTCACACCACTCTGTGGTCCTTGTGACATCAGCGCTGCCGGACAAAAAGGGAACACATGGACACACGGTCCGTGAGAAATCACTGATCTGGGCGCAGATCCATTGATTTTAATGGGTCTGTGAATGTCCGTGATTCCGATACGTATAAAAACAGCGTCATATGTACCGGAATCACTGATGTCCGAAGGGGGCCTCACTTACATGCTGTATTTGTATCTTAGTATTTATGAATAGCCTAAATTTTCACCAAAAACCACTGTGTTTCTTGCCGGTCATGAAGGAGAGGAGACAAATAGAGAAAGCTCAATTTAATTTTATCAATTTTGGGTCCCTTATTGGTTAGAACCCCGGTTATGTCCTTTTCACCGTTTGCAACATCTGGGATGGAATCTGCGCCAAATCCGCATTCAAATCTGCCTCCAAAACATGAGGTTTTCACTGCAGAAATTAGAACAAAATCCACAATGGATTTTTTCAGCCAAGTTATGATAAGCATGAAGCGCCCTAAGCAGAATCATTAGAATCTCGATCCTAAACCATAATTAAATCTTATTCCTTCTACCCATGTGTCACGTCGTCGCTTGATAACATCTTGAACTGCCTCAATCCCCGATGTTAAAGGTGTCACTGCTTTTTGTTAAATATGCACCAGAGACTTGTCAGTCCACATCTGGCAGGCTCAACTCCCCAGTAATAATTGCCTCTTAATTGCCATAGAAGTGACATCTATCTATTGACAGCCTGTCCAACTCGTCTCCGTGTCTCGTTGGTCTTCCCTGCAGACTGCCATGTTTTGAGTGACAGGCTTCCGGCTTTTGACTATGGTTGTGCAGATTTTCCATAATCTCTTATTAGGGCGGCATTAATGTACACCGTGAGCGCTTCGGAAACATACATGTCTGCACTTAACAAACAAGAGTACAAGTCATTAAGTCACGTGCTTCTGTCAAGTTTGTTAATTTGAGCAATGTCTCCAGTTTCCCCATACATTTTACATGAACCTTGGCAGAATTGGCTGATCCTGGTGGATATGTACGGTATGAGGTTGTGACAACTCTGCCCCGATGGCAGGTGTCAGGGAAAAGAAAGATCCGGGCACTT
Source organism: Anomaloglossus baeobatrachus (assembly GCF_048569485.1). Classification (NCBI taxonomy): domain Eukaryota; kingdom Metazoa; phylum Chordata; class Amphibia; order Anura; family Aromobatidae; genus Anomaloglossus; species Anomaloglossus baeobatrachus. The sequence goes on along the minus strand of NC_134355.1, from coordinate 45,913,854 downwards.
CCACTTCTACAGTCACTATAACCAGAAAGTGTATTAGAAACCTGTTAGGACCAGGTGGACGGGTAGGCCCAGGAGGTGGATCCACTGGGCTGAACACCTCACCGAGGAAAAGGTGCCCGGTAGCCGGAGCACTATGGGTAGCAGGACAGTCCGTTCAGAGGAGTGGAGTGAAGAAGTCCCTGGGACCACGGAGTCTCTGAAGGTAGTCCGGGTGACGGAGCTCAGGTTCGGAGGCCGAGATGATGTCAGGCAGAATCCGGAACCAACAGAGCGAGGAGGTGGGTCACCACACGGATCCAGGGATCGGAGATGGTATGGACTGACGAGATGGCGGACAATCACCGTTCGGGGTTCGGGAATCGTCAAGACCGGTTGGCGAGACAGGAGCGACTCTACAAGAGAGATAGGTAAGTATGGAACAAGACACAGGGAGACCTGACTCCTAGCTTAGCAAACACGAAGAACAGGCCCCGCCCACTTTGAAAGGATCACCCTATATACCCTGTACCTGATTCTTCAATATCCTGTTGGAGGACACTGGCCCTTTAAGAGAGGGTCAATGACCGCGCGCGCGCCCTAATGCGCATGCGCGAGGCCCGGGTGACAGAAGCCAGAGCAGGGAGCGGTGCACAGGAGGCAGGAGTGCCGGGCTGGCTCAGCGTTGCCGACGGGCGCCGGGAGCGGGGACCGGGCTGCCTGGAGACCGCAGGTGATAGGGCATGGAGGCTGTGGAGCGGGGGACCGGGAAGCATGGCACGGGAGCGATGGAGCGTGACATGAGAGCGGGGAAGCGTGGCAGGGGAGCCGGTGAGCAAGGCAGGGGAGCCGGGGAGCATGGCAGGGGAGCCGGGAAGCATGGCAGAGGAGCCGGGGAGCGTGACAAAACCCAAATAACCAAAAATAAGCCTTAGTAGGAATTTTTGGAGTATGCTTAAAATATAAACCCTACTCCAAAAATAAGCCCTAGTTGTGATTCTGTAAGGAAGTACCCAAGCTGCTAAAAAGGTTTAAGAATACAGTAGGACTCTTCATCAAAGAGAGCAGACGCCCCCAAAAGAAAGAAAACCCCCGAAAAACAAACACACTCTTTAGGCCTCAAACAATTACAGTTGGCAAGTACTGATGGTAGATGGGCTCTCACACAGAGATCTGCATCGATGTCAGGTTCCTCGCCATTCCACCTGCACTGCACTTTAGCTCTCACAAACAGACTGGGTACCAGTATCTCCGCACGAGTGATTCTGCTTCCAGTCACCAGGGGGAGCCAACTGCTGTAGAACGCAGGGGGACCTGACAGCAATGCAGATTTGTATGTGAGAGCCCATTCACTTACCAACTGTAATTGTTTGGGGTCTGGTAAGTGTGATTCTTTTAGTGGGTGTTTGCTTTCTTTTGGGAGTAAACTTAGCAGTACATAAAGAATAATAAATTTAGGCAGGTCATTTAACCCTTTGTGAATATGGTCTATACCCACCACTATAGGACGGGTTCTGCACCATGAGAATAGCAGATCAGATAAGAAAATGTGCATCTGAACCAGTAATAGGAGTAACACAAAATGCTAATGTTCCAGAATGTGATGACATTAGATTAGATCTGAATAAATGTTGATTTTTTTTTTTGTTCAAGAATAAATGTGGATTGTTGTTCATGGGATAATATAAGACCTCCCCTGAAAATATGCCCTAGTGCGTCTTTCGGAGCAAAAAATAGCATAAGACCCTGTCTTATTTTCTAGATAACACAGTAATGGAACATTTTTGCCCTTTCCCATCCTGAAAGAACACCCACAAAACAACAAAGAAATGCCCTTGTAAAATTTTACGGAGCATAAACATCACTTCCTTTGCAGGAGAGTCTTGTAAAAATTGGAATTGTTGGAAAATGTCGGATCTGCTCTTAGGACTTTGTTCGCTACTTTAGAACACATTCTAACTGGGCACATGGTTTGGAGAAAAAAATAAAAATTGGATACTCATCTTACCAACAGTCACTACTCCGTATTTTACCACTTGTGCCTTGACGATCTCCAGGCTTCTTCTTCTGGCAAGGGTAGTACATGACTGCTGCAGGCACTGATTGACTGCAGCCTTCATATTCCATCCAACCAATCCAAGAGAGAGGGCTGGGACACGATATAATGTACTGAAGAGCGCAACAGGATCAGTGAGTATCAATTAGCGCTGGGCCTATTCAGAATGGGGATAATCCCTTTTAATTAACAAATGTTATTCCATACCCTGATTATCTCCCACATCATCTCCCTCTGTGATCTCCCATGTAGCACTTCGACTCTAATCCATCCTCAGCTTTGCTGTCTGATTAATCTACCTCTCCATTTATTACTCTTCTGCCTCATCCCTCTTCAAGTCCCATCACTTCCCATCAGCTAGAGAATTCAATTACTATCAATGACTTACAGGGCCGTCCATAACATGTCCCCTCCGTACATCTGCTACCTTCCCATGTGCAAATTCCAGTCCTTTCTCTGTCCCGTCCCCTACATACATCTCTTCCTGCGTCTTCCACTAATTCCCATATATAATCTCCAGTCCAGTACCTGCCGCCTCCATACATATCTCTCTCCCAATCTCCTGTTATCTCCCCACTTGTAATCTCCAGTCCTGTCCATACTTCTCTGTCCTAATCTCCTGCTGCCTTCCCATGTATAATCTCCAATATTATCCATACTTTGCTGATCTAATCTCCTGCTGCCTTCCCATGTATAATCTCCAATACTATCCATACTTCGCTGTCCTAATCTCCTGCTGCCTTCCCATGTATAATCTCCAGTCCTATCCATATGTGACGCCCTGGACTAGCTTGGTAGTCACAGATAGACCCCCGCACTACACCTGTCCCCCAAAACGGTGTAATCAGCCAACCATTAAAACCTAGTCACCTCCCTCAGTGTTTGGTGAACACACTAGGAAGCGGAGCTAGGCGGTTGGCCACACCCACCGAGGAGTTCAGAGGGCCTGAGGCAGGAAACACAGTCAGTTGTCAGTAGGAGTCTGGTCAGTTGACAGTGAAGTGGAATGAAGAAGTCTGACAGGTGCCGGGGTTGGAGCCTGGGCACCTTTGCTTAGGAAGCAAACAGTGGCCTTAGCCTGCAGGAGCTGGGAAGAACCGTGGTGGACCGGGACAGGGTAGTGGCCCGCCGGTACCGACCCGGGGAACCGACTTGGAAACCGGAGCACACAGGGGGGTACTCAGACCCTGAAACAAGGTCCAGAATCCAATGGACTGAGTTAATTAACTGATTGCGGTCTGGGCTATCGGTCCTTTCCCACCTAAGTCCCGACTGAAGACAACAGCCCACCGAGGGGGATAGAAAGTCACCGCACAGGCAGAGAGATCCCATGGGCCAGTGTCTGCAGGCAAAAGGGCTCTCCCGACATACACAAAGCCGGGGAACGGACTCCCTTCGCTGAAGCGCAGGTAGCCCAAATACACAACATGGTGCAGGAGAAAGGCCAAGACCACCGAACCGGGTGGGGGACCAAACGCCGCCGGCTGCGGGCACCGACCACCATCAACTTGGTTTACCAGACTTGTGTGTGTCAATAACAGTGAGTACAACAGTGCCATCCGGCCACGCACCGCCCTGCACCGCCCAGCTACCCCCAACGGGTCCCGGTGCCAACATCCCTGCCCACGGAGGGGTTAACAACTTGTTGCATAATCATCTCCCCCGGGTGCCCCGTAACTGCAGCGGTGGTGTCTACCTTCATCACATCCCGTGGGTGGCGTCACGAACTCAAGCGCGGCTCCGGCCGTGCACCTACCTAACCCCCACCAAAAGCGCCAGCATCATCTTTCAGAGCGAAGTGACCCCGGGTCCGGAGGCGCTCGAGCCACCCACCAACGAGTCCGGATCCGAGCGGCTCAGCTGCAGCCGAGTGCGGGGCGGTATACATACATTTCTGTCCTAATCTCCTGCTGCCTTCCCATGTGTAATCTCCAGTCTCATCAATACGTCTCTGTCCTAATCTCTTGCTACTTTCCCACAAGTAATTTCCATTCCCCCTTACATCTCTATCAAAAGCTCCTACTCCTGTCCCACATGAAATCTCCAGTCCCTTCCTTACATCTCTTTCCTAATCTCCTGCCACCTTCCCATGTTTAATCGCACATCGCTATGTGTGACACCGCAGGAACGACGAACATCTCCTTACCTGCCTCCACCGGCAATGCGGAAGGAAGGAGGTGGGCGGGATGTTACGTCCCGCTCATCTCCGCCCCTCCGCTTCTATTGGCCGGCCGCTTAGTGACACCGCAGTGACGTCGCTATGACGCTGAACGCACCTCCCCTTGAGGGAGGGATTGTTCGGCGGTCACAGCGACGTCACTGACCAGGTATGTGCGTGATAATGTTCGCTATGGCAGCGATCACACAATATCTCACACACAATGGGGGCGGGTGCTATCGCGATTGCTAGCGATGTCGCAGCGTGTAAAGTACCCCTTACTGTTGAAACCTTCATACGTTACCCGAAAACCAATCTCTCCAAGAAAATCTATGAGCTACAACATCTCTGTTGCCAATACACTGCATGTAAGAAACGTCTATTGTAGCCTACTGTCTTCTTCACCTTTCCCGGTAGCTTGTAAGCCCTCGCGGGCAGGATGCTCTCTCTCTGTACTAGACTATTACTTACTTAACCATGGCTATTGTACTTGTTTTGTACCTTTTATTGTATATTTATTTTATATATTGTTATACATATGTCATGTAATATAAACCGTGTTTTTGCATGCAAAGAGTCCTGGAACTAACCTCCTTACCAGTTGTTAATGGGTCTGCTTATTTACAGCTAACAGCATCCAAAGAATGAGGAGGACTCCGCCACTTGACGAGCTACAGCCACCACCTTACCAGGATGACTCGGCAACTCCTCACCTTTCCTGTACTCCCTCCGAAATCGGGGATAGTAAATGTGAACTGTCCCATTGTAGCAATAGTCCCAGATACTCCTATAATAAATGCCCCAGTGAGGGGAGTATGGGACATGAAGTAGAGAACTTCCAGAACAAAGGCTACGAAGAAGATGTCCCCAGCGATAGCACAGCCGTCTTGAGCCCTGAGGTGTGTAATGCATGAGGGGGTGGCTGATCTCACTGCAAGGCTTGATATACTCTATTAACTCCTTCATATTTGGAAGCTCATTCTGGATAATCCTATACCTTTCAGTTTACTGATTACGATAGTTACGACTATATCAATTCTGGGGTTCCATCTTGACAACCTCACTTTCTCCTTGTGGAAAGTTTATTCCCATGTAGGAGGTTTCTGGCATATTTATAGGATAGGGCATAAGGGTTCCACCACTGGATGGTAGGCTCCCATCTCGAAAACTTTCACCGCTCATTTGTATGGAAGTATCATAAATTTTCTAAGCATTTTTCAAAACTCCCATACAAATGAATGCAAAAAACTGTAGATGCAGAACCATCTCCCCACTGTCCGTGGTGTCACATGGGGCCCCGTTCTCTAGTTGGATGAGGGCCTCAACAGTGAGACTCAACTATCAGATATTTATGTGGAGACGGAAAAAAGGTTCATGTCATGCTGTGTTACAGAAGTTACTGAAGCCACAGGTAATATAGCTACAGAGTGCAGTTTAGCAAGCAACCACTAGGGGTCAGCAGAGAAGTCAGTAATCCGAGTCAGCAGCAAGAGGTCAAAGACAGAAGCACAGTGAGAGACAAATCGTGGTCAGGAGCTAGGAAAGAGTCAGGAGCTGAAGAGTAGCCTACAAACCAAAGGGGAGAGACGAATGCCGGAGTCAGGAGCGGGAATACAGGTCAGTGGCCGAGAAGTCCAAATATAGCTAAGGGAGGAGGACAAAAAGGTTAGGACAGGGGAAAACAGCAGACAGGAACGGGTAGTCAGGTACCAGGACAGGCAGATGTATGGGTGAGGGTACAAGTCAGGACACAGTAGCATGGAGGCAGGACAGATCGATCAGGACCACTCACCAGAGTCGGTATACATACTGCAAGGCAGAAATATCACTGGCACTGAACCATAGGTGCAGCACCCAGATATAGTGTCCTGGAATCCGGAACGAAGCGGGGGACGTTAACCCCTGACATGACCAGACCGGAGTTGGGTGTAACCACAGCAGGGAATAGCTGGCCTGGGTCATGACAGTTCACTTCCGTTTGCTAATATTTGTTAAAGCCATGGCCCTTGTCACTCCTAAATTATTTTTACCTACAGATAAGACTCTAAAGTTATTCCAGACCCCCAGACCAAGCTCCAAAATTAATCTAGGCCCTATACCAAGCACCCAAATGAATCTACATTCAAGACCAGACTACAAAATTTATCCAGACCAAACCACCAAAATAATTCAGACTCCAGATCAAACCACCAATTTAATCCAGGCCTCAGATCAAGCTTCCAAATTAATCTAGACCAAAATTAAAATATTTAATCCCCAAATTTAGCCCCCAAAATTAATCCACATTCTAGACCAAACCGCCAAATTAATCCACACTCCAGAGCATGCCCCCAAATTAATCAAGACCCTAGACTAGACTGCAAAATTAATCTAGGCCCCCAGACTAAACCCCCAAAGTAATCCAGGTCCCAGACCAAGCTTCTAAATTAATCAAGACCCCTAATCCAAACTACAAAATTAATCCAGATCCTCAGACTAAACCTCCAAATTAATACAGATCCTAAACCAGGATTCCAAATTAGTCTAGAGACTTCTAGACCAGACTACAAAATTAATCCAGATCCCCAGGCAAAACCTCCAAATTAATCCAGATTTCAGACCAAGTTGCCAAAGTGAACCACACTCCAGACCAAGCTCCCAAATTAATCCAGACCCTAGACAAGACTACAAAATTAATCCAGACCTACCGACTAAACTCCAAATTAATCCAGATACGAGACAAAGCTTCCAAATTAGTCTAGACCTCTAGACCAGAGTACAAAATAAATCCAGACCTACAAAATAAACTGCAAATTAGTCCAGATCCCAGACCAAGCTTCCAATTATTCTAGACCCCTAGACCAGTCTACAAAATTAATCTAGATTCTCAGATTAAACCTCCAAATTAATCAACATTCAACACCAAGCTTCCAACTTAGTCTAGACTTCTAGACCAGACTACAAAATGAATGCAGATCCCCAACCAAAACCTCCAAATTAATCCAGATTTCACACCACATTGCCCAAGTAATCCACACCCCAGACCAAGCTCCCAAATGAATCTAGACCCTAGACCAAACTACAAAATTAATCCAGATCTCAGACCAGACCCTAAAATTAATTCAGACCCCAGATAAGATCCCAAAATATCCAAAATATTTGTATGCCCCTTGCTCCCTCCATCCCACTGTACTGCCTGTATAAAGCCCATAGATATTGAATGGCTCGGCCAACACGGCGACGTATATCGAGGCCTCCTGACTCTTTCCACCGATAGAGAAGGATCTCGCCTTTTGAATTTCAGAAACAGCAATCTAGTGTTCTGTAATTCATGAACCAGAAAGCACAGGATGAACAGCATTATATGTTCCCAGGTAGGATCATGTAGGGCCACCACAGGGTGGTGCACAGTTTACACTGACACTAGTAGGTGGTTGTGTGTAATACATGTGTCAGCAATGGATGTTGGGTCCTAAATGAGGGGCCTTATTGTATCTAATAGGGATCGAATATAGCAGAACTGTAGAACCAAACAAGACTATGACTGAACAACAGGAGATATTAAAGGAGTTGTCCGACATTAGCTTAACAAAAATTTTTGAGTTTATCTGTGCTGTATTGTCATATAAATCACACCTACATTGTTATTTTTTGTTTTCTAACTTTTGTTCCTCTTGAATTATCCCTTTATTCTCTGCAGCTTCTTGTTTACATTCAGATCCAGCAAACTGACCACTTCCTGTGCAAAACCTCAGTCAGAGCTGGCACCACCCAGCCTCAGTGTCCAGCCTCACCCCAGTGTCCAGCCTCACCCCAGTGTCCAGCCCCACCCCAGTGTACAGCCCCACCCCACTGTACAGCCCCACCCCAGTGTCCAGCCTCACCCCAGTGTACAGCCCCACCCCACTGTACAGCCCCACCCCAGTGTCCAGCCTCACCCCAGTGTACAGCCCCACCCCACTGTACAGCCCCACCCCAGTGTCCAGCCTCACCCCAGTGTACAGCCCCACCCCAGTGTCCAGCCTCACCCCAGTGTCCAGCCTCACCCCACTGTACAGCCTCACCCCACTGTACAGCCTCGCCCCAGTGTACAGCCTCCCCCCACTGTACAGCCTCGCCCCAGTGTCCAGCCTCGCCCCCTGCCCGCCCCCTGCACACACATTCCCTGTCAGTATTCTTCCCCAGCACCTGACCTGGTATCCCTACAGCATTGCAAATAACAGCCCCACATCGGGCTCTGCACCGCACACGCACACATATGGCTCTGCACCGCACACGTATGCTCTGCACCGCACACATATGGCTCTGTACCGCACACATATAGCTCTGTACCGCACACGCACACATATGGCTCTGCACCGCACATGCACACATATGGCTCTGCACCACACACATATGGCTCTGTACCGCACACGCACACATATGGCTCTGCACACGCACACATATGGCTCTGCACACGCACACATATGGCTCTGCACACATATGGCTCTGCACACGCACACATGGCTCTGCACACGCACACATATGGCTCTGCACACGCACACATATGGCTCTGCACACGCACACATATGGCTCTGCACACGCACACATGGCTCTGCAGACGCACACATATGGCTCTGCACACGCACACATATGGCTCTGCACACGCACACATATGGCTCTGCACACATATGGCTCTGCACACGCACACATGGCTCTGCAGACGCACACATATGGCTCTGCACACGCACACATATGGCTCTGCACACATATGGCTCTGCACACGCACACATATGGCTCTGCACACGCACACATGGCTCTGCAGACGCACACATATGGCTCTGCACACGCACACATATGGCTCTGCACACGCATGGCTCTGCACCCCCCCCCCATAGGGAACACATGTAGGGAGTACATACTCACCCCTCCTCGGTCCCCGCCGCTCCTGCACGTTCGCACGCTGTCTGTGCTCTGGACATATCAGCACAGTAGTGACGTCACCGCTGTGCTGAAGAGAGCACAGACAGCCGGAGGGACAGTGATGAGAAGCTGCGCTGCTTCTCATCAGCACTTTCAAATGTACCGGCATCGGTGATCTGTGATCTGTGATGCCGGTACATTTGAATGTGTGATCCTGAGCAGGGGCCCGGTGCTGGAGCTGACACCACGGCAGCCGCCGCCAGGCCCCTCCTCCAGGTCACGGACCCCACAGCAGTGCAGGGGGAGGTTACTGGAGAGTAAGAGGTGCGGGGGAATGTGTGGGAGGGTGCAGGGAAGGGGGCGGGGACTCCTCGTACTGTACCCGCCCAGCAGGGAGGCGACAAGCTGTTCCACATTTGCATGTCAACATGGCCCTGCCCATGTTGACATGAAATGACCGGAAGCAGCAAAATCGCGGCAGGAGCGGTCACATGACCGCTCTGAGCCGGGGAGAGGGGCTGACAACAGGGCAGGTAAGTGCTCACTATCTACTTACCTGCCCCAATGTAGCCCAATAGGGAAATAAAAAAAAAAAGTCAAAGAAGCCGGATAACCCCTTTAATCATTAAATGCCAAGTGTGAGCTGAGTAATTACTCCCGTCTCACTTCTTTAGACTCCTCCAGTCAGAAGATTTAAAAAATGTTTTAATCAAGGATTTTACGTGTATTTCTTCCCCTGTGCTCCAATTGGTAAATGTCAAAGGTTTTTCCAAGCACAAACTGCGCTCATTTATGATTTCTCCTGTCTGTAAATATTGACCAGATTAGAAGCAGAATTAATCTCAGAAGTTATTAAAATAATGATTGAAATGTGAACTTCCATCCGTAAGGAAGAGATAGCCAAGAACACTTGCTGCAAGGAGGTCTAAAAGAGATTCTTCACTTGCAAAACAATATACAGTGGGTACGGAAAGTATTCAAACCCCTTTACATTTTTCACTCTTTATTTCATTGCAGCCATTTGTTGAATTCAAAAAAGTTCATTTTTTTCTCATTAATATACACTCTGCTCCCCATCCCCATCTGAACAGAAAAAAAAACCCAAAAATGTAGACATTTTTGCAAATTCATTAAACAAGAAAAACTGAAATATCACATGGTCATAAGTATTCAGACCCTTTGCTCTGTATTGAGTAGATGCACCCTCCCATTTGAGCTAGTACAGCCATGAGTCTTCTTGGGAATGATGCAACGAGTTTTTCACCCCTGGATTTGGGGATCCTCTGCCATTCTTCCTTGCAGATCCTCTTCAGTTCCGTCAGGTTGGATGGTGAACGTTGGTGAACACCATTTTCAGGTCTCTCCAGAAATGCTCAATTGGGTTTAGGTCAGGGCTCTGGTTGTACCAGTCAAGAATGGTCACAGAGTTTTTCTGAACCCACTCCTTTGTTATTTTAGCTGTGTGCTTAGGGTGCATGTCTTGTTGTAAGGTAAACCTTCGGCCGAGTCTGAGGTCCAGAGCACTCTGGAAGAAGTTTTCTTCCAGGATATCTCTGTACTTGGCCGCATTCATCTTTCCTTCAATTTCAACCAGTCGTCATGTCCCTGCAGCTGAAAAACACCCCCATAGCATGATGCTGCCACCACCATGTTTCACTGTTGGGATTGTATTGGGCAGGTGATGAGCAGTGCTGGTTTGCTCCAAACATAACGCTTAGAATTATCACCAAAAGGTTCTATCTTCATCTCATCAGACCAGAGAATCTTATTTCTCATAGTCTGGGAGTCCTTCCTGTGTTTTATTGCAAACTCTATTTGGACTTTCATATGTCTTGCACTGAGGAGAGGCTTCCGTCGGGCCATTCTGCCATAAAGGCCCGACTGGTGAAGGGCTGCAGTGATAGATGACTTTGTGCAACTTTCTCCCATCTCCCTACTGCATCTCTGGAGCTCAGCCACAGTGATCTTGGGGTTCTTCTTTACCTCCCTCACCAAGGCTCTTCTCCCATGATTGCCCAGTTTGGCTGGTTTGTGCTCTTAGAAATCTTGAGTACTGCAGAAATTCTTTTGTAACCTTGGCCAGATCTGTGCCTTGTCATAATTCTGTCTCTGAGCTCCTTGGGCAGTTCCTTTGATCTCATAATTCTTATTTGGTCTGACATGCACTGGGAGCTGTAAGGTCTTATATAGACAGGTGTGTGCCTTTCCAAATCAAGTCCTATCAGTTTAATTAAACACAGCTGGATTCCAATGAAGGAGTAGAACCATCTCAAGGAGGATCACAAGGAAATGGACAGCATGTGACTTAACTATGAGTGTCTGAGCAAAGGGTCTGAATACTTGTGAACATGGGATATTTCATTTTTTCTTATTTAATAAATTTGCAAACATTTCTGGTTTTTTTTCTGACAAGATGGGGGATGGGGTGCAGATTGTACATTAATGAGTAAAAAAATGAACTTTTTTGAATTTACCAAATGGCTGCAATGAAACAAAGAGTGAAACATTTAAAGGGGTGTGAATACTTTCCGTACCCACTGTAGATAGTTTTGTTTAAAATTGGAATATATCCATTTTACTAATGTACTTAAATTAAAAAAAAAAAAAAAAATTCCCTGATTTCCCCAATTTTCAGATATTACTGCTAGTCTTAGAGGCTGTTTTTTTTATACAAAAAACATCCTCTTTTGGAATGTGACCAGTAATGATGATGCTCTAAAATGCGAAAAACATGGAAAAACAAAAATACATTCCCTGAAAATAAGCCCTAGCCCATTTTTTGGGGCAAAAAAAATAATGTAAAACCCATTCTTTTTTTCAGAGAAACACGGTATCTCAGCCAGCCCCCTTCTCTATGATAGATGGAGAAAGGGGTAGGATTAGCTATTAAAATAATCCAGTCAGCCAGACCCCTTCATTGACATAACTGATGACGGGCCAACATAAGGGCCTCTCGTGTTGAACTCAAGAAAGAAGTTCGATAAAGTTGTTATGTAAAGTTATTATAAACCTCCCCTCCTTTCGAACACACTGCGAGTATTTTGCCTAATGAGCAAAGCTTTCTGTAAATTCGTAACTCGGTTTACGAGCAAGCTTTGCTGTACGAGCAAAATACTCACCGCACACACTTCCGGTTCTTTACATCCACCGCGCTCTGACCCGCTCTTGCAGTCCACACAAACGCACACAAGCACGCACAAAACACACACAAACAAGCACGCACGCACACATACATACAGTATTATGCTCACCTTACCTTCCGTTCCATCGCCGGCCTCCTGGTTCCTGTAGTTCGCCGGTACAGGAGGTGTATCGGCATTCAGCAAGCATCGCGCCGAGGCAGGAACTTCTGCTGTCAGCCGCTACTCAAAGGCAACGCGCTGGCCAATCGGAGGCAAGCGGCTCCTGCCTTTGACGTCAGCGGTCTGGCAGCGGAAGTTCCTCCCTCGTCTTGATGATTACCTGATACACAGCCCGTACCAGCGAACAGGAAGTCCCAGGAGACTGGCGATGGAAGGTAAGGTGAGCATATTATGTGTGTGTTTGTGCGTGTTTGTGCGTGGTCGTGCGTGTGTAGAATGGCACAATAGGCGACCAGGATGGGATATTTAACAAGTTGTGGAAGGAATTGTCTGCATTGCAATGATTTCCTATGGGAAATCTTGCTTTGCTGAACGAGTAACTTGGTTTACAAGCGCAGTCCCAGAACGGATTGTTCTCGTTAACCAAGGTTCCACTGTATGTCATTGTTAGGGTGCATGTAATTGGATCGGCCTCAGGAGCTGAGCCTGCTACATACAGGACAGCTGTGTACAAGCTTCGATCACAGATTCAAGTTTTCTCGGTGGGACAAAAAATTCAGTGAAAAATTAATAATTACAAAAAAAAATACAATAAAAAAATACAAAAGTTTAAGTCACCCCCCTTTTTCCCAACTTAAATGTAAATAAATAATTAAGAAATTATACAGAATCACTGCATCCATGAAAATTTGAGGTATGAAAATATAAAACGAATGAACGCCAACAGTAAAGAAAAAAAAAATAATAAAATGTCCAAATTGTTTTTTTTTTATTTAAGAAAAAGACTGATGGCACTTCCTAACTTTGTAATGTGAATAGGTGCATACTGAGCATAAAACATATATAAGAAGAAATGGGATACTAGGGCCTATCATGATTAATTTATCCAATATCACTATACCCCATAATGTACAACATGAAAAAAAAACAAGAGAAATGGGGATCCACTAGTGAGGCAACAAAATGGCCAAAATAACAAAATAAATCAACCAACTTAAATATAAATAAATAATAAAGAAATTATACAGAATCACTGCATCCATGAAAATTTGAGGTATGACAATATAAAACGAATGAACCCCAACAGTAAAGAAAAAAAAAATAATAAAATGCCAAAATTGTTTGTTTTTATTTAAGAAAAAGACAGATGGCACTTCCTAAATTTCTAATGTGAATAGGTGCATACTGAGCATAAAACATATCTAAGAAGAAATGGGATACTAGGGCCTATCATGATTAATTTATCCAATATCACTATACCTCATAATGTGCAATATGAAAAAAACAAGAGAAATGGGGATCCACTCGTGAGGCCACAAAATGGCCAAAATAACAAAATAAATCAACCTCTCTGAATATCCAATAAAGCTTTTATCAAAAAAAATTTTTACAACCATAAGCGGAATAGATTACATTTTTAGGTACAAAAAAATCTATATTAGACAGTCAAGTTAAAAACGGAAAAGACCAAATACCAGTCACACCGAACAAACAGGATGGGATGGTAAAAAGATGAAATCAAATAGCACTGTCAGAGCCCTAACGATAGTTAGATTGCAAAGTAGTGAATATCCTGAGCAACCTTTCAGGGGAATGGTCAGAAAACGCTGGCAATGATAAAATACCAAAGGTCAAAATTCGTAATAAGAATGCTCAATGTGAACAGCATTCAATAAGACAAGGTCAGGCTAATGTTATATTAATGAAAAGCCCAATGCAGATGAACAATGAGCAGACCCAGTCAAATGTCAGCGATCTAGATCATACCATGAGAGGTTAAATTAGGATAAGGAATAGTAGAGATTATATATTGCTAAACACGGGGCCACAAATGCAGTGCACATAAAGGCAGAAGTATTAGTGCCCGCGCTCATCAGTTAAAAGTTAATCAAAGACATCTGAAAATCAAATATGAAATCAATAAGCCATGAGCCCAAAATACTCAACCATCAAAACTGATTGCTCGGCGTGGCGTGCTCCGACACGCACGTTTCGCCACCTTCCTCGGAGAGCCGCGCTTCCCGAGGAAGCATAAAACATAGTAACAAAAAATAGACAGTTGCACTCTGTAGTGCTAAGACATGAAGAACAATGAATACGGGAATGTAGACATGCATTACCGCTATGGAAAACATGTAAAAAATGAGATACTTAGCACACAAAAATGGCCAGTCTTATGTGAGCCCAACAGCCAACGGCAAGGCGACCTCATATTGTTGGGTCCCTATCAAACTAATGCCTCTCTTTGGGTTAAAAAATCCTCCAATATATGAGCGAACAGGAACCTGACAATAGAGAATTTTTCTAAAAATGCAACAAAAAGCAATCAAAACATTATACATATAGACCCAGAAATGGCATAAAAACAAAACTATAGCTTCCCAGAGAAAACAAACCCTCACACAGCTCCACTGACGGAAAAATAAAAAAGGTACGATCTAGAAAAATGGCGCCACATACCAGTATTTTTATACAGAATTCTGAACTTTTTTAACCACTAAAATAAAAAAAACACTTACGTTTGGTATTGACGTGATCTTACATGATCACGATGCCAGGTTATTTTTACCACTCAAAAAAATAAAAAAACGTAAAGCAGAAACCCTAAAAACAATGGCAGAATTATGGGTTTGGGTTTTTTTTTCACCATTTCACCCCACTTGGATTTTCTTTTCTTCCTTTGCTGCATTAAATGGTAAAATAAATGATGTAATACACAACTACAACTCACCCGTCTTAAAGCTTTGTTGGTGGAGAAGTCAAAAAATTATCTGTCACGCTAGGTACAGGGAAGTACTAAGCAAATGGCAAAAGAGAAGGGAAAGGAAACCCTGTGTTTAGGGAAGGGGAAGATGGTGACCCCTGACCAAACCTACAGCTGGTCCTTGGGGTCCCTTACCATCCTAGATAGGTTCCGCGCCTATGCGCTGAGCCGGACACCTAACCCTAGTTATCCCTGGTACTAAACCCTAAATAGGGAACAAATGGGATGAGCTCTTTGTCAACCCCACTAAACACTAAGGTTGACACACAGGGGGAAAGTGTATGAACTACTTATCCACAGAGGACTCAGGTAGATGTTCAGCAAAGTAACAGCAACAATACCACTGAGGAGTACAAGCCACCTGCTTGCAACCAGAGCTTGAATGAACTGAATAATATCACCAGCACTAGTCCATGGAAGAAAGAAGTATTTAAGCACAAAGAGAATACTAATAATCAGCAGCTGGGTGGAAGGCGAGGTCCTACTGGGTCCTATAGGGGAAGCAGAAAGGAGACTGTGGACAAAAAAGTGCAATAGGGTCTTAACTGGTAAACACCAATAGAAGAGGATTTAGGAAAACTCACCTATAGGGGTTTTGCTAGTCACAACGCTTATAATAGCGTAGTCACAGGGTGAAACAGCTGCAGCCCCGGAGGCGATCATCATTAACATTATCTGCCTCCTGGATTTGGTGATGAGCGCGACATGACACCTATTTTTCCTGACAACTACGGGTCCTATAGGGGGAGAGACGAGAACCCAGCAGGAAAACTACCTATACCAATGAATACTGACAGCAGGAACAATAGAAAGTCAGGGAGTATTCTGCGTAGCCAAACACTGTGACCTTCTATTGCCAGAAACCACATGACTGTCTGTCACCTGTCACAAACTTACCCTGTCCTGATGAAGTTGTTATCTTTATTGTTATTTTTTATTTGATAAATTTTTTTTATACGTTTTTGATACTTTTTTTTTTATACATTTGTTGATACATTTTTTTATTTGATACATTTTATGTCATTTTTTTATTATTTTAATTTGATACATTTTTTAATACATTTTTAATACTTTTTTTGTACATTTGTTGATACATTTATTTATTTGATACATTTTTATTTGATACATTTTTATTATTATTTTATTTCATTTTTTTATTATTTTTTATTTGATACATTTGTTGCCACATTTCAGGTGAATTTACAGTTTTTTCCCAGGTTCTTACCATGTAACAATTCTCAGATCGTATCGAAGGTGCAAAACCTTCAATTTGCACGAGCCCCGTGATAATAACCCTACCACTTTACACACCCGGCGCGTTCCTTCACACCCCGGCATTTAATTAATAAATTCTCCATTGACGAAAATGCAGTAAAGCTCCGCCGAGTGCCAATCTATGTCTCTCCTGCAAATTCCCAAGTGATATAAAACGTCCTGAGGCAATAACACTAATTCGGGGTATACTTAATAGTCAATTTTGACAAGTTCTTAGCTCAGGGAAGAAGCTATAATATATTCCACGATTTTCTGGAAGGTTTATTTTCAGCTCTTATTATCTGGTCATTGTTTCTTTTTTTTAGATTTATTTGGTTCTTTTTTGTATTTTTTTTGCTTTTTTTTTCCAATTTACAGACTTAGAAATATTATAAATAAATATATATATATTTTTATTTTTGAAAAGCTCTAAAAAGCAAAATGCAATAAATACATTCGAGCGCCTATTTTTTTTTTTTTTCCGTAGGATTTGTCAGCCAGAGGATCATCTTCACAGCTTCCTAAGTCTTTTGATCCGGAGCCAGTAGCTAAATACGGCACATTGGATGTAACTTTTGACTATGATTCACAAGAGCAGAAACTTCTTGTCACGGTGACAGCTGTCACCGACCTGCCCACACACAACAGGACTGGGAATAGTAATTCCTGGCAGGTCCATCTTGTTTTGTTACCCATGAAGAAACAGAGAGCCAAAACCGGCATTCAGAAGGGACCTTGCCCGATGTTCACAGAGACCTTCAATTTTAATCATATAGAATCGGAAATGATTGCAAATTACGCGGTGCGATTCAGACTGTACCTCGTACGTCGGATGAAGAAAGAACGGATTCTTGGGGAGAAGGTATTTTACCTGACAAAGCTGAATCTCCAAGGAAAGCTATCCATCCCGGTAGTGTTAGAGCCGGCCTACAGTCTCTCGGTAAGTAAGAATGAAAAAAAGCCAAGGTTTTTGGTAAGTTTTTGTAAAATAGAAATTTAGTTTTTGGGATTTTGAATTAACAATCATATTAATTTACATATGAAGATTAATTTAAGGCCGCTTTACACACTGGTGAAAGCACCCGCCCTCGTCGGTTGTGCGTCACGGGCAAATCGCTGCCCGTGGCGCACAACATCGCTAGGACCTGTCACACTACTTACCTGCCTAGCGATGTCGCTGGTGAAAGCACCCGCCCTCGTCGGTTGTGCGTCACGGGCAAATCGCTGCCCGTGGCGCACAACATCGCTAGGACCTGTCACACTACTTACCTGCCTAGCGATGTCGCTGGTGAAAGCACCCGCCCTCGTCGGTTGTGCGTCACGGGCAAATCGCTGCCCGTGGCGCACAATACACCCGGACTTATCGACACACCTGCCAAGCGACGTCGCTGTTGCCGGCGATCCGCCTCCTTTCTAAGGGGGAGGTTCGTTCAGCGTCACAGCAGCGTCACTAATCGGCCGCCCAATAAAAGCGGAGGGGCGGAGATGAGCGGGCTTAACATCCCGCCCACCTCCTTCCTTCCTCATCGCGGCCACAGGTAAGGAGAGGTTCCTCGTTCCTGTGGTGTCACACGTAGCGATGTGTGCTGCCGCAAGAATGGAGAACAACCTGCGTCCTGCAACAGCATCGATAATCGGGAAAGGAACGACGCGTCAACGATCAACGATTAGGTAAGTAATTTTGATCGTTAACGGTCGTTCGTGCGTTTCACACGCAACGACGTCGCGGATGTGCGTCACGAATTCCATGACCCCAACGACATCTCGTTAGCGATGTCGTTGCGTGTAAAGCGTCCTTTACATTCCAATCTATTTTAGTAAGATTATGTAGATTTAAAGGGGTATTAAGAAAAAAAAATGTACCTTATTTTTCGGTTTATAAGACGCGCTGGATTATAAGACGCACCCCAAATTCAGAGCAAAATAAGGTAAAAAAAATGGGGTACGTCTTATAATACGGTGGTAGCAGCAGTGGCGGAGCAGAGTCACAAGAGGCAAGGGCGGTGGGTGTCCCAGAAACTGTTAGCTGTGCTGGGGCTCGGGCTGCGGCGGCAGCTGTGGGCTGTGTGGGCTTCAAAGAAATGGCGCCCGGAGTCAGCGCAAATTGAGCAGATTGAATACTCCTGGAAATCACCAAGTTTAGCTGCAAAATATCCCCTTTTTCTAACAAGTACATTTTGGGTGGAGGAACCTCTCTGGTCCTAAGACATTGTGGTACTAAATTAGTGCTTGATTTTTCTAATGGCATTGGTGGAACTAGATGTAACAAGTCTGTGCCAGCCTGATGTGATCTTGGGGTGATCTGGGATCAGAGAGTCACAGCACATTGTGGATCGCAGATCCGCTTTAGTGCCCGATCGCCGTTTACCCTGAGTTGGAGCGTATTTAAATCCATCCGGTCCTGAAGAGGTTAAAGTCCATTTCTATCCTGCAGTGATCTCACAGGTTGTAGCCTCACCTACAGCCACTCCCTTCAGCTATAAGCATCCTCAATCCTCCCTTTGTCAGCAATAGCTCATACCTATACTGACCATGTTCAAAGAGCTCACTCCTGGATAGCTGTGGTGTTGTTTCTATTGCAGCTGCGACGTTCCTTACTGAAGAAATGAAGGAGTGCTTTGTGTTGTGTCTTTCTCCATCCATTTATCTTCCCTTCCTCGTGTTGTCTTATCGTAGTCGCGAGACTAGCGGCTCGCTGGTCTCCATTAGTCAGGGTGAGTTTAGGGCGAGCGAGGGCCAAAGCATGTGATGACGCACGGGGGGAAGGATGCGTCTAGGAACATTAGGGATTGCAGGGTTCACCCTGAGTTGAGTGCTAGGAGGTAACTCCACTCCCCTCCTCCTATTGCAAGAGCCCACTGCTGTTTTCCTGTTTTGTACCCTGTGTGTTGCGTCGCTTGCCGGTGTCCTCCTTTTCCCCAGTGGGACACCACACTGGTATTCCCGCTGTGTTGCACCACTTGCTGGGAGTCCTCCCATGACCAGGGTGGCCACCTACACTCACAACGTGACATCAGAATACAATAATGATGTGGTATGTTTGGTAGACAATTGAAGATTATGTGGAAACCATCTAAATAAGGCTGTCATGCGATGTTCGGCTCTGCACACACTTGATGGCACAGCGACGTTGGACTCTGCTTCAGAGTTGTTCAGCCAGAGCCGGGCGTTGGCTGATTTAGGTTCACTGGTCTTCAACTCTGCAGGAGTTAATTCCTGCAGACTGGTGAGCAGGAACTAGGAGCTCAAGTTGCTAATTGCCACGTGCAGCTCTCTCCTTCCTATTTAAGGTACGGCTTTCTTCTAGTATGCGCTGATAATAGCTTCAGCATAAGCTCCAGTCATTCCGGTCTTAGTGGTGATCCTGTTTATGATGTTCTTTGTTAGGATTTTTGAGTGGTGTGGATGTTCCCCTGTTGTGCGTTACTTCCTTCCCTTTTCTTTGTTTTACCTGTACACATATTGTCTCTCCTGTGTGTTTAAGTGGAGTGTGTACGAGTTTTTGTTCTCCCTTGTCTGTGTCGTTTCTGTACGGTTTTGTTACTGTGTTTCCGGCCCTCCCCAAGGGTGGGAGAGAGGGAGAGTAAGATCAGAGCTCGAACAGGAATCAGGGTCACAATGGGGGCTCAGACCTGGCAACCATCAAGTATACCTCTGAGATAAGGGACATTACAGGGCCATGTTTCTGAGGGCCAGCTTAGGGGCCCCTATTCTGTCATTACATACACCGTGACAAAGGTTAAATATAATAATGGAGTAAGGCCGACTTTGGTCAATTGGGTGGAGTTATTAGAAGAGGTCAAGCAGGGCAGAAATGTGGTCAGGCTGCCCTACGACATGTATTGGAGTTCTGAGGCAGAGTATGTTTTGGACTACTTAGAGAAATGTAGTCAGGTCAAAAGCTGGTCAAAATACACATAATAAAGTCACAAGCCAAAACAACATTATAAGTGTCACTAAGGCTGATTAAATGCTCCCTTGAATGGTGCGCCTTAGTTTCTGATTGGCTGGACAGCCGTGAGCAACACATTTTCACGCTATTGTGTTTCAGTTTGGAAATTTTCCATTTCCTTGTATTGTACCGCAGTTATCTGTTTTGAAACCCTTATTGGGAATTTGTCAAAAGGATTTTGCCACCGAATCTAAGAGCAGCATATTGTAGAAACAGCAATCCTGATTCCAGTGATATGTCACTTACTAGGCCACTTGCTGCAGTTTTGCTAAAATCCCTGTTTGTTTTGTTGCAGATCTACCAATTCTCTCTAAATGCTGAGCTCTGTCTAACCACACCCACACTGTACACAGGAAGCAGCCAATTAGTGGTGTGGGCGGGGTTATACAGAGCTCCGCATTCAGAGAACTGGTAGAGCTGCAGAAGAGAAAACTGGGATTTTATCAAAACTGCAGCAAGCATCTGTAAGTGATACATCATTGAAATCAGGGTCTCTGCTCCTGAATCATTCTGAGCAAAAAAAAAAAACTGGTGGCAGATTCCCTCGTGTGTTAATTTTCTTTTCTACATAATAAATCTTTTAGACAATAATGTTTAAAAAAATGGCTTTTCGGTTTTAGAAAAAAAAAAAAGTCCTTTATTCACCCTTCCCGGGTCTGCTGCTGTTCCCAATGTCTGTTATTGTCTTGTTGACAACACTGCAGCCAATCACTGAGCTCAGCGAGTCTACCCGAGTAGACGGCACTCAGAGCCGCTGAGCTCAGTGATTGACTGCAGCGTTGTTTATGTGATGTCATAGCTGCAGACAATAAAGTCATCGGAAACAGTGGTGGATACTCAGCGTGGGACCTGGGGAGGGTGAGTACAGCTCAGTTTTATTTTTTTTTTGTTTGTAAACAAATTGCAGCCGGAATTACACAGATTTTCTCAAATTGGAAAACATCTTTAGAGAGAAAAGTTTTTGGGTGGAATTCCTGAGGAGCCGTCTTCCGTGATCGCTGGTTGTTGTGATCTATCCCCATCAGCATACACATATGTGTGTTGTGTGTATGGCCCGTTGCGCTTTTTCATGATATAATGCTCCTCCGCACTTTATTTCTCATCCGTCTCTTATGTAGCTCAGCGTCCTTCTAAGCAGGTCACATAAGCTCAAGGTTTCCAACCGAGAGAACGTGTCACTCTTCATCAGTGACGTGCGCACACAGTATAGCGGTGGAGTGGACAGGCTGCTGATTCCCGCTATCAGACCTGAGTGATTTCACTGTCAGTCCCTGCGGGGATGGAGGTGATGGGTGAAGAGCGCTATCAGCTGCCGTGTCAGTCCCAGAGCACTCATCAACACCGCACAACGTGGCCGCCCGGATGAAAGAGCTTTTCCTTTATATTTTTGTTTGTGGGAGAAAGGAAATTATAGAGTCGTTCAGGCCCAGGGATAAGATGTGAGGGGTATATACTGCGGGCTCTGAGAGGGCAGAGGAAGGGGCCTTATACAGTGTGGCCACCCATATCCTGTCCACCACCATTAACTTGAGAACGGCGGCAGCTCTAGGCATAGAAGTGGTGTCTAGGTATAGTAAAGTAGCCATACGCCACGCAATGAAACTACCTATAGCGCCACCTGGTGGAAAACAACGGAGTGAGCATTTTTATCTCAAAAACGGAACGAGATAGAGTAAAAAAGGGAATTACAAAGTTGTAGGGCATCATCAATTCAATACGAATCAACACCTTGCATACAGAAATGCTATGATATGAAACCCATGACCCCCCCAAAACATTGAATGCTGGTCACGCATATGGCGCTCATTTAACTTTGATGCGGGTGCGATCGCACGATAGATCGTACCGTGTAACGCCGCCCTTAAAGGGGACTAGGGTGGCTTGAGCCTGATGATACCGCCTAGTCTTGGCCAGCTTCAGCACAGTGTTTACGAGCAAGACATCAGTGGTGGTCTGTCTCCTAGGCAACAAGCTGTAAACAAAAAAAGTGTTAAGATTTCAACGACTGGAAATATTAATAAACAGTAAATTGCAGAAGTGCTTGTTTTTAAAAGCTCTACATCCATCTGTGAGGATGGGAATAAACCTTTAAATACTATTGATTAGTAACCTCCTAGGGGTTACATGTAGACTATCAGCTTACTCTGACATAGTCTCTCCGCAGTAATCTATGGGCCCTGCGTTTGAGAATATCTGCAGACAGTGTTGTCAAGGGCAACCACAGTGTAGGTGGCAGGGCTCCCTAATGTATTTAGTCTGTATGGCCCTGTTCATATGTAGCAGATTTGATGCAGATTTCTTTTCAGATTACTCAATGAAATCCATGTCAGATTAATAGACACTCAACATCGTATACATGTGACTCTGGATCTATAGCTGTTCGCGGGGACAGTCCCTTTAGTAGAACATCATATTTAGGTTTCAACCAGGTTGGGCTCACAGCCGAAAAATCCCTTTATGTGTCCATGACTGACGCTCCTGGATGGCAGCCATGGATGCGGGGTACGTGCTGTCTGGTGCCCTCCAGTCCCTGCTTGTCTCTTTACATTAGTCTGTTGGGCTTTGTTTATTGCATTATTTTTATTCATTGGCTTTGTGCCAAATGTAAAAAGTCTCTTGTGTCCTCTGCAGGCCGTGCCCTGTCCCTGGTGGCCCGGTCAGGCTTTGCTGGTTAGTCTATAATTGCACTGTGTTTCTAAATTATGATGATTTACTGATTTATGCAGTTTGGTCACTGATCCTTTCTGTGTTGTGACTGATCCATGCAGTATTGTCAAGGACCCATGCAGTGCGGTCATCAATCCATTTCATTGTGGTCACCGATTCATGCAGTGTGGCCACCAAACAATGTAGTGTGATCATGGTCCATGCAGTGCGGTAACCTACCCATATAGTGTGACCACCAACCCATGCAGTGTTGTCACTGATCTATGCAGTTTGGTATCTGTCCATGCAGTGTGAGCACCGATTCATGCAGTGTGGTCACACATCCATGCAGTATACTCACAAATCCATGCAGTGTGGTCACCTATCCATGCAGTGTGGTCACCAATACATGCAGTGTGGTGACAGATCCATGCAGTTTAGTTACCAATCCAGGCAGTGTGGTTACCGATCCATGCAGTGTAGTCACAGATCCATGCAGTGTAGTCACCGATCTATGCAGTGTGGTCACCGATCTATGCAGTGTGGTCACCGATCCATGCAGTGTGGTCACCGATCCATGCAGTGTGGTTACCGATCCATGCAGTGTGGTCACCGATCCATGCAGTGTGGTTACTGATCCATGCAGTGTGGTCACTGATCCAAGCAGTGTGGTCATTGATCCATGCAGTGTGGTGACAGATCCATGCAGTTTGGTATCTGTCCATAGAGTGTGGTTACCGATCCATGCAGTGTGGTCACCGATCCATGTAGTGTGGTCACCGATCCATGCAGTGTGGTTACCGATCCATGCAGTGTGGTCACTGATCCATGCAGTGTGGTTACCAATCCATGCAGTGTGGTCACTGATCCATGCAGTGTGGTCACTGATCCATGCAGTGTGGTCACCAATACATGCAGTGTGGTTACAGATCCATGCAGTGTGATCACCAATCCATGCAGAATGGTCACTAATACATGCAGTGTGGTTACAGATCCATGCATTTTGGTATCTATCCATGCAGTGTGGCCACCATTCCATGCAGTGTGGTCACCAATTCATGCAGAATGATCACCAATCCATGCAGAATGGTCACTAATACATGCAGTGATGTCATAGATCCGTGCAGTTTGGTATCTATCCATGCAATGTGGTCACCAATCCATGTAGTGTGGTTACCAATCCATGCAGAATGGTCACTAATACATGCAGTGGGGTCATATATCCGTGCAGTTTAGTAATTGTCCGTGCAGTGTGGCCACCGATCCATGCAGTGTGGTCACATATCCATGCATTTTGGTAATTGTCCATGCAGTGTGGTCATCTATCCATGCAGTATGGTAATTGCCCATGCAGTGTGGTTATTGAGAGTACATAACAATAGTTTTGTTGCAGTGGAATCCCTGGATGAATTGATGAGCTGTAGTTTGATTAATACATAATAAATAAACCATCCACATAATCTAAAAGCATTTATAGAGGGATCAGCGAAAACTCACAAGTATAAAAAAAAAAATCTCATTACAGCCCTTCGGTAAATAAATCCTGTGTTTCCGAAGCCACTAAGCTCATCCATTGTCAATAAAAGAAATCACATTTGCATTTCAAAATTATTTCTGGAGTAAAACCTGTGTGTGACTGATTAGGCGAAAGCAAATAACATCAGCGCTCATCATCCTCCGAAGGCACTCCAGCAGCACATTACAGGCTGCCATTGTGTGCGCCGCGCTGTTAAACACTACTAATGCTATTAGAGTACAACCTGCAATGCTAAGAGCAGATAAGATGATTATCCCTGTATACAGATCGCTCAAACAAGCGCTACAAGAGCAGCGCCAACATAGGCCCGACGTAACGAAGCTCAAACAAGCGGTAGAAGAGCAGCGCCAACATAGGGCCGACATAACGAGGCTCAAAGAAGCACTACAAGAGCAGCGTCAACATAGGGCCGACATAACGAGACTCAAACAAGCGGTAGAAGAACAGCGCCAACATAGGGCCCCGTAACGAGACACAAACAAGCGCTACAAGAGCAGCGCCAACATAGGGCCGACGTAACGAAGCTCAAACAAGTGCTACAAGAGCAGCGCCAACATAGGACCGATGTAACGAGGCTCAAACAAGCGCTACAAGAGCAGCGCTAACATAGGGCCGACGTAACGAAGCTCAAACAAGCGCTACAAGAGCAGCGCTAACAAAGGGGTGAAATAACAAGACTCAAACAAGCGCTACGAGAGCAGCGCCAACATAGGGCCGACATAACGCTCAAACAAGCGCTACGAGAGCAGCACCAACATAGGGCCCCGTAACGAGACACAAGCAAGCGCTACAAGAGCAGCACCAACATAGGGCCCCGTAACGAGACACAAACAAGCGCTACAAGAGCAGCGCCAACATAGGGGCCGACTTACAAGTGCTACAAAAGCAGCGCCAACATAGGGCCAACGTAACGAGACTCTTGCAGCGCCAAAATAAAGGTGAAGTAACAAGACTCAAACAAGAGCAGTGCCAATATATTGCTGATGTGATGAGGCTCAAACAAGTGCTACACGAGCAGCACCAACATAGGGGCTGACATAACAAGACTCAAGCAAGTGCTACAAGAGCAGCGCCAACATAGGGGCCGACGTAACGAGACTTAAATAAGTGCTATAAGAGCAGCCCCAACATAGGGGGTGACGTAACGAGACTCAAATAAGACGCGGGAAAGTTCAGCTTTCTATTAAACAGGACATTATAGAGGACCCATCACTAATCAATAAATGTAAATATTGCCAGAAAATAAAATCTAGATTTTAGCCACATTTTCGACTAGATTTTGTGACTTTGAGCTCTTAACATAAAGGGAATGATAGGCCATTATAGGATACTACATTATGGTGGAGTCTATGGCCCTGATTCATCAGAGCAATTTTGCCATAATTCTGAAAATAGCTTTGAAAAGTTTCAACATTTTTGCACAAATTGGAGTTGTGCAAAAATGTTGCCACCTTTAGCGTCTTCCACAGGTTTCTTCCAGCTCCGCCAAAATGGGGCGTATCGTGCTACTGGTCGGTCTGTGTATATGGACTCTAATATTTGTGGCAAAGTGCACACGCCACTTTTCAGACGCTCCTGATTCATTAAGAAGCATGCATGTAACATTCCCCGCTGGAGATAGTAAAGTGGTGAGCAGGAGTGGACCCACTGGACCACCGGGGGACCCAAGGCTTATCCTTTAGTGGATGGGGTTTGACTAAGCGCCGACCATGAGGCAGATGCCAGGTGCCACCCCCAGTGCAGAGACCGGAACTGTGACAGCTGGCCCCCATGGCAGGGACGGACACAGGTGCAGACAAGCAGTCTCTAGTGTAGACAGGGACCACCATGGTTGGTGTCAGATAGCACGGCCAGGACGGACAGGCAGAGTTACTAGGATAGACAGGGACCACTGGAGTAGGTGAGGCAGATATCACAGCCGGAGTGGACGGACACAATCACTATTAAATCTGGGACCACCGGGGTAGTTGAAGCAGATGGGACGGGCAGCGGGCAGCGTGCAATAGACACCGGGATGCAGACGGGATTGGGAGACAGGCAAAGATACTGTACACTGTAATGGTAAGCACAGTGAACACCAGACAACTAAGTGACTCGGGAACAAACCACTAACTATTTAATCACGTTGATCAGGCACCTCCCTTAGTGGGAGTGCGCCTTAAGCTCCCAGTACCTCTCACCGATAGGCTGCGGGCACTTCCGTGGAATAACGTCATGGCTCTTTAAGAGAAGTGCAGTGGTGTGCATGCACGCCCTAGGAGCACTCCTGGAGAGCCTGTGTGGCGTGCACAGGTCCCGGGAGAGAGAAGCAGGAAATACCCACGTGGAGAGCCGCTGGGAAACTGGGTAGCACGGTGCAAGCCGACTGCGATGAGCGAGTAGGCATCCCTGCAGGGAGGAGAGCAAGCAGTGCAGTGACACCGGCGCCGCAATACACCTGTTACTGAATCAGGAGCTTCTAACTCCAGCACGTCTCCTCATCAAGACCGACGTGAAAACCACCAGACTTGATGAGTTGGAGCCAAATGTTCCAATTCATGAAGACCAGTAATTTTCTTAGTGTCAGGTGCTCCTGATTTGCCTCCTAATGAGTCAGGAGCATCTATCCAGTGGCGTGCCTCAATGTGCTCCACACCAGGAATCTTGTTCCGCTTTCTTGGCTGGAGTTAGATTTCTGGGTTAAGGAACACCACAACTCATTATGAATTGGACGACCTGTGGTTTCACGCCACTGCTGTTTTCCAGCTCACCCTACCTCTGCCCATTTTTTAATGGAGCACCGAGAAATGCCAAAAGTCGCAGTTTTGCACAGCTACGGGTAACAAAAAATTTTGTGACTTTTCATCGCAATTTATGAAATTGCTTTGAAAAATTGGGGCCAATGATACAGCAACACGTGCCTTCCTTTATATGCAACCTAATATTTTGCTTGCTTTTCCAGCTGCTTCTTGACATTGAGTGCTATGCCCACTTCTGCCATAGAGATTGAATGGAGTGGAGGTGAGCATGCCCTGTTCAGATGTGGTTATTCAGAGCCTTGTTCTAGGAATCGGTCGGTCCCCCAGTGATCGGGAAGTTATCCCTCATCCCAGAGGTAGGAGACAACTTGAAAACTTAGCACACCCCTTTGAAAGGATTATTCCCATCATCTAAAGCTAACATCTAACCACACTATAGGTGAAAACGTGTTGATCAGTGGGGATCTGACTGCTAGGACCCCCCAATGAACCTCAGTGCTCTGTTATACTCTATTGCAGTGGAGCATTTCAGTGCCTTAAAGGTAATAAGGTGTTTGCCATGCTGTACCGATTTAGGAGTAGGAAACTAAAAGGAGATACCCCAGATAATACTGCCCCATAAACCCTGCACTTAAGAGGTTTTCCAGCTTTGGAACACACCTTCCCCCAGCTGCAGTTTGTTGAAAAAAAAAAATCTGTGCTTTACTCACCCTCCCTGGGTCCAAGGCTTGAGTCTGCAGTGCTGACGTCACGTTGACACCACCACAGTAAACAAATGAGCTCCGAATCTCTGCCTGAGTTGACGGCACAGACCGCTCAGAACCACGGAAATCACTGACGCGAGAGAACTGAGTCCATTTTGCTCTTATATTGTGCACCTTGTCTTATAAATAATGATGTCATAGGGTTCATCTAACAATGATGGGAAGTTTCACATTTCCCTTCACGTCCCTACTGCTCTTATTGGTGCATAGTTCAGAGGGACCTCATCTTTTGTATGTGACCTTATATAAACTGCTCACATCTATTACTAAAGAAGAATTCCTTGAGTACACCATACTAAGCGTGTGTGCTGTATTGATTTCCCGAGCGCTAGTAAAACAAATCTTAGCAATTTGGAGTTCAAAAGCCATAGAAGGAGTGTTTCACATTTCCGTTCATGTCCCTACTGCTCTTATTGGTGCATAGTTCAGAGGGACCTCATCTTTTGTCTGTGACCTTATATAAACTGCTCACATGTACTAATAAAGCAGAATTATTTGAGTACACCATACTAAGCGTGTGTGCTGTAATGATTTCCCGAGCGCTCGTAAAACAAATCTTATTAATTTGGAGTTCAAAAGGCATAGAAGGAGTGTATTTTGCTCATTCTGATTGACTGCAGTGCTGTCAATGTAATAGCGCTGCAGACAATAACAGGGCATGGTCTCCCCTTTTACTTAGCTATGTTTTGTGTAAGAGCACGATAAAGACGTTGGATATTATCAGTCTATTTGCTGGATTATGGGCTTTATATCTTTGACAACAATGCGTTTAACCCTGCTTATTTTTCATCTTCATCTCCTCGTCCCTTATGAATTTTGCATGAACCCTTCACCGGTCCTGCCACCGATTGTTTATGCGCGTATATATTTTATTTATCTGATTATATTTCGTGTTGTATTTAAGTATTCAAGACTCACAGAGCAATGTTTTATTTCTTTTTTTTTTTTTTTTTTTGCATTGTCGTATCCCCGTCCTACATTCGAATCCATTTTTTTTTTCTATAATTGATTTATGTATGAATAATGCAGTGTCAGATTATGGTGCATACAAAACACCGGCTTTAGCAATCTGAATTGTATTTTAAGCAGCTGTTTTGAAACACATAACAGTAGCCTCCGAATGCAGAATTGGTTGTAATGGTGGCGTAATAATATCTTCGCTCTCAGAGCCGGAGGATTTTCAAGAAGAAAAAAAAAATCCAGTTATTTTCATCAAGACGGAATTGTTTTGTGATGATCTTTGAAATGTTTGTCCACCGTTAATGGAGAATCGGCCCTTGAAGGACCTACAAACTGTCTTCAAATGCGATCATGTCCCATGCTGTGGGAATTTCTCTGTCTCTTTATGGATGAAAGACAATTGAGGTCTATAAATTTTAGCGTTGAGACATCCATTTATCGGTCAAACCTTCCTCTTGAAGTAACCTTGACCAGACCGAGGCTTTATCTTATCTTGGAGATTTGTAAAAGGTCTGATGAGATGAGGCCACATTTCAGGTTCCCCCCTTTTTTCTATTTTGGGGAGTGGGATAGGTTTTCAGTAAGTGGATTTCAGGTAATGATGGTGGAACAGAGGTGTGAGGAATATTGTGCGGAATATGTTTGAGGAATATGACATTCATACATGTCAGTCAACAACAACTTTTCATTCACACCCCCCCTGCTCTGCAGGAAGGAAGAATCACCCAGATCTAGTCACCAAATGGCCAGGTGACAGAATCTAATTAAGACTAAAGAAGAGGCTCCATCCAAAGAAAGCCCTTCTGCTGACAAGATAATTCAGCTAAGAAAGGAGGGGGGGAGAAAACTGCATGATTCAGTAAAACTTCAAAGACAGTTTGCAGTCAGGATGGCTCCTGTGTAACAGCTACAAAATTGGGGAGCATGTCACTCCTACATATAGGGATAGGGCAGGCATATTTCTGGCTTTATGATGGTTACCTGATTCAATACTGCGAGGGACAGAAGAAGCGACAATAACCACCAAAGGCTTTGTACAGCGGTGCTCACCAGAAAGGAACCAGTTCAGCGAAGATCATCATAAGAAAAGGTAGAATTGTTGCACACGCTGTTGTGTAAAATTCCTTGCTTTATTATAAATCCACGTGCCACGATTCTACGTTCTCTTATGATGAGCTACACATATTTTTATTAATAGTATGACTTGCAGACCAGCCCGAAATTAATAACTCGCTGTGGGAAGCCAACAGACACCTCGTGTTTCATATCCATAGATAGATCAAATTATAACTATAAATATAATGCGCATATTTTCCGCATGGGACACTCAGAGGCAGAGATATGGGGAAAACTGCCAATTCATAAGTTTCTGGAAATTGAAGACGCATTCCATGTTCAGCGTTGTCTTAGGTCACAAGGTAGGATGGGACATGGGAGGTACGTAGGTTCATAAAAAGGAGAGCGGACATTTTGTGAGTGTCTTTCTCTGGCAGATTGCATTGTGTCACATGTGGGGAAACTCCCAAGGAAACCAGTGACTCCACAGCGCCCCCCTGGGCTGAACCAGCACCAGTTGGAAGTGACAAGGTCATATCGCGTGGCTCCGACGTATTACAGATATCAGGGTGGGGTTGCATGGTACAGTGTCATTGTAGATTGACAGGTCCACGACTGAGCGGAGGGATCTTGACTGACTCACCTGGCCCAGTTCGTGAGAAGAGGCAGAACTCCCACAGGTCTCATTGGAAATAGTGTCTGACCATGGACTTCTTGGGTCCTGCAGACTGCGAGCTACCCTTTGCAGACACAACTATGAGGATCTTGAAGAAGACAAGCTCCCTGTGGACCATTTTTTTATTATGATCTCAGCATGTCATTGAGCTTACAATTCATTGCTTTGTTCACAACTAAAAGCCAGCCATACGCATTAGATGGCTGAAGGCTGATTTGATGCTTCGGCTGACCATTCGGACAGTAGACATCTCTTATATAGACATGAACACTTATTCTACCAGTGCTGTTGTGTTCTCTATGAGAAAGCCACCAACAGACATCTTATCAGAAAAAGATCAGTCTAAAATCGTGCACTGAACGACATTTCCCCCATTGATCAGTTGGACACTGCCCCTGTACACATAAGAGTGTCATTAATATCGGCAGCTTCGGCCAACATTAGTCTAATATGTGTTGGAGCCACCCAACCAGATATGAATAGTGAGGCACAAAGTGACCAAGTCATAGAGCTACGTAGGAAGCATAAGTGGTAATTAGCAAAGCTAAAATTGTAGGAATTCCCGCAACACACCCTAGAAGAGCTTAACGATTACCCAATATGAACCCAGAGTGTGATCTAGCGAGGTTTTTCCAAAGGACGGGAGACGTTGACATTCTCAGTAAGAAAGTACCGTAACTGTCTCCAATGTGCTAATGATTGTTTGTTTCCGAGGAACTGCAGGAATTATGATCTTGGCTGTCCGGAGTTATGATAAGTATGGAGTCATTATAGCACTGCACTGACTGACATCTCTTCTACCGGTCTAACACAATGTCAGGTGATAGACAGGCACTGGTTGTTTAGAGTTTCTATTTTGTGACATGTAATATGGGTAACAATTATCCATGCCGTCTTGTTATAGGCGGTGTTCCAGTCGGCAAAGGACGACATTTCAGTAAAATTCAGTATATCCTAATCTAAAGCTGAATTTAAAGGGAAGTTGTCAACTTATTCAGGCTGCCCGAACCGCGACTCATCAAGATTGACAGGTTTCCCCTATGTGAGTGCATACGAGGAGACCTGTTAATCTAGGACAGCGGGCAGGGGAGAAGTCAACAGGGACGTATGTCTAACTAGTTATTCTAGGGTTTCATGGTGAGTCATATAGTTGGGAGGAAGATGAAAAAGTGGTTCATAAATGGAGAAAGAAACAAAAAATCCCTCATAAGATATATTACAAAGCTTCTTATGTTTGTATCTACTAATAATCTATGCAAAGTCTGTTGAATTTATAGTTCCCTCTTAAAAAAGTTGTCCCCTACTTTTATCTTGATGGTCCATCCTTAGGATAGGTCATCAATATCTGATAGGCCCGAGGTCTGACGGCACCTCCACTGATCAACTCTACTAGGAGCAGGCAGCCGGAAATGCTCAGTTCCGGTGCTGCTCCATCTTCTGATAGCGGCCGGATACTACACATCCGCCTCTTATTGATTTGAATGAGTGGTAGATGTGCAGTACCCGGCTGTGTTCACTATCAGAAGATGGGGCAGCTTCGAAACTGGGCATTTCTGGCCACCTGCTGCCGGCACTGAGAACAGCTGATGTTTGTATGCATGAGTCCAGTGGGCGGTCCTATTTAGTGATTGACATACCGCATTTTTCGTTTTATAAGACGCACCCCAAATTTAGAGGAGGAAAATAGGAAAAAATAATTGTCAATGTTGAAATGAGGGTCCGTCTTATAATCCTAGTGCTTCTTATAAAATTTCACCAGGGGGGAGCGGCGGTGGTGGTGATACTGTGGGTTCGGGCGTGTTGCGGTGGCAGGTGCCATTGATTTGCCGACTGACTCCATTGAATTGCCCGCGGTTGACAAGACTGACTTCAAGAAAATGGCCACGGAGGTGGAGCGTGCGTAAATAGGACTCTACGGCCAGTTTCTTAAAGTCCATTGAGTCAACATGCGCACGCTCTGCCTCCGTGGCGTTTTCTCGAAGTTCATCGCCTCAATTGTGGGCGATTCGTCCACTGTCAGATCAATGACGTCTGACGCATCGCCGACCCTCCGTCCTGTGACCCTCCTGAGCCGCTTCACTACAGTGACACCCCCTCCTCCAAGCCCTCAGTATCGCTGACCCCTGCCTCCTGTGACCCCGCTCCACCACACCACCACTCCTTTAAGCCATATCCAGATTATAAGACGCACCCCCGTTTTACCCCCAGTTTGGGCGGAAAAAAGTGTGTTTTATAATCCAGAAAATACGGTACTTCCTGGTATGACTCTGCATACAGAGATATCTGTCAATCACTGATTCGGACCGCCCGCTGGACTCGTGTATACAGACATTTCTGTTTTTCTCACTATTATTGTGATTTCCAAAAGGCAGTAGGGGGCCACTGCTGGGACCTTAAAAAAAGGAGAAAAATAGTGAGTAGGTATTGGTGCAATGTTCATACCATGTGCCAATATTATTAACCCCCCTTCTGTCTTTAATACCCACCGTCCTGATGCCGGGTACATGCTGTTAATTCCCGCTTTACCCATCCCCGTGTGTTTCGTTGCATTATGTTTGTTCCTCGCAATATAAGATTTATTTGTATTTCCAGGGCTGTGATTCCCAGATGAGTATGTCAGAAGTGTCGTGCACGGAGAGCACTTCCTCCTGTCAATCACTGGTCCACGGAGCCGCTCCAGAAATCCTCATCGGCCTGCTTTATAATGCCACCACTGGCAGACTCTCCGCAGAAGTGATAAAAGGCAGCCACTTCAAAAACCTGTCAGCCAACAGACCTCCCAGTGAGTGAGATGCCGCTATGCTTTCTCCTTCTTAATGAGCTTTACTGCTATGGGGGATCATGTTCAGCCCCAGTAATTACCGGTACAGGACAAGGATACACGCTATATCCCCATCAAATAAAATCTCAGGTTACTATTTAAAAAGGTTTTAATCCTTTAATCCCAATCCTATTTTGAGCAAACAGACACACATACTTTTTATATATATATCTATATATATATATATATATATATATATACATACGAATCGTGTATATATATATATATATATATATATATATATATATGTATATATGCCAAAGGAGATAAAAACGAGGAAGGAAGAAAAATGGGTTGTTTGATTTAGCCTTATCATGGGAAACAGTAAGAAAAAAATTTAGAATCTCCAAAAAAGCTAAAAGAAAGAAAAAAAATACAATAAAAACATATATATATATATATATATATATATATATATTATTTATTATTATAGCGCCATTTATTCCATGGCGCTTTACAGTGAAAGTGGGTATACGTACAACAATCATTAACAGTACAAAACAGACTGGTATAGGAGGAGAGAGGTCCCTGCCCGCGAGGGCTCACAGTCTACAGGAAATGGGTGAGGGTACAATAGGTGAGGACAGAGCTGGTTGCGCATTGGTGTATCAGACTGAGAGTTATTATATATATTTATATACCTGTAGAGTTTCAAATGAGAATGATGAATTAAATAAGCGAAAAACAAAATATAAGTATATGTTTACATATACAGTACAGACCAAAAGTTTGGACACACCTTCTCATTCAAAGAGTTTTCTTTATCTTCATGACTCTGAAAATTGTAGATTCACATTGAAGGCATCAAAACTATGAATTAACACATTTGGAATGAAATACATAAAAAAATGTGAAACAACTGAAAGTGTCTTATATTCTAGGTTCTTCAAAGTAGCCTCCTTTTGCTTTGATTACTGCTTTGCACACTCTTGGCATTCTCTTGATGAGCTTCAAGAGGTAGTCACCAGAAATGGTTTTCCAACAGTCTTGAAGGAGTTCCCAGAGATGCTTAGCACTTGTTGGCCCTTTTGCCTTCACTCTGCGGTCCAGCTCACCCCAAACCATCTCGATTGGGTTCAGGTCTGGTGACTGTGGAGGCCAGGTCATCTGGCGTAGCACCCCATCACTCTCCTTCTTAGTCAAATAGCCCTTACACAGCCTGGAGGTGTGTTTGGGGTCATTGTCCTATTGAAAAATTAATGATGGTCCAACTAAACGCACACTGGATGGAATAGCACGCCGAAGCAAGATGCTGTGGTAGCCATGCTGGTTCAGTATACCTTCAATTTTGAATAAATCCCCAACAGTGTCACCAGCAAAGCACCCCCACACCATCACTCCTCCATGCTTCACGGTGGAACCAGCCATGTAGAGTCCATCCGTTCACCTTTTCTACAAAGACACGGTGGTTGGATCCAAAGATCTCAAATTTGGACTCATCAGACCAAAGCACAGATTTCCACTGGTCTAATGTCCAATCCTTGTGTTCTTTAGCCCAAACAAGTCTCTTCTGCTTGTTGCCTGTCCTTAGCAGTGGTTTCCTAGCAGCTATTTCACCATGAAGGCCTGCTGCACAAAGTCTCCTCTTAACAGTTGTTCTAGAGATGAGAAGGTGTGTCCAAACTTTTGGTCTGTACTATATATATGTGTGTGTATATATACACTGTATGTAGAGTACATATTTTTGTTATATATATATATATATATATATATATATATATATATATGTGACATGTACAGTTTCAAATGAGAATTAAGAAATTAAGAATGAAAAAAAGCTAAAAACAATAATAAATATAAAGTAAGATACATATATATATATATATATATATATATATATATATATATATATATATATATATATATATATATGTATACATACAGTTGTGCTCAAAAGTTTACATACCCTGGCCGATTTTTTGATTTCTTGGTCTTTTTTTCAGAGAATATTGATGAGAATTAGGGATGGTCAAATACCACAAATAATAAATAAAAATGGGAGAAGTCATTTATTGTCACTACTGTGTTTTCTCTTTGTAAATCATAATGACAACCAAAAACATCCAAATAACCCTGATCAAAAGTTCACATACCCCCCCTTTTATCTTTTTTTTTTTTTAGGAATTCAATTTTTTTTTGCCTGATAAGGCTATATAAAATAACACATTATTCATCCTTCTTCATTTTTGTCCCAATCCTATTAACTCCATGTGATGACTCCTGTAGTGCCCCATAGATTACCTGTAATCGGTATGTGTGATATCCTGTTCTGTTTTGCTGTCTCATAAATTAAAAAAAGCAAAAGTTAATATTTTTATATGACTAGAAATGTGTGAAATACAAAAGAATCAAAAACATTCACCATATAAAAACTCTATACATTGAATCCCGGTCCTTTTATTTGGTAATTGGAAAATCTATAAAGCCAAATGTTAATTCTAAGAACGGCAAACTACAAATTTATCTAGATTGTATACAGAATACTAGGCTGATTTATTTTTCAGGAGCTCACAGTTACCAGGCTCCAATATAATATATGCACAGTGGACTGTTTGGACCGTCATACCCCGGTAGATTAATATTGGACAAAACTGTCGATTTTGGCTAATGTGTATGGCGGCTTTCGATTATTTCCCAATGACAACTCTTAAGGCCCCGTTACACGCAACGACATCGCTAACGAGATGTCGTTGGGGGTCACGGAATTCGTGACACACATCCGACCTCGTTAGCGACGTCGTTGCGTGTGACACGTACTAGCGACTGCTAACGATGCAAAATACTTACGAAATCGTTGATTGTTGACATGTCGTCCATTTCCAAAATATCGTTGCTGCTTTTGGACGTAGGTTGTTCATCGTTCCTGAGGCAGCACACATCACTACGTGTGACACCCCAGGAACGACAAACAACACCGTACCTGCGTCCTCCAGCAACGAGATGGGCGTGACTTTCATGCGGTTGCTCTCCACCCCTCCGCTTCTATTGGCTGCCTGCCGTGTGATATCGCTGTGACGCCGCATGAACCGCCCCCTTAGAAAAGAAGCTGTTCACAGGCCACAGCGACGTTGCTAGGCAGGTAAGTACGCGTGATGGGTCCGAGTGATATTGTGCGCCACGGGCAGCGATTTGCCCGTGAGGCACAAACGACAGGGGTGGGTGCTTTCACGAGCGACATCGCTAGCGATGTCGCTCCATGCAAAGCGCCCTTTAGTCCAGATTCACACTCCAGATTCCAAGAACAGACCACAATACACAGACTGATCGCAGGTCTCTTAACCCAGATTTGACGTCCATATCTTCGATGCTGTTGAGTTCGGGCTGGGAGACCCACGACTGGCCCATTAATCAAGGACTGAGATACAAAGATGTGTGAATATGCCCAAACCTTATGTTCTCAGGGTAGATAACACATGCACACTCAGTTGGATGTTGATGTGTATAGACGAGAGAGGCTGGAAGAAATCACAAAATTGCAAAAAAAAGATAAATAAAAAATACCAATTGAATATATAGTAATATACCGTATTTTTCGCTTTATAAGACGCACCTGATTATGAGATGCACCCCCAAATTTGGTGAAGAAAAGAGAATTTTTTTTTTTAATGTTAAATGGGGTCCGTCTTATGATGCCAGTGTCCGTCTAACAAATCATATAGGGTATATGTCTCTTATAGCCCCCCATCCTATAATTAGCCCCCTTAATCTGGATATTTCCCCCTTATATTGAATATAGCCCCCTTGTGCTGGCACACGTCCCCCTATGATGCCACATGTCCCCCTGTACTGGCCCAAGTCTCCTATAGCTGGCACAAGTCTCCTATAGCTGGCACAAGCCTCCTATAGCTGGTACAAGTCTCCTATAGCAAGCACAAGTCTCTTATAGCTGGCACGTTTCCTATAGCTGGCACAAGTCTCCTATAGCTGGCACAAGTCTCCTATAGCAAGCACAAGTCTCTTATAGCTGGCACGTTTCCTATAGCTGGCACAGGTCTCCTATAGCTGGCACAGGTCTCCTATAACTGGCACACATCCTATATTGCTGGCACAGGTCTCCTATAGCTGGCACACATCCCATACAGCTGGCACAGCTCTCCTATTGCTGGCACATGTCCCCCTGTGTTTGATATGGCCCCCATGCTGCTGCCCATAGTAAAATAAACTCTTTACTTCCCTTCTCCAGCGCTGCAATCCCTCGTGTCTCCCTCCGTGCTGATGAGCTCCTGCACTTCCTGGTTCTCGGTGCCGGTCATGTGATCGGCACAGTAGAGTGACATGATCTCTGCGTGCCTGATCACAGCGGCAGCAGTGAGATCGGGGAGACACCGGGAGACACGCTGGAGGAGGTAAGTAAAGCTTTTTTATTTTAGGATGGGCAGCAGAATGGGGGCCATATCTAACACAGAGGGGGCATGTGCAATCAAAGGGGGCGCAGGCAGATATAATATGCGCCGCTCCCCCAGCCCATCGCCGCGGTACGGTTTCAGCACTACGGTGATGGACAGCGGCAGTGCATATTATATGAGCGGGAGCAGGAGATCTCCTGCTGCCTCCTGCACCCTCTACCAGCCTCCACCAGCAGCCAGCAGCCCCCAGCACCGCTCCAGAGTTGCCCCCACCTCCCCTGGACCCGTATATTCGGATTATAAGACACACCCCCTACTTTCCCCCAAAATTTGGGGGAACAAAAGTGCGTCTTATAAAGCGAAAAATATAGTAATATGTAATATATAAATAAATATATAAAAATAATATACTATAGAAAAATATAGAATTAATAAACATACAAAAATCATAATCATAATAGGTATCCTAAAAAATTGTATGATAAAGTTATCACACAACCATTACTTCTCAATGGTTAATTTTAGCAAAAATTTGTTATGTTCTCGAATTGATGTACATGTAGCCCACAGGGTAACGCAGCAGGACGCCAACTTCATGCTGTGCTATTAATATGCAGCGCAGTGTAAGATCATAGTACTCGGGGCATTTTGGTGTAGACCAGCGATTTTCAACCTAGAACCTAAAGTCTGTGATCATACACCGTGCTGTATATACTACAAGTCCAGGATTATTAGCTAAAAGGAACAGCGCACAAGAGTCTTATCTGGGATAATAGGGTAAAATAATAGTGTAGAAGCTTAGGTGGGTATGAAGATTAAGAGTAAGGTCATAACATGAGAGGTCCATGGCTTCTATGAGCTGGACAAGGCTCACCTGAGTATATATCGTCATAACATGAGAGGTCCATGGCCTCTATGAGCCGGATAAGGCTCACCTGAGTATGTAGGCTCATAAACATGAGAGGTCCACGGCCTCTATGATCTGGACAACATCGGAGAAAGGAGGGGTCACGTGGTTAACTCTGCACTGCTCAGGACAGATGAAGAATTCCAAGTGGTTTGTTTATCTATGTGTTTTGATGTCTTCGACTTCTTCCTCAAAATCCAGCCACAAATAAAAGTAATAATAGTAGGTTTAAAATGTATATAAAAAAACAACTGATATCAATCCCTTTTTTAAGCGCCCTTTTTTTCAGCACTCTTTTTTTGTACTCTTTATTAAGCACCCTTTTTTAGTGCTCCTTTCTTAGCACCCTTTTTTGTGCTCTTTATTCAGCGCCTTTTTTTGTGCTTTTTTCAGTGCCCTTTTTTAGTGTTCTTTATTCAGCGCCCTTTTTTAGTGCTCCTTTTTCAGCGCCCTTGTTTTAGTGCTATTTTTTCAACACATTTCTTTAGTGCTCCTTTTTAAGTGCCCTTTTTTCATTGCCCTTTTTTCAGCTCCCTTCTGTTTAGTACTCTTTTTTCAGCGCCCTTGTTTTAGTGCTCTTTTTTTAAATGGTTGTTATTTAAACCTATTATTATTGCAATGTTTTTTTATTACGAGAAAAAAGTCGGAGACTTCGAAACACGTAGGTTAAATAAATCACTTGGAATTCTTCATATCCTAGTACTGTATTCCTTCATCCATCCTGAGCAGGCATAGGTAACCACTTCACCCCTCCTTTCTCCCGGAAAGTCCAGGATTAGCATGGTGCAGATACCACCTAAAAACATTTTACAACATTGTGCTCCCCGGGGAACATGTAAGATAGATTGAGAATCGGTTAAGTGTTCCTGTGCGCTTTGTGGGGCACCTGCTGGTAGATTCCTCTGCATCTCTGCTCCAAATACAAGGATCGGCCATTGCCGGATCCTTCTCTCCCCAACATCATCTCTCGGGAGCCATCATACACATTATAAGGTCGGACAATCCCTCTAAAATCGGTTGGCTTTGCCAAATTTTATCTAACATGAATGAGGGCTTTTGCTTTAGTTCTTTGTGATTGGTAGATTTCTGGTATGTTCTTACAGACCTTTAATTATTAAGAATAAAAGTAACCTGGTAGATTGTCCAAAAATTATCTCTATGGTTGGATCTAAATCACCATAATTATCCTGACATAGCCTTACATATACAACAGAAGGACCAAAAGTTGATCAGCCAGTACAGTACTGTCAATAATTATTGTTTATGGCCCCCGTAGACTTTTGCTTCACAATGAATCATTCCCGGAGGCTGACACTTGTCTTCTTCCAAAGTCAAGGTCAGCCAGGTTGAGTTTCTTCACACTCCGTCATAAAGTGTCATGTGTTCATGGTCATGTCAGCCGATGATGTACAAGCTTTTGATGATCCTCAGGCTTCACTTTCCTTTGGGGAATAAAATCAGTAGGGTCAATATAGGTGGTAACCATCTTTCATGTGTTCTTTTAGAAACGTTCCTACTCTGTCACCTTTCATCTAACGTCTGTGGACCTCTGTCTTTGTTCGTGTACACCCAACCTGAGCCAATCCTAAAAATCTTAAAACCTTGTGTATGTCATAAAGATGTAATAAATTACTAATGCTAATGATGTCCCGAAAAGGGTCTCCTACTTCTATTTTGTTCCTCTTCAAGTTACGAAAAAATGTCTTCCTGTATACTCTTTCAAGGCCAAGGAGGTCATGTCATGGAAATGCATGACCTCTGGTACTGAAATGGTTGCGCTGTAACCTCTTAACCCCTCTCTCACCCAAACTATTGTCATTATTTCTTTTTCTGCTCTCCACCCTCTGTTGTCAGATGGACTGTTCTGTTGTCTAAAACACTTGATAGGTGGACAGGTTTATATAATTCGAGGTGAGTCCCGTAGAGGCTAGCAGCTTGGATGTTGTCTTTCTCATGCAGAGGAGAACTTGCAGTAAAGCTGTCCACCATATTGTTTCGTTTGTGTATCTCTTATCTGTGGTTCACCAGATGGGATCGTAAATGGAACCCGATCTCTGCCGATGGATGACGGTTTGTAGAATGTACAGAGGAGACTAATAAAAATGTAACACTGCACTGTAATGCTGGTCCACTCGCTGGTGGATCATTGCTTGCATGGCCAGACCTGACCAGATGTGACCAGCAAGTTCAATCAAAAGGATTGTTGTCGGTTCCATCTACACCATAAAATGGTTTAGTGAACAAGTGCTTTACAAACTGCCCTGAATTTAAAGGGAATCTGTCTCCAGGATTTTTGCTTAAAGACGACCAACCACTAGGTTTTTCCTATATAAAATAAAGCCAGCGCTATACTGATGATAGCATGCTGAATCTATACATACCTTTATTTGTGAGATCGGATATATAGTTTCTGAAATACAGGCAAATAAAGTTTGTGAAATACACTGTGACTTGATTGATAGCAGCTACAGAATATTTAATAGGTGAGTTGGGGTTTGCTAGCTATTCCGCCCCTGTCCTTCCTTCCCACTGTCCTTCCTCCCCCTGTAATAACAGAGATAGGAGGAGGAAAGACAGGTAGCAGACAGGGGCTTGAATGACTAGCAAAACCTGATCCACCTATTACCTATTCTGCAGCACGTATCAATCAAGTAACAGTGCATTTCACAAGCTTTACTTGCCTGTATTTCAGAAAGTATATATCCGACCTCACAGCTAACGGTGTGTATAGAATCAGCATGATAGCGCCAGTATAGTACTGGCTTTAGTTTATATAGGAAAATCCTGGTGGTTGGTCCTCTTTAAAGTAGGTGCAGAAACACTGATTCCAGCAATGTGTCACTTAACGGCCTGCTTAGCGTAGTTTTTATAAAATCATTTATTTGCAGGAGTTAATAAATAAAGGACTAATAAATCTGCTGCAGTGTAATCCAATCCCGACCCCACCACTGATTGACAGCTTTCTGCCTATCCACAGTGTATACAGAATCAAGCTGCCAATCAGTGGTGTGGGGGCGGAGTTATATAGAGCTCAGCATTCAGAGAAGTGGTTGATCTGCAGCAGATGAAACAGTTTTTAATCAAAAACTGCAGTAAGCAGCCCAGTAAGTGACACACCGTTGGAAACAGGGACTCTGGCCCTACGTTATGCTGCTTTTAGATGAGGTAGCAAAAACTGGAGACAGATTCCCTTTAAAAGTTGTTTTGACATCTAATTTACCAAAATATTTGATGCATACCATTAATTTGTTGGTGGCCATTTTGAACTAACGTAAATACTAAAACTCCCTCCTGCATTGTGTATGCAATGCCAGGGGAGCCAGCAGTGGACCTCCAGTAATCAGTAAGTTGCCCCCTATCTTATGAATAGCGTATAACTTACTATGTTGCGAGTAACTCTTTAAGGGAATCTGTCAGCAGGTTTTTGCTATGAAATCTGAGGACAGCATGCTGTATAGGTTAAAAAACAAAATTAACTATGCTTCTCTTATCAGGCTGTTTTTGTTTACTTAATCTAAAGGCTTTATCACCTAGGGATTATCATTGCTGGACTACAATGTCATGCTCACAGCAGTCTGGCGTGTCCCCTCCTCTGATTGGCACCTCACTGTCAATGTACAGTCTCTATAGAGAGCTTGGTGTGGGCGGGGACAGCTCTCTCAGCTCTGCTACATGACTAAAGCTAAATATTCTTATATTATATTGTGTCAGAACACTTGCAGCCAGTAATCTAAGTGATACATCTTTGGATTCAGAATCTCTTTGTCTATAATATGCTGCTCTGAGATGAGAGCAAAAACCTGCTGATAGATTCCCTTTAAAAAAACTCAGCCGTAACCTGCTGAGTTTGATGTGATCGGACTGCCACCTAATTTGCATGGGGACCTCTTCGCTTTCCCACTACAGTTGTTGTTGGGGGGAGATAAGGATCAGGCGGTTTTAATCTCTTGTCCTTTTGTAAGTATCACACCACTCTCCTCTTAGAGAAAACATGAATGCTCAGCCCGGGGAGATAGCTGCTGCTGAACGATAGCTGTTGTGTGGCAGCTATCCATTCTAAGGCGTAAGGGTGTAACAACAAAACAAACAAACTGTGCTTTACTCACCCTATCCAGGTCCCTTTGTGAGTTTTAGCCGCTACTGTGACCTCAGCAGCTCTGCCCGAATAGATGGCTCGAGCTGACGGGCTGCAGCAATGTCAATAAAGATCAGTGCTGCAGACTATACTAACCATTGGTAGCATCATTGGACCTGGTGAGGGTGAATACTGCATTTTCTTATTTTTTTTTTTTGTTTTTTTTTATTATTATTATTATTATTATTATTATTATTATTATTATTCAGTGTAAAATGCCCCTGAGCACAGAGTTTTCTGAACCTGCAAAATCCCTATTATTTTATGTTATTTTGCATTTGCTAAAAGCAAACACAATAGAGTTAATGCCGTTCTCTGTTTCGTTAATGATTTTGCACGGTTTGCCTTACAATGGCTTTTCAGATGAAACTATTATGCTAAAATTTTAGTGTAAAAAGAAAATACTAAAATTGCAGTCTGGGTGCATTAAAGTGACGATCTGATGCTTTTAACTCAATCAGAACCGAAAAAAGAGCTCGGCATTGCAGTGCAGTGTACTTGATGGGGGAGACTCATCCTCTCCGGGAAGGGTTAAAGCCCCCCGATCTGCGGCGCTGATCCGCATCCATGCAGAGCGTTCCTACTCAGCTCCCATAGTCGGCATCACATTCTCCGCTCTTCTGATGTCACCATTGCACTTCTGCTCCTTTACCCCCCTCCCCTCCCCCTCCCGCCCTCCTCCATCAATTGTTCTCATTCCCTCCGTTGATGTCTTTTTTTTTTAATTCTTCCAAAAACTCAGTGGTATGCTTCAAGTGTTGTGGCTAGACGGAGCTTGCTCAGTGTTAGCAATGCTATATTTTTTTGGCTTAGTGCAAGATTAAGAATGCAAGAGGATTATGCGGTATACCGTATATGCAAATGCAATAGTCTGAATCATCCCAAG
The DNA here is from genome assembly GCF_048569485.1 of Anomaloglossus baeobatrachus. Classification (NCBI taxonomy): domain Eukaryota; kingdom Metazoa; phylum Chordata; class Amphibia; order Anura; family Aromobatidae; genus Anomaloglossus; species Anomaloglossus baeobatrachus. Next base: position 45,870,039 of record NC_134355.1, on the reverse strand, counting down.
CCAAGACTAATATTTGATTTGTATTTTTGGGTCATTAAATATTTAACGCTTTTGACATTTTTGGAAAATCTTATTATATTGGCTGAATAAATTGCATTTGATGCCGGTATGACTGGTATACTCCTTCTCCTACCACTAATGCATTGACTGATAATGTGCCCCGGTAGCAGCATGCCGGCGATGATTCCTAACCGTCTCATTCATTTTTATAGATACCTATGTAAAGTTAACTCTGCTGAACTCCATGGGTCAGGAAATGTCAAAATGTAAGACATCCATCCGACGAGGTCAGCCGAACCCCCTGTACAAGGAAACCTTCATTTTCCAAGTGGCTCTCTTTCAACTATCCGACGTGACTCTCATATTGTCTGTTTATAACAAGCGCAGCATGAAGCGCAAGGAGATGATAGGCTGGATATCCTTAGGTCTGAACAGCTCGGGCGATGAAGAGCTTAATCATTGGACTGAAATGAAAGAGTCAAAAGGACAGCAAGTATGTAGATGGCATACGCTGCTGGAATCGTAATTGCCATCGGTAGGTCTCTCGTGACTCAAGAGAGCTCATCTGCTCTTTGAAAAGGACGGGATGTAATTTAGCCACCTGCATATGATTGCTCCTTGCAGGTAATGGCTTTGACATGCCGCGGAAAGCTCAGTACACACCAGAGATGAGGTTTCACGCCGCAGTGTGTATTCCTGTGCATCTGAGCGGAGACGGGCACAGAACGTGAGAAACACGAAGCTGGATTTCTACAGAATATTCCGACTTCTTAGGTGCTTTTCTTATTTTGTCTCGATGAAACTGTTTTGTACAAATGTTCTCACCAATTAACCTGACACTTTTTGGTTCGATCATAGAAGAAAGTAGGGTTAAAAAAAACCCTTGTTTCAGTTTTATTATATCAATTAAACCCAATGTACCAGATGCAGGAAACTCTTATCTACCGTGGTGGCCCGCTATATACAGTATCACGGGAAATGTGGTTTAGTAGTAGATAACCCTGGTGGTGCAATACGTACCTTTGCTGTCCAGCAGGTTTGGGCAGGCGGTAAGTAAAGTTGATGTTCTCCGTTGAGTTTATGTCCAATCCTTCCAGGAGAATAATTGGTCTCCATTAGCCATGGTTTACTTTTACTGGTTTATGATTAAGGGAATTAAAGAGGACTATCCACCAGGATTTTCCTATATAAACTAAAGCCAGTGCTATACTGGTGCTAGGATGCTGATTCTAAACCGAAATACCGAGGACTTTTCTAGTATTTGTCAAAACAAGAAAAATGCCTGACTTGCATTAGGTTTGTTATTCGTGACAATTACTGGAATAGTACTTTGGGATTCGTTACGACAAAATCCCAACACAAATAGTTACTATTCTCCCATCACTAGTGACCACTAAATGTTTTGTAGGAGACAAGTCTTTATCACACGGGTACTTAAAGAGGACCAACCACCAGGATGTTCCTATGTAAACTAAAGGCAGTTCTATACTTGCGCTATCATGCTGATTCTAAACATACCTTTACTTTTGAGATCGGATGTATAGTTTCTGAGATACAGGCAAGTAAAATTTGTGAAATACACTGTTACTTGATTGATAGGTGCTGCAGAATATCTAATAGGTGGGTCGGGTTTTGCTGGTTATTCCCGCCCCTGTCTACCTGCCTGTTCTTTCTCCCTTCTATGCTTTCTCCCCCCATCTTTCCTCCCCCTGTAATAACAGAGACAGTGGGAGGAAGGACAGGGGTGAGAATAACTAGCAAAACCTGATCAAACTATTAGATATTCTACAGCACCTATCAATCAAGTAACAGTGTATTTCACAAACTTTACTTGCCTGTATCTCAGAAACTATACATCCGAGCTCACAACCAAAGGTATGTTTAGAATCAGCATGATAGTACCAGTATAGAACTGGCTTTAGTTTATATAGGAAAATCCTGGTGAGTGGTCCTCTTTAAGTACCAGTGTGATAAAGACTTGTCTTCTACAAAAAGTATAGTGGTCACTAGTCATGGGTGAATAGTAACTAGTCGTGTTCGGATTATTCGTAACGAATCCCAAAGTCCTATTTTGGTATTCATCACAAATAACGAATCTAGCGCAAGTCAAGCATTTTTCTTGTCTTGACAAATAGTGGAGTAGTCCTAGGTATTCAGTAACCATTATCCAAAAACGGTTACTATTCGCCGATCTCTAGTGGTCACACAGTTAGAGATGATTCTCTGGCAGTACGTAACGTCAATACCTGGGGGCAAAACGTCCTTCTGCAAGAAGACAAAAGATGAAACTGGTCTTCAAGTTACCACCAAACTCCATGGTGTAAGCGGCATGTGTACTTTTTTTGGTGCCTGTTGATGTTTATGGGGTATTTGTTCATGTAGGGGCAGCTTACATCTGGAGTATGGGTTACTATATAGAGTATTAGGCCAGAGTCACACTTGTGAGAGACTCGTGCGAGTCTCACATCGCATCACCCAGCACGGCCGTACACTCTCCTGACAGGAGCGGGTCTGCTGCATGTATTTCTATGCAGTGGAGATGCTCCTGTGCGGAGGGCGGCAGGCCGTGTCGGGTGATGCGATGCGAGACTTGCGTGAGTCACTTGCAAGTGTGACTCTGGCCTTACTCCTGAACGTACATAAAAGAATGATTTCCTGCCCTCTGAAGCCAGTGATTAAAAGGTTATTCTTATGTTCTTTTAGCCTAAAAAAACCCCTATACATGGCAATGTACTTGTTATTAAAAATGCGCCCCGTTCTAGAAAAAAAAGAAGGGATTTTCAATTATAGTGTGTGCCACTCATTGTCTAGTTTATATGCCAACGATGCAGTCTAGTAGTTTTGGCCTAGACATATGCAGTGCTTACAAGCTTTTCTCAATGGGGCTTGTAATCGCTGCTCTAGAACTAACCGGGATAGCTGGAAAACTGTTACCTCCCGATCCAGCAAGTTTCACTGCAACCGTGCTCCTCCACAGCTTCAAAGAGTGCACAGTACGAGTTAGCGGCGCAGCGAAGATTCTTGGTCCAAACTGTAAGCCCGCAGCAAGCAGTAAACTGGGAGGCATGGGAGGAGTGCACTGCTGCTATAAAAAACCCCAAGACAATCCCTTTATGAGAGAATTAATAGGAATATACCCATTTACATGCTGCCCAAATCAGGGATCAGCATAGGCTGTTGTTATTGTAGACTCCTTAATGGTGGCACGTTACAAGTGGAGAACAGATTACATGTCTGAAAATACAATTCCAGGTTTGCTATATTCTCGCATGATAAGAAATCCTATGTGAAAGTATAAAGCACAAATAACAAATATCTTCATAAAAACATAAAAGCCATTTTCTAAAAATTCATTGAAAAGACCACAAAGAACCCGAAAACTATAGTAGAGGCAAATAATGTGAAAGTAAAGGGATTGCCTAGTTTGAAAAAACCCTTCTCGTATTGGATTGGTTCTGAAACTCTTCATGGGCGGTCTTTCTTCTGGGAACGCCCCTGAGCAGCTGTTTTCTGCAGAAGAGGCTCTATAGGAGATAATCATGACATAATGGTCATTTCATGAAATCCATAGGCATCGATAAAACATGGTTTACAATAAATATCCATTATTGAGAGCTGCGCTGGACGTTGCTCTTGGTTTTAGTTAGCAAGGAAAGATTCTGATTCTGTTATAGAGTAGGGCTTTTGTAAAAGGATTTTTAAATGGATATTCCCTCAAAGTAACGACACTCCTGAAACAGATATCAAATGCCACAGAGAAATCACCAGCACCGATGGTTTTAAAGTTTTTGTGTTGAAATCGAAAATTGGGGAACAACTCCTGCATGTTTGTGACTTGGTGTACTGTATGTCGTCTGTAAACCTGAGATCGTTAACAATACATGTGATCAAATCGCTGAAAGTTTCTATTACGGATTGTCCTGTGAATTGTTCTGTAAAGGCAGCCATTTTGAATCCCATCACAATATACACACAAAATGTTTGCCTCAAACACGGATCCAATTTTTTTTACTACATTCCTACCTATTGTTGTTTCTGTACCATGCTCAAAATTTTACACATTATGTGAATTATATAAATGTCCGGAAAGGTTTTGTCAACTTTTTGGATATATGTAAGAAAATATAGTTATAAAAAAGTGAATAGAATAGAGACAAAGAGATTGTGTATAAAGATGATGACAGATAATTGTTATTATATGTTGGTTTATTTTACAAGAACAGGATTTGTAGCCTTGTAAAATATTTTATGGACTGAAAGGAGTATCTGGGACTTTGATATTGGTGGCCTAGCCTTCTTCTCATCAAACTCCACGGATTAGTTGATACTAGGGCAGTGACCCACTCATTGTTTACCGGGTGCAGCTCCGAATTCGTAGTGGTGGCCTGGCACAGTCCTAATCACTTAAATGGGGGCAACGTTGCCGTGATCTTTAATACCAGGCACACCCATGGCAAAAAGTACGGAGCTACTCTTGGCTAACAATCAGTTGTGAACTGCCCCATTCAATCAGTTGATGTTGGGGCTGACGAGAGTTGGACCGCCTATCCCCAATTTAATAGTCATGAGCTATCCTATGGACAGGCCATTGATTTTACATTTCTAGATAACCCTTTTGATGTTGACTTTCCAGCGACCAGTCCTGAATGCAATATCGTAGGGTTCCTATCAGTTACAATTATTTTTGGTTTTAGGCCAATCATTACCTAAAATTTTAGTAGAAAAAATTAAGGGACCAAAGATAAGGCTGGCCTCATAGATTGTCTGTTTACCATCCTCAGTTAGCCTATGAGCCAATGTCGGTCTAAGGAGTCATGGTGCTCAACCAAGGGGTACAGAGGGTCTCTGCCTTTTACTTGCTCTGGGCAGTGAAATTTCAGATGGTAGCCCTGCTCACATGTAATGTTGGGTTTCAATTTATATGGGAGAGTTTCAATGCACGGATTGGAAAGACAACTTTAGAAGTTCTGTAGCCCTCTCCTTTTCCAAATTACTTTTTTTTGTCATACTATCGTCATGTCCAGCCTAAACATCTCAGCTGAGAGCAGATATTGGTATATTCATGTACATAAGAAGCCAATAAGCCATTTTAATGGTTAACACATTGTGATTTTCACATATCGAATGTATTCATTTTAAGCAATGCAATACCGCACAGCGCTAATGCTTTCTTTCTTATGTAATATATGCTGTTGCTTTTCCAAATTGATGGAAGGAGGCACATTTGTATCAGGGATGTATCAGGGTTCATATGTGACAAATGTTTGCCCTCAAAATATGGATGACTAAAATAGGTTAAGTTGGCCATATACTGTACATGTGACAGCTGTCGGATGAATGTTGGTTCGGCAGACGGCTACCTCACCAGACTCCACCATACATATGAACTCCTATCTCAATAGAGCTCTCATGTGTTTACAATGGAGAAAATGAAGAAATTCACAGCCAAACATCTTTGCAGAGGCTTATCTCCCCTGAAAACACAAGAATCAGGTGTTTAAATTGCAACTGCCCGATTCCTCTCTAGCATGAAATTTGTTGGAGGATATTGGGAAGGTCTCCATAAACATAAATGGTCGACCCATCCCAATGAATTTGGCCAACTTTCCACTTTTGTGCATGTGGAGGCCTTTAGGAATCATCTACTTTTACAAATATCTTATTAGGGGTTTACTTCTTTTGGATCCTGTTCTTCATGGGTTGATGCCAGACTAGTCTAGTGGCTAAATCAAAAAGCACTTTGTTAGATTCTAACATGTCTACACGGGCAGTATTTCAATTTAAAGAAGAGTAGATAGATGAAAACACTCAATGTAACCACATAATCTGGTGTAGTAAGTTGAGGAACCTCAATTAAGTAAGATTGACAGAGATGGTGGGCTTTAGGTGCATTTCTTTTGCACAATTATGGAGAATGAGCGTACCTAGGTATACTCGTTCCCCGATAAATATACAGGGTAAAAAGTTGCCGATCACCTGACGAGTGACCAAAACGATCCTTCATCATGTAAAACGATCATTTTGTTATCTTAAAAAACTCATCGTTCTTGGCACTCTATGCTTGAAGACATGTAGAACAGGTTATTAAATGACCACTGATTGGCAAACATGTAGCCGATCGGTGGTAATTTGAGGGTGCAGATCGTTTAGTGTAAACCGGCCCTTAGTCTAAAAGTAGCCATACATTTTTGATAGCTGTTGGCCCAATAATCATTCAGCTCACAGTCCCCCATGTCCCCTGGTCTCCCTAAGCATGCATGTGTTCTCTATGGGTAGAAGTAAAAGGATTACGACAACAAAAGGATTGGAGTAGAGTTGCACAAAAAGACTTGAGTGTCTTTGCTGGGCCTAGTAAATGTCAGAGGCACCGAGGAAGTGAGGCAAAAAAGTGAAGACTGACTCAGACCGGCAGCAGTCAGCAATAGAGGACCAGACTAGATGCTGGACCAGAGTAACGTGAAACTTTTTTCTTAACTCTAGACTGGATGTGTTGAAATCTAATTACTGATTCTACTTTCATCCAACATCTGGGGAGGAAAGAGTCAAGACCTTCTCATACATATTAGTTGGTCCCACCAATAATGTGGCGCTCATCAACTTTAATGTGTATGGGGGCCTTAAGAATGAAGGGGCTGCAACTTCTTTAAAGTTTTTTCTTCCCGCCAATGATAAATAGGCTTGTGTTGTAATTCTCTGCACAGCAGGTGGGCAGTAACACTGCTGCACCGGAGAAAATCAGTCAAAAATGTCAAGGAACAGGGGCCGACGAGTGATAGCATCAGGAGAATCTCATTAAAATGAATTGAGACGGTAACAAAAACATTTCTCTTTGTCTTCTGCACCAACAGCGGAACAGAAAAACAAAGAATATTCAAGATACAACTCTGACCATGCAGATAGCTACAATTAGGAGATAGCGCTACATTAAGACATCCAGTAAAACAGACGAACCCGAGAACACCCAATATGTTTATCTTATGCTGTCTCTATGTCTTTTGGTACCTTTAATCATAAAGGCAAATATGGTCAAAAATAAAGGAAGGATATTCGCTACCATCGGATATTTGATATAGTCCATTTCATAGCACCCATAAGAAACCGGGTTTGATTAGAGGTGCGCGGATCCAAGGCGTTGAAACAACAAAAAAGGTGAGGTCCAGCACCAAAATGCACTCTTGTCTTAATTTCAAATAGTTAAAACATGGTGAATTAAAAGTACGACAACTGACGCGTTTCGGACGAAGTTGTTGTTGTACTTTTAACTTGACCATGTTTTAACCGTTTGAAATGAAGACAAGAGTTTTATTTCGGTGCTGGACCTCACCTTCTTCATGGTTAAAAATACTTTGCTCTATGGATTTTTAGATGATTCAACATATATTATTACATTTTTTGTGATTTTTCTTTTTTTTTCTCAGTCTATCAATTTCTAAAATGTGTGGAGTATAATGCGGGATGAATTACGTGTTACATTGATACTATACAAAGCAGCTATTGTAACTATTACATCTCTTTTTTTCTGTATTCTCGCTACCTATTGTGGCTTAATAAACAGCAGCTTAAAAAACAACACATTACTGCAACACAAATCATCATAACATTACAACTAGAGATAATTAGAGACATTAAAATTATAAAATATGCAATATTCCAATCCTGTTACAGTTTACTAAGATGTCGCCGCTACATAGATGATATCACTTGCAAAAAAAAAATCATGCAGTAAAACTAGAGGCTATAGTGACAAAATGGAAGGAAGGATTCATGGATTCCTTATATAAAACACAATCGGTTAGACAATTCTAAATTTTAAGGAGTATGAGCATCTCATGGTTCCAATCTGTAGGACCTCCTCAAATCCTGAGAAATAAGGGACCCAGGCTGGAGGGTAGTTGTCTAAGTCTTGGGAAAAAAGTGAATACTTCCCATCATTAAAAGGAATCTTCCAAGAAAAATGATAAAAGGTTTATCAGGGATTGTCATAAAAAAAAGTTGGCTAAGATAAAATAATAAAATCCACCTCCATTTTTCCAGGAGGGTTTCCCTGAAATGTGGTTGGACTTTCCTAAGGCTCCGATCCTTCGGGGAAAAGGCAGACAGACCAGTACATGTGAGTGTACCCCATGATGGACTCAAATGCAGGACACGTAACATTAGGAACTAGGTTCAGTAATCCAGCATACATAGGATTGAAAACTATAAGTGTCTTACCGCATATGTTTACAATTTTTACAAAGCTTAACTATACTCCAGTGTTTGAGGTTGTCTAGCAATTTGCGTCTTTTTAGCTATTTCTAAAGCTACACTTAAGAAAAGAACTGTAAGGAAGTTATAATATAGGAAGATTTATAATAATGGTTCTATGTACAAGGAGGCAACACTTAGACTAGTTACTAGTCACATACATAACATTTCATGCTTTTAGAAAAACATCCGATCTTATAGCGTAATTTATAGTTTCACCTTTGAACATTATTTCACTTTTCCATCTAGAGATAATCGGAGTAGAACATTGCACAAGTTTTGAGATACTTTACTTTACTTGTTTTGACTGTAATCTTGGGTTACATCTTGTCTTAAAAAGTAATAATCATTAAAAAAAAACAACTTGTAACATGCCAGGTAAGATGTTGATGCTAAGCCTCACACCAAGCTCTGTTCTTCTGTTATTGGTTTATAGACAATTTTACCCATCGCTGTCTTCTGCCGTTTCCAGCGCTGCTCCGCTCCTCTCCTGCATCGTGTTACCGCAGCGCTGAATTGCCGGCTCACGCAGCGTAACGTTATTTTCTGTTCTTAAACTAAGTCTAAGGCCTATTTCACACGTCCGTGAAAATCCCGCATGTTTTTCACAGACGTGTGAAAGGTGCGTATTGCCCTCCGTGAGTCGTGTTGATGGCACACGTGTGTTCTCCATGTGTTATCCGTGATAACACACGGAGAACGGGAACTTTCTACTCACCTGTCCCTGGCTTCGCTGTCCGTGGTGCTGATCTTTGGTCTCCGGTCCTGCCGACTCCCCGCTGCTGCTGCTTCTGGCCGCAGTGAAGTGAATATGCAATGAGCATAATGTGCGGCGGTCGGAAGCAAGTGACAGCAACGGCAGAGACAGCAGCGCTGGAGAAGGTGAGTAAAGTTTTTTTTTTATTGCAGACATGTGTTTTCTCCGGTGCGTGTCACATGGAACACATCCGTGTGGTTCTTTTGCGTTCCGTGTGACCCGTTTGCGTTCCGTGTGACACCCGTGATGCCGGAGAAAAGCAGACATGTCTACGTGTGGAGCACTTGGGCATACGTATGCGCCACATGTACACACGGTCCATGGCAGAATACGCACGTGAGCGCAGACCCATTGATTTTAATGGGTCTACGTGTGCCCATGTCTCTGGTACGTGAGGAAACGGACCAAACGTACCTGAGACACGGACGTGTGAAAGAGGCATTATTCAAAGTCTCGTAGACTTACACTGAGGAAGTTAGTTCTCGTCCACAGTGCCAGCTGGTCAGTATTGCAGTCACACAATGTAGGAGAGGAGCAAAGTAGTGCTGAAAACGGTAGATGGCAACAATAGGTAAGTAGTTTAATGCACACGCTGAACACACATTACTGATGACAAGTGGGGTAATAAAAAAAAACACTAGGGTGGTCATTTTCATGTTTCCTGATGGAATTTAAGGGTATTTTATTATATTCACAGTATAAGTGAGTATGGTACATATGCACAGCCATTGCTCTTTTCTTTGTCTATGGGACTGCTGGAGATGAACAAGTACTGTGGATTGGTGATAACTTTACGTTACTAGAATACCCCTTTGTTCTGTTTTTGGTGGCTGAAAATGGAAAAAAAACAAACCCCAAAACTGTTTGCATTCTGTGCCCAATTTGTTTGCTAGATTAGCACCCACGAAGTGACCTGAGTCCACAATTTAGTAACATTTAATGAATCAATGATCATAGTAGTCATTTATACATATGTGTCCACTTTATTTGTGGATTTGGCAAGTCAAATAATTCACAAAAACCGTAAAGGGGATGTCTGGGATTAGAAAGAAACAATACCATGTGGTTCATATGCTGTGTCTGGTATCGTAACTAATCCGCATTTAAATAAATGGGTCTCAACAATACCAGAAACAGCCCATGAACAAAAGTGGTGCAGTTTTGTCTTTTTTTAAAAATAGTCCATTATTCTCTAAATCCAGACATCGCCTATAAGGTTGGCTTTCAGTCTAAAAGTGAAATGTCATCTTAAAGGAGGAAATCACTTTCCGCAAATATGTATTTTGTTTTTACCTGGTGAAGATGCGGCTGTTCTCCTGAAACTGGCAATGTTTTTCTTTTGTTCCTGTGCCTTTCCATACCTGAGATATAGCCTCCTCTAGGTTGTATGTAAATATAGTTTTGGGTTCAAGAGGGCGTGGTCCTCAATTAATTTCCATGAGAGATCTTGAGGACCACACCCATTGTTAATATACAGTGAAAAAGAGCCCATATCTCAGGAACGGAGAGGAGTAGGAACAAAAGGAATACAGCGCCAGATTCAGGAGAACGCTAGCATTTACACCAGCCTAAAAAACGTACATATTCACGGTAAGTGACAAGTCCACTTTAAGCCCAGCATTATGACACTTTACATCTCTGCAAGCTTTTGGTAACCTGAACCATCTGTATAGGAAAGGCTCCACTCTGCTGGTTAGTTTGTATGGCAACATTATTAGTATTCTTTTATAAGGACGCATTTCCTTCCAATTTGCAAACGTATGTCCTGCAACAAAAAAAAATTCTATATACCTCTATGTCTGCTGGAAACACAATGAAAAATGTGCTGTATGAGTTATACTATTGAGACATGACCCCCTTCTGTGTTTTCGAGGCACTTATTCCTATACACGAGCCTCCTATGCACGATCCAGGCTCATTACTGTTTTCTATAATACATTCCAAAGAAAAAAAACCTCGTACACTGCCAACGCTTCCGAAAGAGGAACCATGGATGTCATTGGGTGGAGAGGAGGAGGAAGGGAATAAGACTTCATTAACTTCAATGGGGTTCAAAAAACGAGCGAGATACAAAAGTCTAAATATTTAGCCAGCGAGCGCGTGATAACTGGTAATAAGTGAGAAGAATATGTGCAAATATTATCTACACTGTGTAGGAGTGAATGTACGTTTAATAGTTTTCTAACTCCAGACTTTTCTCTCTTCTTCTTTTTTCTTTGTAAAGCGAGGAAGTTTTCTATTGTATTATTTCTATAAAACCTTGTTAAACGTTCATTTCCATTAACGACGTACGCTACAACGATGCATCCGCTCCAATTTGTGTTGATTGTATACTGCACATTGGAAATGCTATAGTTTGGCTTTCTGAATCTCATTATTGAAGCTGTAATATTTGATACGAAGAATATTTGAACACTATTGCTTTAATAAACTCAATTTTTAGTTATTGAGAAAAACGATGTTGGGTCATTTATTTCTTTTTGAAGTCAACACACAGGTGGATTGAATTGTCTGTGATGCTGCAAATCCTATCTGTCATGGGTATGTCACGGGTGACAGACAGTCCTGTGGTGTCCGGCTATAGGAGGTCACAGCATTTGGCTGTTCTAAATGCTCCCTGACTTTCTATTATTTCTGCTGTTGGTATTCAGTGTACTAGGTATCTCCTGTGCTGGGTTTTCATCATTTTCCATTTAGGACCCCGCGGAGCTCCTTTTCCCTTCAGCTGCTAATGATCTGTATTTCCCCTTGGGTTTAAATACTTTCATTTTCCCTGGACTTCTGCTGCTGATATCCAGGTCCTTTACAAGCTCTGGATGCAAGCAGGGGGCTTATACTCATCTGTAGGATCGTGGTTACTCTTTGCTGAACTTCTTCCTGAGGCATCTGGAGAGAAGTTGTTAATTTGCCCTCCCCATATGTGAACTCCCTTTGTCTTCTTTACTGGGGTTGACGAAGAGCTCATCCCATACGTTCCCTATATAGGGTCCAGCTCTAGGGTCATCCTAGGGTCAGGTATCCAGCTCGGCACATAGGTGTGGAACCTATCTAGGGTGGTGATGAGGGACCCCCCGATCCAGCGGTTGGTTTAGTCAGGGATCACCATCTCCCCCTTTCCTAGATGTAGGTTTTCCCTTCCCATTCGTCGTTCGCTTGGTACTCCCCCATACCTAGCGTGACACTATCACTTTGAACGAAAGTGTCATTAGTAGGGATAATCGATAATAATAACACTGCCTATGTATAATGCAGAAAAATAGTGCAAGGAAGGCAGCAATAATAGTCCTATGTATTAAATACACAATCACTCAGCACTTCCATAAAGATAATTGCGCACAACAAATGCCAAGATAAAATAGACCTAGCATAAAAACAAAGTGACTAATAAAGTAATAAATTATATTCACTCTTTATTAAATTTAATAATAATACACTATATTAATATGTTTAAAACAGTGCCAAAAATTTAGGGACACGGAAGCAGCCAAGAATCACATATACTGTATGCAAACACAGGTAGCAGCTATGAATTAGTGGTGAGCAGCACGTATACATATAGTAATGCCCAAACTAACTGCCCAGGAATATATTCATACACAGGTCAGAAGTAATATATAAAAAGTCAAGATTGTGCACTACGTAGCCCTCCATCCGACACACGTTTCGCCCAGCTTCAGAGGTTTAGCTAGGAGCCCAGCTTGCCTGCGAAGCATCTGAGTGGGCCCGTCACCAGGAACCCTGATTACAACTATGGTGGCACAGCCTAAACCTCATCAGATGATCGCTCTATTACTGAATATAAAATATCTACACAAAGACCAACGCTGATATGGTGACTATAAAGTTATAGATACCAGTACTGCAGAACATACAAGAGATTACGGTACATGTCGAATGGATCACATCAGTGTGTGGTACGTGTGACATCTGAATAGCACTCCGGACAGCACGAACTTGTATACTTACCTGTCTCCAACGCTGCTGCCACACTACACTTGCTTCCAGGGAAAATATATGAGCATAATGAGCAGGCCCAGAAGCAAGTGTGACAGCAGCATCGGAGACGGCTAATTTCTCAGTGACATGAGGTTCCTCCTGTATGTGTCACATGGATCACATCAGTGTGTGGTCCGTTTGTCATCTGTACCGCCATCAGAAAACAGACATCTCGCTGTTTGGAGCACATGGACACGCGTGTACTCCACATGGAGGCACAGTCTGTGTCAAAACACGGGCGTGTGCACAAGCCCATTGATTTTAATGGGTCTACGTGTGTCCGTATCTCTGGTATGTGTGAAAACGGACTCCACACATACCAGACACATGACGTGTGAAGGGGGCCCTAGTGATGTTTTTAGGATTTTTCCCACTATTCTGGGATTCAAATTAGCAAAATGGTGCAAACTATACACATCACATCCGGTGTAATTCCGGTCCTAGCAAATATTGGGTACACGTGTGTCATTCTCTTCTAAAAATCGGATATCTGAAAAATGTAAAAATTAACAATTAATCGCTTTTTGTTTTATCTTCCTCCCAGCAAAGCAGAAGGAAATTGGGAAAGAAATCATTCCTATCCAGGTAATCCAGGAGCAGGGCTAATTTGTAAATGGGCCATAAATAAGGGGCACAACGCCCAGTTTCCTACCCCGACGTTGCCAACATATCCCTTTCATTATCCCCACATGTGAAATGGATTATCAGCTGCGGCGGGTGTATTAGGTGGTTTCTGTGTGTGTTTATTTGTTCATCCATGACAGACTGCCATGCCGTCATTATGCTCTAATGGGCACTGCCCCAAATGGGACGCTTGTCGGCAGCCAGGCTTGTGACAGGAGAAAACATGTATTTGTAGAGCTGGAGTCCAAGACAAGGGGGAAAAAAAGCGATAGTGTGTGGTGAAATGCGCCCAAGCTGCCACTCACTGTATAATAGATTTCACTTTCCTTCTGTTATTGTCTCCATCAGTTGGATCCATTTTCTCCGCTTGGCTATCTGCACCGGGAGCTGCGAGGATACAATGCCATCAATCAGACATACAGCATACACACATGGCAGCAGATGGAGACTTTCCTCATCATTTCTACAAACACGTCTTGTTCATTTGTGACCAATTTCTTCTTCTTGGGAATTAAATACACAACGAGCTCGAGAACAAAAACAAGATGAAAATATGTTGAAATTAGTTCCTTGGCAAAATGATCCACAAGAGGATTCACAATGCCAAAAAATAAAAAAAAAATCACAGATATATTTTTAGACTCCACTAATATTCCACTATTCATTATCACATTTGTAATGTATGTATTGTCTAGCAGCTCATATCATTATTTCCATATATAACATTTTGGAGAGACGAGAGTTAAAAAACTACAACTTAACTTCTAAGTTAAGTCTACGATAGTATTAGTCAGTGCCCAGATAAATTGTGGCATAGAGTGCCCAGATAAAAAGTGTAAACCGTATGCAAATATTACCTTACTGTCCAGATAAATTGTGCCATAGAGTGCCCAGATAAAAAGTATAAACCGTATGCAAATATTACCTTACTGTCCAGATAAATAGTGATATAGCGTGCCCAGATAAAAAGTATAAACCGTATGCAAATATTACCTTACTGTCCAGATAAATAGTGATATAGCGTGCCCAGATAAAAAGTATAAACCGTATGCAAATACTACCTTACTGTCCAGATAAATAGTGCCATAGAGTGCCCAGATAAAAAGTATAAACACTATGCAAATATTACCTTACTGTCCAGATAGATAGTGCCAAAGACTGCCCAGATAAAAAGTATAAACCGTATGCAAATATTACCTTACTGTCCAGATAAATAGTGCCATAGAGTGCCCAGATAAAAAGTATAAACCGTATGCAAATATTACCTTACTGTCCAGATAAATAGTGCCATAGAGTGCCCAGATAAAAAGTATAAACCGTATGCAAATATTACCTTACTGCCCAGATAAATAGTGCCATAGACTGCCCAGATAAAAAGTATAAACCGTATGCAAATATTACCTTACTGTCCAGATAAATAGTGATATAGCGTGCTGTTTTGCTAATATTTTTAACACTAAGGTTCAGATACGGCTTTAAAGAAGGCAAATAAGTAATTTTATTATAAAGGTTAATGTGAAATACAAACTTAAAGGAAAAGTATGATATTGCGTACACTTTTGTATAATCAACATACAAAGGTTAAGTACAGTTAAATACTTACAATCACCAAGGAGCTTTGGACATCATCTGCCTGGAACATTAAGAATCAGAAGCACACCAAGGACAGAGAACTCCTGGAAAACCCCAACACTGACCGGACGTCTCGGTACAGGTAACACGAGCTTCTGTCTGTGCTATACTTCATCTGATCTTATAGAGGCTTGAACAATATTACAAGCCTTAAAGTTAATGTGTTGTAGTCTTATTGATCCATGCCCTTTGATGGCCAGTCATTGGGCATAGATGAATCAGAGATACACCACACATCAGACAATGGGGTAATAAACCCACAGCATTCAAGTCTCCCAAGAATACACATCAGGTATTTGAGCTAGGTAAATGGATATATAGTCTGTTTGTGTATATACAAACACATAAAACATCAGATTGTTGAACTAAAGTAAATCATAAGGTTTCTGTTACAATGGTATATTGTCTGTCTGTATATTCAAGACAAACACACAGAAACCCTTAAGCATACACAAGATTTTGTAACCATGTACACTTTGTCTGTATGGTTAAACAATATGTTATAGTATAACATAATGTATAAACTCAAAAATAGCCATTTTTATATTTGCAATACATTCCACCCTTGGCTATTTTGAGCCAAACATTAGTTATACCAGGTACCATACCCTAACGGCATAGTTTTAGCGTATGATACAACAACAAAAAGCAATGCATGAACAATAGCAAAAATTACTCCTAATATATAATGCATATATCAAAAAAATCAGGTAACTAAGAAAGTACCCATTCCCACCATCTACCATTATCTTGTGTAATGTAATAAATCTAGTATATCTATCTCTACTTGTGGTATTTATAAATTTAACCACCAAACAAGAGAATCAGCCTTCTGCTTTAGCTGCATATGCCGCTACAGTGAGTGTTCCTACAATTATTATAGATAATCCTTGTATCTATGATTTTGTTAACAATTTTACATTTTGTGTATATGATGAAACGGTCATTATATTGTTAATCTCATATTATTTCCTGCCCTCATACGTTTGCATTTTTTATTTGTATGAGTGCCACAAATAATAGCAATCTCTTTATAGCCTGTCTGATTCTGTATTTTTAATTGTTGACATCTGCCTATTTTGCTTTGACAAGTCCTCTGAGTCCTTAGGGCAATCATCTCTTCTGTTAGAGAATGTTCCCCAGTGCAGTTCATATAGGCACAATACAGATTGGAGGTGAAGTTTTGGGTCACATCTTCTTCTTCTAGGTCTCCTTCTGTTTGGTTTTCAATAAGGCCACATTTTCCATGGTTGGTCTCTCTGTTTTCGGTCTGAAGGTTGCTTGGCTTCTGACGGACGTAGATTCATGCCCATGGTGGCGCCAATGATTCAACATTTCCAGATTTTGATCTAAAGGGACAAAAATACACATATTACTCATCTGTCAGTTGGGATGTATTCCCACTTTTCTTGTTTCATAACTGTCAGCACATTGTCTGCTCCTCGAGCAATGACTTCAGCAGGTTCTGGAATACCTTTGTCACTCAATTGTTTCACCCAAATTTTTGCACAATCATTGATCGGATATGAAGATCCAAATCATTTATCTTCTCTGCAGAACTGAAGGAGCCCTCCCTCTGACTATCTACATTTTAGAAATAGACAGTACCATCAACTGATTAACATGTCACTGTCTCCACTATTCATTAGAATTACCTTAATTAATAATCCAGATCTATCTCTTCTCTTATTAACTGAGTTCAGTTGAAGGCCAAATCTGACCTTTGGACTATGAGACCATCATACTAAGAGGGCATTTACAAGCCTATTGTGGTCCTGATTGAACATACACATAAAACAAACAACAACCATTAGGTAAATACAATACCCATTCATCACAATGGGATGATTACTTGTTTCATTGTTTTAGCCTGATTGCTCTAATAACATGTAAAACTCTGGTCTCCAGTCTAAAGGCCCCATCACACACAGCAACATCGCTAGCAACATCGCTGCTAACGAACAACTTTTGTGACGTTGCTAGCGATGTTGCTGTGTGTGACATCCAGCAAGAACCTGGCCCCTGCTGTGAGGTCGTTGGTTGTTGCTGAATGTCCTGGGCCATTTTTTAGTTGTTGCTGTCCCGCTGTGAAGCGCAGATCGCTGTGTGTGACAGCGAGACAGCAACAACTAAATGTGCAGGCAGCAGGAGCCGGCTTCTGCGGAGGCTGGTAACCACAGTAAACATCGGGTAACCAAGAAGCCCTGTCCTTGGTTACCCGATATTTACCTTTGTTACCAGCCTCCGCCGCTCTCACTGTCAGTGCCGGCTCCTGCTCTGTGCACATGTAGCTACAGGACACATCGGGTAATTAACCCGATGTGTGCTGTAACTAGGAGAGCAGGGAGCCAGCGCTAAGCAGTGTGCGCTGCTCCCTGCTCTCTGCACGTGTAGCTCCGTGCGGTGGTAACCAAGGTAAATATCGGGTTGGTTACCCGGTATTTACCTTAGTTACCAAGCGCAGCATCTTCCACGCGGCGCTGGGGGCTTGTCACTGGTTGCTGGTGAGCTCACCAGCAACTCGTGTAGCGACGCTCCAGCGATCCCTGCCAGGTCAGGTTGCTGGTGGGATCGCTGGAGCGTCGCAGTGTGACATCTCACCAGCAACCTCCTAGCAACTTACCAGCGATCCCTATCGTTGTTGGGATCGCTGGTAAGTTGCTTAGTGTGACTGGACCTTAAAAAGAAAGCACAAACATGATTAGCATATAAGCTCAAATAATGCACAAAACACAATTTTATCCAGTCCATTATCCATATGCTAAAAGATTCACATCTAACTTGACAGCCTAAAAAGTTCACTATTTACCCAACCATATTGGTATATTGTGCTGTATTAATTAGCAGCATGGGTATGTAAATATGAGACCAAGCAAACAATAGCAAAAATAATTGCCCTTCCAATAGACTGAACACAGGGATCCTGCTGGTTTCCAGTCTCTCTGTGAACATTTGGATGGCTCTGTATTGTTTATGAGCAGGAATGGCTTTTGTAATACTTATCTCTTTACATATCTCTGTACATTCTGTATTGGTGGCAATCTCCTCTGTGGTCTCAATATTACCCTTATCTTTTTCAATCTCCTCTGTGGTCTCAATATTACCCTTATCTTTTTCAATCTCCTCTGTGGTCCCTATATTACCCTTATCTTTTTCAATCTCCTCTGTGGTCTCAATATTACCCTTATCTTTTTCAATCTCCTCTGTGGTCTCAATATTACCCTTATCTTTTTCAATCTCCTCTGTGGTCTCAATATTACCCTTATCTTTTTCCCCCATCTATCTTCCATTTCAGATGGAGACATCTTGATGGAAGATGATGATAACCTCTTCTGTTGGGCTTTGATTTCCTGCACCAAACATTTGACTTCAGCATAAAGATCCAACACCCCCGGTGGTATAGGCTTTGCTGGTGACGATGAGAAAGTGGGCCCTCTTTCTCCCCGTGTCCTGCTGTGCCCTTGCTGTGGAGATTCAGAATCTTTTGCTGCAACCTTTTTATTATGTGAAACCCCTGACTTTTTATTGAGTCCTCTCCTTTGATACAATTTTCTCTTTTGATACAATTTCCACATCTTGTCAGTACTAATCCCGTCTATTTTATCCCAGGGAACACCATCCTTTATCAGGGCCATAAACATATCTCTCCTGGTAACACGGGATCTACGATTTTTACTACTTTTGACGTTGTTACACTGTTCTTCAAAATTAAGCTGACCTCTCTGTTTGGGACCCCATTCTCCCAGACCCCCTAACTGTCGGATCGCCTCCAATGTATTGGAGATGGGTTTCCCAGTCTGATTTACCATTAATGCCATCATGACATGTTTATAAGCTGCAGGGGCATTTCTAATGATACAATTTCTAATAGAAACACTTACAACAACTTGCATGTAATTGTCATATGTACTTGCTGAAATAGCATTTTTCATAGCCTCCTCCTTCAATCTCCGAGCACAATCTTTCAATGTAAACCATAGTTTTTCATTAGGCGGCCAGTCCGCCTCAGATGGGTATTTATGCTGCAACGCCATAGCCACAACATCCAACATACTACACACCACATGTGGTCGCTGAATCATCAAGGAACAAAATGCGTCCTTCACTACAGGCTCATGGCTGAGTTTAACAAACTTTGGGCCATCCACACCATCCAGCTGTACTCCATGAGCCCCCATCTCCCATAATCTGACTGCCCAAGCTATCAAAGGTTCATTTGGCCTTTGTGAAAAACAATCATAAAGCTGACTGCAATCCTCTACCATATTTCTGTTCTGTGTACCTGTAGCTGTTTCCACAACTCGTCTCTGGTATATAGGATGAACTTTTATTGGGTTAAGAGGAGGATCAATGTCTTTCTCCCCACTAAAATGTTCATCCTCCTGTTCTGGATCGGTGACGTTTTCAGAATCAGTTGAGTTCCATACGTCACCACTCCACTCATCTGAGTTCCCCTCTGTCCTGGTGTTGGCTATGGCCAAAGCTACTTCCTTTCTATTCTCCTTCCCTCTCTTCTTTCTGTATTTATACTGCTCTATACATACAGCAGACTTGTCTGCATCATGCTGATATCCATTACATTTGTTCACTGACAACTTATTCTAACACTGTGCTGTAACCAATGCAGTCTGGACCTCACACAACTGTGTCTCTAATTCCTGAACTTTTGTTACCATACGTATCTTTTCCTGATGCTGTTTTCTATATGCAGACAACAGGATCCATCCACGCCTACCAACAGCGCCCAATTCTTTACCTTTCTCCACTTTCACTTTCTGCAAGCATTCAACCACATCAACAGGTTCAGCATTTTTCAAACATTTGTCCCATGGTTCACTCAAACCAACACTATGTGACCACTTGGTTGCTAAAATATCATAGGGACTCTGTTCCCAACCTGGAATCTCAATGCATTCACTCACAACCACTTTTTTCTTAAAAAGAGGCATATTTTACGCAATATCACACTAACAAAAATACTCAAAGCCTTCTGCGTATACCCTGCTCACAGCGCCAAATGTTTTACTAATAATTTTAGCACTAAGGTTCAGATACGGCTTTAAAGAAGGCAAATAAGTAATTTTATTATAAAGGTTAATATAAAATACAAACTTAAAGGAAAAGTATGATATTGCGTACACTTTTGTATAATCAACATACAAAGGTTAAGTACAGTTAAATACTTACATCACCAAGGAGTTTTGGACATCATCTGTCTGGAACTACAGTCAGAGAAGCATGACATAGACAGAGGACTCCTGGACATCACTGCCCGGACATCTCACGGTGCAGCAAACATGAGCTTCTGTCTGTGCTATACTTCATCTGATCTTATAGAGGCTTGAACAATATTACAAGCCTTAAAGTTAATGTGTTGTAGTCTTATTGATCCATGCCCTTTGATGGCCAGTCATTGGGCACAGATGAATCAGAGATACACCACACATCAGACAATGGGGTAATAAACCCACAGACATTCAAATCTCCCAAGAATACACATCAGGTATTTGAGCTAGGTAAATGGATATATTGTCTGTCTGTGTATATAGCAAACACATAAAACATCAGATTGTTGAACTAAAGTAAATCATAAGGTTTCTGTTACAATGGTATATTGTCTGTCTGTATATTCAAGACAAACACACAGAAACCCTTAAGCATACACAAGATTTTGTAACCATGTACACTTTGTCTGTATGGTTAAACAATATGTTATAGTATAACATAATGTATAAACTCAAAAATAGCCATTTTTATATTTGCAATACACGTGCCCAGATAAAAAGTATAAACCGTATGCAAATATTACCTTACTGTCCAGGTAAATAGTGATATAGAGTGCCCAGATAAAAAGTATAAACTGTATGCAAATATTACCTTACTGTCCAGATAAATTGTGCCATAGAGTGCCCAGATAAAAAGTATAAACACTATGCAAATATTACCTTACTGTCCAGATAGATAGTGATATAGCGTGCCCAGATAAAAAGTATAAACCGTATGCAAATATTACCTTACTGTCCACATAGATAGTGCCATAGCATGCCCAGATAAAAAGTATAAATGCTATGCAAATATTACCTTACTGTCCAGGTAAATACTGCCATAGAGTGCCCAGATAAAAAGTATAATCAGTATGCAAATATTACCTTACTGTCCAAATAAATACTGCAGATTTTGCACCAATTGTGCCATCATTCTTTTCCATATATACCATTTTATAGGAACTAAAAAAACAATGTCACAGAAAAAAAATCTTAACTTTTCAGACAGTACTATTCAGTGCCCAGATAAATTCTGCAGGCAGCGCACAAATAGTCCCATGCATTGCCCAGATAATAAAAGTACAAACTGTTTGCAATTATTACATTTCTGTGTCCAGATAAAAAGTGTAAGCTTTGCAGACATTCTTCCATCATCATTTTTCAAATATACTATATTGAGGAATGAAAAAGCTCGAAAAGAGTAAAGAAAAATGTTACCTTGTCAGATAACACTAGTCAGTGCCCAGATAATTAGTGGACAAATAAAATAGCACCATACAGTGCTCAGATAAAGAAAGTACATACTGAATGCAAATATTACCCTACTGTGTCCAGATAAGTAGTGTAGACTCTGCGGAAATTGTGCCATCAATATTTTCCAAATATACTAGCTGGAGGGAGAAAATGCTGGGATAGAGTACAAAAGGGTACGTTTTCAGATAGCACTCAATATACAGTGCCCAGATAAATAGTGCAAATTGCACCAAAATATTACTATACTGTGCCTAGATAAAAAAAATAAACAACAAAAACTCAATCTTTTTGTGTTTTGATAAATAGTGTGGAAATATTTCAATGCCTTGATAGTGGATATATTTTGTAAATAAGTAACTTGCCCATAATTGTTACCGTTTTGAGTGACATGGACTTTGCATTTGAAGGGATTCTTCACTTTGTCCAATCATTTTGGTAGAAAGATATGCTGATCACAGAGTGTTTGGTACTGGATCCCCAATGAACCCCAACATTAGATGTTCAATTTCCCTACAACGTCACTTGAGGGCAACTAAAGTATTGCACTGTTCTTCATCAAATCAAGGGTCTAACTATAATGTATGGATGTGCTGGATCCTCCCCACCAGTGGCGTAACTAGAGTCCCCACACACATGTTGGTCAGATGTATGGGCTATTGTAGCGTTCTAAATCCTATAAAAACATACAAGTTGACCCCCCATTGTGTATTACTGACCCCATCCTATACTAACGTCTCCCATCCTGGGCCACTTCCTCGTAAATTTGTCCCCCATCTTGGTGTATGACCTCATCATTTCTATATCCTGGAATATATGGCTCCATCCTGCTATATATGTCCCCATCATGACCCCGTCCTGGCATATATCCCCATCATGGCCCCTTCCTGGTATATATGGCCTCATCCTGGTATATATGTCTCCATCATGACCCCATCCTGGAATATGTCCCCATCATCATAGCAGTGCAGGGACCCAACGGGTCTCTGTGCATCGATGTATTTCAGCTGGTTGCGCGCCGTCAGATGCTCATCTAGCTGAAACAGGCGCTGGGGTCGGGGGGCCCCCTGTACCCCCTGGTCCGCTTGCTGCGACCGCGATCGTTACACCCCTGCTCACCACTCTTTGTAGCCGTCTGCAGTCTGATGAGAGTGACACCTAAACCTATTAGCTCAGAATTCCACATTTCACAGTCCTGGAAGGAGGATGCTGAGCCTTGTAGGTCTGCTCCCCGACTCTCCCTCAAGCATATAGTCCTGGATGGAGCATGCTGAGCCTTGTAGTTCTGCAGCTGCTGTCTGCTCTCCTGCATACACTATTGGATGGAGTATGCTGAGCCTTGTAGTTCTGCAGCTGTCTGCTCTTCTGCATACACTAGTGGAGAATGAAGAACACGTTGAAGAAGGAAATGACATCAGACCTTTTTTTTTTGTTCACTGATAAAAAACGCATAAAGACGCAGTGAGCAAAAACGCAGCAAAACGCAGCAAAAAAACGCACCAAATCGCGGCAAAACGCGTGCGTTTTTTGCTGCGTTTTTTCGACGCAGGTGCGTTTTTGTGCGTTTTTAGCGGCCAAAAACGCACAACAACGCAGCGTCAAAAAGACGCAGTGTGCGCACATAGCCTAAGGTTGTTTGGCTCTTCACATGAGATAAAAGTCCCACAAAGATGAGCTCTCGGCTCACATTAGCATTTATATGTTTTCAAAAGGAAAAAAGGAGAAAGGCTCAGTGAGAACACTTCCGGCAGCAGCTTACCTCTTCTGAAAATAACCCAAAAAGATCAGGTGCTGAAATTCTAATGGCTCAGTCCCTACACTATGCCACCCCACACCAGAGTAGGACTGTTGACGTTCTCTTGTGAAGGCCTCTTCATGGCGTTGCTCATGTGGTCTCGTCAAATTAAAACAATGTCTTGGAGTAATCTATTCTGTACTACAAATCTCCTACAAAGCCATCAAGCAGTGTGTACAAAACTTATCAGAAGGTGTCTGCACAACATTGGGCTTCCAGCGAGACGTCCAGCTACCTGTGTCCACTGACCCGATGCCACCGCTCCACTCTCAAAAGCTATCCTGGTGCAAATCAAGAAATCAGTGGAGGCTGGAAAAGAGGTCTATCCTCTTCAGTGATAAGTCCTGCTTTTGTCTTGGAGGTAATGATAGCCAGACATTGATCTGGAGACCATGAAGAGAAACTGTTTTTCAACTCAACAACCCCAGGCCGCATGTTACTCGTATTACATGAGCAGCCTGCGTGACCTAAACATGCTTCCATGACCTGTGCCATCCCACAAATTTTCTCCCACCGGGCACACCTGGGATGTCATTGGTCGACAACTGCATAGGAAGCTGTCAGCATCGGATTTTGATGATTTTTATGCACAAGTGCATTCAGTGTGGCAGAACATTTCTCAGACAACCATCATTATTGATAGCAGCAAGGGGCATAACAATCATGATCGCAGAGAGTGTGACAGGGCCCATGCTGGAAGAGGGCCCGGCAACACTGGCCCATATTTCTGCTGGATGTGTATTTGAGAATGCACATGCGGCTGAGCTGTAATGTAGCGCATGTTCCCACCATCTAGTTGAACTGCAATAAACGCCGCTGACCAATCAGTGGCCAACAGCGGTTGATGGAGATCCTGTCACAGCCGGGGCATGGCAGTGACGTCATCTGCTGCCAGTAGCTGGGACGCCAAAGTCAGCTGCCAGCCTCAAGCTATGGAGGACACCGGATATTGTGGGAGTGCGGGAAGGTAAGAAGAATCTTTATTTTTTTTTAAATATGTTGTAAAAGTGTAGGATAACATTATAATAGGAAGGGGCTCAGGATGGGGGACAGTTCTTACAAGGTGTGGCCCAGGATGGGGACATTATTATAAGATGAGGCCCAGATTGGGGAACATTTCTTACAGGATAAGGGCCAAAATGAGGACATTACTAAGGGAGGAGCCCAGGATGAGGTAGTAATGGAATTAGGGAGTGCACCGCTAAGTTAAGTACATATTAAAAGCAGTATATCAATGGGTGCTACGAGCTCGTAGCTAGTGCAGTATAAGAATATAGCACAAATAAGAAGAAAATGATACCACACATTGAAATAAAACAAGACCTTTATTACAATGGATTATTAAAAAGGATGAGGGACATGATGACAGGATCCATCCCAGGGTGGAGATATTATCATAGGATGGGGCTCAGGATGGAGGACAATTCTTACAGGATGCGATCCAGGATGGGGACATTATTGTAGGATGGGGCCCAGGTTGGGGGACCTTTCTTACAGGATGTAGGCCAGGATGGGGACATTATTACAGAATGGAGCCCAGGATGGAGGGCATTATTACAGGAAGGGGCCCATGATGAAGGACATTATCATAGGATGGCGCTCAGGATGGGGCACATTTCTTACATGATGCAGCCCAGGATGGGGACATTATTATAGGATTGGGCCCAGGTTGATGTACATTTCTTACAGGATGCAGGCCAGGATGGGGACATTATTACAGAAAGGAGCCCAGGACGGAGGACATTATTACAGGAAGGGACCCAGAATGGAGTACATTATTACAGGAAGGGCCCAGTATGGAGGACATTTATTAAATGATGCAGCCCAGGATGGGGACATTATTATAGGATTGGGCCCAGGTTGATGGACATTTCTTACAGGATGCAGGCCAGGAAGGGCACATTATCATAGGATGGCGCTCAGGTTGGGGGACATTTCTTACAGGATGCAGGCCAGGATAGGGACATTATTACAGAAAGCAGAACAGGATGGAGGAGATTATCACAGGAAGGGGCCCAGGATGGAGGAAATAATCATAGGATGGCACCCACGATGGGGGAAATTTCTTACATGATGCAGCCCAGGTTGGGGACATTATTATAGGATAGAGCCCAGGTTGATGGACATTTCTTACAGGATGCAAGCCAGGATGGGGACATTATCATAGGATGGCGCCCACGATGCGGGACATTTCTTACATGATGCAGCCAAGGATGAGGACATTATTATAGGATGGCGCCCAGGATGGAGGACATTTCTTACATGATGCATTCCAGGATGAAGACATTATTACAGGATGGGGCCCAGGATGGGGGACATTTCTTACGTGATGCAGCCCAGGATGGGGACAATATTATAGGATGGGGCCCAGGTTGGAGGACATTTCTTACATGTTGCGACCCAGGATGGGGACATTCTTATAGGATACGGACCTGTTTGGGGACATTTCTTACAGGATGCAGGTAAGGATGGGGACATTATTACAGAAAGAAGCTAAGGACGGAGGATATCATTACAAGAAGGGGCCCAGTACATTATTACAGGAAGGGGACTAGGATAGGGAAGATAATTACAGGAAGGGGATCATAATAGGGGATATGATAACAGGAAGAGGCCCATGATGGGGGACATGATTACAGGAAGGGGCCAAGATAGAGAACATTATTACATCGGAGTGAAACACATATGTCGTTATAGAATCTAGAACCCAGCAAGGGCCCAGACATCTAAACAACATGCAGGTGGGGGCCCAGGTCCATCAGACTCTACTTACGGCACAGATAGCAGCCAAGGCTGTAAGAGCGGGGATTTCAGCACATGGCGCTGAGTAAATCAAGATGTTTTGAACATTTGTTGTCATGTTTTCATCATTTACAGATCAGTGACCTGTCTACCCATCCTGAGATTTCCAGACCTCCACCATTTTCCTTCCTTTCAAGATGAGGATTGTATTTATTGCACTTTTATACCATAAAATGATGTGAAATTTTGAAATATTTGTTTCATTTTTTTATCTCTATTTTCAATTTCAAGCCCATTTATAAAAAAAAATGCTTTCTTACCACCGTCCTCAGATTAAACAGAATATGCAATGAAACCAGTTAAAGTTGTCAGATATCAAAGTAATACGTTAATTTTGAGTCAATTACAGCCCATCAATCTCTCCGCTATGAATTAATCAGACGTCTCCTGACTGAGAGGTGTTTTTTTTTTATTTCAAGATGATTTTGCATAGACTTAAGGCGTTTATTCTTCTATTAAACATAGAAATATGAATAAAGTCATTATGTTTCAGAGTTGACAGATTTATTGGCATTTGGGCTTCTATCTGTATGGAAAAACTACAAAAAAAGATTCAAAATTTGATATAATATAAAACCAGAGTTTTTCCAGTTTTATACAGTAGTTGCATAGTATATATGTTACTCTTAGATAAACCTGGTGGCAAATTCTCTTTGTACTTGATAAGGCTGTTGTGCTTACTTTGAAAATCCTAGTTAGAATGGCTATCTAACTCTAATATTAAAATTATCATTTTCGTCGAACTATAATAGTCAAAGCTCATGAAATCCAAGTGTATTGAATCACCCCCCATCAACCCTGACTGACAGCTGCAGCTTGTACTGAACAGTGCGAGGTCTCAGCAGGGAGCAGGGACACTGAGGTGCTGTCAATTATACTAGCTGGGAGATAATTGAAGTCAACCTTTCAAAAACAACTATACAGCTATCATGATATGAATTTTCACAATAAGTACACCAGCCTCAGGTATACAAAAAGGAGATAGTTGCACTCTGTAGAACTAAGATATGTGGAACAATAAATATGAGAATACAGACATGCATTACTGCTAGGAAAAACATGTAAAAATTGCAATACATAGCACAAAAAATAGCCAGTTTTATGTGAGCCCAACAGCAAGGCCACCTCTTTTTGTTGGGTCACTATTAAACTAATGCTTCTCTTTTGGTTAAAAAAACCTACATTTTATGGTTGGACAGGAACCTACAAATGGAGAATTAATATTGCCTGAGGCTGAAGAGCAGGAGTGCTCAATCAGAAGGAATAACGCTGTAATCTAAGAAAAAGACTGATGGCACATCCTACCTTTCTAATGTGAACAGGTGCAAACTGAACATGAAACATAGTAACAAAAAGGAGACAGTTGCACTCTGCAGTGCACATATCTTAGCACTACAGAGTGCAACTGTCTCCTTTTTGTTACTATGGTTCATGTTCAGTTTGCACCTATTCACATTAGAAAGGTAGGATGTGCCATGTGATGGTGGAATATTGTGGATTGTGTACCATTTTGTGTGGGTTAATGTTTGGGCGTGGTTCACTATCCATTCTGTGTTCCTTGTGTGTACATTGTCCCATTTGCAGGTTTAATTCCTCCCCTGCCAGCCTTTTGTTCCTAAGTTGGGGAAGGGGGCATGAGATCCACCTAAACTCTCTGCTTACCTGAAGAATTTGGCAGTCTATTTGAGAACTTTAAGGAAGAAGGATTGATCCTCTGGGAGAAGCTGGGACTTCTCAGAGAGATGGGGACATTTATTCCACTACTGGACAATTTTACCCTCTGTTTTGTGGATTATGTTATGGGCCGTTTTGATTTGCTTGCAATAAATGCTTTTTGGATTGTACAGCCATCTCTCGCTCTGTTGATTATGTGATATGGGAGAAGGACACCGTGACAACTGGTGGCAGCGGTGGGATCAACAGAGCACAGCTTAATGAAGATCAACCCACAGAGTGAGTACAGAAACTGGACTGCTTCGAGTCTAAAGGAGAGAGCCAGAGATCTGGGCCTGAGCTACCAGGGACTGAGTAAAGAAACCTTAATTGATCTACTTGTGGGTGCGAGCCAGTCCACCTCCCAGATGTCTGACGGACAAGCACTGGGGACGGAGATCCCTGCCCCAAAAAGCCACTGGGTGGTGTGGTTCGAAGAAGAAATGGCAGCTCTAGGCCCCGGTGTATCTCAGGAATATAAGGAGCAGGCTGCTCGCCGAGCAAAGAGGAGACAAGAAGCAATGGAGTCCGACAGAGGGAGTAATGTGAGTTGGAGTGTAAACCCAGTGATCCAGGACTCTGTACGGATTACCCGGGTGGACTTCAAGCCATTTGATGAGGCTTCCAGAGATGTGGAAGGTTTCTTCAAGGACTTTGAGCAGCAGTGTGTCATGATGGAGGTTCCCCACTCTGGCTGGGTGCGTTTGTTAGTGGGACTCCTGAACGTAAGCCTGGCGGAGGCTTATCGCACCATTAACTCACAGAAGAACTGGGATTACAACATTGTAATGCGGACTATCCTGGATTACCATGCCATCACTCCAGACTCACATAGGGCACAGTTCCGAGACCTCCCATGCACCACGGGGGGATTGTTTAGGATGTATGCCCATAAGATGTCCCAGGCATGTCGGAGATGGCTGGAAGCAGAAGACGCCTTTACTGTGGAAGACGTTATGCAGATATTTCTTATAGAACAATTTCTTTACAACTGTCCCTCAGAAATACGGGAATGGATTAGAGAGCGCACATCGTGCACGTTGGATAGAGCTGCTGCCCTGGCTGATGAGGCCCTTACTATCCGACCGCAATGGAGGACGCTTCTGGACAATAAGACACAGCCTGCTCCTGCTCCCCGTCCCTCTCCAGTTATAGCTGCCTTTCCAACCAGCCACAGGCCGATGACAACCATGGCTCACAATCCTGGGCCCCAACAGTTCTGACCACGCCCTGGGGGAATCACCGAGAGGAGATGTTATGGGTGCGGGCAACCTGGGCACCTGCAATCCAGTTGTCCCGCAAGGACTTGGAGGGACCCCCAATCATCTCCATCTCGTCCTGTGCATTTTGTGCATTCCATCCCGCCTGAGGAAGAGTTACCACCACCTTCACCGGAGTGAACCGCTGACCCCTGCACCATAGATGCCCCTGTTGGAGTGTATGGACTTCGGCCTTTGTCACCGGGTTCTCCTACTGCCTTCTCCAGAATGCACATTAAAAGGAGTATGACGCAGAGGAGATATTATCGATGTGGGCAGCCTGGGCATTTGCGAAACACTTGCCCTGTTGGTCGATTGAGGAATGACTTTGCACCAAATCGACCTGTTGGTTCTCTACAGCTGAATACAATGTGAGAAGAGTTCTCACCCCTTCAAATTGACTTGCCTAATGACTCAGACACTCATGGTCGGCCACTAGGGGTTTATGGGGTGCGAGCCACAGCCCCAAGTTCCTCTCACCATCAAAGTAAGCACTTACAAGAGGTTGTGCTGGATGGACAGAGAGTCATTGGATTTTGTGACTCTGGGGCATTTCTCACAATAGCTAATCCCCGAGTAGTTCGGCCAGAGGCAATACATTATGGACAAGGGATTGTTATTGAATTGGCTGCAGGACAAATGAGGAATCTCCCGAAGGCGACTGTAGATATGGGCTTTGGCCTTGAGATCAAGCAATGTGTGGTTGGGGTGATGAGCGGCCTACCTGCAGATATTCACCTTGGAAATGATGTGGGAGATCTACAATGTCAATTTGTGGGTGCAGGAAACACAGTTTGAGTGAAGGAGGACACAAAGGGAAGCTTACCCTTCCAACCCTACTGCTGTACAAGGGACTATCTACAGCTTCTTCATCCAATACAAGCGTGGAAGCCAACACCAGAATGCTGATGGACTGTCCCAGCAAGAAGAACCATAGACTAGCCACCGCTGAGCAACATGGACTGAACTGAGATGGCCAGAGGTCTGTGTAGACCTCATGGCATACTCACTTATTCAGAAGGAGGGAGAGGTTGTGATGGTGGAATATTGTGGATTGTGTACCATTTTGTGTGGGTTAATGTTTGGGCGTGGTTCACTGTCCATTCTGTGTTCCTTGTGTGTACATTGTCCCATTTGCAGGTTTAATTCCTCCCCTGCTAGCCTTTTGTTCCTAAGTTGGGAGAGGGGGCATAAGATCCACCTAAACTTTCTGCTTACCTGAAGAATTGGGCAGTCTATTTGAGAACTTTAAGGAAGAAGGATTGATCCTCTGGGAGAAGCTGGGACTTCTCAGAGAGATGGGGACATTTATGCCACTACTGGACAATTTTACCCTCTGTTTTGTGGATTATTTTATGGACCGTTTTGATTTGCTTGGAAAAAATGCTCTTTGGATTGTACAGCCTCTCGCTCTGTTGATTGTGTGTTATGGGAGAAGGACCCCGTGACATGCCATCAGTCTTTTTCTTAGATCATCAGGTCTATAAGACCTATTTAGTAATTATGCAGTTTGTGGTGTGAAGTTTGATGACAGACTTGCTTTAAAGAGGACTTTTTTCACCAAATTTCTCATGTTAAACTAGACATGTGATGTAATACTGGCTGCAAAACATTCTGGGGTTTTTTATTTTGCCTTTCCGTTGCAGAGATATTAGCAACGTATTTGGTAGTTAGAGTTCATTTTTGTTTAGTCCAAGTGGGTGTTGTCAGAGATTTCACTGGGAGTGTGTACTTATTCCTCCTGTATGATGTTGATTAATCATAAAAAGGCAGCAACACTAAAGGGAAAGAATAACACAATTCCACCATAGCTTTGCAGCTACTACTTCTGTCTGAGACATATAATAACTGACAACCAGATCCACTGCAGATGAATTACAAGTTGCTGTTTAGCAGACCTGAGTGTCATTACTGACACCTTCAAGCTGTCATCTTCTTAAAGTCAATGTTGGTGATATGCAGCACAACTGAGGTTAGTTCTCTCACATTACACACCCTTCTATTAGATATTCTGGCATAGTGCTGCCAGCTCAGCTGTACAGCGTCCCCCCACATTACCTCTCTGGAAATGAGCTAGTACTGACACTCAGGTCTGGTGTGCTGAAAGAAACTTTTAATTGCTGGACAGTGATATCAGGCTGTCTGTCGTTATATGTTTCACACAGTAGTAGCCTTTTCTAAGCTATGGCGGTGGCGTGTTCTTCTTCCCCCTTTGTGTTGCTGCTTGCTTATGATTGGTCAACTTTATACAGAGTACAAAAAAAGTAGACGCCCCCAGTAAAACTCTGATGATGCTCACTTTAACTTCACTTCATAATATTTAACTTATTAGCTACCAAATAGTTTCATTGATAATATGTCCACAACAGAGAGACAGAATAATAATAATAATAATAATAATAATAATAAAAAAAAAATATTCTATTTTACAGCCATTATTACATCCTGTATTTAGTTCAACATGAAAAATGTTGTGAAAGGTCATCTTTTAAGAATCAGAGGTTTTCGGTCTTAATGGGGAACCTGTCACTTCATTCATATTAAGTATAAAAGCATCACAGAGATACTGTATAAATCTACAATGTACAGTATACAAATATAAGCAAAGTAATTATAAAACAGGATATGAAAAAATAAGTGTCAAATTGCTAATTTAAACAATGATAAATTGGAAAAAAACCTTTTTTTTTGCCCTTTGTATAATTATATTTGTTAAGTTTTAATAAGAGTAAAGTACAAAACTTTAAAACAACTATTTATACATTCATCATTGTTTAAATTAGCATATTGACACTTATTTTCTTTATATTCTGATTTATATTTTTATTGCTTATATATAAATATATATATTCTGTATATACAATATATATATATATATTGCGGACCAAAAGTTTGGACACACCTCATTCAAAGTTTTCTTTAATTTCTTTTTTTTCAGGAAAATTGTAGATTCACATTGAAGGCATCAAAGCTATGAATTAACTGAGACTGTGGAGACCAGGTCATCTGGCGTAGCACCCCATCACTCTCCTTCTTAGTCAAAAAGCCCTTACACAGCATGGAGGTGTGTTTGGGGTCAATGCCCTGTTGAAAAGTAAATTATGGTCCAACTAAACGCAAACCGGATGGAATAGAACGCCGCTGCAAGATGCTGTGGTAGCCATGCTGGTTCAGTATGCCTTCAATTTTGAATAAATCCCCAACAGTGTCAGCAGCAAAGCACCCCCACACCATCACACCTCCTCCTCCATGCTTCACGGTGGGAACCAGCCATGTAGAGTCCATCTGTTCACCTTTTCTACAAAGACACGGTGGTTGGATCCAAAGATCTCATATTTGAACTCATCAAACCAAAGCACAGATTTCCACTGGTCTAATGTCCATTCCTTGTGTTTTTTAGCCCAAACAAGTCTCTTCTGCTTGTTGCCTGTCCTTAGCAGTGGTTTCCTAGCAGCTATTTTACCATGAAGGCCTGCTGCACAAAGTCTCCTCTTAACAGTTGTTCTAGAGATGTGTCTGCTGCTAGAACTCTGTGAAGCATTGACCTGGTCTCTAATCTGAGCTGCTGTTAATTGCGATTTCTGAGGCTGGTGACTCGGATAAACTTATCCTCCGCAGCAGAGGTGACTCTTGGTCTTACTTTCCTGGGGCGGTCCTCATGTGAGCCAGTTTCTTTGTAGCGTTTGATGGTTTCTGCCACTGCACTTGGGGACACATTCAAAGTTTTCCCAATTTTTCAGACTGACTGACCTTCATTTCTTAAAGTTATGATGGTCACTCGATTTTCTTTACTTGGCTGCTTTTTTCTTGCCATAATACAAATTCTAACAGTCTATTCAGTAGGACTATCAGCTGTGTATCCACCAGACTTCTGCACAACACAACTGATGGTCCCAACCCCATTTATAAGGCAAGAAATCCCACTTATTAAACCTGACAGGGCACACCTGTGAAGTGAAAACCATTTCCGGTGACTACCTCTCTCATCAAGAGAATGCCAAGAGTGTGCAAAGCAGTAATCAAAGCAAAAGGTGGCTACTTTGAAGAACCTAGAATACAAGACATATTTTAAGTGGTTTCACACTTTTTTGTTAAGTATTTCATTCCACATGGGTTAATTCATAGTCTTGATGCCTTCAATGTGAATCTACAATTTTTAGAGTCATGAAAATAAAGAAAACTCTTTGAATAAGAAGGTGTCTCCAAACTTTTGGTCTGTACTGTATATATATGAATGAATTTCAGTCAGTCCAAAAAATTGGGAAAACTTTGAAAGTGTCCCCAAGTGCAGTGGCAAAAACTATAAAACGCTACAAAGAAACTGGCTAACATGTGGACCGCCCCAGGAAAGGAAGACCAAGAGTCACCTCTGTTGTGGAGGATAAGTTTATCCAAGTCACCAGCCTCAGAAATCGCAGGTTAACAGCAGCTCAGATTAGAGACCAGGTCAATGCCACACAGAGTTCTAGCAGCAGACACATCCGAAATATCAATATATTAAACAGCAGGGAATAAAAATATAAAATAGAATATAAAGAAATAAGTGTCAATATGCTAATTTAAGCAATGATAAATATATATATATATTTTTTTGCTTCAATTTTATATCTTTTTTTGCTTGAGTAATCCCTATACTGAGGCATTTATGGGAGACAGGGAAAAGCAGAACCCCCTCTTGTGAGATCAGTCACTGGCAGAGCTGATGTTGGTCTCCTAAGACCCCGCAACTTTGTCGTGGGGAGCACGAGGTCGCCAGGTCCATTAGGAGCAGTGACATTTCATTTGCTCTTTTGCTCCAGGCACACGGCATTGTTCAGTAGATCTATAGTACTATGATCTCTACTATTTCACACTTGTCTCATATTAATTATTTATGTTTTTATTGTTTGTTTTTTTTCTCCCTTTTTCCTGTAAATCTAAAAACTGAACAATTATTTCACAAATTCACTCTGACACTCCTTGCTGTCATTCTGCATATCCGATGTCATATTATATTATATATTTTTTTTTGCATGGTGCTTTCAATTCCCAAAAATACATTAAGGGTGAAATGCTTTAACAGTCTCTTGTGAATGAAGATGCAGCCAAGCTTTTCTTCAACAGCTGTCATACAGTTCTTATTTTCCTCCTCTTTTCTAGACATATTGCAATTAACATCCCACTCACTTTTTTGTCTGAAAAATCTCTACAGTACTACCGTCATGCAGCCTGGTACAGAAATAATAGAGGGAATTAATGCGGGCTTTTAACTCCCGGGAAGTGGATGGAAGCCTATAGGACTGGCTTTCACAGAGCTGTGTGAAAATTGGCTACTGCAAAGTGCCTTGGTTGAGTCCCTCGCTGCGAGGTTGCGAACAGGACATGTTCCCGGCAGGTCCTCTGAGCCGGGGCTACTTAAAAACAGCACTTCAGTCACTCGAGATGTATGAAGTTCCAAGCCGTGCTGTCTGTAAAGCCGTAACCCGCTGTGCCCCTCAATAAGCAGCTGTAAATTGTGTTTGGCATTAATGTGATTTAAAAATATGCAGACGAGGCTGTTGATCACACAGCGACAAGACGAGGGGAGAAAACATTGTCCTCATTCACTTGTTTTCTTCCTTACAACTTGACATTTTCCAGGGAATGGAAATGCAAAAACTTAATTTAGCCGCTTCAAAAATGTAAATTATACGCCAAGAGCCGAAAGGACAATTTATACTTGCCAATATGAGCTGGTACATCGGCCACGTAGAAACCAATTGGCGATCAGAATGATCATTAATATGATGTGCTGCCGATTAAGGCCCGTTTAGACAAGCCGACAATCGGGAAGGAGCAATCAGTAGGAAAATGCTCATTAGTGAGGTGATGAGATCAATCATGTCGGCATTAAAAATATCCTTCTCAGCAGCACAATGATATCCTAGATGTGTGGCACACCTGAGGGTCCAGTTGCCACAGAGGTACTGCACCTCAGCCAGAGGTGTGATACCCCATTCCCTGGTAAGGAGGAGGTCACAGACTAGCTACACCACTTCAGTCCATGTTTAGGGCGACATTGCTCCTTAGGGAGAGCACAGCACCGGAGCCAGTCTGGGGGTGGGGTTAGTTAGTGGGTGGACACTTAGAATGAAGTAGGAAGCGGAGGGAAGAAGTCCTGAGAACTGGATCCGGAGGAGCTTGTCCTAGGACAAGGAGGAAGAAAGAGAGAAGGGGTCCTAGAGCCACGGGAACGGAGAGATCCACCCGTGGGCTGGCATCCACAGCCGACGTGCTGGTGTCGAGTGACTTGGCCGCAAAGGGAACCGTCCCCTACACTAGTGGAGAACAACCAGGCTCAGCTAGAAAAACCGGAGGTTGAGGTATCTTCATGTGCCGAAGCCACATCCACTGAAAAGGTGACCACAGAGGGCCAGGGGATTAGGCAGAAGAGCCTCCCAAAACAGGGTCCGTGGACACCGGCTCAGGGCACTGTGTGTGAGACGCAGGGCAGGAGGGAGTGTCACATGCACTAAACAATTGTCATGCCTCAGATTTCATCCGGCTGTCTCCTGTGCTGTGGTCCATTCCTCTTTGAACCACAATCAGGTTCAATCACTGTCCAGGTTCTGAACTATTAGTCTGTTTTTAACACTTTTGGTATTCAGTACCTTTCTCCCGACAAGTGTTTCTATTATATTGTTTAGTCTGCACTATTGAAGTGATGACCGAGGGACCACTATGGTGCAGAGTAAGTTACAGTACCAGACGATTTTACAGACAAAACAGGGTATTTTATTGCAGGAAGATGACAAGTAAGGGCTGCGGGGCAACAGGAAAGGGGTATTTTGGAACAGGGGATAATACACAATTGAGCAATTTAGCTGGAGTGAACTACAACAGTTGCTTCAACTATCAAAATGAATAACAGTACAAACAACTGCAGAAAATATACTTAAACTCCGCTACTCTGTGTTCTAACCTATCTGATCTCCACTAATCGGGCCGTGTAGACACCAGACTCTAACTACAGAGGCCTGTATTAAACCTTAACTAGTGCACACTAGTAGGAACTCACGGTACCGTCCAGGGCACCAGTCCTCGCTCAGGGTACGAAGTCTGTTGGTTCGCACTTAACTGGAACCAAACGGAGGCAGCTTTTCTTCTCACAGGTCACGGAGCACCTGAGCAACGTTTTCTCCTGGGTCAGGTACCGACTGAGCAATACTCTGGGTTTTCTCACGGTCTGGTTCGCTGTACCCTCACGGCTGCCACCGTATCTCTCCCCCACTCTGAGTTCAGTGGATTCTTCTCAGGCAATGTCCCAGCTTTTCTCTCCGCACCTGGTACACAACCACTTTTCCCACTGCTTTCTCACAGCCCTCCCTTTCAGGCCTATTTTCCACACTTTATATGCAGGGCTAAACCATGCACACTGTCACAGAAGAGATGGCTTTTTTCAGTCCATTACAGGGGAGCCCTGTTTTTTTAAAGACACAGTTCATTCAAGTCTCTTGTAAGGGTTACGCCCCCTACATACCTCCCTTCTTAACGATGGCCATCCTCGGCCATGACGACATGAAAATAACAACCATTCAGGGGATGTCCACTTTTCCAGGTTCCTCAGTCTCAGGCAAGGTTATGCATTAAAGGGCATTTGACCCTCTAGTCATCTTCGGCAGTCCCACAGTACAATACAGGAAAGCGGAATGCGTAAATAACACCTGTAGAGAAGGACAAATACATTAGCAATATCAACAATACAAACTGGTATGCATGTTTGACTTGTGGAACCCCTGCAGTAGATATCTGGGATCTCCAGAGGTCCTGAGTCTTATGGTACCTTCACACTTTAGCGATGCAGCAGCGATCCGACCAGCGATCTGACCTGGTCAGGATCGCTGCTGCATTGCTACATGGTCGCTGGTGAGCTGTCAAATAGGCAGATCTCACCAGCGACCAGTGACCAGCCCCCAGCCACCAGCGACGTGCAAGCGACGCTGCGCTTGCACGGAGCCGGCGTCTGGAAGCTGCGGACACTGGTAACTAAGGTAAACATCGGGTATGGTTACCCGATGTTTACCTTAGTTACCAGCTCACACCACTTAACTTAGCGTGTGCAGGGAGCAGGAGCCGGCACTGGCAGCGTGAGAGCTGCGGAGGCTGGTAACGAAGGTAAATATCGGGTAACCACCTTGGTTACCCGATGTTTACCTTGGTTACAGCTTACCGCAGGCTGTCAGACGCCGGCTCCTGCTCCCTGCACATTCAGGATTGTTGCTCTCTCGCTGTCACACACAGCGATGTGTGCTTATCAGCGGGAGAGCAACAATAAAAAAACGAACCAGCACTGTGTGTAACGAGCAGCGATCTCACAGCAGGGGCCAGATCGCTGCTCAGTGTCACACACAGCGAGATCGCTAATGAGGTCACAAAAAACGTGACTCAGCAGCGATCTCAGTAGCGATCTCGCTGTGTGTGAAGTACCCCTTACTCGAGACTTGGCTATCTTCCGGAGTAACATTTATCACAGGAGCCTAGGGAGATTCGGAACCACACACACAGTCACAGAAGGAGAGGCATTGGTCAGTCCATTACACACAGCAGGGGAGCTCTCTTCCCTTAAAGACACAGTACATTCAAGTCTCTCGTAGGGGTTACGCCTCCTACACTATCACCCAGTGGGTGTAACTGTTTAAAGCCTCCCCAGGCTTCTATTCACTGCTGATGATATTTCTAAAGTGGACCCTGCTTGGAACAGCAGCCTGTTGGTTTTGTGTTTCTCCTGGTTTTGGTGTACCTCATTTTACTCTGCACTTTTCCCCGATTCCTTAAGGAAGTACAGAATGTGGAAACCTTGATGGCCGTTTAGGGACCTATTGGTCCGAGTGGTCATCTGAGTCATCCAGAATAGCCTGACTCTCTTGAACACCTAGTCTTGCAATGATAATCTTCTGCTGATAAAATACTGAAACTACAGGAAGCTGCTGGGCAAGTGATACATCGCTGGAATCAGGATCTCTGCCCCTACATTATGCTGCTTTCAGATTAAATAGCAAAAAACCTGTTGACATATTCCCTTTAAGTCTCAACCATACTATTACATAAAAAAGTAAGATATTTTTTTTCCATAATGCCAACTGTCTTCTCTTATGCCAGTACGGTATGTTGTAAAAGGAGAAAAAAAACAATGAAATTCAAAATTCACCATTAAAATTAGTGACTATAACCGTAACTATAAAGCAATGAATAATGTAAAGGGAAATTAAAAAAAAAAAATCAGAATTGGAGTTTATGATTAATAAAAGATGAATGCTAATGTATACGTAACGCAATATAGTAAATGCAAAATTCTAGACCCCAATTGAATGCATAAATGGAAATGTAAAGATAAAAAAAAAATAGATTTGAAATGTTGAGATGAAAAGTAAAAAATAATGGTGTTGTCCTGAAGGGGTTACTTAAAGGTCCGGGTCTACGGTTTCATGATATTGATGTCACGCGTTCATTAGCATACTTTGCCACTGGCACTGAATGGCAGATCTTGCTCTACTCAGGAGGCACTCCGGGGACTCGCTAACTCACTGAGAAAATGCTTTTGTCGTTAGCGCGATCCTTCTTGTGTCTAACACTTTGTGCATTCAAAGAAAAGGAACATTAGAAGGACAGGATGACACCAAGGTCATCATCAAACTCCAGGGCACATCCACCGGCTGCACACAGCCTTTATACATGTGAAATGTGACTTCTATGGTGCAGCCGGTACATGAATGAGTCAAGAAAAAACCCACAAAGACTGGAAGATGTCGGATATTACTATGCACCAATGACACCTGATATGTCACCAAGGTCATCAGACACCAAACTAAGAGCCACGTCCCTGGCACCTGACTCCGGGGGGAGGAGCGCATCACCAGGACACTTTTTTCAGTACTTGAAAAAGTTGTAATGTTATCAAACCTTTAGGGAATGTGCACATGTATCAAGTATCCGAGTATTATGGAAGTCAATGGGGACCTCCTCCGGAAAAATGAGTTCCCCATTGACTTCCATTATACTCGGGATAGGTTCTATCTATCTATCTATCTATCTATCTATATCTATCTATCTATCCCTCTATCTATCCTGTCTATCTATGAATGTATCTATCTATCTATCTATCTATTAATCTATATCCTTCTATCTATCTATCTCTTCATTCCATATCTATGTGTCTGTCTATCTATCCTATCTATCCATCCCATATCTATCTATCTATCAATCAATCTATCTATCTATCCATCTATATATTAATCTATCTAGCCTATCAATCGATCCATCCCATATCTATCTATCTATCTATCTATCTATCTATCTATTAATCTATATCCTTCTATCTATTCATTCCATATCTATCTGTCTGTCTATCTATCCTTCTATCTATCTATGAATTTATCTATCTATTAATCTACATATCCTTCTATCTATCCATCCCATATCTATCTATCTATTTATTTATCCATCCCATATCTATCTATCTATCTATCTATCCATCTATATATTAATCTATCTAGCCTATCAATCGATCCATCCCATATCTATCTATCTATCTATCTATTCATCCATCCATTTCTCCTTCTTTCTTTCTATCTATCTATCTATGTATCTATCTATCTATCATCTATCTATCTATCTATCCATCCATCCATTTCTCCTTCTTTCTTTCTATCTATCTATTAATCTATATCCTTCTATCTATCTAACTATCTATTCATTCCATATCTATCTATACCTCTATCTATCTATCTATCTATCTATCCCTCTATCTATCTATCTATCTATCTATCTATCTATCCCTCTATCTATCTATCTATCCTTCTATCTATCTATGAATTTATCTATCTATTAATCTATCTATCTATTAATCTATATATCCTTCTATCTATCCATCCCATATCTATCTATTTATTTATCCATCCATCTATCTATCCATCTATATATTAATCTATGTAGCCTATCAATTGATCCATCCCATATCTATCTATCTATCTATCTATCCATCCATCCATCCAGCTATCCTTCTGTCTATTTATCTATCTATCTATATATCTATCTATCTATCATCTATCTATCCATCCATTTCTCCTTTCTTTCTATCTATCTATCTATCTATGTATCTATCTATCTATCCATCCATATCTCTAGCAAGTAATATTAATGGCATATTGTAGGTAGGGGTCCTAATACCGATTATGCTGTTGGTCCAGGAATATTAAAGCGATTGTCCGGTGAAAACTATTTATCTCCATGTGTGTCGCCCTGGGCAAGCCAGGGGACACAGGTCACACACCACCACACCCTACATCCCAGTTAGGAACACCAAAGCTAACCAAAAATCCTTGTTGCCTTCCTCCAGAGGCTGATGATTCACACCAGGGGGTGGGCCAGGCGGTTGGCTCCGCCCACCGAGGAGTTCACAGCTCTGGAGGCAGGAAGTACCAGGCAGAGTAGCCCAGGCAGGGCTTGTGTGAGGAGTCCAGTGAGGGACATGAAGGAGAAAACAGCTAAGTGAAAGAGAAGGAAGTAAAGTGGTAAAGGAGGAAAGCAAGAGTGGTGACAGAACAGAAAGAGTGTGCAAAAGCCTGAAGTAGTCCAGCTGTGTGCAGGACAGGTCAGCAAGGTCAGCAACGGCGGTGACTGTCTGGAGGGGGACCGTTTGGAAGTTCCTGGAAGGACCCCGGAGGCTGTGTGCCCGGCGGTCTGGAGCAGTGTTCCGAAGGACAGTCAGCACCAGGGCAGGGGCCTCTCGGACCCCGGCAAGGCTAGGAGTCGCCAGAATTTGCCAAATCCGTCAGTGAAGGGGACGTAGATCCCCCAACAACCAAGTCCCGATTGAAGGCAACAGCCCAACCAGAGTAGGAGAGACACCGCCACCGCCAAGGCACCAGTTTCTCAGGGCCAGCGCCTGCGGGCAAAGAGTAGAGCTCCTCCGGTCCAGCTTGAAGCCGGGGAGCGGGTTACCGGTGGGGACCCATCGCAACCAACAAGTAAACAAAGGTGCAAGGAAGAGGGACATCACCGTCACCTACTGGGAGAGCAAGTGCAGCCGTCCATGGGACCGTCTTACCAGCCGTTTGGTTTACCGTAAAACTGTGTCAACGTCTCAGGCTGAGTGAGTACCACAGTGCCGCAAGGCACAGCGCTGCCCCCGCGTCCCTGCGCCCACCAGGCCCTGCACCTCCCAAGCCATCACCGGGCCCCGGGATCACCAACCCCTACCCATGGAGGGGCAACACAACACCTGGCTGCTCCGCATCACCATCCCCGGGATCCCCGTATAGAGCAGCGGTGGTGAAATCACCACAACCGTGGGTGGCGTCACGGACAATAAACAATCCCCACACCCAACCAACCCCTTTCACTCACGGGCGAGGAGTGCCGCTCGAGAAACCCCCGGGATCCGGCCCACCGCTCGAGCCACCACTGAGCAGCAGCCGCCGGACCCGAGCAGAAGGGGTGAGCGTAGTGTGCTGACACCCTCCTCCCCGCCCGCGACAACTTGGCGTCACGAACAGGATCTTACCGCTCTGCCGTCTAGTAGAGGTGCGCCTTGTTACCGCCGGAGATATCCAGCAGAAAAATTTCAGAAGCCGCCATCTTTGGCGCGAAAAGTTCCCGCTCGAGCGTCTTCTCGAGTAGCAGAGGCGCGAAGGCCAAAACCCCGCCCTGAGTGAGGAGGGGCCGGAAAGAGCTAAGGGGGACGGAAACAAGATGTCTGCGCCCGACGGAGCCGCTGGAGGAGCGGTGGTCGCAGCCGCAGCGGCACCCGCGGATGGGAATGGACCTGCCCAGGTCCCGGCCGTACCGGCGGGAGGTGCCGCGGCCCCCGCGCTCGCTCAGGTCATGCCGTTCTCCTTGCCCTATGCGCCCGGAGCTGCCTGGCTAACGCAGGATGACGGGAAACCGGATGCCCTACAGGCCTTCCGGAAAAAGCTTAACCCGTTGCTAGAGCTGTACCCCCTGACTGATAAGCAACATGCAGCGATAGTGCTAGGCCAGTTAACCGGTGCGGCGGAGCAGGAAGCGGAGACCTGGGCCGAGGGGGACCGACTCTCTGTAGCCACCATCTTTGAGAAGCTACAGACTGCCTTCGAGACCCGGACTGAAGCTGAGCTGAGGATGCAGTTTTACCAGTGCCGGCAACGAGCTGGGGATAGCATTCGGGACTATGCTCTACGTCTGCAGACCGCCCTCCGCACGCTGAAGCGGGCGAACCCTATTAATGAGGCGGATAGCAACAAGATGTTAGTGGAGCAATTTGCGCAGGGGATGAGGTCCCCTGAGGATCGTAAACAACTCCGGCTGTGGGCCCTGGAACACCCTGATGTGGACTTTGCTGTGTTAAAGGAGCGGGCCATTAAAGCACTACAGCCCCCAGCTGCCAAAGTTCTGGAACCCGCCCCGTGGCCCGTCGAGACGGCTCCCGTTGTGGCGGCCTCAACCAAACCAACCTCTCCAACACCTGCAGCCCCGAGCAGCACAGTGGAAGAACTGGCAGCCCAGGTCCGTCGCATGGACGGAGACCTTGCCAAAATCCTTGCTGCACTACAACTTCTGACCAGATCTCAGCCTCCAGCACAGATCCAGCTTGCTGACAGTCCCGAGGATGTTCCCTGGATGCAGCGGAAAAGTGCTAACCACCCGCGGAGCAGACCCCCAATCTGCTACAAGTGCCGTAAGCCGGGTCATTACTTCCGACAGTGCCCGTTAAACGAGCAACCCCTGGGGCCCCGGGCCAATCCTCAGGAGTAGAACATCGTGGCCCCCCGGACTGGCGGGACCGATATATCGGGGTCCGCCCCATCATCCCCGTGGCCGTGGACGGCATACCAGTGATGGCTCTCTTGGACACTGGATCACAGGTAACTACCATACCGTACACGTTGTACCAGCGGTATTGGGCCATAGACGAGCTGGCGCCCCCAGAGAATAGTATAACGTTGATTGCCGCTAATGGACTTCCATTGACCCAGGTGGGGTATAAACAAGTGGCTATGACAGTGGGGCAAGCTGAACTGCAACACCAGGGTATGATTGTGATCATGAATGAACCCAGTGATCATAACCCGAAAATAGTGCTGGGAACCAATGTGATGGAGCACTGCATGGCTGATGTGTTAACCCTATTACAGCAGCTGGCCGCCACAGCGGCAGGGAGCCGGCAGAGGGCTGTGCAGCGTGAGATCCGAGCCCTGATGTACCGCCAGCATGTAAGCTCAACAGGAGGGGAGATTGGTGGAGTGAGAGTGATGGATGTTGCTCCATTGACTGTGCCCCCTAGGAGTGAGATGATGATCTGGTGTAGGGCAGCAGTAGGGCCTCAGGGGCGTGACTACCCTGCGATGATGGAGCCCATGCCTTCCGAGCACTGGCCCACTGTAATGGCCGCCCGAGGGGTGGTGGATGTGAAGAAAGGGAGAGTGCCTGTGAGAGTGCTGAACTGTGGGGAGGAAGAAGTCAGGCTTCCCCGGTATGCCACCATTGCCAAGCTGCTCACCCTAGACCCTCACACTATCCATGAAGCCAGTCCATCCACACTCCCACCTACCACCAGCACTTCCCCACCCCAGGGGGAGACAAAGGAGTGGCATCAACAGCTACATGTAGGCACTGATGATACCCCTACACATCACAGGGCAGGGGTATACAGGGTGGTGCAGGAGTACGAACAGGTTTTCAGTAAGCACCCCCTAGACTTTGGGCAGATCAAGGGGGTCCAACACCACATCCCCACCGGTGAACATCCCCCTATCAAAGAGAGGTATAGACCTATTCCCCCTGCACATTACCAGTGTGCCAAAGATATGTTGAGGAATATGAAGGAGGCAGGGGTTATTCGGGACAGCTGTAGTCCCTGGGCCGCTCCGTTGGTACTGGTCAAGAAG
The DNA here is from genome assembly GCF_048569485.1 of Anomaloglossus baeobatrachus. NCBI lineage: Eukaryota > Metazoa > Chordata > Amphibia > Anura > Aromobatidae > Anomaloglossus > Anomaloglossus baeobatrachus. Next base: position 45,825,820 of record NC_134355.1, on the reverse strand, counting down.
AAGGATGGTACCATGCGGATGTGTGTGGACTACCGGAAGATCAACCAGATAACCCATAAAGATGCCTATCCATTACCTCGTATTGAAGAGTCTTTGGCTGCACTGAGAACTGCAAACTACTTCTCGACCCTTGACCTTACCAGCGGATACTGGCAAGTGGCCGTGGCCCCGGAGGACCGGGAGAAGACCGCCTTCACCACCCCGATGGGGCTCTGCGAATTCAATAGCATGCCGTTTGGGCTGTGCAATGCCCCCGGAACCTTCCAACGGCTGATGGAGTGCTGTCTGGGACATTTAAACTTCGAGACCGTCCTGTTGTACTTGGATGATGTGATTGTTTATTCCCAGACATATGAGGCCCATCTGGAGCACCTGGCCGAGGTGTTCGCGTCCCTTGCCAAGTACGGGATGAAATTGAAGCCCTCTAAATGCCACCTGCTGAAACCCAGGGTGCAGTATCTAGGGCATGTGGTGAGTGCGGACGGTGTCGCCCCCGACCCTGAGAAGATTACTGCCATCCAGAGCTGGCCGAGACCAACTACAGTGAGGGAAGTAAGGCAGTTTCTGGGTCTGGTGGGGTACTATCGGCGCTTTATAAAGGGGTACACGAAGATGGCTGCCCCCATGCAAGACCTCCTCGTGGGACAGACTAAAGGTGGTAGACCCATTGGAGCCCCACTGTCGTGGGAGGACAAGCATGAAGAGTCCTTTTGCCAGTTGAAGGCGGCCTTGACCGGAGAAGAGGTCCTGGCGTACCCTGATTATGGGCGCCCGTTCATCGTCCACACGGACGCCAGTAACGTGGGGCTAGGAGCGGTCCTATCCCAGGTCCAGGATGGAAAGGAGAAGGTGATTGCCTATGCTAGCCGAAAACTCCGGCCGACCGAAAGGAACCCTGAGAACTACAGCTCTTTCAAGCTCGAGCTATTAGCGTTGGTGTGGGCTATCACGGAGCGGTTCCGCCACTACTTGGCGGCAGCAACGTTCACCGCGTTTACGGACAACAATCCGCTGACTCACCTGAACACGGCCAAGTTGGGCGCGTTGGAGCAGCGGTGGGTAGCCCGGCTAGCCAACTATGATTTCACCATAAAGTACCGAGCCGGTCGCGTCAACATAAATGCTGATGCACTCTCCCGAATGCCCCATTTGTCAGAAGAGGGGTGCGAGGATGACGACCTCGAGGAGATCGAGTTGCCTGCGTTTCACCAGCCGCCTACTGAGAGGGTACAAGTACATCAGCAACGAGTGGATCTGGACCCACGGCCCAGTCAAGAGTGGCAGGAAGCTCAGGACCAAGCGCCGGCTGTTCGCCTTGTCAAGACTCTGGTGGAACAAGGTGCTACGGGAATAGACCCTGCCGCTCCAGCCGAAGCCCAACGCTTGTGGAAGGAACGGAAACGGCTTTACTTACACCAAGGGACGCTGTACCGTGAGCTGATCAACCCGAAGACCCATGAGAAAATATGCCAGTTGGTCATTCCTCAAGCTGACGTCGCTACTGTCCTGCGGGCATACCATGATGGTGCTGGCCACTTCGGGTGGAAGAAGCTGGAGATGCTGTTGAGGGAGCGGTTCTATTGGAGTGGGATGCGTGAATCGGTGGAAGCCTGGTGCCGAGAGTGCGGTCCTTGTACGCTGAGGAGAAAGGACGAGACTAGCCAGAGGGCACCCTTACATCCAATAGTCACCCATCAGCCGCTAGAGTTGGTCGCCCTAGACCATGTCAAGCTCACCCCTAGCCGAAGTGGGTACACCTACGCATTGACCATTGTAGACCACTACTCAAGATTTATGGTGGTAGTTCCTGTTAAGGACCTGACTGGTCGAACTGCTGCTCGAGCGTTCCAGGCTTATTTTTGCCGACCCCATGGGTACCCCGAAAAGGTGCTGACTGACCAAGGCCCAGCCTTTGAAGCAGAGGTGTTCCACGAATTCTGCCAGTTGTACGGCTGCAAGAAAATCCGGACCACTCCGTACCACGCCCAAACCAACGGCATGTGCGAGAAAATGAACCACTTGGTCCTGGGGCTTCTCAAGACGCTACCGCTGGAAGAACGGAACCTGTGGCCGGAAAAGTTACCGACTTGGTCGACATGTACAATAATATCCCCTCTAGCTCGACGAAGTGCACCCCAGCGTATCTGATGAGGGCTCGGCCTGGCCGCCTGCCGGTGGATCTGGAGATGGGGTTGGAGGCCCCAGAAGCACTCCCTTCGACGGCGGAGTGGGAAAGTCGGAGGAGAGCACAATACCGGCAAATCCAGGAGAATGTGGAGAAAAACCTCAGTCGAAGTCGAGAACAGCAGGAGCACCGGTTCAATCAGAAGGCGTCCGCGGGTCCTTTCCAGCCAGGAGATGTAGTGCTGAAACGGAAGAGGAAGGCCCACAAGCTGGATGATCAGTGGGAGCAAGTCCCTTACGTCATACAACCCACCGAATGGGGAGATGGGAAGGCCTACCAGATCAGTCGTGACCAAGGGGGCACCCTGGCCACAGTTTCCCGGGACCATCTAAAAAGGTGCCCCCCAGCGTTGGAGGCAGAGGCTGAAGTACCGGTTCCTCCACCAGCAGAGAAAGCAGCAGAGGTAGTCCACACTGTAATGGGTGACTTCCCAGCAAACTGGCCTACACAGAACGGCGCGGTGATTCTTCCAGTGATACTGTTCCCACAACCCGTGGATGAAGAAGTAGTGGAAGCGGTTAACCGTGAGCCAGAACCAGTGCCAGTGCCCAGGGATGAACCTGTACTCAGCTCCCCTACACCTCCGCCTGCTCCACACTATAGCAGGGAGGAGGAACCGATTGTTTCCTCTACCCCACTGTCTAGCACCACTGACACCGGTCCCCGAAGGTCCACCCGTTCTAACCTAGGTAGACCTCCACTTAGGTACAGGGAGACCGTTCTATGAGTAAAAGGGGTCAGGGAATGTAAAGAGTGTTTGTTTGTTTGAAAGTTTGAAAGTTCTGCTAATGATGAAAATGATTACCGAAGTTTAACCTGATTTGCTTTGTGATTTGCAACCGGCTGGAGCCGGCACCATTGTCCCCGTGGGGACTGTTTAAAAGTTTTGCATGGGAACTATCCATGGACAAGCCCGTGAACTTGCAGGGCACCCACAAACGTTAAGTGGCTTGTAAATATGTTGTTTGCCGTTACCGTTTTCCGCAATGCCGCCTCCGGAGAGGCAGGTTGGAGGGAGGGCCCTCAGCAGAGCAGGCTGGGGCCCAGCCACCAAAGGAACCGGTGGCTACCCTCTGGAGGGAAGGACAGATCCCGCTCGGGTACCGTGTGCTGGACTGTGGGTCAAGGGGTGCTGCCTGTGCTTTAGGGGCAGCATCAGGGCCAGGTTGCTTGGGTGGGAGAGAGCGTAAACCGTAACCGTAAACCGTTTGAAACGTTTAAGAAATGTGCCTCCCGTTTTGGGAAGAGTTATTAAAAATGTACATATGTTATTATTTTACCATGTTATCTTTTACAGAAAAATAAAACCGGTGTTGGACGGCAGCCCGCGGACGGTCTGCATTTTGCTAAGGGGGAATGTGTCGCCCTGGGCAAGCCAGGGGACACAGGTCACACACCACCACACCCTACATCCCAGTTAGGAACACCAAAGCTAACCAAAAATCCTTGTTGCCTTCCTCCAGAGGCTGATGATTCACACCAGGGGGTGGGCCAGGCGGTTGGCTCCGCCCACCGAGGAGTTCACAGCTCTGGAGGCAGGAAGTACCAGGCAGAGTAGCCCAGGCAGGGCTTGTGTGAGGAGTCCACTGAGGGACATGAAGGAGAAAACAGCTAAGTGAAAGAGAAGGAAGTAAAGTGGTAAAGGAGGAAAGCAAGAGTGGTGACAGAACAGAAAGAGTGTGCAAAAGCCTGAAGTAGTCCAGCTGTGTGCAGGACAGGTCAGCAAGCTCAGCAACGGCGGTGACTGTCTGGAGGGGGACCGTTTGGAAGTTCCTGGAAGGACCCCGGTGGCTGTGTGCCCGGCGGTCTGGAGCAGTGTTCCGAAGGACAGTCAGCACCAGGGCAGGGGTCTCTCGGACCCCGGCAAGGCTAGGAGTCGCCAGAATTTGCCAAATCCGTCAGTGAAGGGGACGTAGATCCCCCAACAACCAAGTCCCGATTGAAGGCAACAGCCCAACCAGAGTAGGAGAGACACCGCCACCGCCAAGGCACCAGTTTCTCAGGGCCAGCGCCTGCGAGCAAAGAGTAGAGCTCCTCCGGTCCAGCTTGAAGCCGGGGAGCGGGTTACCGGTGGGGACCCATCGCAACCAACAAGTAAACAAAGGTGCAAGGAAGAGGGACATCACCGTCACCTACTGGGAGAGCAAGTGCAGCCGTCCGTGGGACCGTCTTACCAGCCGTTTGGTTTACCGTAAAACTGTGTCAACGTCTCAGGCTGAGTGAGTACCACAGTGCCGCAAGGCACAGCGCTGCCCCCGCGTCCCTGCGCCCACCAGGCCCTGCACCTCCCAAGCCATCACCGGGCCCCGGGATCACCAACCCCTACCCACGGAGGGGCAACACAACACCTGGCTGCTCCGCATCACCATCCCCGGGATCCCCGTATAGAGCAGCGGTGGTGAAATCACCACAACCGTGGGTGGCGTCACGGACAATAAACAATCCCCACACCCAACCAACCCCTTTCACTCACGGGCGAGGAGTGCCGCTCGAGAAACCTCCAGGATCCGGCCCACCGCTCGAGCCACCACTGAGCAGCAGCCGCCGGACCCGAGCAGAAGGGGTGAGCGTAGTGTGCTGACACCCTCCTCCCCGCCCGCGACACATGCACAGCACAAATGACGTTGGTGATCTGCGGGGTCCGATCACTGGGATCTGCACTATTTGGCAGAACAGGGAAGCTTCATCCCCGTTAGAGGAGCGGGGCAGTGCGCATGTGCGACCGCTGCTCCATTCATTCCCTATGGGACTGCCGAGTACTGCCGTCTGTTTTTTCAGGCAGCCCCATAGAGAATGATCGGGGATAAGAGTTGCCCTATATACCAATTAGTGCAGTCGGGCCCCCGATCAGCACGGATTTCACTGGACAATCCCTTTAAGTTACGTCTCAGTATCAGAACAGAGTATTTCGGGCGTGCAGGATGGTGGGGGGGTTTCTTCTCTCATATGGTTTATAGGGATATAGCGTATACATGGTTTAAATCGTTGGCAAAACAAAGAGGAGATGATGACACGAGGCTGCAGTAGACGTTACATTAGATGTGAAATCTGTCCTAAGACATTAACGGTAATGTTTGCAGGCAGCAAATGTAACAGATGCTTAATAGCGAGTTAACACGGCTGTTTGTGACTTTTAATACATAATGCACACCCGCCGCAGGGACTGCACGCCGCTCCCCCTCCTGCCCCTACGTAATGAACCCACTTTTATCACAGACCATCAACATAAGTGTATAGAAAATGTGACAGTTCCAACATGTATAATTTCCAAGAGTGGGGAAAATGACGAGTCGGATGATATTCACTTAGTCTGCTGGAAACCTTTGATGATGTCCTCCAAGTTTTCTAGCGCTGTGCTATACCCACTAGAGAGGCACAAAACGACGTTCTCCTTGCATTATAATAAGTGATCTGCGCGGAATGCGCCATTACCTTGTCAATCTCTGCGGAGTGTCTCCGCTCAGTGACTGTCATTATAATTGAGTTGAAAGGTCCCTGACTTTTTCATGAAGTTTGAATAACACAGATGAGGTATGTTAATGTGAAGATGGACGACAAAAGACTCCTAAATAATGCAGACACGGACCACCAGCAGGATTTAGCTCCAGAGCAAGGTCAAATTCAGCAACGGAAATCTGATACAACTGAATCGATCCCTTTTTATCCCTTTTTGTTGATCTGAGAACCATTATTGATCATCTGTAATCGGGAGAAGGGCCCGGTAAAAAGTGTTTTATTTTCCTTTGGTGCCCCCGCAGGAGAAATGGAGTATTACAAGGTGTCTATTAAAATCTCCGAGTCCCCTGTGTAATGCAGGGCATGGTTTGTAAATCACAAAAAAATAAGTAATCAGTTGTGATCGAGGGTAAGTCCTGGGAATAAGTGTTTTATTTCCCTGCAGTGCCCCCGCAGGAGAAATGGAGTAATACAAGGTGCTTATTAAAATCTCTGAGTCCCCTGGGTAATCCAGAACATGGTTTGTAAATCACAAAAACATAAGTGATCAGTTGTGGTAGAAAGAAAGTCCCAGGAACAAGTGTTTTATTTCCCTGCAGTGTCTCCGCAGGAGAAATGGAGTATTACAAGGTGTCTATTTAAACCTCCGAGTCCCCTGTGTAATGCAGGGCATGGTTTGTAAATCATGGAAACATAAGTGATCAGCTGTGATCAAGAGAAAGTGTTTTATTTTTCTGCAGTGCCTCCACAGGAGACATGGAGTATTACAAGGGGTCTATTAAAATCCCCAAGTCCCCAGTGTAATGCAGGACATGGTTTGTAAATGACAGGAACATAAATGATTAGGTGGGATCGAGAGAAAGTCCCGGTAGCAAGTGTTTTATTTCCCTGCAGTGCCTCCGCAGGAGAAATGGAGTATTACAAGGTGTCTATTAAAATCTCCAAGTCTCCAGTGTAATGCAGGACATGGTTTGTAGATCACAGGAAGATAAGTGATCAGTTGTGAAAAGTACCAGTAGCAAGTGTTTTATCTCTCTGCAGTGCCTCCACAGTACAGATTAAGTATTGCAAGGTGTGTCTCAAAATCCCTGAGCTCCCTGTGTAATGCAGGGCATGTTTGTTGTGAAGATCTGAGGTTGTGGGTTGTATTAATCCCCTAGGCAAGTTAACGATGTAACAATTTTGATTTCTTCCGTACACGGTCTTACAGCAGCTCCAGGTAGATGGTCAAACAAAATGAGATGTTCGCTTTCCACAAGATCCCAGACCAGGACCAGTAGTTCAACTGCCCCAGTACCAGGCGATACCCCACTGTCTCCCAACTTTTGGTTGGTCCACAGCTTTGATATCTCCTGGCGGTGTAGTCTGCAGGCGCAGCCTATGCTCCTCCAGACAATGGATAACACGACCGTACACATGTATCCAGCTCCAGCCAGCAACAACAGTCCTTATTATAGTACCTCAAATCCAAACGAGGGATATCACAACCATAGCACGTGTATCCATTTCCAATGTCTATAGTCCATTCTTGGGCACCAGGACCTGGCCACAGTAACAGCTCCTCACCCCTCCACATCACAGTACCAACCCCTGACCAAACATGCGACTTATTGTTGTCCCTCTGTTGGGATCAGCCCCTGGATGGGAAGAAGTGCTCACACCCATCCCCATAAACATCTATCACATGTAGTTCAAAGTATGCAGAAGGTTCCAGAATCCCAGTCTTCAAAATTGTGTATTGGTATGGGGAATTGTGTCACCCAGGGATATGGGGTACTTGGTTCTGGGCAGTGTATATCTGGAGAATGTTACTTTGGTGGCCATTGCCCAGTTCCGTGCCCTGGGCCCTTTTGGTAAAGGGAGTATATTTACATGGGATTAGGTTAATGTTCACACGTGACGCCACTTGCGGTGTGCGGCTATATAGATGAAGCCGCCGCTGCACAATGTTCACTACTGGGGCTGATGGTAATGGCAGCCTGGATGTTAGGCCCTCCTCAAGCAGGGCCAGGCCCCAGAGGGTAGGTGATGTGACGGGTGTCGGAAGAAGGTAGTCCACACAAGAGTTCAGTGCAACTGGGTTTTTACTCACTTTTGCTGATGATAACTGGTTACCCGAGGCCTCCAGGTTCCCTTAGTCCCAGTGCCAGTTTAGTATTCTGGTGCCTTCTTCCCCTGCACCTGTCTCTGGTTCGTGGGTCCCCGTGGCGTCGAGCAACTGGGGTCCCCGTCCGGTGGTTTTCACTGCTGTCCGCCTGACGGTAGCGTGAACCCTGTGGGGTTGGAGTCTCTAGTCCTGTCCCCGGTTCTCCCGTTGCTACTTAGTCTCGGATTCTTAGGGTTAGCGAGATCCTTGATGGTCCCCTCGCTGTGCAGGTGTAAACAGGCCTACCTGGAGCTTCTGCCTGTCCTAGGGTCCTGTACCCCGTTGGTGCATAGTTCCGTGAGTACTCCACTGTACTCCACTGGCAACTACCCTCCTGGGCACCAGGTTACTGCTCACTCCACGACAGTCCGTGTCTTCATGTCCACCTTCACTCTCACTGTCTTTTTGTCTACTCTACACAATCCGCCCCTCCTACCTGGTCAACTAGTGGACTGGACTGGCTCCACCTCCAGACGGCCATTGGTCCGACCCTAGCTGGGTACCATTGTATGGGGGATTGTTGGAGCAAAAACTGGGATTTTGTGAAGTGTTTGTGCGTTACTGGCACTGGGTTTCTGGGTCCCTAGGGGGTAGGCCCTGCATCCTGGTGAGGATGCAGAACCTTGTAGATCCCTGATGGCTTCAGGGGTGCTACAGAAGCCCCATGCAGAGATGAACAAAGATGAACAATTCCCCACAAGGTGTAGACAATGAATCCTGTTGTAAGCCTGATTATATTAGAGTCCTCCATGGAGATAGGCTGGGGTTGACACTCTGTTACAGGGAGAACAATGGCTTAAGGGAGGCCCCTGAGAAACTCCGACAAGAGCATCTTAAACTGAGAGCAAGCACATAACTAATCAAACACAACAATAAGATTGGCGTGTGTGGAGCTTCTTGGTGGGAAAAGTCTGCTCTACGTCCATTGGTCCAAGAGTCTTTAATCCGTGGCCAGCTTCTCACATTTGTAAATCATAGGAACATGAGAAATAATCTATGATCAAGGGAATGTTCTAGGAGCAAGTGTTTTATTTCTCTGCAGTGCCTCCACAGGTGAGATAAAGTATTACAAGGTGTCTATTAAAATCACTGAGCCATCTGTGTAATGTAGGACATGTCTAGTCCTCCAGGAAGAGAAACACTATTTGCAGCTCCTGATCAGGGGTTGCTGAAAAGGTATTTTCTAATCCAGATAACCCTTTTAACGATTGGCGATGAGTGAAGACCAATTGCAGTAAGATTTTCTGGCTATCAAGTAATTATAATAAGTGTATTTTGAAATATTTTAGATATTGCATGGGGTAGATTAAGCATGAGGGAACAAGTTGTGGAAGGTTGTCCCATGGTCAAGTAAATAAGAAGACAGCAATTTCCCCCGATAGTGACAGGCGGTCCATTGATCCTGGTTCTCTCTTTTTGACAATTATTGACTGTCACTTGTGGGAGGAAGGGCAGCAAATTCTGGCAACAATCAACATAACAAATCCATGAAGGTCATGCACTGTAATGGGATAACCGGGGAACGGGGCTCCAAGACTGGCCCTCCGACTAGGGAGCCCTAGCTGTCCTTTACCCCAGAGGTACTTCTGATGGTGAAGAGGTCTGGACCTCCAGCCTAGCCCTGGCCTATACCCTCTCTCCTTCACCCCCGGGGGGAGCTGTGACAGGAGTGATTAATCCCACACAAAAAACAGACAGGGAAAAACCATAATTATAATTATAGACAATATGTGCTCGGGGGGGAAACAAGGAACAGGGAGGAAATAAACAGTCAACAAGAATATTTCCACAACACACCACATAACGTACAGAAGATTTCCAGAAACTGGAACACCACAGCACAAAGACCGGTATCGCAAAAGCTATAATCAGCATGGGAGGATCAAAAGCACCATCTTAAAAAAGGGAGAGAGTAGTTGGGATACGTCTCTCACAACATGTGACTCCAGAGACAATCACCAGGCTAGCAGAACATAACTCCTGCAAGCCTGAACCAAAGAGAACACAGCTTAGTCGGGTCGATGCTGGAGCCTATTAGAGAAACTCTGAGGCCTAACAAGAGACCTAGTGTGTATTGTCAGACTCATCTGTGTGAACAGGGTCAGATGCCACCCTAATACCCAGTGAGTTTTGAGCTAAACCCCTTGTGACAATTAATTAGGCCCCATAGTCTGTGTTCTCTACTTTCTTATATTTCCTATTTGCAGTACCTGACCTAAGTGTAAATCTGTTCTTGTACTTTATAAAAGCTGCCTGAACCGAGCTTCCCGATCTGTGATCATTTCTCATTGGGCCTCAGAGACCAAAACAAGTGAAATTTGGCAGAAGTGAAGAAAAGTTCTGAAACAAGTAAAAATAAAAACAGCCGAGGTAAGCTATCTGTACACAATAATGAATGGCCGGCCATCTCCCCCGACCTTGAGGAAGCCATTCATCATACCGTTCACACTATGACACTCGTTAATTATTTATCGGAGAGGGAAGATTCTTAATGTAAGATTAATTATTTAGCTACAAACTAATAATAGGATAAAACTATTCTGGAATATCTCATATATAGCCTTTTACCAACAAATAGAGAAAGTTGAAGCTCTTAGGCCCGAGAGCCAAATCCCCAACAGGGCCTCAACCTACCATGTGTCGGAAGGGTCTAACAGGCCTCACAAAGTCTCAAGGGCCCAAGTCTGACAATTTTGCCTCTTATTTAACTTCCTTCTTCTGTTCTTTCTCTCTACAGGAAAAAAAATATCAATCAATGACCAAGCCGTACCACTGATAATTCTGCTGGTTGTCATTGTAAACTTCGATGATTATCAGCTTATCTGAGCTTCAGGACAGTTAAGGTGGGAAAACATATTTGATGGACCCTAAAGATTTTGTTGAACAGGTCAACAATCTAAGGTGTATTACATGATCAATCAATGGTCATTCATTATAAGTTAGGAAAAAAATGGATTTGGCATCCCCTGATGAAGCCAGGGCAAAATGCGTACTGTTGTCTCTCCATTCATTCTACATTCTGGGTGAGTTTTGTTTGACTTTTTTTTGCCATCCTATGTTGCCTCATCTTTTTTTATCAATCTGTGATGCATGTGATGTTCGGGTCTGCATGGAACCTTTTGGCACAGAGTCATTAGACTCTGTTCACACCACAGAATCTGACAAGCAACCTGAGGCTTCTGAGTTGTTCAGCCAGAGTCGGGCATCGGCTGATTCAGGTTCACTGGTCTTCAGCTCTGCAGGAACTAATTCCTGCAGACTGGTGAGCAGGAACTAAGAGCTCAGGTTGCTAATTACCACGTGCAGCTGTCTCCTTCCTATTTAAAGCACGGCTTTCTTCCAGTATGCGCAGATGATAGAATCCTACTCCACACTGATGAATAGCAATACCCCGAAACAGCTGTCTGTGGATGGATACCTGGCCCTGGTATTTCCCTTGTCTTATCTTTAAACTCATAAAAGAGTTGGATATTGACTAAAAGGGCCACTTAATATGGTGGTTATGGTGGTCTCTTTAAAAAGAGACACTGCTTGGCTAGGTTCTTCCCGGAGGGATATCTGGCTATTTTCTGTGTCGAGACTCCTAACAGAGGCTCCACTGAGCTTTTTTGATTTGCATACTTCCCAGGGGGCAATGTACCTAGGATTTCACTGTGTTGAGTGCCTTTGCTGTCTGCCGGCAGTGTTTTCTCTGGCTGGTCTCCCCGAGATCAGTGATTGTTTTGTCTTGCTGGTCTACTAGGCATTGCTCCCACCTAGCCAGAATCCTACTCCACACTGATGAGGGGCAAAACCTGAAACAGCTGTCTGTGGATGGATACCTGGCCTTGATATTTCCCTTGTCATATCTTTAAACTCGTCAAAGAGTTGGATATTGACTAAAAGGGCCACTTAATATGGTGGTTATGGTGGTCTCCTTAAAAAGAGCAACTCCTTGGCTAGGTCCTTCTCGGAGGGATATCTAGCTATTTTCTGTGTTGAGACTCCTAATAGAGGGTCCACGGAGCTTTTTTGATTTGCATACTTCCCAGGGGACAATGCACCTAGGATTTCACTGTGTTGAGCGCCCTTGTTGGCTGCCAGCAGTGTTTTCTCTGGCTGGTCTCTCTGAGATCAGTGATTGTTTTGTCTTGCTCCTTCCTATTTAAAGCACGGCTGTCTTCCAGTATGCGCAGATGATAGCTTCAGCATAGCTCTAGCGATCCCAGTCTAGGCGGTTTTCCTGTTTATGGTGATCCATGATGCACTTCTTGAGTGGTGGGATCGTTCCCCTGTTGTGTGTTACTTCTTCACCTTTTTCGTTGCTCCCCAGTACTCATATTGTCTTTCTTGTGTGTTTTGAGTGCTGTGTGTACAAGTGTCAATTCTCCCTTGTCCATGTTGTTTTGTGCGGTTTTGTTATTGTGTTTTCTGGCCTGCCCCGAGGGTGTGGGAGAGTGGGAGTAAGATCAGGGCTCGGACAGGAGTTAGGGACACGCTGGGGGCTCGGACCTGGCTACCATCAAGCCTACCTCCGAGATAAAGGACAGTGCAGGGTCTCGTGTCTGAGGGCCAGCCTAGGGTACCTTGTCCTGTCATTACATACCCTGTGACACAATCACACTACGGTTGTCATGCCTTGTTTGTGACGCTTTACACCTTTTTGTAGCCTGTTTATTACTACTTTTTGATAGTACTATGCTGCTTTGGCTTATCATCGTGTTCTTTGGCAATGTTTTTATACCCATAGTGTCTGATGTTTTAGGATTGCTCCATGTTTGTAAATCTTTTTAATAAAGTAAGCATTTTTGAGAACATTGTGTAAACTACACACAGTGTTGTTGGAGGTTCTGTATAAATGAATTTTAACAAGTCTGATCCCTTGTTCTTTCAGAGCAGATTCTAACACAAGTGTCTGGCACCAACGTACTCTCTATTTTCAATGAAAAACACATGCACTCTCTGCCAAATCGAGCATGCATGTGTATGGGCGAGATGTTGGAAATGAGTGTCCAGCCAACAAATATCGAAAGTGATTAACCATCTTATATTTTTCATCTTGGTGTGAACATGTAACTTCCCAGAATACAAATTACCAGTGGAATCTCAAAGCACTGAGTCTGCAGGGGAATTGCAGAACTGTGAACGCAGCTGTGAAGTATAATGGAGGCTGTAACTCAGCAGTAGTATAAGATAAATAATGTAATATATTTACATAGGTATTCAAGTAATTAATGTAGATCATTTCTATATTCATACTTACAGCATTTCTGTTGGGCAAATAGGGATGTTTAAAGAGGTTTTCCAGTTTTGGGTTTTATTCACCCTCCCCAGGTCCAGCGCTAAGACTCTGCCATGTGTCTTATTCTCTGTAGTGCTGACATAACATTGACAACTTTGCAGTCAATTAATGATCTCTATGTTTCTGAGCTCAATGCTCAGTGATTGGCTGCAGGGCTGCAGATGTGACGTTTGCACAGCAGATAATAACAGACATGGGGAGTGATGCACACTCAATTTTTGAATCTGTCACCCAATATCAGCTGGTAATGTTGATGAACCTCCCAGTAATGTCTGCCCGCCACGGAATGCCCACTTTTGGGCAGGTTTTATATAGGAGAATCCATTCACGGAACGCCCACTTTTGGGCAGTTGTTATATAGGGGGATACATCCACGGAATGCCCACTTTTGGGCAGGTGTTATGTAGGAGGATCCATCCATTGAACGCCCACTTTTGGGCAGTTGTTATATAGGAGGATCCATCCACTGAACACCCACTTTTGGGCACTTGTTATAAAAGAGTATCCATTTGCGGAACGCCCACTTTTGGGCAGTTGTTATATAGGAGGATCCATCCACGGAACACCCACTTTTGGGCAGTTGTTATAAAGGAGTATCCATTTGCGAAACGCCCACTTTTGGGCAGTTGTTATATAGGAGGATCCATCCATGGGATGCCCACTTTTGGGCAGTTATTATATAGGAGGATCCATTCACGGAACGCCCACATTTGGGCAGTTGTTATATAGGAGGATCCATCCACTGAATGCCCACTTTTGACCAGTTGTTATATAGGACGATCCATCCACGGAATGCCCACTTTTGGCCAGTTTTTATATTGGAGGGTCTGTGACACTCCTGGACTATCAGGTCGTCACAGGGTACTGAACAAGCTGCCCTTCCGTGCAGTATTCTGCCTTCCTCTTGGTTCTGGGTCCCTAGCTAATAGTGTTGCCTCCAACAGCAAATCAAATCCTAGATACACCCTGCACCACACCCACTAGGCACACCAGTGGACGGCTTGAGTGGAATATAGTCGCCCATCTGGGTGGGTCAGGGAGAGTAGGTGAGGAAAAGGAACCAGCACGATCTGAAATTGGCATGCATCATATAAAAAGTGCAAATTCATAGATTTATTCCAACTGTACTGTAATATAAATGAGATTTTTAGCAAATAATTGATCAATTCTTTGAGCCACCCCTGCCAACGTCACGGCAAATCTCAATAGGGGGGTCCTACACTATATTCTGTATTTCATGTGCCATGCGGCCTCCTAGATAAAGTTAAAGCAGAACCATAATGGAGCACACATACCTGTAACCTGTATATAGCCGCTTCCATGTTGCAAAAGAGGCAATTATGGATAGAGGCCAGCCCAGGTCCCAGTATGTGGAGCAAGCTCTACACCTACCAGGACTATATCAGAACTGACCCTCCCAGTGCCAGACAGCAACCATTGATAAAGGCGGACCAGATCCAAGTATGGTGCTTAATTAGCATTGCCTGTGGAAAGGGGTGAGGCAACTGAATGTGAACAGCTACCAACAGGAGGAATACATTGCAAACTAAAATCAGGCGTGTATGGTATGGTGATGGTCAGTCACCAGAAATTGTAGCATAACTACAGTCATGTTATGGTTCTGCTTTTAACTTTATCTAAGAGGCCGCATGGCACATGAACTACAGAATATAGTGTAGGACCCCCCTATTGAGATTTGCCGTGACGTTGGCAGGGGTGGCTCAAAGAATTGATCAATTATTTGCTAAAAATCTCATTTATATTACAGTACAGTTGGAATAAATCTGTGAATTTGCACTTTTTATATGATGCATGCCATTTTCAGATCGTGCTGGCTCCCCTCTCTCTCTGTTTGGTTGTAGTTATGCTACAAATGTCTGGTGGCTGGTCACCACCACGCTATGCACGCCTGATATTGGTTTGCAATATATTCCTCCTGTTGGTAGCTGTTCACATTCAGTTGCCTCACCCTTTCCACAGGCATTGCTAATTAAGCACCATACTTGGATCTGGTCTGCCTTTATCAATGGTTGCTGTCTGGCACTGGGAGGGTCAGTTCTGATATAGCCCTGGTAGGTGTAGAGCTTGCTCCACATACTGGGACCTGGGCTGGCCTCTATCCATAATTGCCTCTTTTGCAACATGGAAGCGGCTATATACAGGTTACAGGTATGTGTGCTCCATTATGGTTCTGCTTTTAACTTTATCTAAGAAGCCGCATGGCACATGAAATACAGAATATAGTGTAGGACCCCCCTATTGAGATTTGCCGTGACATTGGCAGGGGTGGCTCAAAGAATTGATCAATTATTTGCTAAAAATCTCATTTATATTACAGTACAGTTGGAATAAATCTGTGAATTTTCACTTTTTATATGATGCATGCCATTTTCAGATCGTGCTGGCTCCCCTCTCTCTCTAGAGTAGGTGAGGAGTGTAGTTACTTGCGTAGTGGGAGTGAGAGTGAGAGGAGGTCGAGAGCGGTGGCTCCTAGTGAAGCTGTCTAGGTTGCAAACGGTGGTCTGGGCCAAGAGGGGTCGGAACCACGGTCGCAGGGGATTGTGGCAAGGTGTCTGGCCTTGTCAAGGAGGACAGCCGGCAGCCTAGCACTGTCACCGGTCCGGGACCAAAGGCACGACGGGGTACGCCGACCCTAGGTCGGGGAGTAGCTTTAGGTGACCCGACAATTCACCTGAGGAGAACGGAGCCTTTATGATCTGTTCCCACCTGCTCCAGAATCGGGGCATTAACGCAACGAGGGGGATAGAACTTTCCAAACCACAACAGTCCAGAAAATAAATCCAAAGCGTGAGCCCTGAGACCAAGCTCCCACACTTAGCCATATTGGGGAGCGGGGCCCGGCAAGTTCCATACTACTGGGCCAACAAGTTGAAGTTAAACTTAGTGCCAGGAGGCAGGTGACGGATCACCTGGCAACACTATAGGAGACGGGACCCGGACGAGCTCCCCTCGGCGGCAGCGGTACCCAGATAATTGGTTTACACGGTTGTCAGCGTCTGCTTATGAACTGAGTGAGTACGAGAGTGACCCTTGCACCCCACGGCTCCCCTCTCTGAGTCCCGGGGCATTCACCCTAGCCGTGGAGGCTACGGCATCTTGCTGCCCCGCTTCATCACCCCGAGTACTCCCAACGGCAGCGGCGGTACTTCCCAATTTCAAATTACCGTACACCACGGGTGGCGTCACAAACTATACATAAACTCCCCTGTAAATACCCCTCCTTTATGTGAGTGGCCGCACGACCCCCGGGTCCGGAGACCCTTGAGCCACAACGAACCTGGATCCGAGCAGCTCGGCTGCTGCCATGGGGGCGGCACAGATCCATCCATGGAACGCCCACTTTTGGGCAGATGTAATGTAGGAGAATCTGTGGCGCCCCTGAGGCTTCCGTCGCCACAGGACATTGCACCCCATCCAGCGGTGTGATGCCCCATTCTGGGTGAGGAAAGGAGTGAACGCTGGTCCCCTGGTAAATCTACACTACACCCATTGTTAGGTACACACTGGGACCAGGGATAGTGGCAGCAACCCTCCCATGCTCCATGCTGGGAGGGGCCTTCCCTGCTCCTATAGGGTACAGCTTAGCAACTGGGGAGGTGGGAGGAGCCACCAGAGTGCAGTCAAGAGAAAGGAAGGTCAAGTTTGAGCGGTCGGAGAAAGAGTGGGGAAGGAGGAGGAGGTCTGCAGGAGGCAGACGAGGAGGAGAGAAGGAAAGACAGCTCTAGTCAGTCAGGAGCTAAGAAGAAGAAAGAGACGCTTCCTGGTGAAGATCCTGGGACTCAGAGGGTCCAGGTGACACCAAGCAGAGAGAAGAAGGGATTCCAGGGCCACGGATAGCTGTTGAGCTGTGGTGGCCTGCTCCACAGGAACATCGGTGGAGGGATCAAGCTGCAACAGGGGATGGTCTCTAGAAACCGGAGGAGTGCAAAATCATCTCCAAACAGTAAAAACCGAGGCCCAGGGAAAGTTGTAAACTCCCCGGGCCACAGCCCACCGCAGAACCTCTAGAAAGGGGACAATCATCCGACAGGTGACCCCCCAGCCTGGAGGCTGTAGTGGAGGCCGAGCAGGTTCATCCTAAAAGAGCTAGGCTTAGGAAGACAGCTGAAGACAGATACACCTTAGAGAGAAGGGTACCAGTTTTCACTCCAGGAATCACCCAGAAACGGCGGAGGTCCCTGACAGTGGGTTCCAGTCGTCTGAGGGCACCAGTGTGCGCATACCAGGACGTGTGAGTAAACAACTTGAAACTGCACCCTTGGTGTTGCCTCTGTTATTTCATCTGCATAGACTTCCATTACACCATAGACTCTCACGAGCACCAACAGTGTCCCCGGGGCACCGCTCCACCTGTGGGGAGCAGTACCACCATTGCTGCCATATCATCACCCCGGAGGCCTCACACAGCAGCGGCGGCTTAATAGCCGCATACCACAGGTGGCGTCACGAACACAAACTTTATTCACCCCTAAGTCACCAGCCATATTTAACTGACACCCACCAGGGCCACGGAGTCGGGCCCCGCCACCACTGACTACCCCCGGACTAGTCCGGCCTGGCACCGGGTGTCCCATAGCCCTGGGTTGGGCGAGTCAAATTTGGTGTCACGAACAGGATTTCGTGCCCGGTCCCACCGGGTACTGTGCGCCTGAAGAACTGTCTGACAGAACTGTGTTATAGTGAGAAACTGCCGCCATTGAAGCCACTGAGCGCGGGAAGAAGGGGGGCGTGCCTGCAGAAAGAGTGCGAAAAGAAGCCCAGCCCCTTTGTCTAAGAAAAGAGCGCGAAGAGGTGCCCGCTATGGAGAGCGGAAGGAGAAGGCAAAATGTCGCGCTAATAAACTGACTGGCAGTTAAAGCTGCTGTTTGGAGGAAGAGAGAAGATGGCTCCTGTAAGCGGAGGCCAGGGGGAGCTCACCTGGATCAGGCCTGTGACTGCCGCTGACCTGAAGGCTGAGGTCGGGAGGATGGCTGACAGGATGAAGGAGCGGGAAGTTACCAGCCTGCTGCTGGGCAACATCAAAAGTCTGCTACAAGAAGAAGCGACGAGCCTGCTGCTGGGAGATCGTGCAGAAGGAGACGCAGAGAGAATGGCGTCCACACGCAGCGATCCAGAGCTAGACTCCGCTGACTGGTGGGGCTGGGAGATGGACCAGTGGTGTGAAAGGCTGCAGGCGAAGGTGATGCAGCAGATCCGGCAAGCGACACGCGGAGCAGCGAACGCCAGAACACCGGAACACCGGAGATGCTACTGAGGGGTGAGTCATTTAATGCCCCTGCCGGTGCGAGTGCCCCAACCCCCGCTGCCATGCCCGCGGTCCTTGGAAAGATGCCTGGCACGGCGACGCCGATCCAGGCCGCAGCCACGCCAAGTACGGCCCGCCAAGATTTCGCCGCCGGAGCGACGCCCATCCACACCGCAGCAGCGACGCTCAGCCCGGCCCGTCCAGCTCAGGCCCCAGCAGCAATACCCCGCTCGGCCAAGCAAGAACCGGTCACAGCAGCGACTCCAATCCAGGCCGCCGCCATGCAGGGCGCGGCCCGCCAAGACAAGGACGCAGCTCCGATACCATCATCCCGCAGCAGCCCCGCAATGGCTGGAGAACAGGACCAAGGGACTCAGACCAGTCTGAGCACGGCCTGTATGCTGCCTAGGGCCCTGCCAAAGCGGGACCCCAAGGACCCCAGCACTGAAGAGTGAAGAAAAGATGCTGAACTGTATATAGCCCCTGTCTGTCCCTCACCACTTTGTGAAGATGTCCCTTTTGTTCTGCCCTCATGTGCTTTTTGAAGACGACACCCTACCCTGCCTTACTGCCCCTTGTACTTTTCGAAGATGTCACCCCCCCTTGATTATGTGTACCGGGCCACGGAACTGGAATGTGGTCCCCGGTAAATGTGAAGTATAATGTGTCCTGTGTAACCAGGCCACTGGACTTAGTGGCTGGTTTTGTCTTTGCCCTTTGTAGTTTGAAAAGTTGAACGAACTGCCAGGCTACTGGACTTGTTGTAGCCAAGATGTATATAGTTGCACCAGTTGTGCCCCCTACCAGAATTATGGGGGAAGTGCCCAAACCGTGCAATGGACTGGAAGTGCACACATAGAGTTTCTTTATAAGAAAGTTTTTGCAACGTTTAAGTATCTGTGCCTCCCATAAAGGGAAGAAAGTTTTATTGTGTTATGCATAACAAAAATGTTTTTGCAGTTTCTTTCCACATTTTCTGTTGTTTTTCAGCCCGAGGACGTGCTGGGATTCGCTGTGGGGGATTGTGGCGCCCCTGAGGCTTCCGTCGTCACAGGACATTGCACCCCATCCAGCGGTGTGATGCCCCATTCTGGGTGAGGAAAGGAGTGAACGCCGGTCCCCTGGTAAATCTACACTACACCCATTGTTAGGTACACACTGGGACCAGGGATAGTGGCAGCAACCCTCCCATGCTGCATGCTGGGAGGGGCCGTAAGACCCTTCCCTGCTCCTATAGGGTACAGCTTAGCAACTGGGGAGGTGGGAGGAGCCACCAGAGTGCAGTCAGAGAAAGGAAGGTCAAGTTTGAGCAGTCGAAGAAAGAGTGGGGAAGGAGGAGGAGGTCTGCAGGAGGCAGACGAGGAGGAGAGAAGGAAAGACAGCTTTAGTCAGTCAGGAGCTAAGAAGAAGAAAGAGACGCTTCCTGGTGAAGATCCTGGGACTCAGAGGGTCCAGGTGACACCAAGCAGAGAGAAGAAGGGATTCCAGGGCCACAGATAGCTGTTGAGCTGTGGTGGCCTGCTCCACAGGAACATCGGTGGATGGATCAAGCTGCAACAGGGAACGGTCCCTAGAAACCGGAGGAGTGCAAAATCATCTCCAAACAGTAAAAACCGAGGCCCAGGGAAAGTTGTAAACTCCCCGGGCCACAGCCCACCGCAGAACCTCTAGAAAGGGGATAATCTTCCGACAGGTGACCCCCCAGCCTGGAGGCTGTAGTGGAGGCCGAGCAGGTTCATCCTAAAAGAGCTAGGCTTAGGAAGACAGCTGAAGACAGAGACACCTTAGAGAGAAGGGTACCGGTTTTCACTCCAGGAATCACCCAGAAACGGCGGAGGTCCCTGACAGTGGGTTCCAGTCGTCTGAGGGCACCAGTGTGCGCATACCAGGATGTGTGAGTAAACAACTTGAAACTGCACCCTTGGTGTTGCCTCTGTTATTTCATCTGCATAGACTTCCATTACACCATAGACTCTCACGAGCACCAACAGTGTCCCCGGGGCACCGCTCCACCTGTGGGGAGCAGTACCACCATTGCTGCCATATCATCACCCCGGAGGCCTCACACAGCAGCGGCGGCTTAATAGCCGCATACCACAGGTGGCGTCACGAACACAAACTTTATTCACCCCTAAGTCACCAGCCATATTTAACTGACACCCACCAGGGCCACGGAGTCAGGCCCCGCCACCACTGACTACCCCCGGACTAGTCCGGCCCGGCACCGGGTGTCCCATAGCCCTGGGGTGGGCGAGTCAATTTCATCCACGGAGCGCCCACTTTTGGGCAGTTGGTATATAGGAGGATCCATCCATGGAACACCCACTTTTGGGCATTTGTTATATAGGACGATCCATCCACAGAACGCCCACTTTTGGGCAGTTGTTATATAAGACGATCCATCCACGGAACGCCCACTTTTGGGCAGGTGCTATATAGGAGGGTTTTATTTTTTTTCTACAGCTCCATTAATGCTCAGACCAAAGCACAAAAAGCTAGGTTTTCCTAAAGGGCTGGGCCACTCCTTGACAACTTTCTTATTAATGGGCCCAAGGAGATGAGAGGAATAACAAAAAAAAAAAAATTGATGTGACAGGTGGTACAATGAGAAAAAATTGCAGTACTCATTTTAGCCAGAAGGTGGCAGTGTATAACTCTGCTACATGTCCATGATTCTCTGGCTATTTCTTGTAGACGGCCGTGATACGAGTTTACTGGAATTGCAGGTCCATGTGTAAATAGTAAGAAAAGGAAACAAAACATCAAGAAAGAGCAAATAATAATAATAATAATAATAATAATAATAAAAAAAATCCCCATTACATGCTATTAAGTCTTTGAGTCGCCCTCCTATGTAAAATTCTTAAAGGAGGGGTGGAGCATGGGGTCTTTTTGCTGCTCTTTGAATCCTTGTGTCGTGTTCCGCCTTATTCCGCTCCATCTTATTCACAGGCAGCGGAGATATTGACTCTACACCGCTCCTTGTATTCATGTAAATCTCAGGATTGTTTTTAACTAAACTTAAGGCGGCTTCATACGAACCAGAGTAAGTGTAAAAAGAAAGGACTCGCTGCCAAAAACAACATCTGCACATCATTAACTCATCATAATTACTGCCGTGTGCTAGATTATGACACATTCCACTATTCCTCTAATATCTATCGATCTATGTATCCTTCTATCTATCTATATACACACACGTGGTCAAAATTGTTGGTACCCCTCGTCCTCGTTTGAAAGAAAAACCCACTATGGTCACAGAAATAACTTGAATCTGAAGAAAGTAATAAAAAATCTATGAAAATGAACTTCCACAGAATGTTTTAAAAAATAAAACTCATGAAACAGAAATGATCGTACCCCTGAAAATAATGTGACAAAAGGGACATGTTAAATCAAGGTGTGTCCACTAATTAGCATAACAGGCGTCTACAATCTTATAATCAGTCAGCGGGCCTGTATATAGGGCTACAGATACTCACTGTGCTGCTTGGTGACATGGTGTGTACCACACTCAACATGGACCAAAGTAAATAAAGGAAAGAGTTGTCTCAGGAGATTAGAAAGAAAATTTAAAGACAAGCATGTTAAAGGTAAAGGTTATAAGACCATCTCTAAGCAGCTTGATGTTCCTGTGACTACAGTTGCACATAGTATTCAGAAATTTAAGATCCATGGGACTGTTGCCAACCTCCCTGGACGTGGCCGCAGGAGGAAAATTGATGACAAGTCAAAGAGATGGATAATACGAATGGTAACAAAAGCGCCCAGAAAAACTTCTAAGGAGATTTAGGCTATGTGCGCACGTTGCGTCGGAGTACCTGCAGTTTATTCTGCACGTTTTATTTCCCTTGGTTTTTGACCAAATGGCTTTTGACCATTTTTTAGCGCTAAAAACGCATGCGTTTTTACCGCGTTTTTAGTGCGTTTTTTGCGCTTTTTACCTGCGTTTTCACCTGCGTTTCTGCAGATGCGTTTTTGAAATCAAGACACTGAGAAATAAAGTTGAATTAGTCAAAAAGAATGAAAAAAGAGAAAAAAAGTATAAAATTAACTTTTAATAAAACTATATGGGAAATTATCATTTTTAATGAAAAAATAGTGGTTATGCACATTTTATCAGAAAAATAGGTGAAGTTTCTAATTTTTGAACATTTAAATTTTCAGTTATTGTGTGTGTGTAAAGGAACATTAGAACCCATTAAATTTTGTCCAGAAAAGCATGCGTTTTTGGAGCCAAAAACGCAGTGGAAAAGCAGGTAAAAAGCATGAAAAACGCAGGAATTGTGCTTTTGGTTGCGTTTTGCCATTTCTCATTGACTCCAATGTTAAGGAAACGCTGCAGAAATGGCAAAAACAACTGACATGCTGCTTCTTTTTCAGCATGGTTTTTGACCACAAATATGCAAATTAAACGCTGCAGAAAAAAAAGCAAAGTGCAGACAGGATTTCAGCTTTTCCCATAGACTTTGCTGGCAATCAAAAACGCATGCATTTTAGCGCAAAAACGCTGCTGCTAAAAACGCTGCAGAAACGCGGAAAAAAACGCAACGTGCGAACATAGCCTTAAGGTGAACTTCCAGCTCCAGGAACATCAGTGTCAGATTGCATCATTCGTCGTTGTTTGAGCCAAAGTGGACTTCATGGGAGACTACCAAGGAGGACACCATTGTTAAAAAAAATCATAAAAAAGCCAGACTCGAATCTGCCAAACTACAAGCCACAAAGCTTCTGAGAGCATGTCCTATGGACAGATGAGACAAAAATGGAACTTTTTGGCAAGGCACATCAGCTCTATGTTTACAGACGGAAAAATGAAGCCATCCATCTATCTTTGCACATGTTTAAGACATTAAACCCATACATTTCAGTGTTATGCGTTTTTCCGGTACGTGCCATGCCTTAAATTTTTTTTAATCGGACATATGGAGGCGGCCTGAGTCTGAGCTCCTACCATCATTCTCTGGCTATTTTTAATGGATGCTGTTCAGTCTTTCACCCTGGAGGGGAATGTTTGTCCAATTAGTGCCTCAAGTGCAGTCTTTATGAAACTTTTACATAGTCAATTGGGCTAATTCATAAAAAATTTTATGCTACAAAAGTAGAAGAAAGCTTTATAAAACCGCTACATTTTTGCATCAAATTCATAAAAACTGGTCAGTCCCTGACTGGAGTAGTATTTCTGGCGCAGCGCAGGGAGGCTCATGCCACTTAGGAGAAGCGCCAAATTCATTAAGAGGTATGCCTTTCCTTTGCTATATTGCATTTCCTTTTTTCCTTTCCTTTTTTCTTTTCCTTTTTCCTTTCCTTTTTCCTTTACTTTCCTTTTTTCCTTTCCTTTTTTCTTTCCATTCCTTTTTTCCTTTCCTTCCTTTTTTTCCTTTCCCTTTTTCCTTTCCTTTCCTTTCTTACTATAATCTAGATTAGGGGTAGGCAATTAATTTTCCCAAGGGGCCACATGAGAGACTGTGACTGGTGTGGAGTCCGAATCAATAGGCTTGAGATTCATTCTGCTCAATAATAATAATAATAATAATAATAATAATAATAATAATAATAATAAAATATTAATAATTATAATAATATATTATAATATTTATTTTTTATTATTATTAATTGTATCACTTAATATTGAGCAGAATAAAGTATACCAACATCTCCTTATATATAGTATGAGCCCCCCAGCCCCCTACATACAATATGAGCCACCACATAACACATTTATATACAACGTGAGCCCCACATAGCCCCTTTATATTCACTGTGAGTCCGCACATTGCTCTTCCATATACAGCATGAGCCCCCACATAGCCTACTATATACATCATGAGCTCCACATAGCTCCTAAATACAGCATGAGCCCACACATAGTCTCTTATATACAGTATGAGCCCCCACATAGTCTCCTATATACAGCATGAGCCCCCACATAGCCTCCTAAATACAGCATGAGCCTCTCATAGTCTCCTATATAAAGCATGAGCCCCCACATAGCCTCCTATATACTTTATGAGCCTACATTTAGCCTCCTATGCACACAGTCTCCTAAATACAGCCTGAGCCCCCACATAGCCTCATATATACAGCATGAGCCCCACATAGCTCCTAAATACAGCATGATCCCCCACATAGCCTCCTAAATACAGCATGAGCCTCTCATAGTCTCCTATATGCAGCATGAGCCCCCACATAGCCTCCTATATACATTTTGAGCCTCCATAGTCTCCTAAATACAGCATGAGCCCCCACATAGCCTCCTATATATAGCATGAGCCCCTACATAGTCTCCTATATACAGCATGAGCCCCCACATAGCTCCTATATACAGCATGAGCCCCCACATAGCCTCCTAAATACAGCATGAGCCACCACATAGCCTCGTATATACAGCATGAGCCCCCACATAGTCTCCTATATACATTCAAACATCCTATACACGTGAAAACCCCCCACCACATAGCTTACTCCTGTTCCCCCGGCGGTCTGCTCCTGCTCTGGTGCACAGACACGCCGCACAGCACAAGTGATGATGTTACATCATCGTGTGACGCCCTGGACTAGCCAGGTAGTCACAGACACAACACCACACACACCCCTTCCCCGGACAGGTGACAACAGTCAAACAAAAATCCTTGTTGCCACCCTCCAGGGTCTGATGTCCAAACCAGGTGGGGCTGAGCCAGGCGGTTGACTCCGCCCACCGAGGAGTTCACAGTCCTGGAGGCGGGAAAACACATCAGTCAGAGTCGGAAAGAGAGAGTGGAGAGGAGAGGAGTAAAGACGTAGACAGGCAGACCTGGGACCAGGCCTGCAACAGACTGTCTAGGTGTCTGGGTCGGAGCCCAGGCACCTCCAGCAAGGTTGGCAGACAGTGGTGGCCATCTGCAGGAGTTGGTGAACTGTTGGTGGAACCGTAGGACCAGGGTCGGGCGGTGGCCCGCCGGTACCGAACCGGGGAGCTGATTGGAGCCAAGCACCAAGCACGGTACTCAGACCCCAACTAGGCTACAAGCCGCCCTGATAGTCGAATTTACTGATTGCGGTCTGGACCTCAGGGGTTCATTCCCACCCAAGTCCTGATTGACGGCAACAGCCCAACCATCTCGGATAAGTGCCACCGCCAAAGGCAAGGGATCCAAAGGGCCAGCACCTGCGGGCAAATGGGCTCCTACGACACTTACACGCCGGGGAGCGGACTACCAGTGTCCAGGCACAGGAGTCAAAAACTACATAACACAGGTGCAGGGAACCGACAGCCATCACCAGCCTGTCCAGTGAGAACACCGCAGCCAGCTGTGGGCCCCATCCATTCTACCGTTTGGTTTACCAGAGACTCCGTTATCTTGTGTCAGAGTGAGTACACCACATCACGCTGCACCGCGACCCTGCGCCCTGCACCCCGGCCCTCACCTTCCCGCGAGCCCCCGGGACCATCGCCCCCTGGGTGAGGGGTTAACATCAAGCTGCATAACACCGTCCCCGGGAGGCCTAGTCAACGGCAGCGGTGGTGTCCACCATACAATCACCACAACCCATGGGTGGCATCACGAACTTTATCAATTCCACCAAACAATCACCCAAACCCCTGCGTGCACCACCACTACTCCTTTCAGAACGACGTGACCCCCGGGTCCGTGAGAGGCTCGAGCCACCACCCGCAGCACACAAGCAAGGATCCGAGCGGCTCGGCGGCCGCAGCCGAGGCCGCGGGGCGGTACAATCGCGTCTGCAGTGCCTCACGCTGGTTGGTGGAAGACTGAGCCAACTGCCACTCCTCTAACAATGTGTCTGCATTCTGTGAATGCAAATAGTGATGACACCAGGAAGCGGCAGAGGCAGTTGGGCAGCGGATGAGGGCACGGTGTGGCCCGCAGTTTTCAGCCCTTCTGCTGTCTCGATCCTCAGACCGGACTGGAACAGTCAGGAGGACCGGATGTGGCCAGCGGGCCACACTCTGCCCAACTCTGATCTAGACTAAACTAAACTAAGGAGTCACATTAAGCAAAAAGTTGCAGATTAATTGCAACATGTGCCGAATTCCCAAATGTGTTATATAATGTGTATGTAAATTTGGTGCGAGGACTAAACTTGTACAACTGGTATGACCGGGTATGAAATGCCAGCAGAACGCATGTAGCATGAAGGGCCTTGAGTCCGGAGCTCGGATAATTCTGCAGAACTAAGTACAATGAACTTAATTATATGGAAGCAGCGATGCTCTGCACAGCACACGCAGAACATCACTGCTGGGTCATTACTGACAGACACCACCAACATCCACAACTACAGATGCCCTCTTGGCTGCAGGACAAACTAACAGATGGACGGTCACTGGCAGCCGACATCCATACTAAGCAAGTTACACAGCGATTCAGTGGATTTCACGACATCACATATCCTTCTACAGTCACATGAGGGTGGTATACAGATGTGGAGGTGGTATATATAGAAATACACTGCTAGAAAGAGGATAATTTATAGTTCTGGATCCAGTGGGACAGTCTTACTTTTTGGGAGTGGTCCCACTGTCCCGGATTGTTGGTGGTGTGGCGCCCCATGGGGCAGGTGTTTTAACCTACTCGTTGCCGGGCCGGGGTGCAGATCCTCTGCGATGTCACGGGGTGGCCTGGTCCGGTTCCATTACCCTGAGGCGTACAGAAAGGAGGGTTGAAGGGTAGCAGGGAGGATGGAGGTGGTAGTTGGAGGTTCGGAAAGTCTTTTAAGATTGTGACACCACCTGTGGTACTCGGCGGGTGCTGCTCTCCGGGGCTAATGGTGAGGGTCGCAGCTGGGATGGTGTCGCTCCCCACAGGCTGGGGGTGGTGGTAGTCCTCGTGGTAGTCCCTGTTGGCGCCAAAGCGCTGGGCGACAATGCTGGTAAAGGAGAGGCAGAGACAGGGGTTGCGGTTCCAGGTCTTTTACTCTCTGGTAGTTCAGGCGCCGACCCAGAGTACCAATCTCTGCCATGATGGGCTCCAGCTGATCCCAGATAGTCAGCGGTCACCGCCAGTGCCCGTGAAAGTCTTCTTTTAGCGAAGTGTCCCTCGGTTGCTATCCGGAACCTGGGCACATCCTCCTGCTCCAAGCCACGAGCACACAAAGAGAGAGAAACACAAACTCCTGTTGTCAGTTAAAGATATTATCCCAAGCTGTGCCCAGGAAGGTTCTGGACTAAGTGTGATGGTTGCGCCTACTTCTACCCCATGTGGTGCCCGTCCCCGGTGGTTGTCCTAATGACTGGGAATATCCCATGCTTCGTGATGGCTAATTCCCCTGCCTGCCCTAGTCCAACCCCCTGTAAGTAAGCACCTACTGTTGTTTGTGTGTGTTTTGTGAAGGCACCGGCAGGTTAACCCCCTCCTAACCCGGGATAGATATTACCCCTGAAAAGTGGTGTAATACCCTGTGGCGCCTCAAGCACAGGGGCACCACAGTGGCATGTCTTGTTATGAATTATATATGTGTCTTTAAAGGGAATCTGTCAGTTGGATCAACCCTCCTAAGCCGTCTATATGAGCTTGTAGGTCACAGAAAGCTGAATAAAATGACACCTTGACATCTGCGATCCGATGTCTTATTCCAGAGAAATCTACATTTGTATTAATATGTAAATGAGCTGTTCAGATCTATAGACCGAACATAGATCTCACCGAAAATCTGCCTCCAGATCTTATTATAAATGAAAGGAGGCATCACTAGTGTGAGACATGTATTGCCTGACAGTCTGCTCTTCTGATTTAACTTTTAAGTACAGAACCACCCACTAGACTCTTAAAGGGGTTCACCACTACTAGGACAGCCCCTTCTGATTCCACATGGTTACCCCAGGTAAAATAAAAAAACCTATTCTCACCTCCGTGAAGTCTTATTCCAGAAAGATCCACACTTGTCTTAATATGTAAATGATCTGTTAAGATCTATGGGCTGGACATAGATCTCCCTGAAAATCTGCCTCCGGAGCTAATTAAAAATGGAAGGAGGCATCACCAGTGTGAGACATGTAATGACTGACAGTCTGCTCTCCTAATTTAATGTTTAAGTAGAGAACTGTAAGGGGTGGGCAGACCCCTTACAAGGAAGCACAGGTTTTCTCTGAAGTGGTTAATGCTGTCCCCATAGAAAATGTAGAGGAGGGCGGAGGAGCCGGCAGCTTAGGGGGAAAGGAAGTGTGTGCTGAAGGCAGTTGTGTCCGGGACGGGAGAGAAGAAACAGCCAGGGGCAGAGTGTGGAGCTGAGTGGGCAGAAAGAAAGAAAGAAAGAAGGGAGCTGGAAGTACAGGGAAGCCGGAGAGAAAAGGAGCGGGCGGAACCTCATAGTGCGAAGCAGTCCCGGTGTGGGTCCGGGCTGTGGGTAGCCAGAAGTGGGAGCCGGGCGAAGAGAAGTAGTCAGGCAAGTCACCCACTTGAGGGGACGCTAGGGCAGGCTTTCCCTCAGCTAAAGGAAGCGCCACAGCACTGTGTTTTGTTACTGCCACGTATGGAGACTTGCGAAGAATAAAACATGTTTGTTATTTGCATTGAACCATGCCTGAAGAGTATTTGTGCGCCGGACAACACCTGCACCACCACACTCTGCCCCACCAAGACATCTCCCGTCCCGATAGTGACGGCGGAGCCAGGGGTAAGCCTGACAGAAGGGGCCACGACTACAAGCCCAGAGGCACCCCTGGCACCCCGTTACAGAACCACCCACTGGAATCTTAAAGGGGTTTTCCACTATTACAGTAGAACAACACCTTCTGATTCCACGTTTCCCCCAGGTAAAATAAAAAATTTTATATTCACCAGTGCGATTCCAGCGGTGATGCAGTTCGGGGCTCACATGATGTTGACAAGTCCCACGTTCAATCAGTGCAGGCTTCTGTCTCACCGGCTTTGGACAAATGAGTTAATCAACAGGAAGTGGCTGCCGCTCACTTCCTGTTGATTGCTTGTTTGGTCCGAAGGCGGTGACACAAAAGCCGGAGCTGATTGGACACAGGGCTCGCGTGATGTCACATCCCCCCGTGAGCCCTGGCACTGCGAGCCCCAGCACCACTGGAACTGCACCGGCCATGGCTTTTTTCTCTCTCTCTATATATCTTTTCTATATATCCTAGTGGGAGTGGCTCTCAATTCTATAGCCATCAGGGACTACGCCCAGTTGGCTAAAATCTGAGATTTATATGCAGGGAAAAGGAGGCCATATCTCAGGAATGGAGAGTCATAGAAAGAAAAGAAAAACAATGCCGGATTCAGGAGAACAACGGCTTCTACATCAGATAACAAAAAAATCCTTATTGATGGCAAATGACAGGTTCTCTTTAAGATCTTCTGTGTTATTAGCTGTGGAAATATCACCTAGTCACAGCTGGCCTCACAAAAATGAATAATCCCTTCTCCTTTCTCTAACGATCCTTCACATAAGATATATACGGCATTACATAAAATATGCTGCCTCCTCAATTCGAGGAGTAAAAAAAAAGAGAAAAATCACAAAAGAGATAACATTTTTTTATAGCACAGCCACAGTATTAATATCCATTCCCATTATGGTGTTTTATAGCAATAAATGTAGAATGGATGTAGCAGAGCTGAATTTATCACTAGACACGATCCTCACGTCTATGTGGGGTTTGCCATAAGATTGCTATGGTAGTATTTCATTATTTTCAAGATCTCTGCTTACTGTCTGCAAATGCAAACTAAGGCTGAGTTCACATGTCCTGTAATCATCTATTAGAACGGATTCTGCAGAGATCCATTGGCAAAATGATCCCATTTTTTAACAAGGGTGTCTTTGAAGAACAGATCCCATTTGAAAAGGATCCTGAAAGAAAAAGCTAATCCATTACAATTGCAAAAATTACGGATGACTAAATAAGAATCCGTTAACTGATCCATTCTCCATAGACTCTCATGGTAAAAAAAAAAAATGGATCCTGCAGAAATCAGTTATTTAGCAACGTACAAAAAAAGTTGTGTTTCCAGAACTTTTTTTCCAATGGATCTTTGCAGGATCTGTTCTAATGAATGATTACAGGATATGTCAATTTAGATGTGAGCTACTACAATAGGTGCAGGGGTTGCAATCGCACCAACACCTTGGAGCCTACGGGCTCCAAAAGTCCTTTTTGGCCTTTGAGACTTTGAATAATTGGTGCCCCATTGAAGCTTTTGCATTGGGACCTATGCCCTTCAAGTTACACCACCGAATGTGAGAGTGACCATCTCTGTACAGCGCTGCAGAATATGTTGGTGCTATATAAGGCTTAATTCACATGACCGTCCCATTTTTGCTGACCGCAAAACACGGATCCATGTGTCCACAATAGCATCTGCAAAAAACGATCCGTTTTCCTTCCAGAAGGAAGCATCCGCAAAAAACAGAAGGGGGGAAGTGTCATAAATTTACCCAGGTCCCCATATACGGAAGCCACACGGAAATGCTTCCATCTTTTTTGACCCATTGACTTTTATTGGTCCACGGTCCGCAACTTGCGGAAAAGAATAGATTATGTTGGGCGGCACGGTGGCTCAGTGGTTAGCATTGTGTGTCGCCCTGGGCAAGCCAGGGGACACAGATAACAACACCACTACACCCCACACTCCAGGTAGGCACACCTGCTAACCAGAAATCCTTGTTGCCTCCCTCCAGGAGTCTGTGATGCACACCAGGGGGTGGGCCAGGCGGTTGGCTCCGCCCACCAAGGAGCTCACAACTCTGGAGGCAGGAAGTGTCAGGCAGACGAGCCCAGGGTGAGCCTGTGTCAACAGCAGATTAGCCCAGGCAGGGCTTGAGTAAAGAAGCAGATTAGCCCAGGCAGGGCTTGAGTAAAGAAGCAGTTTAGCTCAGGAGGAGCTTGAGTGAACAGCAGAGTAGCCCAGGCAGGGGCTAGAGGAAACAACCAGAAGTGAAAGTGAAGGAAAGGAAAGTGGAAAAGAAGGAGAAGCCTGAGAGCCCAGCTGTGTGTAGGGCTAGAACAGCAAGGTCAGCGACGGCGGTGACTGTCCGGAGGGGGACCGTTTGGAAGTTCCTGGAAGGACCCCGTTGGCTGTGTGCCCGGTGGTCTGGAGCAGTGTTCCGAAGGACAGTCAGCACCAGGGCAGGGGCCTCTCGGACCCCGGCAAGGCTAGGAGTCGCCCAATTTGCCGAATCCGTCAGTGAAGGGGACGCAGATCCCCCAGCAACAAAGTCCCG
The DNA here is from genome assembly GCF_048569485.1 of Anomaloglossus baeobatrachus. NCBI lineage: Eukaryota > Metazoa > Chordata > Amphibia > Anura > Aromobatidae > Anomaloglossus > Anomaloglossus baeobatrachus. The sequence continues at coordinate 45,794,307 of NC_134355.1, read as the reverse complement.
ATTGACGGCAACAGCCCGACCATTACCGGGGAGACACCGCCACCGCCAAGGCACCAGTTTCCCCAGGGCCAGCGCCTGCGGGCAAAGTGTAGAGCTCCTCCGGCCCAGATTGCAGTCGGGGAGCGGATAACCGGAGGGAATCCACCGCTACCATCAGTCAAACAGGTGCAAGGAAGAGAGACGTCACCGTCACCTACCGGGAGTGCAGGTGCAACCGTCTGTGGGACCGTCCTACCAGCCGTTGGTTTACCGTACAAACTGTGTCCGTGTCTCAGGCTGAGTGAGTACCACAGTGCCGCAAGGCATAGCGCTGCCCCCGCGTCCCTGCGCCCTCCAGGCCCTACACTTCACATCTCTTCACCGGGCCCCGGGATCACCAACCCCTACCCACGGAGGGGCAACACAACACCTGGCTGCTCCCATCACCATCCCCGGGACCCTCACACTGAGCAGCGGTGGTGCCATCACCACAACCGTGGGTGGCGTCACGAACTATAATCCCAACAAACACCCCCCTTTTCACTCACGGGCGAGGAGTGTCGCTCGAGACACCCCGGGATCCGGCCCGCAGCTCGAGCCACCAGGAGCAACTGCCGGACCCGAGCAGAAGGGGTGAGCGCGGTGTGCTGACACCCTCCTCCCCGCCCGCGACAACTTGGCGTCACGAACAGGATCTTACCGCTCTGCCGTCTGGTAGAGGTGCGCCTTGTTACCGCCGGAGGTATCCGGCAGAAAAATTTCAGAAGTCGCCATCTTTGGCGCGAAAAGTTCCCGCTCGTGCGTCTTCTCGAGCAGTAGAGGCGCGAAGGCCAAAACTCCGCCCCGAGAGAGGAGGGGCCGGAAAGAGCTAAGGGGGACAGAAACAAGATGTCTGCGCCCGACGGAGCCGCTGGAAGAGCGGTGGTCGCAGCCGCAGCGGCACCCGCGGATGGGAATGGGCCTGCCCAGGTCCCGGCCGTACTGGCGGGAGGTGCCGCGGCCCCCGCGCTTGCTCAGGTCATGCCGTTTTCCTTGCCCTATGCACCCGGAGCTGCCTGGCTACCGCAGTATGACGGGAAACCGGATGCCTTGCAGGCCTTCCGGAAAAAGCTTAACCCGTTGCTAGAGCTGTACCCCCTGACTGATAAGCAACGTGCAGCGATAGTGCTGGGCCAGTTAACCGGTGCGGCGGAGCAGGAAGCGGAGACCTGGGCCGAGGGGGACCGGCTCTCTGTAGCCACCATCTTCGAGAAGCTACAGACTGCCTTCGAGACCCGGACTGAAGCTGAGCTGAGGATGCAGTTTTACCAGTGCCGGCAGCGAGCTGGGGATAGCATTCGGGACTATGCCCTACGTCTGCAGACCGCCCTCCGCACGCTAAAGCGGGTGAACTCTATTAATGAGGCGGATAGCAACAAGATGTTAGTGGAGCAATTCGCACAGGGGATGAGGTCCCCTGAGGATCGTAAACAACTCCGGCTGTGGGCTCTGGAACACCCTGATGTGGACTTTGCTGTGCTAAAGGAGCGAGCTATCAAAGCACTACAGCCCCCAGCTGCTGAAGCTCTGGAAACTGTCCCGTGGCCCGTCGAGACAGCTCCTGTTGTGGCGGCCCCAGCCAAACCAACCTCCTTACTACCTGCAGCTTCGAGCAGCGTAGTGGAAGAACTGGCAGCCCAGGTCCGTCGCCTGGATGGAGACCTTGCTAAAATCCTTGCTGCACTACAACCTCTGACCAGATCTCAGCCCCCAGCGCCGATACAGCTTGCTGACAGTCCCGAAGATGTTCCCTGGATGCAGCAGAGAAGCGCTAACAACCCGCGGAGCAGACCTCCAATCTGCTACAAGTGCCGTAAGCCGGGCCATGTTTACCGACAGTGCCCATTAAACGAGCAACCCCTGGGGCCCCGGGCCAATCCTCAGGAGTAGAACACCGTGGCCCCCCGGACTGGCGAGACCGATACGTCGGGGCCCGCCCTATCATCCCTGTGGCTGTGGACGGCATACCCGTGATGGCTCTCTTGGACACCGGATCACAGGTAACGACCATACCGTACACATTGTATCAGCGATATTGGGCCACAGACGAGCTAGCGCCTCCAGACAATAGTATAAATTTGATTGCCGCTAATGGACTTCCATTGACCCAGGTGGGGTATAAAGAGGTGGCTATGACAGTGGGGCAAGCTGAACTGCAACACCAGGGTATGATTGTGATCATGAATGAGCCTAGTGATCATAACCCGAAAATAGTGTTGGGAACCAATGTGATGGAACACTGCATGGCTGATGTGCTGAACCTTTTGCAGCAGCTAGCCGCCACGGCGGCGGGGAGCCGGCAGAGGGCTGTGCAGCGTGAGATCCGCGCCCTGATGTACCGCCAGCATGTAAGCTCAACCGGAGGGGAGATTGGTGGAGTGCGAGTGATGGATGTTGCTCCATTGACTGTGCCCCCTAGGAGTGAGATGATGATCTGGTGTAGGGCAGCAGTAGGGCCTCAGGGGCGTGACTACCCTGCGATGATGGAGCCCATGCCTTCCGAGCACTGGCCCACCGTAGTGGCCGCCCGAGGGGTGGTAGATGTGAAGAAAGGGAGAGTGCCTGTGAGAGTGTTGAACTGTGGGGAGGAAGAAGTCAGGCTCCCCCGGTATGCCACCATTGCCAAGCTGCTCACCCTGGACCCTCACACTATCCAGGAAGCCCGTCCACCCACACTCCCACCTACCACCAGCACTTCCCCACCCCAGGGGGACACCAAGGAGTGGCACCAACAGCTACATGTGGGCACTGATGATACCCCTACACATCACAGGGCAGGGGTACACAGGGTAGTGCAGGAGTACGAACAGGTTTTCAGTAAGCACCCCCTAGACTTTGGGCAGATCAAGGGGGTCCAACACCACATTCCCACGGGTGAACATCCCCCTATCAAAGAGAGGTACAGACCTATTCCCCCTGCACATTATCAGTGTGCCAAGGATATGTTGAAGAATATGAAGGAGGCAGGGGTTATTCGGGACAGTTGTAGTCCCTGGGCCGCTCCGTTGGTACTGGTCAAGAAGAAGGATGGTACCATGCGGATGTGTGTGGACTACCGGAAGATCAACCAGATAACCCATAAAGATGCCTATCCATTGCCTCGTATTGAAGAATCTTTGGCTGCACTGAGAACTGCAAACTACTTCTCGACCCTTGACCTCACCAGCGGATACTGGCAAGTGGCCGTGGCCCCCGAGGACCGGGAGAAGACCGCCTTCACCACCCCGATGGGGCTATGCGAATTCAATAGCATGCCGTTTGGGCTGTGCAATGCCCCCGGGACTTTCCAACGGTTGATGGAGTGCTGTCTGGGACATTTAAACTTCGAGACCGTCCTGCTGTATTTGGATGATGTGATTGTTTATTCCCAGACGTATGAGGCCCATCTGGAGCACCTGGCCGAGGTGTTCGCGTCCCTTGCCAAGTTCGGGATGAAGTTGAAGCCCTCGAAGTGCCATCTGCTGAAACCCAGGGTGCAGTATCTAGGACACGTGGTGAGTGCGGATGGTGTCGCCCCAGACCCTGAGAAGATCACTGCCATCCAAAGCTGGCCGAGACCAACCACAGTGAGGGAAGTAAGGCAGTTCCTGGGTCTGGTGGGGTACTATCGGCGCTTTATAAAGGGGTACACGAAGATGGCTGCCCCCATGCAAGATCTCCTCGTGGGACAGACCAAAGGTGGTAGACCTATTGGAGCCCCACTGTTGTGGGAGGACAAGCATGAGGAGTCCTTTGGCCAGTTGAAGGCGGCCTTGACCGGAGAAGAGGTCTTGGCGTACCCTGATTATGGGCGCCCGTTCATCCTCCACACGGACGCCAGTAACGTGGGGCTAGGAGCGGTCTTGTCCCAGGTCCAGGATGGGAAGGAGAAGGTGATTGCCTACGCCAGCCGAAAACTCCGGCCGACCGAAAGGAACCCTGAGAACTATAGCTCCTTCAAGCTCGAGCTATTGGCGTTGGTGTGGGCTATCACAGAGCGGTTCCGCCACTACCTGGCGGCGGCGAAATTCACCGCGTTTACGGACAACAATCCGCTAACTCACCTGGACACGGCCAAGTTGGGCGCGCTGGAGCAGCGGTGGGTAGCCCGGTTAGCCAACTATGATTTCACCATAAAGTACCGAGCTGGTCGTGTCAACATCAATGCAGATGCACTCTCCCGGATGCCCCATTTGTCAGAAGAGGGGTGTGAGGATGACGACCTCGAGGAGATTGAGTTGCCTGCGTTTCACCAGCCGCCTACTGAGAGGGTACAAGTATGTCAGCAACGGGCGGACCTGGACCCGCGGCCCAGTCAAGAGTGGCAGGATGCCCAGGACCAAGCACCGGCTGTCCGCCTTGTCAAGACCCTGGTGGAACAAGGTGCTATGGGAATAGACCCTGCCGCTCCAGCCGAAGCCCAACGCTTGTGGAAAGAACGAAAACGGCTCTACCTACACCAAGGGAGGCTGTACCGTGAGCTGATCAACCCAAAGACCCATGAGAAAATATGCCAGTTGATCGTTCCTCAAGCTGAGGTTGCTACCGTCCTGCGGGCATACCATGATGGTGCTGGCCACTTCGGGTGGAAGAAGCTGGAGATGCTGTTGCGGGAGCGGTTCTATTGGAGTGGGATGCGTGAATCGGTGGAAGCCTGGTGCCGAGAGTGCGGTCCTTGTACACTGAGGAGAAAGGACGAGACTAGCCAGAGGGCACCGTTACATCCCATAGTCACCCATCAGCCGCTGGAGCTGGTCGCCCTGGACCATGTCAAACTCACCCCTAGCCGAAGTGGGTACACCTACGCGTTGACCATGGTAGACCACTACTCAAGATTCATGGTGGTAGTCCCCGTTAAGGACTTGACTGGTCGAACCGCTGCCCGAGCGTTCCAGGCCTATTTTTGCCGACCCCATGGGTACCCCGAGAAGGTGCTGACTGACCAAGGCCCGGCTTTTGAAGCAGAAGTGTTTCACGAATTCTGCCAGTTGTACGGCTGCAAGAAGATCCGGACCACTCCGTACCACGCCCAAACCAACGGCATGTGCGAGAAAATGAATCACTTGGTCCTGGGGCTCCTCAAGACGCTACCGCTGGAAGAACGGAACATGTGGCCGGAAAAGTTACCCGACTTGGTCGACATGTACAATAATATCCCATCCAGCTCGACGAAGTGCACCCCAGCGTATCTGATGAGGGCCCGGCCTGGCCGCCTGCCGGTGGATCTGGAGATGGGGTTGGAGGCTCCGGAAGCACTCCCTTCAACGGCAGAGTGGGAAAGTCGGAGGAGGGCCCAGTACCGGCAAATCCAGGAGTATGTGGAGAAAAACCTCAGTCGAAGTCGAGAACAGCAAGAGCACCGGTTCAACCAGAAGGCGCCTGCAGGTCCTTTCCAGCCGGGAGATGTGGTGCTGAAACGGAAGAGAAAAGCCCACAAACTGGATGACCAGTGGGAGCAAGTCCCTTACGTCGTACAACCCACCGAGTGGGACAATGGGAAGACCTACCAGATCAGTCGTGACCAAGGGGGCACCCTGGCCACAGTTTCTCGGGACCATCTGAAGAAATGCCCCCCAGCGTTAAAAGCAGAGGCTGAAGTACCGGTTCCTCCACCAGTGGAAAAGGCAGCAGAGGTGATCCACACTGTCATGGGTGACTTCCCAGCAAACTGGCCTACACAGAACGGCGCGGTGATACTTCCAGTGATACTGTTCCCACAACCCGTGGATGAAGAAGTAGTGGAAGCGGTTAACCGTGAGCCAGAACCAGTGCCAGTGCCCAGGGATGAACCTGTACCCAGCCCCCCTGCACCTCCGCCTGCCCCATACTATAGCAGGGAGGAGGAACCGATTGTTCCCTCTACCCCACTGTCTAGCACCACTGACACCGGGCCCCGAAGGTCCACCCGTTCCAACCTAGGTAGACCCCCACTTAGGTACAGGGAGACCGTTCTATGAGTAAGAGGGGCCCGCAAATGTAAAAGAGTGTTGTGTGCTTGTTTGAAAAAGTTGGAAAGTTCTGCAAAGATAATGAAAATGATTACCCGAGTTTTCACCTGATTGTCAGCTGTGATTAGCAACCGGCAGGAGCTGGCACCGTTGTCCCCGTGGGGACCGTTTAAAGTTAAAAATGCATGGGAACTAGCCATGGACAAGCCCGTGAACTCTGCAGGGCAACCACAAACGTTAGTGGCTTGTAAATATGTTGGGTACCGTTACCGTTTCCGCAGGCCGCCTACGGAGAGGCAGGTTGGAGGGAGGGCCCTGAGCAGAGCAGGCCAGGGCCCAGCCACCAAAGGGACCGGTGGCTACCCTCTGGAGGGAAGGACAGATCCCGCTCGGGTGACTTGTGCTGGACTGTGGGTCAAGGGGTGCTGCCTGGGTTTTAGGGGCAGCATCAGGGCCAGGTTGCTTGGGTGGGAGAGAGCGGAAACCGTGACCGTATACCGTTGAAACGTTAAAAGTAAAATGTGCCTCCCGTCTTGGGAAGAGTTGATTGAAAATGCTTATGTTATGTTTAACCTGTTATCCCCTTTTTACAGAAAAATAAAACCGGTGTAGGACGGCAGCCCGCGGACGGTCTGCATTTTGCTAAGGGGGAATGTGTCGCCCTGGGCAAGCCAGGGGACACAGATAACAACACCACTACACCCCACACTCCAGGTAGGCACACCTGCTAACCAGAAATCCTTGTTGCCTCCCTCCAGGAGTCTGTGATGCACACCAGGGGGTGGGCCAGGCGGTTGGCTCCGCCCACCAAGGAGCTCACAACTCTGGAGGCAGGAAGTGTCAGGCAGACGAGCCCAGGGTGAGCCTGTGTCAACAGCAGATTAGCCCAGGCAGGGCTTGAGTAAAGAAGCAGATTAGCCCAGGCAGGGCTTGAGTAAAGAAGCAGTTTAGCTCAGGAGGAGCTTGAGTGAACAGCAGAGTAGCCCAGGCAGGGGCTAGAGGAAACAACCAGAAGTGAAAGTGAAGGAAAGGAAAGTGGAAAAGAAGGAGAAGCCTGAGAGCCCAGCTGTGTGTAGGGCTAGAACAGCAAGGTCAGCGACGGCGGTGACTGTCCGGAGGGGGACCGTTTGGAAGTTCCTGGAAGGACCCCGTTGGCTGTGTGCCCGGTGGTCTGGAGCAGTGTTCCGAAGGACAGTCAGCATCAGGGCAGGGGCCTCTCGGACCCCGGCAAGGCTAGGAGTCGCCCAATTTGCCGAATCCATCAGTGAAGGGGACGCAGATCCCCCAGCAACAAAGTCCCGATTGACGGCAACAGCCCGACCATTACCGGGGAGACACCGCCACCGCCAAGGCACCAGTTTCCCCAGGGCCAGCGCCTGCGGGCAAAGTGTAGAGCTCCTCCGGCCCAGATTGCAGTCGGGGAGCGGGTAACCGGAGGGAATCCACCGCTACCATCAGTCAAACAGGTGCAAGGAAGAGAGACGTCACCGTCACCTACCGGGAGTGCAGGTGCAACCGTCTGTGGGACCGTCCTACCAGCCGTTTGTTTACCGTACAAACTGTGTCCGTGTCTCAGGCTGAGTGAGTACCACAGTGCCGCAAGGCATAGCGCTGCCCCCGCGTCCCTGCGCCCTCCAGGCCCTACACTTCACATCTCTTCACCGGGCCCCGGGATCACCAACCCCTACCCACGGAGGGGCAACACAACACCTGGCTGCTCCCATCACCATCCCCGGGACCCTCACACTGAGCAGCGGTGGTGCCATCACCACAACCGTGGGTGGCGTCACGAACTATAATCCCAACAAACACCCCCCTTTTCACTCACGGGCGAGGAGTGTCGCTCGAAACACCCCGGGATCCGGCCCGCAGCTCGAGCCACCAGGAGCAACTGCCGGACCCGAGCAGAAGGGGTGAGCGCGGTGTGCTGACACCCTCCTCCCCGCCCGCGACAATTGCAGTCTTGCAGGGCTGGGGTTCTGGGTTCAATTCCTACCAAGGATGGTATCTATAAAGAGTTTGTATGTTCTCCCCGTGTTTGCATGGGTTTCCTCCCACACTCCAAAGACCTACAGATAGGGACTGTAGATTGTGAGCCCCAATGGGGACAGAGTTACTGATGTATATAAAGCCCTGTGGAATTAATAGCGCTATATGTTAATAAATGTATATATACTATATGTATGTATATATATATATATATATACAGTGTAAATATATATATTCAGTATATATGTATATGTATGTATATGTATGTATATATATATATATATATATATATATATATATATATACATAGATATATATATATATGTGTTCCAAAAAAAGAGACTGGATACAGATGACACACGGAATCCGTTTTTACACAAAACACATAGAAAAACATGGTCTAGTAATTTGGTCCATAGAAAAAAGGAACGGACCAGGAAGAACGGACCAGGGAGACCGGACCAGGGAGACCGGACCAGGGAGACCGGACCAGGGAGACCGGACCAGGGAGACCGGACCAGGGAGACCGGACCAGGAAGAACGGACCAGGAAGACCGGACCAGGAAGACCGGACCAGGAAGACCGGACCAGGGAGACCGGACCAGGGAGACCGGACCAGGGAGACCGGACCAGGAAGACCGGACCAGGAAGACCGGACCAGGAAGACCGGACCAGGAAGAACGGACCAGGAAGAACGGACCAGGAAGAACGGACCAGGAAGAACGGGACGGTCGTGAATGAACCCTAATTAAGATGATAATCAGAGGCTGAAAACAGTTTGATACAAATTCATCTCTGCTACATCTGCGGATAACACGAGAGCAGCATCCGGCATGATGATAAGTGATGGGGATGATGGGTACCACCACGTCTCGCGTCTCTCCAGCAGGCAGCGGAGGGCTGGGCAGTGCCGGGTAATGCCACCAGGTGCCAGTAGTCACACCTCCTTGGTCTGGAGGAGGGAGAATAGGGAAAGCTTAGTGCATTGCATGGGTAAGACACGAGGTTGTCATATTTCCTTTCTAACCCTGGGGGCACACTGTGAGATCCAGAGGGAAATGTTAAACAGGATTTACTGGTTTCACACGCTGGCTGCTAGACTATAAGCCATCATTTCATTACCATAACGTCTGCTGCAAGTCACCGTGCACACAGCAGCAGCAGCAGCCAGGGGCTCACAGATGCCAGCGAAGGACGGGGGATTTACGCTCTGGTATCCGGTGATCCGTCGTTCAGGACGCAGCCAGGACCCAGCTCCGGTAAGGCGATGGATGGCTAATTATTGGCATTGTATTTGTTCCCGATCCCATTAATTTCCCCAAAACTTTGCAGGCGATATCACTCTATGCTTTACGCATTGGAAGAGGGCGATAATAATAATAATAATAATAATAATAATAATAATAATCATTTACAATTCAGAGGGTACATGTACAAACAAAAAACCCTCCTGATGCCATGCTGGCACGCGTCCGGAGCCTCGAGTGCCCACTTTGCATCCAGTTCTTCGCAGACGACTTTTTAATTTTTTTTTTATTTTGTACATATGCGATGAAAATTGGCGTAATCTGTTCCGAAATACCGCGCAATTTGCAAGTGGTATTTTTTTTTTCTTAGGCATCTTTCGGAGATAATTAGGCACCCAAAAAAAGAAAAGGGGGGGACGTGTCGGGGCTGCTGCGTGCAGGGGGTTAACGTGATAATAGTGGTAATTGCTGTTTGGAATACTAATTGTCTCTTATGGTGGAGGCGAGAGCGCATGATTGTGTATCCAGGGATCGTGTCTGTGCTTGTGGATGATCAGGTCAGAACATGGCCCCGGGCTGGAGGAAGGAGCAGTCTGTTCCCAGCAGTCTGCGGAGCTGCCAGGAAGGTCACTTTAGGTTGGGCAGATGAATATTTTAGTGTTTATGACATACCTGAGGGTTAACAGCTCCACGTCTACCTCCCCCCCCACCGATGATGGAGAAGCCGCACGCCTGCCCGTAGGTGTCCCATCTATACTGCACCTGGGACGTTCACCTAAATACACAATATTCATTCCCACCGGTGACAGATTAAAACTTGGGGGGCCATTACTTTTTCATCGCTCTCGTAATTCCTCCTACACCATCACTGGTTTTATCTTCTGCCTCCTTTCATGAAAATGTCATTATTTCCGAACTTCAATTATCAATTTTAGTGATTTTAGTTACTTCATTTTTATGTTTTTTTCTTTATTACGACAGATTGGGCTTTTTTTCCCCCCCTTCTTAGAGTTTTAACATTTTTTGGGAGGAAATTATAAGTAAAAGTCGCACCTGTCCATCAGACAACGAGGCTTTACATAGGTCTCCATCACTCTCTGTCGTCTATTGATATATATAATGGGAATGTTGGGGGTTAATGAGACTTTTAGTTTTTTATTAGATTTATTAAATTTGTCTTTTTTAATCTTATTTTGACTGCTTAATATAATGTGTTCCTTATGTCCCCGATAAGATTAGGATATGTGTGTTTTTACACTACTGTTTCCCATGCACTTCGACATGACATGATCTATTTTTGGAGAAGCCCCCCTCATTCTGTGTATTAGGGTTGAGCTTTTCCTCTCCAGAAGTCCATCACTTGTTTGGGTTTGGGCTGCAGAAAATAGAAAACATCTTAAAGCGATTTATTCTTTATTTTTGAGATGAGGTAATGTTTCTTTCTGGTCTCATAAGTGGTGGTAGTCCCACAGGGCACGGCGCAGCAGTATCAGCTTACATTGTGCTATCTGAACGGTAGTAACTGTGGACTGTCTATCTGGTGAGAGGATGGAAGATATAAACAAAGACCAGATTGCATCACCATAATCCGGGTTATAAACTGAGAAGCTATGAAGACCGTGACATCAGTGTCCTCCTCTGTGACATCAGTGTCCTCCTCTGTGACATCAGTGTCCTCCTCTGTGACATCACTGTGCTCTCCTGATACAACTGTACTGCTCGGTTACATCAGTGTACTCCTATGACATCAATCTACCTCTCTGTGACATCACTGTACTGCTCGGTTATATCACTGTGCTCCTCTATGACATCACTCAACTCTTCTGACACCACTGTACTGCTCTATTACATCAGTGTACTCCTTTATGACATCACTGAAGTTATATGTGACATCACTGTACTGTTGTTACATCAGTGTGCTCCTCTATGACATCAGTATACTCCTCTGTGACATCACTGTACTATTCTGACACCACTGTACTACTGTTACATCAGTGTATTCCTCTATGACATCACTATACTTCTCTGTAATGCTGTTACATTAGAGTACTCCTCTATGACATCACTGTAATGCTCAGTTACATTAGAGTACTCCTCTATGACATCACTGTACTCTTCTGACATCAGTGTACTCCTCAGTGACATCACTGTACTCTTCTGACATCAGTGTACTCCTCAGTGACATCACTGTACTCTTCTGACATCAGTGTACTCCTCTGTGACATCAGTGTACTCCTCTATGACATCACTGTACTCTTCTGACATCAGTGTACTCCTCTATGACATCAGAGTACTCCTCTGTGACATCAGTGTACTCCTCTGTGACATCAGTGTACTCCTCTGTGACATCAGTGTACTCCTCTATGACATCAGTGTACTCCTCTGTGACATCATTTTGCTCCTCTGTGACATCACTGTACTATTCTGACACCACTGTACTACTGTTACATCAGTGTATTCCTCTATGACATCACTATACTTCTCTGTGATATCACTGTACTCTTCTGACATCACTGTAATGCTCAGTTACATTAGAGTACTCCTCTCTGACATCACTGTACTCTTCTGACATCAGTGTACTCCTCAGTGACATCACTGTACTCTTCTGACATCACTGTACTCCTCTGTGACATCAGTGTACTCCTCTGTGACATCATTGTGCTCCTCTATGACATCACTGTACTCTTCTGACACCACTGTACTGCTCTATTACATCAGTGTACTCCTCTATGACATCAGTATATTCTTCTGTGACATCACTGTAGTCTTCTAACAGCACTGTACTGCTTTGTTACAGTAGTGTACTCCTCTGTGACATCACTGTACTTTTCTAACACCACTGTACTGCTTTATGAAATCACTGTACTCCTGTGTGACATCACCATACAATCATTCACACTAAGAAGTAATATAGACTGGGTGACATAAACATAATTCTCTGTGATGTCATCATCATCATCCCATCATAAACTTTTATTGGTTATATACTGTAGATTGTGACATCACTATATTCCTTTGAGCCAGGCAGTATGACATCACGGCACTACTCTGTGACATCACCATCCAATCACTCAGGATGATCTATATAGACAGTATGACATCACGGCACTACTCTATGACATCACCATCCAATCACTCAGGATGATCTATATAGACAGTATGACATCACGGCACTACTTAACGACATCACCATCCAATCACTCAGGATGATCTATATAGACAGTATGACATCACGGCACTACTTAACGACATCACCATCCAATCACTCAGGATGATCTATATAGACAGTATGACATCACGGCACTACTTAACGACATCACCATCCAATCACTCAGGATGATCTTCTATATAGACAGTATGACATCACGGCACTACTCTATGACATCACCATCCAATCACTCAGGATGATCTATATAGACAGTATGACATCACGGTACTACTCTATGACATCACCATCCAATCACTCAGGATGATCTATATAGACAGTATGACATCACGGCACTACTCAATGACATCACCATCCAATCACTCAGGATGATCTATATAGACAGTATGACATCACGGCACTACTCTATGACATCACCATCCAATCACTCAGGATGATCTATATAGACAGTATGACATCACGGTACTACTCTATGACATCACCATCCAATCACTCAGGATGATCTATATAGACAGTATGACATCACGGCACTACTCTATGACATCACCATCCAATCACTCAGGATGATCTATATAGACAGTATGACATCACGGCACTACTCAATGACATCACCATCCAATCACTCAGGATGAGCTATATAGACAGTATGACATCACTGTTCTACTCTATGACATCACCATCCAATCACTCAGGATGATCTAAATAGACAGTATGACATCACGGCACTACTTAACGACATCACCATCCAATCACTCAGGATGATCTATATAGACAGTATGACATCACGGCACTACTTAACGACATCACCATCCAATCACTCAGGATGATCTTCTATATAGACAGTATGACATCACGGCACTACTCTATGACATCACCATCCAATCACTCAGGATGATCTATATAGACAGTATGACATCACGGCACTACTCAATGACATCACCATCCAATCACTCAGGATGATCTTCTATATAGACAGTATGACATCACGGCACTACTCTGTGACATCACCATCCAATCACTCAGGATGATCTTCTATATAGACAGTATGACATCACTGTTCTACTCTGTGACATCACCATCCAAATAAACACACTACACTGCTAGCTTGACTATATGACATCACTGTTATCAATCGATGACATCACTATGTAGTTTCAGACTGATTAGAGTTAAGACCAGCAGATATATCAGTAACAGCTGGTTGTATTCTGATTTTCAGGATTTTTTCCATTGTTTTCTCTATTGTAAATGTTATTAAATGACCTCTCCTCATACGGTCAGTAAGTGGCACTGGACAGACTGTTTTCTTCATTCTGGAGTAGGGTTAATTTACCTAATTTTTTCCAAGGGAGCGATGCTTGTAAGACACCCTACTACAACTGGAAAACCTATAACCCTCTCTTGTGGATTGAAATCTAGTGGGTCATTCTACAGAACAATTGATATTTACGCTACTGTGGATATAGAAAGTCTACACACCCCTGTTAAAATGCGAGGTTTCTGTCATTTGAAAAAAAATCATACCATGAAGAATAATTTCAGAACTTTTTCCACCTTTAATAATATGTTCAAATCTATTAAAAGAAATAAATCTGAAATCATTTTCATGGGAAAATAAACGTAAAAAAACTACAAAAATGTGGTTGCATTAGTGTGAACACCCTATAATTGGGGATGTGGTTGTGTTCGGAACTAGCCAATCGCATTTATACTCATAGTAGTCAATGCACAGCTGCCATCATTTACAGGGATTTTGTTTAACACTACATAAAGTTTAGTTATTTTAGAAGGATTTTTTTACAGCATAAGCCATAGTCTGTAAACAGCTTACAACACAGCAAAAGGATCTCATTGTTGACACTTATCAGTCAGAGAAGCATACAAAACATGTTCCAAGGCAATATATATATCTTGGAGCACTGTGAAGACATCATCAAGAAGGGACTTAAATATGGCACAAATTTGGCACAACACTGATATGACCTAGAACTGGACGTTCCTGACAAATTGATGAAAAGAGAAGAAGAAAATTGGTCTGGAAGGCTACCAAGAGGCCTAGAGTCACAATAAAGGAGCTGCAGGAATTTCTGTCAAGTACTGACTGTGTACTGCATGTGACAATAATCTCCTGTCTTTCTCATACATCTGGCCTGTGGGGTAGGTGGCAAAACAGAAGCCTTTTCTTAAAAAGAAAAATATCGAAGGCTGGCAATGTTTTGCTAAACCTATTTCATGTCTTCAAAAAGCATGTGGAAAAAGGGTTATGATCTGATAAGACCTAGGTTAACTGTTTTGGCCATATTTCCAAATGTTTGGTGTAAAACAATACTGTGCATCACTAAAAGAACACCATGCACACATTGAAGCATGGTGGAGACACCTTTATGCTTCTGGACTGTTTGCTAAAAAGCTGAAGATGAAGAGGATTTTCACCTTTCAGCACAACAACGACCCTAAGCACTCCTCCATATCAACAAAAGAATAGCTTCGCCAGAAGAAGATCATTGTTTTAGAATGGTCCAGCCAGAACCCAGACTGGAATCCTACTGAAAATCTATGTGGGACCTGAAGAGGGCGCTGTACAAATGACATGCCCTCATAATCTGACAGAGTTGGAGCTACTGTAAGGAAGAGGGGGCAAAGATTGACTGTTCTAGATGTGCCTCCCTAAGAGACTTCGGAAAAGAGTTGGGTACTTCAATAAAGCATTAGTTTAAGGGTGTGCATATTTATGTAACCACATTATGTTACGGCTTTTTAATAGAGATGTGTAGACTTTTTATACCCACTGTTTATGGGCAAAAGAACACGAACGATGTCCCCTAAAAATCTGATAATATCCTATATAATGTCCTGAAAGGCAACTCATCAGGGGACATAATACATTTAATGGAATTAGAAGGGGCAGGAATTATTATATTGACCCTAGCCCTTAATAAAACACTACTCCCTTGCATATGGAGCCTGCTAACAATTTTTTTTTAGGGTGGCAACAATAGGATACAATCTGGAAGTGTGGGGTGATATCTTTGAGAGAGATATTCTAATTCCCCTTTCTTAGGGGTGTTTTTTCTTGTCTCATAAGAAGTATTATGTCCCCTGACGAGTTGTCTTTCAGGCAATGAAACGCGTCGGAACAATTCTATCTATTGGAGGGACAATTAATTTTATAAGAAATGAGATTTTTTTTTAGTTTTTATTTGGACTAAATGAGTTCCTGGTTTCAGGAAATCGTCATTAGGCATTCAGTTGATTTTAGGTCTGAATAATATAATCTATATATATAATTGCCTTATTCTGTCTGTCTGTCTGTCTGTCTGTCTTGCTCCATTGTGTCCTTATGGTGACATGTCCTTACGGTGACAAACAGCGGATTGGCCGCTGGGCTCGCCATGGCCCCGCCCCCCGCACGGATTGGCCGCTCGGCCTCACGGATTGGCGCCTCGCCTCGGCTCCGTCCCCCCCGCACGGATTGGCCGCTCGCCCAGTCTCCGCCCCCACACGGAATGGCCTCTCGCCCCGAGGTGAGCGCATCAAGGTCCTGCAGCGGCGGAACACACACACACACGCACACACATAAGAACAGACACACACACACACATCAGATCACACTCTCACACACACATCAGATCGCATCCACACACTCACAACATCCCGTGATATCGCTTGCTTCTCGGCGGCGATACTGTGCGTGCAGTGACTTTCCAGGACCTGCCGGAGGATCACATGGCCGGAAGCATGTGGTATCTCCGGATGTTGTGATTGTGTGAGCGCATATGTGCATGCGATCGGATGTGTGTGAGTGTGTTCTGATGTGTGAGTGTGTGTGTGAGTGTATGCGATCGGATCTGTGAGTGTCGGCACAGGAGCACGGCGTGCAGCACAGCTGCTGGGACCGCCCACCGGTGGGCACAGGGAGAAGTGGGGTGTGTGTGTGAGTGTATGCAATCAGATGTGTGCGTGTATACTGTCTGATGTGTGACTGTGGAGCACGATGGGGGGTGCACAGCATGGGGGATGGAGCACGATGGGGAGTGCGCAGCATGGGGGATGGAGCACGATGGGGAGTGCGCAGCATGCGGGATGGAGCGCGATGGGGAGTGTGCAGCATGGGGGATGTAGCACGATGGGGGGTGCGCAGCATGGGGGATGGAGCACGATGGGGAGTGCACAGCATGGGTGATGGAGCACGTTTGGGAGTGCGCAGCATGGGGGATAGAGCACGATGGGGAGTGCGCAGCATGGGGGATGGAGCACGTTTGGGAGTGCGCAGCATGAGGGATGGAGCACGATGGGGAATGCACAGCATGGGGGATGGAGCACAATGGGGAGTGTGCAGCATGGGGGGTGCACAGCATGGGGGATGGAGCACGATGGGGGGTGCGCAGCATGGGGGATGGAGCACGATGGGGAGTGCGCAGCATGGGGGATGGAGCACGTTTGGGAGTGCGCAGCATGGGGGATGGAGCACGATGGGGAATGCGCAGCATGGGGGATGGAGCACGATGGGGGGTGCGCAGCATGGGGGATGGAGCACGATGGGGAGTGCGCAGCATTGGGGATGGAGCACGTTTGGGAGTGCACAGCATGGGGGATGGAGCACGATGGGGAATGCGCAGCATGGGGGATGGAGCACGATGGGGAGTACGCAGCATGGGGGATGGAGCACAATTGGGAGTGGGGATGGAGCACGATGGGGGTGCGCAGCATGGGGGATGGAGCACGATGGTGGGTGCGCAGCATGGGGGATGGAGCACGATGTGGGGTGCACACCTCCCCCCAAAACACACACACACACACACACACACTGCCACACACGCACTGCACAACACACCACACACACACTGGGAACCACAAACACTGCCCTACACAGACACCCACACACACAAATACCGCGGTACACACAAATATACGCACATACCGCACAACACACACATTGCACAAAACATACCTCCCCCTCAAAACACACACACCCTACACCCACACAAACCGCGCAACACACACACAACGCTACAGACACACAGCGCTCCACAAATAACGCAACACACGCAACACACAAACAACACTGCTCTCACCCCCCGCCACACCCAGACAACACCCAGAACATGTACAGCGCCCTACACAAACACTTGGTAACTACACACAACAACATCTATATATATATATATATATATATATATATATATATATATATATATATATATAACAAAAATCATATATTAACTACACAATACGTAAATTCTAGAATTCCCGATGCGTAGAATCGGGCCACCTTCTAGTAATTAATAAAGGTTAAGTTTTAATACAATCCCCTCTAGTGATATTATGAATGGGGATTATGCCTGCATTTACTGTTTTAAAAACCTAGAAAATTTATTTTAGTGTCGGACAATCCCTTTAGGATGTGGCCGACCCCAGGAAGAAAACAAACCCATAGCATTATCCCTTGTCCACGATACTATACAGGTAGGCACAAGGGGGGTAATGTTATCTTGGTATTCTCCAAACCCAGACTTGTCCATCAGATGCCGAATAAAGAAAAGATACAAACAGAACATGTTTCCTCTGCTCCAGAGACCCTTCATGGCTGCTTTTCACCGCTCTATTTGACGCACAGCATTGAGCTTGGTGATGTACGGCTAAGCATTGTGCTTGGTGATGTACAGCTCAGCATTGTGCTTGGTGACGTATGGCTCGGCATTGTGCTGGGTGATGTACGGCTCGGCATTGTGCTTGGTGATGTACGGCTCAGCATTGTGCTTGGTGATGTACGGCTCAGCATTGTGCTTGGTGATGTACGGCTCGGCATTGTGCTTGGTGATGTGCGGCTTAGCATTGTGCTTGGTGATGTATGGCTCGGCATTGTGCTTGGTGATGCACGGCTCGGCATTGTGCTTGGTGATGTACGGCTCGGCATTGTGCTTGGTGATGTACAGCTCAGCATTGTGCTTGGTGATGTACAACTCAGCATTGTGCTTGGTGATGTACAGCTCAGCATTGTGCTTGGTGATGTACGGCTCAGCATTGTGCTTGGTGATGTATGGCTCAGCATTGTGCTTGGTGATGTACAACTCAGCATTGTGCTTGGTGATGTACAGCTCTGCATTGTGCTTGGTGATGTACAGCTCGGCATTGTGCTTGGTGATGTACAGCTCAGCATTGTGCTTGGTGATGTACAACTCAGCATTGTGCTTGGTGATGTACAGCTCAGCATTGTGCTTGGTGATGTACAGCTCAGCATTGTGCTTGGTGATGTACAGCTCTGCATTGTGCTTGGTGATGTACGGCTCGGCGTTGTGCTTGTTGATGTACAGCTCAGCATTGTGCTTGGTGATGTACAGCTCAGCATTGTGCTTGGTGATGTATGGCTCGGCGTTGTGCTTGTTGATGTACAGCTCAGCATTGTGCTTGGTGATGTACGGCTCAGCATTGTGCTTGGTGAGGTACAGCTCAGCATTGTGCTTGGTGATGTACGGCTCGGCATTGTGCTTGATGATGTATGGCTCGGCGTTGTGCTTGTTGATGTACAGCTCAGCATTGTGCTTGATGATGTATGGCTCGGCATTGTGCTTGGTGATGTACAGCTCAGCATTGTGCTTGGTGATGTACGGCTCAGCATTGTGCTTGGTGATGTACAGCTCAGCATTGTGCTTGGTGATGTACGGCTCAGCATTGTGCTTGGTGATGTACAGCTCAGCATTGTGCTTGGTGATGTACGGCTCAGCATTGTGCTTGGTGATGTACAGCTCAGCATTGTGCTTGGTGATGTACGGCTCAGCATTGTGCTTGGTGATGTACAGCTCAGCATTGTGCTTGGTGATGTACGGCTCGGCATTGTGCTTGGTGATGTACAGCTCAGCATTGTGCTTGGTGAGGTACAGCTCAGCATTGTGCTTGGTGATGTACGGCTCGGCATTGTGCTTGATGATGTATGGCTCGGCGTTGTGCTTGTTGATGTACAGCTCAGCATTGTGCTTGGTGATGTACGGCTCAGTATTGTGATTGGTGATGTACAGCTCAGCATTGTGCTTGATGATGTATGGCTCGGCATTGTGCTTGGTGATGTACAGCTCAGCATTGTGCTTGGTGATGTACGGCTCAGCATTGTGCTTGGTGATGTACAGCTCAGCATTGTGCTTGGTGATGTACGGCTCAGCATTGTGCTTGGTGATGTACAGCTCAGCATTGTGCTTGGTGATGTACGGCTCAGCATTGTGCTTGGTGATGTACAGCTCAGCATTGTGCTTGGTGATGTACGGCTCGGCATTGCGCTTGGTGATGTACAGCTCAGCATTGTGCTTGGTGATGTACGGCTCAGCATTGTGCTTGGTGATGTACAGCTTGGCATTGTGCTTGGTGATGTACGGCTCAGCATTGTGCTTGGTGATGTACGGCAGCTGAAGTTTCCAGGTGGGCGAGTGTTAGTGCTGATGTTACAAGATCAGGTCTGGACTCTGCAGTTATGGAGTCAGCAGAGTGTTAGTGACTTTTCTGCCCTCTGCTCCTCAACACTCGGCCCCCACTCTGTAACGCTATGTGGTCTCCACTTCATGGCTGAGTTCCTGCGATTCCTTCCACTTCTCAATAATATCACTCACAGATGATGGAGGAAGATGGAGGAGGAAGAAATGTCATGAACGGACTTCTTAGTCCAGTGGCTCCTATTACAGGACGCGCTGGTATCAGTGAGGTCTGCACCACCGGCCGCTCTGTCACGTTACTAAAGGCAGACGGCACAGCAGGGGGGGGGGGCAAATATTATACAGCGATGACCACAAACCCCAATATTTTCTTCACTGGTTCCTATATCTTGGGGACATTATACAAGCTAGCCCTAACCTTCGTATTTCCCGTTACCTAACTGAGCGCCCATAATGCAGCAATACCAGAAGCAAACACATTCATGAGCCAAATGGTGTCTGTTTATATGCAAACTAGATCATTCCAATCTCTCTGTCCTTCTGTGCTCCTCACAGCGCCGGCCTTATTCTCCATATGTACGTGTAAGGTGGGAGCCTATAGACCCCTCTTGTGACTGAAGCCTGAAAACAGTATTGGCTCTGGGTAACGAGCCCCTGGACAGGCAGGGACACCCTTGGGTTTAGGTGATTTTGGTCTCGCTGCTCATTCCCTGTGGCTCTTTCCTATGTCTTTAACTAGGAACCATATGTTATACAGCTCGACAACTACAGGAAAGATCAGGCAGAGGGGACGCACATGTTTTATATAGGATCCCTGAGGTGCCGAGAATTCAGCTATGCATATCCATGTACATATATATACAGGCATTCCACCCTCCATCATCCTGCCCAGATGCTCTCCCCGATGTGACTCTTTACAATCCATCACAGAACTCCATAAATGTATAATCCAGATGGACTGACCTACACTTCTCAACTTTGTATTTGCAAAGGGAAACGTTTTTGAGATTCGTTATGGTTGACTGAGGAATGTTCTGTCACATTGAATGCTCTTGGGTATTAAAATCATCAAGATCTTCTGCTGGCAGCTCCTTTGGAGTTTCTGTACAAATATAACTCCATGTGCTCGATGGGAGACGAGTCTGGAGACACTGCAGGCCATGGTAGCACGTATAGGTGTAAGGGGTGGGCAGACCCCTTACAAGGAGGTGGTTTACCCTGAAAGTTGTTTATACCGATGTGATTCAATAAAAATGTTTTACTGTTTTTAGTGGGTTCCCCTAGTGGCCGGGTGGGACGGCTGTCCCCATAGGAACAGGGTAGAGGAAAGGAGGAGCCGGCAGAAGAAAGGGGAGGGAGGAAAAGTGTTGTTAAGAAAAAGCTAGAACCAGGAGTCAGTCGAGTCCGGGACGGGAGAGAAGAAGCAGAAGGGGCAGAGTGTGGGAGCTGGGTGAACAGGAAAGCGAGAGAAAAGAAGAAAAGAAGTGTCCTCAAGTGTGAAGCAGTATTGGTGTGGGTCCAGTCTGTGTTAGCCGGAGTGGGAGCCAGGTGAAGTGGAGTAGCCGGGCACATCCCCACTAGAGGAGACGTCCAGAACAGGTTTTCCCCTAGCAAAAGTGTGAAGTCATCTGATGTGTTTTGCCTCTGTGATGAAGAAGTGTTCAATAAACATGCCTGCTGGTTCAATCGACCTACGTCTGCAAAGTGTTTGTACTTCTGACGGCGTTATCTGCACCACCACACTCTGCCCCACCAAGTCATCTCCTGTCCCAAAAGTGACGGCGGAGCCAGGGGTAAGCCTGCTAGAAAAAGGGGCCACGACTACAATCCCCGAGGCACCCCTGGCACCCCGTTACATAGGCAATGTAGGACTCATAGTAGCACAAGCAACATACTCTTTGGTGTTGCCATGTTGAAAAATGTCTCCTAGAACATTTTCACATTCTCTTGTGAAGACCATCAAACTCTCCAGACGAAGCTCTGGTTACCGTATTATGGCATGCAAGACAAAATCCGAACTCATTGCTGGGAGGTCAGACCTCCATTTCAGATTCCATTGCCGTCTTGCTCTGCACCATGATAGCCTTTCAGAGCGTCAGGTCTCAGCTGTAGCTGGACGTCTAGCTCGTAGCCCAGTGTCATGAAAACGCCTTCTGATGATTTGTGTAGACATTGATTGACTCCATAGCCTTGGTATGGGACATCCAATTTCACTTGTAGAAGACAATGGATTACTATCCGCCATTCTTGTAATCTGATGAGACCACGGTAGCAACCTCAAGAAGAGGCATTTGCAAGGGAACTTCACACCGGTCCCACTCCCGGGATATGGTGTGAGGTGAAGGAATGTATGGTGACCCATCTAGTCTTCATTCCAGGTGCAATAACAGCTCGGGGTTACATTGATTTGATGGTGGAACCAGTGGTATGGTCATTTCTCCAAAAAAGGTGATGTTCACACCAGGCCGCTTGGCACTCTTGCTACGGTGAGTAGCCTGCATGGCCTAAATGTGTTACCAAGGCTGCAGCATCTCCAGACTTCTCCCCCATCACCATGGCTGCAGCGTCTCCAGACTTGTCCCCTATCATGGACATCTAGGATGTCATTCATGGGCAGCTGCAAAGGAGCCGCCTGCAGTACACCTTGATGATTTGAAGAACCTTCCTTAGACAATCATTAATAACCTCACTTATGGCAGCCGAGGCTGTAAGTGCCGGGATTTCTGCACTTCACGCTTCTACTCCAGACTGAATAAATCAAGATGTTTGGAAAATTTGTTTACATTTTTTCATCATTTGGATAAATTAACATGTCTATATCCTTCCTGTTATTTCTGTAATTCCAAGACTTTCTCTTATTGGTGTTGCAATTTCATTGTTGAGGTGATACATATGTGCAGGTGAGTATCTGGGGACTGGTGGCTTCTTCTGGACCATTTATGTAGCCACTGCCTAAAGCTACATCACAACATTTGAAGGTACAGTACAGACCAAAAGTTTGGATACACCTTCTCATCTCTAGAACAACTATTAAGAGGAGACTTTGTGCAGCAGCCTTGATGGTAAAATAGCTGCTAGGAAACCACTGCTAAGGACAGGCAACAAGCAGAAGAGACTTGTTTGGGCTAAAGAACACAAGGAATGGACATTAGACCAGTAGAAATCTGTGCTTTGGTCTGATGAGCCCAAATTTGAGATCTTTGGATCCAACCACCATGTCTTTGTACAAAAGGTGAATGGATGGACTCTACATGGCTGGTTCCCACTGTGAAGCATGGAGGAGGAGGTGTGATGGTGTGGGGGTGCTTTGCTGGTGACACTGTTGGGGATTTATTCAAAATTGAAGGCATACTGAACCAGCATGGCTACCACAGCATCTTGCAGCGGCGTGCTATTCCATCCGGTTTGCGTTTAGTTCGACCATCATTTATTTTTCAACAGGACAATGACCCCAAACACACCTCCAGGCTGTGTAAGGGCTATTTGACTAAGAAGGAGAGTGATGGGGTGCTACGCCAGATGACCTGGTCTCCACAGTCACCAGACCTGAACCCAATCGAGATGGTTTGGGGTGAGCTGGACCGCAGAGTGAAGGCAAAAGGGCCAACAAGTGCTAAGCATCTCTGGGAACTCCTTCAAGATTGTTGAAAAAACCATTTCCAGTGACTACCTCTTGAAGCTCATCAAGAGAATGCCAAGAGTGTGCAAAGCAGTAATCAAAGCAAAAGGTGGCTACTTTGAAGAACCTAGAATATAAGACATATTTTCAGTTATTTCACACTTGTTTGTTAAGAATTTCATTCCACATGTGTTAATTCATAGTTTTGATACCTTCAATGTGAATCTACAATTTTTAGAGTCATGAAAATAAAGAAAACTCTTTGAATGAGAAGGTGTGTCCAAACTTTTGATCTGTACTGTACAGATATAGCAAACCTAAACTAGCTTGCGGGGGCACACTACAGCGTTACGGGGGCATCCTTACACAGATTCTGTGGTGTAGTTACATTATCCATATGGAATAAAAACAATCGAACACACTTGGCTCTTCGAAGGATTCCTTATCAGTATCAATCAGGAGGAATGGTTGAGTTTTCACAAGCGACAGCCGATATATTATACTGATGTAGCCATAGGTCAACGGTTGCGTGCATCATTTTTCCCATCTTAAAGGGGTTGTACAGTGTATTTTTTTTTAAAGAACAGCCTACAGTGCTCTAAGATAAAAGAAGTAATATTCACCTTACCACTCTCATCAGATGCTTTTGTGGTCCCCGCCATTATTTATTTATCTTCTCCTAGTGATGATGCGTTATCTCAAACGGTCACCGCTGCAGCCGATCACTGGCCACAGCGAAAACCATTTGGTCTCAATATGTCATGGCAATAGGCAGATAATTCAGATTACCAGTTAAGCGTTAGCATGGGAGCGGTAAAGGGTTGGTAAAATGTGTAATACTTCTTCTGTTATATAAACCATTACTGACATTATATTTATTTATTTGGGAGTTTATTTGGGGGGGAGAGGCAGTTTGTTTGTTTCATGGGGCTGTACAGTTTCTTTAAAGTGTTATTCCAGGCTACAATTTGGATAGCTACTTAGATTGGTGCAGTTGTCTGGACTTGTATCACCCATCCTTCCCTGCGTCTCTTCTGAGCTGATTGGAGCAATTACTCACACATGTGCCCTTCTACTGAGTTCTGAGTTTATAGAATTAATTAGTGATGATCGGGCACTACCATGCTCGGGTGCTCAATACTCATAACTAGTAAGGAGCGGGCACTACCATGCCATGCTCGGGTGCTCGGTACTTGTAACTAGTGATGAGCGGGCACTACAATGCTCGGGTGCTCAGTACTCATAACTAGTGATGAGCGGGCACTACCATGCTCGGATGCTCGGTACTCGTAACTAGTAATGAGTGGGCACTACCATGCTCGGGTGCTCAGTACTCGTAACTAGTGATGAGTGGGCACTACCATGCTCGGGTGCTCGGTACTCGTAACTAGTGATGAGTGGGCACTACCATGCTCGGGTGCTCGGTACTCATAACTAGTGATGAGCGGGCACTACCATGCTCGGGTGCGCAGTACTCGTAACTAGTAATGAGTGGGCACTACCATGCTCGGGTGCTCGGTACTCATAACTAGTGATGAGCGAGCACTACCATGCTCGGGTGCTCTGTACTCGTAACTAGTGATGAGCGAGCGCTACCATGCTCGGGTGCTTGGTACTCGTAACTCGTGATGAGTGGGCACTACCATGCTCGGGTGCTTGGTACTCGTAACTCGTGATGAGTGGGCACTACCATGCTCGGGTGCTTGGTACTCGTAACTCGTGATGAGTGGGCACTACCATGCTCGGGTGCTCTGTACTCGTAACTAGTGATGAGCGAGCGCTACCATGCTCGGGTGCTCTGTACTCGTAACTAGTGATGAGCGAGCGCTACCATGCTCGGGTGCTTGGTACTCGTAACTCGTGATGAGTGGGCACTACCATGCTCGGGTGCTTGGTACTCGTAACTCGTGATGAGTGGGCACTACCATGCTCGGGTGCTCAGTACTCATAACTAGTGATGAGCGAGCACTACCATGCTCGGGTGCTCTGTACTCGTAACTAGTGATGAGCGAGCGCTACCATGCTCGGGTGCTTGGTACTCGTAACTCGTGATGAGTGGGCACTACCATGCTCGGGTGCTTGGTACTCGTAACTCGTGATGAGTGGGCACTACCATGCTCGGGTGCTCTGTACTCGTAACTAGTGATGAGCGAGCGCTACCATGCTCGGGTGCTCTGTACTCGTAACTAGTGATGAGCGAGCACTACCATGCCCGGGTGCTTGGTACTCGTAACTAGTGATGAGCGAGCGCTACCATGCTCGGGTGCTCTGTACTCGTAACTAGTGATGAGCGAGCACTACCATGCTCGGGTGCTCTGTACTCGTAACTAGTGATGAGCGAGCACTACCATGCTCGGGTGCTTGGTACTCGTAACTAGTGATGAGCGGGCACTACCATGCTCGGGTGCTCTGTACTCGTAACTAGTGATGAGCGAGCGCTACCATGCTCGGGTGCTCTGTACTCGTAACTAGTGATGAGCGGGCACTACCATGCTCGGGTGCTCTGTACTCGTAACTAGTGATGAGCGGGCACTACCATGCTCGGGTGCTCAGTACTGGTAACTAGTGATGAGCGAGCGCTACCATGCTCGGGTGCTCAGTACTCGTAACTAGTGATGAGCGGGCACTACCATGCTTGGGTGCTCAGTACTCGTAACTAGTGATGAGCGGGCACTACCATGCTCGGGTGCTCTGTACTCGTAACTAGTGATGAGCGGGCACTACCATGCTCGGGTGCTCAGTACTGGTAACTAGTGATGAGCGAGCGCTACCATGCTCGGGTGCTCAGTACTCGTAACTAGTGATGAGTGGGCACTACCATGCTCGGGTGCTCAGTACTCGTAACTCGTGATGAGTGAGCACTACCATGCACGGGTGCTCTGTACTGGTAACTAGTGATGAGTGAGCGCTACCATGCTCGGGTGCTCAGTACTCGTAACTAGTGATGAGCGAGGGCTACCATGCTCAGGTGCTCGGTACTCGTAACTAGTGATGAGCGAGCGCTACCATGCCCGGGTGCTTGGTACTCGTAACTAGTGATGAGCGAGCGCTACCATGCTCGGGTGCTCTGTACTCGTAACTAGTGATGAGCGAGCACTACCATGCTCGGGTGCTCTGTACTCGTAACTAGTGATGAGCGAGCACTACCATGCTCGGGTGCTTGGTACTCGTAACTAGTGATGAGCGGGCACTACCATGCTCGGGTGCTCTGTACTCGTAACTAGTGATGAGCGAGCGCTACCATGCTCGGGTGCTCTGTACTCGTAACTAGTGATGAGCGAGCGCTACCATGCTCGGGTGCTCAGTACTCGTAACTAGTGATGAGAGGGCACTACCATGCTCGGGTGCTCAGTACTCGTAACTAGTGATGAGCGGGCACTACCATGCTCGGGTGCTCAGTACTCGTAACTCGTGATGAGTGAGCACTACCATGCACGGGTGCTCTGTACTGGTAACTAGTGATGAGTGAGCGCTACCATGCTCGGGTGCTCAGTACTCGTAACTAGTGATGAGCGAGGGCTACCATGCTCAGGTGCTCGGTACTCGTAACTAGTGATGAGCGAGCGCTACCATGCCCGGGTGCTTGGTACTCGTAACTAGTGATGAGCGAGCGCTACCATGCTCGGGTGCTCTGTACTCGTAACTAGTGATGAGCGAGCACTACCATGCTCGGGTGCTCTGTACTCGTAACTAGTGATGAGCGAGCACTACCATGCTCGGGTGCTTGGTACTCGTAACTAGTGATGAGCGGGCACTACCATGCTCGGGTGCTCTGTACTCGTAACTAGTGATGAGCGAGCGCTACCATGCTCGGGTGCTCTGTACTCGTAACTAGTGATGAGCGGGCACTACCATGCTCGGGTGCTCAGTACTGGTAACTAGTGATGAGCGAGCGCTACCATGCTCGGGTGCTCAGTACTCGTAACTAGTGATGAGAGGGCACTACCATGCTCGGGTGCTCAGTACTCGTAACTAGTGATGAGCGGGCACTACCATGCTCGGGTGCTCAGTACTCGTAACTCGTGATGAGTGAGCACTACCATGCACGGGTGCTCTGTACTGGTAACTAGTGATGAGTGAGCGCTACCATGCTCGGGTGCTCAGTACTCGTAACTAGTGATGAGCGAGGGCTACCATGCTCAGGTGCTCGGTACTCGTAACAAGTGATGAGCGAGGGCTACCATGCTCAGGTGCTCGGTACTCGTAACTAGTGATGAGCGGGCACTACCATGCACGGGTGCTCTGTACTGGTAACTAGTGATGAGCGGGCACTACCATGCTCGGGTGCTCAGTACTTGTAACTAGTGATGAGCGAGGGCTACCATGCTCAGGTGCTCGGTACTCGTAACTAGTGATGAGCGAGGGCTACCATGCTCAGGTGCTCGGTACTCGTAACTAGTGATGAGCGGGCACTACCATGCTCGGGTGCTTGGTACTCGTAACTCGTGATGAGTGGGCACTACCATGCTCGGGTGCTCTGTACTCGTAACTAGTGATGAGCGAGCGCTACCATGCCCGGGTGCTTGGTACTCGTAACTAGTGATGAGCGAGCGCTACCATGCTCGGGTGCTCTGTACTCGTAACTAGTGATGAGCGAGCACTACCATGCTCGGGTGCTTGGTACTCGTAACTAGTGATGAGCGGGCACTACCATGCTCGGGTGCTCTGTACTCGTAACTAGTGATGAGCGAGCGCTACCATGCTCGGGTGCTCTGTACTCGTAACTAGTGATGAGCGGGCACTACCATGCTCGGGTGCTTGGTAGTCGTAACTAGTGATGGGCGGGCACTACCATGCTCGGGTGCTCAGTACTGGTAACTAGTGATGAGCGAGCGCTACCATGCTCGGGTACTCAGTACTCGTAACTAGTGATGAGCGAGGGCTACCATGCTCAGGTGCTCGGTACTCGTAACTAGTGATGAGCGAGGGCTACCATGCTCAGGTGCTCGGTACTCGTAACTAGTGATGAGCGGGCACTACCATGCTCGGGTGCTCAGTACTCGTAACTAGTGATGAGTGATCACTACCATGCTTAGGTGCTCAGTACTCATAAAGATCAGTTGGATGCTCGGATCCGTGCTCGCATTCTACGGGTGGTGGATCGAGCCTCTCACGGACCCGGGGGTCACGTCGCTCTGCAAGGGGGGTTGGCGTTACACACGGGGGATGCGGGTATTTGGTTTTGGGATGATTGTTCGTGACGCCACCCACGGATTGTGGTGATGGTGGGCACCACCGCTGCGGTAAAGTTAAGGGGACTCCCGGGAGCGGTGTTGTGGCGCAGCTAGGTGTCGACCCCTCCGTGGGTAGGGGATGTTGGTCCCGGGGCCCGGTCGGGCTGTGGGCAGGGGTGCAGGGGCAGGGTTGCGGTGCAGTGCGGTGCGGTGCCTGATGGCACTGTTGTACTCATGATTAAACCACACAGAGTCACTGGTAAACCAAACGGAGGAATGAACGGGGCCCGCAGCCGGCTGCAGCTTCCTAGTCGGGTTGGCAATGTCCACCTTTTTCCTGCACCTGTGTTTGTAGTGTGACCACTGTGCCTGGGCACTGGTAGTTCGCTCCCCGGCGTGTATGTGACGTAGGAGCCCCTGTTGCCCGAAGACGCTGGCCCTTGAATCTCTGGCCTCTAGCAGTGGCTCCTATCCGGACGGGTTGGGCTGTTGCCTTCAATCGGGACTTTGGTGGGAATGAACCCCTGAGGTCCAGACCGCAATCAGTTAATCTGACTATGGTGGTGGCATATAGCCTAGTCGGGGTCTGAATACCCTGCCTGGTGCTCCGGTATCCTGTTAGCTCCCCGGTTCGGTTCCGGCGGGCCACTACCCTGTCCCGGTCCCTTACGGTTCCGCTGATCGTATTCCTGGTCTCCTGCAGGCGGCCACTGCCGTCTGCCTGCCTGACTGTTTGAACCGTCTGTCTGCACTGACTCACTCTCTGAACTCGACTCGACTGTTTTCTGTTTTCCTGCCTCAGGCTAGCAGACTCCTCGGGGGGCGTGTTTTTCCACCTGACTCCGCCCACCTGGTGTGCCTGTCTAACACTGAGGGAGGCAATCAGGTCTTTGTGGTTGACTGATGGTACCTTTCTAGTGTGGGGGTGTATGTGGTGAGTGTTGAGACCTGTGTCCCCTGGGGTCCAGGGCGTCACAGGTGCAACTCGAGTACCTGAGTACAATGGACTTTACCTTTTTTTTCCGGAAAAATGCTTCCCCATTGATTTTAATAATACTCGGTACTCGAGTTGCACCCATCCGAACAGCCGACTGCTCTTAACGAGTATCGAGCATGGTAGTGCTCGCCCATCACTAAGTACAAGTACCGAGCACCCGAGCATGGTAGTGATCGATCATCACTAACTAATTACAAGTATCGAGCACCCGAGCATGGTAGTCCTTGCTCATCACTAGTTATGAGTACCAAGCACCCGAGCATGGTAGTGCCCACTCATTACTAGTTACGAGTACCAAGCATGGTAGTGCCCGCTCATCATTAGTTACGAGTACCGAGCACCCGAACATGGTAGTGCCCGCTTATCACTAGTTACGAGCACAGAGCACTCGAGCATGGTAGTGCCCGCTCATCACTAGTTACGAGTACCAAGCACCCGAGCATGGTAGTGCCCGCTCATCACTAGTTACGAGTACAGAGCACCCGAGCATGGTAGTGCCCGCTCATCACTAGTTACGAGTACTGAGCACCCGAGCATGGAAGTGTCTACTCATC
Source organism: Anomaloglossus baeobatrachus (assembly GCF_048569485.1). Classification (NCBI taxonomy): domain Eukaryota; kingdom Metazoa; phylum Chordata; class Amphibia; order Anura; family Aromobatidae; genus Anomaloglossus; species Anomaloglossus baeobatrachus. The sequence continues at coordinate 45,764,195 of NC_134355.1, read as the reverse complement.
ACTAGTTACGAGTACAGAGCACCTGAGCATGGTAGTGCCCGCTCATCACTAGTTACGAGTACAGAGCACCCGAGCATGGTAGTGCCCGCTCATCACTAGTTACGAGTACAGAGCACCCGAGCATGGTAGTGCTCACTCATCACTAGTTACGAGTACCAAGCACCCGAGCATGGAAGTGTCTACTCATCACTAGTTACGAGTACAGATCACCTGAGCATGGTAGTGCCCGCTTATCACTAGTTACGAGTACCGAGCACCTGAGCATGGTAGTGCACATGCACGATCAGTCGTTTCATTAGATTCCACCTGGCAGTGGTCTTGGGGGGGAAAAGGAGGACTCAGGGTATGTGCGCACGTTGCTTTTTACCTGCTTTTTTGCTGCTTTTTCTTCTGCGCTGTTTAATGCCAAAATGGATGTGTTCTTCTATTCAAGCAAAGTCTATGGGAATTTGGGTTTCTTGTTCACACTATGTTGTTCAAAATGCTGCCTTTTTGAGGCAGAACTTTGGTCAAAAACTCAGCTTTTCAAAGAAGCAACATGTCAATTGTTTTTGCCATTTGGGTTTTGAACTGCAAAGCTGAGTTTTTGACCAAAGTTCTGCCACAAAAAGGCAGCATTTTGAACAACATAGTGTGAACAAGAAACCCAAATTCCCATAGACTTTGCTTGAATAGAAGAACACATCCATTTTGGCATTAAACAGCGCAGAAGAAAAAGCAGCAAAAAAGCAGGTAAAAAGCAACGTGCGCACATACCCTCAAGCTGCCTGTTCTGGTGATGGTAGTGCGCCTAATACCAAGCTAATGACTATCAACTACTCAGCATATTATGAACCTCGAGTATTTTTGGTCCGACAAAACATCTGATTGCTCATTGCTCTTGGACCAATCTTATTCTATGGGGCTCTCCACACGTCCAATTTTACTAGGGTCTGTCCAAGGAAAAAATCGCAGCATGCATGACTTGCATCTCTAAATCAAATCTGATGCGGTAAATACGGTCCAATTTTCAAGGATTGATAGAATGGAGAGGATAGAGATTTTTATTTCCATCTTCTCCACATCTGAGAAAATCAGATCACAGATCAGAATCTGATGAGTGTGATTTGCACAATCAGAACGATTTTGTCGGGTGTGAGAAAATACGGTCGAGTGATCCAAGCCTACATGTGACAAATGGATACCCCTGGATCTGCTCTGTCCACTGCTGACATTATGGGCATATTTACAGCCAAATTCAATGCTATCCTCCTTCTCCACTCACTGATATCAGGATATGTTCACATATAGCTGCATTTTTTTTCAGCATCAAAAATGCAAACATCCACGTGTTTTTTTATCCATTTTTGCTGCCTTTTTTTTTTGCTCCTAACTCTGATTGATCTCAATGGGGAAAAACTGCTGCGAAAATGCTGAAAAAATTTGGCAAACAAATAACAGACCGCAGGGTCAAGAAAATGCAGGAAGAAAAAAGCAACAGGTTTTAAAAACCTCATTCATTTTGCTTTTGTTTGTTTGTTTTTTAGCCCAAACAAATTAATTATGTTGCTTTTTATTTTACTTGGCCTTTTTTGACCTGCTATGTTTTTTTTTATAACTCATGTCAATTATTTTATTCTTCTTATTGTGTTTTTTTCCAAATTTTTTTCCCAAAGGAAAAATGCTCAGAAAATGCATAATAAAAGGGCCACATTTTTCCAGTAATCTAGAATATAAAACTGAGTGTATGTGTATATGTGTGTATGTATCTATGTGTGTATCTGTGTATATACTGTATGTGTGTGTATGTATCTATGTGTGTATGTGTGTGTATCTGTGTATGTATGTGTGTGTATGTATCTGTGTATGTATGTATGTATGTATGTCCGCTAAGGGAATCCAGACCGTCACATTTACAATCAAAATGTTTTGCACATACAC